>NC_136603.1:12093453-12818453 GCF_910589615.1 Taurulus bubalis
CACACATACTGGTTGTTAGTGAGCTTTTCTCTGATGGTGGAGAAGTCCATGGGCTTTTTGATGACCTTCCTGTATCCAGGGACAACTTTCTGGTTGACGGGCGTGAGGAAGGGCCAAGCGTCCTGTTGGGCCTCCAGCTCATCCAGCAGCACCCTGGAGAGAACAAGTGAAAATAACATTTTATATCATTTCAACTGACTGTCAAATGTTCATAACTTCCAGAGGAGAATGAAAAGAGGTAAAGTAAATGCTCATGCGTACCGGCACATCGACAGCCCATTTGTGTTGCTATCTTTGGTCGTTTTGGCTTTTTTTGCACAGGAGACGGGGCTGCCATTCCTGGCCTGGGAGCAGGGGGGGCTCTCGTCTCCTTTCCTCTTTTTTAACTCCTTGGTACCTTTATTTGGCACGCTGTTGCTGCTGGCAGCCTCTTCTTTGATGAGCTCTCCTACCACAGATGGCTTACCGTTTCGTTTTACCTCACTGCCTTTCTTCCCTCCTCCAGCTGTTCGGCTCCGTTGCTTCCTACTCCAGGGGGATTGACCACTCCCCTGAATGACAAAACACACAGGAGACCGGTGAAGAGACACACAAACCATATCATAATCAAATCAATTAACTGGATGGGTACATGTGATACATCTACGTTAATTTCTTTAATCATTTTATCTACTATAACAGTGGAATAAACAATCAGGGCATGCTGGTGTACCTTTGCTACACAAGTGGGACAAAACCAGTCGCCGTCAGGTACTGTAGTGATCTTGGGTTTCTGGCAGTAAGTGTGGCAGCCTTTGTCACAGCCGTCACAGAGTAAGAGCAGTTCTTCATTATCTCCCTTTTGACAGAGCTGGCAGTGCTGGAAACAACAAAGTGTCGATACACTACTATGAAAACTATAGTTATTAATGCATTTCATTGCGGCAGGCACATTGAATGATGTTGATTTGTTACAGATTGTAATCGGATATGTTTGCTGCACCGTAATGATGGATTGTACATCGATGCTGCGAACACACTTATTCTTTCTTTTTTACTTTTTGCCTAATAACAACGCCGCTTTGCAGATTTATTGTGTTATCTTTGATTGCTTTCAGGAGGTTTATGTACTTAAAAAAATAAAATAATCAATAAACCAGTAATTTATACAATCTGTGATTATGGGAGAGAGAGTGTGTCACTAACCACTTTCATGATGGATCGTTCCCAGGCAATGGATTTCTGCAGCTGGTGAATGCAGAGTGACAGCTGGGCTGAGCTGCGGACTTCACCGAGGGCTTTACGCCACAACCTCATCCCCGGTGCCGCCTCCTCCTCACTGTTTTGAGATCACAGAAAGTGAGACTTTAGCATAACTGTACAGCAACCACATATACAGTCTGCAACATTATCAAACTGAATGATAGAAGCCATTAACCCTAGTTTCAGAAGCAGTGCATTGAGTCTGTGTGGGATGAACCTTCCCTTCACCATCACCACTAGAGGATGGTGTGGTGCAGGTACAGTGACTTTATCCAGTCTGATCTGAAAGGTTGGATTTAGAGGGTCTTCTTCTCTCCAAGTACCTTCGCTCGATGTTCCTCTCCAGCTCTGCCAGCCTGATGACAGCTATATCAAGGGGATTATCGGGCCGTCGCACCCCCGTGCCAGGGAGGTCCTCCTGGCTGGTTTCTCTCTGTCCTTTCTTCTCTGGAGCAGGGGAAGCAAACAGCTTGTGCTCATGGTAGACCAGATCCTCCCTCTCCGACTGGGGCTCGGGATACATCCAACCCTGAGCAAGACATGGTTACATTTGATGACACAGTAATTACCACCAAGACAAAGTGAGGACACTGGTCAAGGACAAGCATACATTGGATAATTACTCATGAAAATGAATTTTAATAATTATAATTATCATCGACATGATCTGTATGTAGATGAAAGACTATGATGCTCATTTGCACATACCTTGACCTGCAGGCTGGCAGATATGACCTTCCTCTCCAGACCCTCGACTTGCTGCAGCAGGCTGATGTCCACCTCCATGGCCTGCTCCTCAACACACCAACCCTCCACCGTCTCCTCACTCAACTCCCCCTTCTCCAGCTCCGACACATCAATCGCTACCACCACAGATACAAAACAGAAATTACAAACTACCGTCTACTACAAGCACATTTATTATATTCAATGTAAATCCACCAAATGCCAATAATATTATTTATATCACTGCATGTCTGCTGACTCTTAACGTAAAGAGAGCAGGGGAAATGTGAACTAACCGTCTTTGCTATTAGCACAGAGCTGGTTTCTATACTCCATATGTTTTTGGATCTGTTTCTGCAGGGCCTTCTCTCTGATGCCTCGGCTATGGAAGGCCTTGACCAGACTGTGCAGTTCCTCCATGTCTGCCACCCTCCACCAACCACAAAGCATCTCTGCCAACACACACGCATACACAATTTTAAAACTTGTCACAACATTTTTTAATTTTCAGCAACATAGAGAAGTTGTATAACTGAGTGACCGTCTGTCTGGGCAGTAAATACTCCGGCATATTCGACTCGGGCATACTGGCAGTGAGTCATTCTTACCCTCAGGGATGGGCTGAGGACTAGGGTAGTCCTGGGTCTTAGCCACTTCCACAGCAGGGGATGAGGAACACTCAGACTTGTCACTCTGTCGCTCTGGGGTCTCACTCTTGTTGACAGAGTTGTTGTTTGCCAGAAAGAAGACCTTTTTGTCATCACCCTCTGCATATTGGGAGGCCAGATCCAGTAGTGGGGGTAGAGAAGCACCAGAGAAGGGCATGCTGGGACATGTTGCTGCGCTGGACACATCGCACCACGTCAGCCTGCTTTGATGAATGCCGGACTTTACTTGCTGAGGGGACAAGTACACACACATTTTAAATTACGATCAAGCTTTACTTCCACATGCATTTTTTTTTTTTTTATATATATATATATATATATATATATATATATATATATATATATATATATATATATATATATATATATATATATATATATATATATATATATATATAAGACAATACAGTGGTAGCACTCCTTGTGTTCTAAAAAAGCACAGCGAGATCTGAAATAATTGTGACAGATTATTGCTATCAACCAACCTGAGAGACAGAAGGGTGAACGTTATTGATCCCAGCAGGAGCAGTGGAACCAGCTAGGGGATTAGGAGAGGATGGGGATTTGGTGCTGATGCTCTGTAGTGGAGAGGAGGAGTCTGTAGGGCTGGAGCCTGAGGTGAACAAGGACTCGTCACAAGGAGAGCGAGGCAAGAGGCTAAACCACTGGTTGCTCTTTTCCAACAGTATCTTGGAGAGCTGGTCCTCATGAAAGATAGACTGAGGGCTGCAGGTTATCCAGGGACTGCTGAGCTGGGGGGCACTAAGCAGAGACGGCACTGAAGTATCTGATTTATCTATCAGTCCCTGCTGATTAGTGGCTGTCTGAGAGGTAGGATATGAGGAATGAGATGCAGTGGTAGGGACAATAGCAGAAAGACTGTCGTGAGAATTGATGTCTGAATCTTGAGCCATTTTGGCTACTTCAAGGAGTTTGCTGAGCTTTGAGAAGGAGCCGGGTTTCTGGAGGAACAGATTGAGGCTGTCCTTGTCCTGCTGGCCCTCTGGTGTGGTTGCATCGCTGTCTGTGCTCTGTGCTGGGCTGGAGACCACTAGCTTCTTTGTCTCTTCCTGCAGTTCTTCTTTTACCCGGATCACCGCGGAAGTCCTCTGTCTTTTCCTCTCGTTCTCCGCCTCTTTATAACCTGAATAACATGAAAAGGTAAATTCAGCACAAAATAAATGATATCATGTGGTGGTGAACAGAATCTGAGCTCTCAGTTTTGGTCTGCACCTTCACAGCTCTCCATGCCCTCCACAAAGACGCCACTGCACTGTGGAAGGACCCAGTAACGTCTCTTGTAGCGGTCCTGTCCAACCGTCATGGAGCGCAGTGAGTGAGACGAGTCAAATAACTTCTGTCTGATCTGACTCTGATGCTAGAGAGAAAGAGAGTACAGCAGGTTGAACTAAGCGGTATTGAATTACTTGATGTGCTGAGAAAAAAAAAATAGTCTCATCGAGTTTAATCTACCTTGTATGTTTTCTCTATCTGTTTCTCCAGCTCCTCCATGCTGGCTGAGTGTACACTGTCGTCCTGGATGAAAAAATCTCATTAGCACGAGGCGAGCGGACCGGCTGACATTTATATAACAAACACTGATTTAAGGCGCTGGCTCCAGTAAAAGCATCATGCTGTCACTGACCTCCTCTTCACATATCTCTGCTTTCTTTCCCTTCCTCCCCCCCAATTCTTCTTCGTCATCGTCGTCGTCCTCTCCTTGGTCTTCACTGGTGTCGTCCTCGTCCTCTTCCTCCTCACTGTCCCCTTCTTTCCTCTTGCATTTGTTTCTGGCAGTGGGGATGACAAAGGTGTGGCTGTCCTCTCCCCCCACATTGCTGTCCCTTTTCCCGGCCTTCTTGGCATGGATGCTCCTCAGTCTTTGAAGACAAACATGGACGGTAAGCTTGTAGAGTGCACACTTGTGAAATTCTGAGATTATTTCAGCATCACCATCTCATAGTCTTTGAATAGCAGCTGCGATGATGCATATACTCACTTGCGAAGTTTTCCCTCGACTACCCACTTATCCTTCCTCAGGTTGGTAATGTGATCTATGTTTCTGTCGATCTCACTGTAAAGTATCAGACGAGATTCACACAAATGTTTCCGTGACCTTTTTTTGCATTATAAATGAGCATGATGTTTTTGCGCCACACTGCTGTGTGCAGCAGATGTGTTTCAAAGTGTTAATAGTACTACTGAAAGATGTATGACATTACAGTTTGATGCAACATTGTGAAACTGTCCATCAGACCTCAATTTATCTCATTCATTTTGGTACTTCTGTTATTTCTATTAAACCAATGACTCAATGAATAAAACAAGCCAATACTTTCCACTCTCAGACACAGAGATTTAACATGTTTGCTTCAGACACATATAGTAAGATAAACTTTTTTTGTACAGATGTAGAATGCCCAGGAATTATCTTAGTGTTAGTTTAGTTCATTAACATTACTGGACTACAAAACGTAGTTTTATTTGATAAATTGCTAAATCAAAGAAAAATCAACGGTCAGAAGGAGGGAGGACTCTCACCTGATCACAGCCTTACTGCAGCAGAGCTCATTAACTAGGAATGCTAGCATGGAGGCCTTCTGTGAAGGGCTGTGGGCCTGAAACGCCTTGGTCCTGAGGCTGAGGGCCAGAGCAGCCAGCTCCGTCTGCTCACAGTGACACTCCATGTAGATCCGCAGGATCTCAGACACGTTGTCTCGGTTGATCCCCACATTAGTCAGGTGGTCCCCCAAGGCGGTCTTATTCTGATAGAAATAGGGTGTTTAAAAAAAAAGGAGTTTGGTGGTGTTAAACAAACCAGAATATCTTTTGATATACTGTAACCCATGAGAGCAGGGCACAGGTGACAGGTAGAACGCAATGAAAAGCACTATCCTTCTAAGCAATTTTCATTTTGTAAAGTAAGTAACGCTAAGTGCTTATGTGACCGCTGGGATGCGTCTCAGACACATTTAGGATCTTCGGATATTATGAAACATGATATTTTAGTTGACAGTCTGGCACATCTTACTAAATGTACACAGCCTGGAACAGCCTTTTAATACAAGGAGCTGTAATAATGCATTGTAATGTAAAAACATGATGCCACCCTATGGCACAGCATGGACAAATGGCTTTGGGGAATGCATTCAAACTTTGACTGAAAGTGTATCTGTTTACTAACAGTACTGATAACTCTTAACATCTGGAAGAGACAGTCTACTGTCAATAGTTCCTCATGTAAATCATCCTATATTGTCACATCAGTTGGTTATTTATTAAATATCTCAAATAAAATAATATAGAACTCTACTTTTAAGAAAATTGCAACTAGAGCCTCGATCATTATAGAGGCAGGGAAAATCCATAGTTGAAGCAGTAAAAATAAATATTTGTACAATAGTTAAGTCTGAATCAATACATTATATGGGAAAATAGCAGGTGTGTGCTTGTTTCTTTATGCATGTGTGCACATACAGTACAATTTGCAATTCAACAACAAACTCTCACCTTGTGACCTGCAGGTATACCAGGATCACACACCACTGCGGAGAGCATGTTCACCAGCAGGTCCTGCACCTTGCCCATACTGTCCCCAGTGTTGAGCAACCCCTCTTGAAGGTCACTTAGGTTAAGCATGATTGGATTCATGTCTAGCCTCAGGACCTTCCCAAAGCTGCGCAGAAACTGCAGCACCATCAGGCATTCAGAGAAGGTACTACCCGGTAAGACCAGACCAGGGATCTGGGACAACTCTGGAAGTGGCTGTAGAGTAATACAAACCAGATTTAAAAAGTGAAATGCGTAATATTTATCATCTCTTCTCACAGTGCGGATGTTTTTTCCGACTCGTTTGTCTGTCAGGTCTTGTAAAATAAATCTACTGAATGAAGTCCAGAATGTTTTGATTACAAGTAGCAGATCAGTAATACTTTAGTTAGTGTTATGGCATCAGTAGCCACTTGGTGGCAGTAGTTTAACCTAAACCTGCTTTCCTTTTAATCTATTCCAGATGCTTTCAGTGATATTGCACATCTATTTTGGTAGATCTGAAAGTGAAACAATGAAACCATAAATTTGTCAAAGAGCATTTCTAATCTTCATGCCTATAGCTCCTACAGTGATTATACTGATTGATTTCCATGTCAAAAAATCCCCTTGCTGTCGGAAAATCCAATCTTTTCCGCACATACCTATTCCATAGATGGAGACAATTCATGCTGACACACATGGACTCTCACTCTCATCTGCCAGCAGCGCCACAGTGTGTGAATACCTTATGATCTGCTAAACACATGTCTTCATTTGGTTTCTTCAGCTCCTTTGCTTTTTCAAGTTCCAGTCTTCTGAGCTCCAGTTTCCTCTCCTTGTTCAACCGTTTCTCGTCCTTCTTCTCTTTCTTCAGACGCTCTTTCTCCTACAGCCAATAACAAGTATTATTGACAATGCTGTAGGCTGTTGTGCCCAGAATTACAGAGGGTGGAAAACACAAACTATGACCTCAATTACCACACTGTTGAATTAAAAAAACATTACGAAGGGAGAGAAAACAAAATTAAACCGTGTCGCAGTACACAGGAGTGGGGATGACTAGAAACAAGGAGATGTGAGCAGATCAGGTGTTACCCACCTCTGCCTTCTTACGGGCCTCCACAGCCTTCATGAGCATCATGTGCTGCCTGCGTCTTTCCCTCTCCTGGGAAAGCACACACACACAGTTTCTTTTCTATTCACAGTTCATATTATTTTTTGAAGGGAAAATGGCACATATATGCAATACGCAGTATGAACACCTACTACATGCACAGTAGAAGAAGAAACACAGATCACCATTTGTCACAATCGTCACACAATTCAAATGTAGTGCACATTGCACTGCAGTTAAAGTGTAAAAACCACAAAACGGGTAAACCAAATGGAACACAATGACCGACGAAAAGCTACGTAGTGATGCACACACAAAGCACAAGTTAGAAACAGCCATTATTAATCTGAACATGTCGGCAAGAAGAGGTTTAGACATACAAGCTGCAAATATTAAGTGTTAAAGTGACAAGCAAAGCATATCATTTATAATAAACGTATGAAAATTAGCGTAAGAAAACTATTCTGGAGATTAAATCCAAATGATTGATTCTATATGTATTGTATAACTCTTTACTGTGAAAACGTACGGTTAGAGTCCATCTATGCTGTCATTGCCTCATGTAATGATGCAAATGAACAACCAAGATAAAACATTATAATCTAAAATAAGAAAAAACAAGTATTTGTTTCCATTAAGTCAGAGATGAAAATCACTGGCAAAAAGTGTATATGGATTTTTCTCAGGTGCTAGAATAGATTAGAAATTTGGCTCACACGCTTTAGAGTAAAATGATGTTGAGCACCTACATTTATTCAATCCAAAACACAGACAATGTAATAGGAATTTGGTATTCCTTTAGGCTATCACAGTGCTTTGCACGCTGTTATATTTTCTGCTTCTAATCGTATTGGCCAGATAATGGATGCATTTTCTTTGAGAGACAAATAGTGCAGACATATGGAGTGCACTGCTTTGGAAAAGCCATGCAGGAGGATGTAGTATGACTGCAGCCAATGCTACACTTTTCTATGCTTTGATGGCAACCATTTATCACAACACGTTCACAATAGGTTGTTAAATGTACAGAAACAAACATACCCATACCATATCTAGTCTATGTCTCTCCAACTCCTGGTAGAAAGAGTTTGCAAAGTATTAAGAAATAGAAAATCACACAAGAAAATAAATGCCAGAAAAATTCAAACTATAGTAAACTCAAATAAAAATACACCCATGAAAACCTCAAAGCATAATTTGATAAGATACATTGTACAAACAAAATCCATTAGGCTACGGAAAATTATCTTTAGTTAGAGACCATTTCCAAGATATTCAGTTTAAACACAGAGTAAAAATGGCTTTGGTATAACTTGGTCTTGATAATAAAAAATAAAACAAATACCTGGTGCTTCAGTATGACAGCTTGGAGCCTTCGTATCTCCTTCTCCTTTGACAAAAAATACATAGTAATTAAAATAAAACATATACACAAAAAATTACATAATTATAAAAGTCGTATACATACTTTATTGAACAACATCATGCTAAAGTTCCAGGCTCCTAGATTTCATTGGTTGAAAACATTTCACAGAACACAAGGAAATTATCAAACCTCTTTTTATCCATGATTAATAACTAAGGAAAGGAAAATCTTGTTTGCACTGACGAGCAGCTCAATGGAGTAAAAACATCATACTGCAGACAAGCAAGGGAAAAAGAATGAGAGTCATCTGAACGAGGGAGCACGCTAAACTGGCGCACCTTGTTTCGCTTCTCAGCCTCCATTATTTTGGCATTGGCTGCTTCTTCTTTCTTCTTTCTTTTTACCTGTACATAAGGAGAAACAATAGCTTTATTTAAAACACAGAAGGGTTTTGAATAAACACACATTTGATTGGGGCAAAAAACTCTGATTCATGCAAATGTAGTTAAGATAAGTGGAAATAATAAAAAGACTATGAAAAATATCTTAAATGTATTAAATACATATCAATCTGGTTTGAAAAAACTAATAGAGTTATGTTCTTAATATTATGTACATGTGCAGTTTCTTTTTTTCAATCTGTTAACACAGTCAATGGAACATATTCCACAGAAAGCTAAATAGTCTCACTAGGTTCACTGATCAAGTCACATCTAACATATTGAAATCTTGTGCAATGAGATGATTATGTCCTCCCATTACAGTGAAAGACAAAATGGTTGCAGTTATTATGAAACACCAGCAGGCAGTGAGAATAAATTAAGCAAAATTCTATCAGTAATTACAGCCACAACGAAATCCTGTTAAGAGCTGCTTGCCAAGCGTGTCAACTAAAATTTGATTTATAAAAGCTAAAATATTTCACAGCTGCTATTAGTGAGAGAATGCAAAATAGGTATTTCACCTAGCCATGGTAAACTCTGGGCCACCTCTTACTTAATGAAATACTGTATTTTGTATTAAGCTCCATCACGGTCTGAGGAGATTTTCATATTCAATGGCACTTTTTCCAAAAACCAATTAGGCATTAGTCACATGTACTCACTGGATGTGACTAAAAGTGGGGCCACATAATTTAGGAATAGCCTTTGGTTGGGTTTTTAAAAAAATCCTATCAACAGCAGAAAGGAAGTGTTTTAGAATGTTTCTGCAATAACTTTCAGGACGAACCTCGAGAATGTGCTGTGCACGGAGTTCTTTCTCCATACGAATTTGCTGAATGCGCTTGATCTTCTCCTGGTAAAAGGATGAGGGCAAGATCAAATGAATTAACTGTTAAGTCATGCATGTCATAGAGTGGCGGAGGGGGTTAGGGAGGTGAAGAAGTACAGTGGGTCTTTGCAGACGAGAAATGTGCAACATTTAGAAGGATAGCAACTTCCTTGTAGAATTTTAAAAGCAATTTGACTGTGCTTAAAACCTTTTCTTCTTTTTCATACCTTGGAGCACACAACCTGCATATGAACAGAGCAGCTGCAGATGGTTATGACGCTTTGCATGGAAAATTAAACAATGCATGCAAAGGAAAGCCCTTACTTGCTGTTTAACAATCTTCATCTGTTCCCTCTTTTTCCGTCTCTCCTCTGCAGCCATTATTGCTGGAAGACAGACAAATTAGGCTAGTACACAGCATTATGATGCAAGTGTTGAAGAGGAGTGTGACTTGTCGTTATGTGTTTACCTTGCTGCTTCCTTGCCTCTTTGGCTGCTTGTGCCATGGCCTGCTTCTCAAGTTTCCTCATCATTTTGATCTGAGCTGCCTGTCGAGCTATTTCTGCAACATAATGAAATATGTTACTGAAATCAGACCCTATTAAAAATGTAAAGGAAAAAGTGACCCGCAGATACTCTTACAATTCCCCAAATCCCTCTGAACAACCTCCAAAGAAAGTGCCATGAGTGTTTGCAACAAGAGACTATGTTTATGTGCAATAATGACTTTGTGGCCTATTAAGAAATCCATATTGCTGTCTGTGATTCTAGAAAGAACCCATTGCAGCTTGATTTTAAGGATACGACGACAAAACATTCATCACTGATCTTTTAGATTGTCGGAAATGGTTCTGCTATTAACCTCAACATAAACCAATACACTCCTTTGAAGCTTAGCTGGAGATATAATGAAGGGATCACTTTATCACCAGGTGCCTTAATATCCTTACAAAAAGGCAAATGCCCCAAACAACAATAAATGATACAATACATAGCCAATAGTTGTTTGTGTTTATTGGTTGATTTTCTCTTGACCAGGTGCTGCTGACAGTTTTCTGAGATGTTAACTGACCTTGAGCCTCCAGTTTGCGTAGCAGCTTCGCATCACTGACATCTTGGAAGTTATTTTCATCAATATTAAGAGGATGGCTCTTCCACCGGCTAGCCCCAGTGACATCTATCGACTGCCGCTCAGATTGTGCGCAACGGCTGCGCCTTCCATCCATCGCTATGATACTGGGAGCGATCTCCTCCTCTGCCAGCAAGAACCACTGTAAACCCTGGGTTATCAGACGGAGAAGAAAGACATTAAAACGCACAAACCAAACACAAATAGCTTGACTGATGATCTACCCAATGCTTTAATGTATGGATGTTGTACTTAAAGCAGCGTTGAGGCTGTGTAGGTAGTACACAACATGCCTCAGAAGGCATCATGCATTTGGACAACAGCAGTACTACAGTAGTCTTCATGTTTAAAACATATTTTAAATAACTTTTTCATTTCATATAATAAAATATATTACATTCCATTATACATTATTTTACTTTCCCATCTCTAATTTAATCACATATTTGTTCACAATCAATGTTGACGTCCATTAGCGATGAAACTAAATATCGAACACAACAAGAAGTGGAAACATTTACCTCTGGTCCTTCTCTGGCTTCATAGAAGTCACCAACTTGAATTTTTGTACTGAAGCTGAAATTATCTCGTGAGATTTCAGTTATTCCATTCCGAAGTAAGTACTGCAGACAAATGAATAATGCATATTAATTAAAGAAGTACATTTTAGCCATATTGACTAGTAGCTTTTAAGCCTTACGTGATTGCATATGCGCTCTGCATCGAGCATATGCAATCATGTAAGGCTTAAAAGCTACTTTCAATAAGATAAAGCTGAACATCGTAGGTTTACCTTCATAACATCAGGATATTGACGAAGCTTCTTCCCACATGGAGCAAAGTAAGCAACCTCTCCTTGGAAACGACCCGCCACAGCCCTGACACGGGTCTCTCTGTGCCACCTGAAAAACACAGAAATTGCCAAAAATAGCACATACACTACCATATAGTTAAAACAATTAAAGACTGATCACTCTAGTGTCAATATTGGGACAGATACAGTGCACATCATCCTCTCGTTCACAACAGAAAGCAAATAAAGAGGGACACAATGTAAATGCTGTTGTACAGCGGTGTAGTCTGTGGCCTTGTCGCCCTCTGACCCTCCCGTAATCACACTCCTAAATATTCGTGCACCAAGTGGGGCTACCCCTCAGTTCCCATGAGCTCTGCTGGAGAGCAGCCATGGCTTCTACACAAGTCATGTGGACTGTTATCCCACACAGAGAAGGGGTTAATATACAGACTTATGGCCTCTGTTTCCTGTGAACCTGCTGATGAAAAACATCCCTAGAAGATGAAAGGCGCTCTGATCCAAGGCGGCAGAATTTGTGGGCAGGGGCCTACTAATGTTGCATGTCTGTGTTGAGGCTGGATGCAATTAACCCCTTGATGCTGAAGTGCTGGGCCTCATTTCATTTCCTGCCTACTGCTCAAGACGGGAGTTTTTAAAAGGCCCTAAAAGGATGTTTTTTTGTGGTCTACTCCTACAATGTTCTCAAATTAGGAACTCTACTGGTCCTTTTTACAGTAACATTTACAGTATAGTGATATGTGTGATAGTGATATGACCCAACTATAGATGATAAAGTCCCAAGAACAGTACTTGTTAGAGAATGAAGCGCTTCGTATTCTTTTTTTATTACAGGTGTGAATGCGTTCACACTGAAAGTTTCTCGATCAAAAATGTTTCCAATGTTGCAAACCCGGATATATGATAATATTTGCTGTGGATGATCATGTGTCTTAGACTGGTCCTCAAAGACCGTAGTTAACCTTTTAGGAAAGGTCACTCGTCAGCCTTCAGTGAGCTGACATTTTACTACAACACCAATTGCATAAACACAAACAATTCAGGAAGTATAACAGTAAGGACAAATGGAACATGGTCAGACTGTCAAACCTTTGTGTTTCTTTTGTACAGTAGCTCACCCAAACTCAAGAGGCAACCGCAGAACTCTCTCATCAGTTACTCTCCTCCTCTTTCCTGATCCTAGAAAACAGGAGAAATGACTCAGCGCTTTTTGCACCTCCAGGAGGACGTGAGCAAATCCCCAATCTGCCATGTTTACAGATATATCCACTTCACAAAACAAGGAGAGGAGGGGGACCTTATTGCAAATACAAAACATCAAACAAAAGGAGACCCTGTTGTACATTCATTTATTGTGGATAGTGTTTTCTATATTAAATGGCAAACGTCACATTACTTCACTTAAATGACCATGCAGTTCAGTGGAATTTGTTAGCTCAGTTCACAACAACAATGCCCTGATATGCATGGACATCAACATCAAATATTAGAAGAACAATATTCAGACCTTTTGACACATAAGATAAGTTTAAAAGACAGAAAGAGAGCTTGCACAGCAACACGCCTCACCACTGTCATGACTAGTATTGATAATTTGAAATAGAGTTAAATTCTGTATTTTATAAATGTTTATTTTAGGTCTTTGAGAGTAATTCACGGCATACACTCTTATATTACTATTATTAAATGCAAAAGGAAATTAATACTTTTCCATTAAAGCAAGTCAGAATCCAGCTCTGTTAGTAGCATAACATGCTTAGTGACTCATCCAATATCAGATGTTTAAAGCACAATAAAGCAAAAGCTGCATCAAAACAATGGCACAAACAATTTCTTCCAGAGATCATTTTAACCTGGAACTATTGAGAGAATTTTCAACTGATGGATTGGATAGTCTAAATAAGCAAAGTGAGAGAAGAAAAAATAAATATCATGCAGACTTTTGTCATGATCCTACTCTGAATCACACATTAAAAGCATCTCATTGAATTATAAACTGAAGCCGTCTTGTAGGTTGATTTGTTACCTGGCTGTGGGGTATAGGTGAAGGACGGCGATATGGTGCTGTGGTTACTCAGCGCCCCAGAGCTAGTCACTGTGTTGGGGGTCAGTAGGCTACTAGGTGAACTTTGAGGCTTGATGGTCTGCAGGTTGAGCACCGAGCAGTTGGCTGAGAGGTTTGAGGACGACTTGTGAGAAGACAAGGATGCTTTAGCGAGTTTCAGGGGAGTCTTTTCTGCTTCGCTGTCTGCTTCTGTCTCACTGTGCTTCTTAATATCATCCTCAGAGCCATCAGAGTCGCTATCCAGATTGCTCTCCGACTCTACAGGGGATACCAGTGTGACACAGAAAAGAAAAAAAAGATATCCTAATTAGAATTCTGCTCACAACCAAACCTCATCCGACATCTTATATCTGCAATAACATGTTGTCAATGGCATATATTTATTCAAATAAGGTCTGTTTAGTCTAACCTGATAGGCTACTGCCAGAATCTTCATCCTCAATATCATCTTCATTGTCTTCTTCATCATCGTCAAAGTCATCTCCTAAAGAGTCGTCTGAGTCCCTGCTGCTGTGGATATCAGACTCACTGCCTCTGACCAAGTCTACAGGTGGACAGGATGCGTTGGTTTTAGCGAGGCTCTTTCCTGCATGCAGAGACTTGGGAGTGTTAGTCTTCCTCGGTCTGTGAGCAAGACCTGACGGGACTGAAGATTTAAGTGGGGAAGCAGAGCTGCCGGACATCTCCTTAGTGCATGTGCTCAGGTTGATGGGCATGAGAGAGGGAGGGCTGGTGGCTCCCAGGAGGGGCGTGCTACTTGGGGTGCTACTTGGGGTGCTACTTGGGGTGCTGCCATGGGTGCTGCTTTGGCTGCGGGGTTTAGTAATGAGGGCCAAAGGGGCATCCTGAACTGCATTGTGGATCACTCCATTAAGGTGGTGCTTCAGGAACAGATTGGTGTCATTGCTGTGTGGGAGGGACAGTAAATGACTGCTGAACGTATCTGATGAATGTTTATGCTGTGCCAGCAACGATGAAGAGGATGCTGCATTTTTGTAACTTTTATACCAGTTCTGGCTTTTAGGTCGCAGAGAGAAAGCTTGCTTCACGGAGTCCTTGGAGTGGAGGGTCTTTATAAGTAAAAATGAAAAAGTGAAAGAAACAAAAAGGGGAAAAAAGGAAGTAATTACACAAACTGTCACTCACATTCCATTACTGTGGGCTGTGAATGAAGGAATTCAAGGTGTAATAAGAGACAGGGACAATGAAGAGCAGGCTCGAGCCTGTCAACTACAGGAAAGAAAAAAAGGCTGCTGTGGAAAATATTTTCAAATTGTTTGGCTTAGTGCCATTGTGCGACTCCGGCTGTCATCTTGTATTTGTTGCCATTGTCATACTCAAATCAAAAGCCTGTGTTTAATGTACCACCATCATATGAATTAAATCCCTCTTGTTACAGACTGCTACATTTTCCTTCCTTTTCAAAATAGTGACAATAACTGAGTCCTAAAAAGAGACAGATTTCTCAACTCCTGATAACAAACATCCCAAAGCGTAAAAGAGCTAATTGCTTGTCAATTTTGTGAAGTATTCCCAATAGAGCTAAATGCATTGTCACTTCTCGTCATGTTGCGGTCAGACACACATGGAGTATAATAAAAGCCCTGATTTCATTACAGTAATTTGTTTATTCGTACTGTGGGCAGAATTTGGATAACAAAATATAAACTGCAGTTTCAATGCAACAAGGAATAACAAATATAACTCACCTGTTTCAATTTAAAACTCTTCAAGTGTAACAATCTTTGATCCTGAAGGTTCCCACTGCTCTCCTTCATGCCATCAGCCAGCTGGGTGTGCTTCAGAGAGGGCATCAGGAATTTGGGTTTCTGTGGAGGCTTCTGAGATGCTAACAGGGTTGGGAGTCTGGGTGAAGAAGAGAGGGAGAAAGGCTTTGGTGAAGAACACAGAGACAGAAGCTTAAGATATAGCTTCAAGATACTTGGAAGAGACACGAGCTATATACAGCATCATGTATATAGTATCAATATATGTGTGAGCAATAAATATACCCTGTGCAATATAAACTTTATATTTACTACCTCATATGTGCAATATTTGTTTGCGATTTACTTTTACCGTTTGATTATTTATTGTACTTTTTTTTCTGCTGATGTCACTTGTTGCACTATCCACACACTGCTGTAATCCAGCAAATCCCCCTGCTGTGGGACTAAAAAAAAAGGATTGTTTTATCTTATCTTATCTTCGGTGGGATTGAAGTGCTTCTGTGAGGTGTAAGGATGTAAGTGTTTCGATGAGAAAGAGAAGGGGTTAGATGAGGACCTGGATGGCAGCAGAGAGGCTTCCCTGTGGGACGCTGCGCGGGGACTGTTGCCGCCTGCCAACCCTGTGGCCTGGATCACACTGATGTGCTGCTGGCCTTCCTCCTCTGCAGTCCCGGAGCTCTGGAGGAACAGCGCTGTGGACTGTGAGAGGCCAGCGAGATGGGAAGAGGAATGCAGGCGGTACGGGGAGGTCAAAGGAACAGTTTCACGATGACCGTCTTGAGCTGAATTTCCATCAGTAGTGCAAGGTCTCTTCTTTTTACTCTCAGAAGTGTTCTGTGTCAGCCGCTGAGTAGGAGGATGAGAAAAAGACAGCATGTCATGTCAGCTCCTACTGAGATCGCCACACAGTGGCAGCTCTGTCAGCTAGCACATACATCTAGTTTTCCACCCACCATCATGGCTATTTTTGACAAATGAACTAACGTTTACAGCACTTAACAGAGAGGAATTTGGCCTTAAAACCCTTTAAAAACGTATTTTAATCAGTCATTTTAGTACATTATTCAGAAAAGAAACTCTTAGTCAATGGTGTCTACTGATTTTAAAGCCGAGTATGCTGCTGAATAATCAAAAGATACAAGTTTGAGACACTTACCTTGACTTTCCTTTTCACTGGACTGTCTTTTTCTGAATCAGACTCGCCACTGTCATTGCTCTGATCATCATCTTCATCATTGTCGTCGTCGTCCTCCTCCAAGTCGTCGGGATCACTGCTGCTCTCCCCTCCATCACTGGAGGAGCTATCTGACAATGATCCCGATTGGCTGTCACTCATGCTGGAGGTCTCTAGTGGTCTTTTGTTGGGTTTCTAAATAATGATGAAAGTTTTTTAATGAAGTAAAATAGAAGAAAGAGTGAAGTGTGTTTGAATGCAGTTTATTGTTCACAAGTTCTGAGCATTGAATACCTTTTCTTTGGTTTTCTGGGTGATCTTCTGGTGCAGTTGGCCCAGGTTCTGGCTGTTCTTTAGACTACGACTGCTGTTGGATTTAGTTTTCTCCGTGTTTCTCTTTGTTGGAAATGAACTCGTGTTCACAGCAGAGTTCCCGGTAGGAGAAGAAGCACTCCTACCATTCACTGTTCCAATTACGCCTACAGAAACTGGAATTATGCATTTCTTTAGATGGAAACTAATGAGAGTAAGCAACACATTAGGAGGACAATAAGTACCATGATGTTAACATTCATATTTTAAAGTTATACAAAAATATGTTTCTGGAACCATTCTTTGTAGAGCCTCTGTGCTTTGCTTTAATCTAAAACAACATGTAATACCTGAGGCAGGAGCTGGCTCTTTTTGTACCTGAGGCGCGTGACTGCAAGTGAGTGGGGTTGTGGCTTTTGAAGGTTGATGCAAATACGGGATGCAGACCTAGAAGAGGAGGGAAGAAGGACCCTGCTCCGCTGGCATGTAACTCAGATGGCCGCCACCAATCTGGAAAGGGTTGCGAGATACCGTGCAGTGAGGCCCAAATAGACATTCAATCGGACATGTTCTAAGAGCATGTTTTATCAAACCTGTCAAAAGCACTAATCACAAGTTTTGCATTGACAACAAGTGAATTCCATTGGCTGTTATTTCATCCCTTTATGTTGAGGGTTGAAAAATTAAAGCAGAGGTCATCTACTAGACTAGCTGAAACGATTCATCTACTAGACACGTCGCAGCATTCTTCTGAAACGGCATCTGCTTTCTAAAACATTTACTCTGTGCTCACAATATCACTTTAAAGCATGCAATCAGACATCCTTAATAATTTTGGACATAAATGCATGTCAAAATCTTACATTTTAGTGGGGAGACAAAATAATGTAAACTTCTATTTCTGTCGCAATGGAGTTTTACATTTTACCTCTCCATTAGAATAATGATATATTCCAGGAAGACACCAAAATAATTTCCATGACGATCAAAACAATCAACTCTACATCAAATCTTCCTCTTTACTTTCATTAATAGAAAAATGCATTGTATTTCCTACCTGGAAATGCACCAAACTGGGAGTGAGCAGTCAAGGCAGACAAGCCCAGACTTCCAAGACCTCCAAACTCAGAACGTCCTAAACTTGATGGGTAGAGCCCAAAAGCTGGATGGCCGACCAAAGGAAAACCATTGGAGCTGCCAGAAATATTTGAACGTTCATCTCCAGTAACCTGGCGCAGATGGCCTGGAGAAGAAAGAACACAGTTTGAAGAATGCTTTCATTATTATCTATTGATGTTCATTCATTTTTTTGGTTAATCTAGAAAGACGATCTATCCTGATATTCTTATATATATATATATATATATATATATATATATATATATAAAAAATACACACACACACACACACACACACACACACACACACACACACACACACACACACACACACACACACACACACACACACACAAATACATTCATACATACACACGCAGTACACAACAATCAATTGAACATATCATGGTTTAATTATTCACTTTTTAAATAATCAATTGTTTTAAGGACCAAGGGCCATTAAGGACCTCTTTAGACAGGATTTCACTCATCTTCCACAAGCTGATAGTTTGACAGCTGAGATTACTTTAAAAAGCCAAGGTCATTGTTTACGTTCATTATAAAATGTTTACTTTCACAGTGATTATTTTGGGGGAGTGGCTTTGGATGAAAGCCTGAGGGAAGACCGTCAGTGTGGCCAAATTGGCGACTTTCTTGATAAGCGACTTCTGAAGCTAGTGCTGCCAGCTACTTCCATTGGAAAAGAGTTGGCAACGCTGGGCTTTTTTTTGTTGTTGGACTTTCAAAATCTAGCTTAAAAGCAAAGCCCAGTTGATTTTCTGTGTAAATGCAAAGTTAACAAGGCTAAACAGTGTGTCTTATTACTGTTGTTACATGACATTATCAGGTGTTCATCTGGGAAAATTGGCTACAATTCTTTGATTAATGTAATGATAAATTATTAGCACCATCTGGCCAATAGGCTTTAAATGTATCTAATTTGACCTGTTTATATATCAAACCCTAACCTCTTAATGTAATCTTACTTAAATGACAATTAACAGAAAAGGTTAGTGCAGATGGATTGACATGAAATTAGAGCTAGAAACCCTAAAATCACACAGGCTTAATCTTTAAGGACCTGTTAAGGTTGTAGCCTTGACTTAATACATTGCACTCCTGCTGTACAAGAACAGTGAAATATTTTACCAACTTCTTAAAAATAACCAGGTCATGCCTTTTCTCAAATGCCACTCTGGAATCCGACACTTGTTTTAACTGGGTTAAATTCACAAGGAGGGGAGGATAAACATGTTCCTTAGACACACTCACCTGAAGCATTTACAAAGCTTTTAAGAGTATGAAAGCGTGAGAACAATTGTATTCAAAGGGGTGTAACCATCTCTGGTCTTGTTGTATCTTTCTTCTACTTCCCACAGGGGATAGGACATCTCTTAAAAGAACTCAATTTACTTGATAATCATAACAGCTATGTGACTACAGAGGTGCCAATGTGCTTTAGTCTTCAATCCAAAATAAATTATCTGGGAAATTTCTGTGCACGTTTGGTGTGGGGGTTTGAAAATGAATAATTTATGAGAATGTCTCTAATGTGTTCTTCATTGTGATAGCACAGCAAGAAAAAAAGAAAAAACACTACTTTTTGGGGCATCTTATCATGAAAGAAAAAAATAATCACAAACCACAGTATGTAAATTTGCACATTATTTTGTGGTCAGGGGTAATCTGACAGCTTATGCATCACCGGCTTCTCAATGCATAATGGCTTTGACCACAATTAATATTCAGAGAAGACAAGAGGATGTTGGCGGCTGCATGCACACTGAGAGGCTGACAGACATGTCAAATCACACAGGATAAACTGGAGCTAAAGGTTGTCAAAAGACATTCACAAGGGCGTATACAAAGCTTTTTAATTGTAGGCATTCATTAATTCAACAGTCTTTCCACTCCTATCAAATTGTCAGTAACATGTTAAGACTGGGAGAAGGTGTCTTAAGCTCCCTTATTGTGGCACAATTTTAATTCAGTGTTTTCAACACAATCTAGTTGGACGTCTCTTAATTTTTTTCTCTCAAGTCGGTGTGGAAGTGTAGTTAGAAAGTGAATACTGATTGTAAAGTCAGTCGGAATGGTGCATTCAATTACATGCATTAATAGCTTGTGGATTCAAGGCTTCTTTTTGTGACACTTAAAACCATTTGAAGCACTGCACACTCAAATCTTAAGCTCCCAAAAATAATGTATCAACGTTGTCCAAAATGTGGGCAAAGATTATAGGAAATAATGACTTGAAACTAAATAACGTATCAACACAATCAACTTTACGTCAGATTTGATCTTGTGCCTTGACTTTGTGCACGTCTTTGTAGTGTGTGTGTGTATGCACGTCTGTGTGCACGTGTGCGTACCACAGGTGATGAGAGGGGAGCTGCCTGCGGGGCTCGGGGCCGGGCTGCACTTTGTGGAGGGTGTCTGGGGTGGAGCAGGGGAGGAGCTGGCTGAAGACGAGGCCATGTGAAGGGAGGACAGGGCTGATGATGGGGAGGTCAGCCGCTCGCCGAACTCCATATCTGTCAAACACAATCCAGTCAATACATAGAGATGCAAGAAAAGAAAAGATGGAGAGGAGAAAAAAAAAATACCTCATACCACACCCCCCGAGACTTAGGTTCTCTCTGACACACATCTGAATTACCGTCAAAACAAAACCGGATTTCAACCGCTGACGTCTCAATGTGTGTAACGGTCCACTATTACTACAAATCACATTGGCTGATAATGCAATGGTATTGTTTATTGTATTGTGATGGTATTAGTGCTGAAATGATTTGTTTACTAATCAAATCAACAGAAAAAAAAATATCATTATCCCTTTTTTTCTGGCATCAAATGGTCAATCAACTAATTGTATAATAACATAACATAATATACATTTTTATAACATTATAATCAACAATAACCTAGAGTTGCAGCACTAGATATATTCATTCTTGGTAATTATTTTACAAAACTCTGATGTCAAAATGAATGATTCCAAGTACATTGTAATTAAATACTAATTATGTATTGCCATGGTTTTGTTTAATTGAAAGCATAACAGTACAGACCGGAGTCTCACACACAATAAAACAAAGCTGAAACAACCACACACACACACACACACACACACACACACACACCTCTTTACAACTATTTAATGTGAAACTGTCTAATAAAGCAGGAAGCCAATATTCACTATTAGGAACACATTTTTACTCATCCTTCCACAATCTTTACATGAAGTCCATAATGATGAATAAACAGGAGCTGTAATCATAGTCTCCGCCATTTCCTCTGATGACTCTCAGACCACTGTCTTTCTTTCTCATGCCACAGAGATTCTAGTACGACGGTGCTCTATAATCAGCCCCACATTTGCTGGATTTTTTCCATTATGTATGCCACTTCACATCCCCCTGATCACAAAAGCCCACATCTGAGATCCTCTTTAACGCATGTTTCCAGGTTGTGTTTTACAGCCTGCCTTTGTTATTGTATCGTACATTACTCCACCAATTTCAAGATCTCCCTGGTGATTCTCCTCTGCACAAGAAAACAGCAGCGGCTGATTAATTTGAGGAGACAAAGCTACCATCTGAATAGCAAGTATCATCCCTCACCAGGAACAGCACTGATGAGACGTAAATGACAGGAAAGCTGCAGCCATGCTTCACTGGAAAGGCCAACATTTCCTGCGCTAGTGTGAGTTTGTGCAGAACAAAGAACAAAGGTGCTTTCATATTTATGAATCAACATTCAAAAATACAAAGTAATTTGGTGTCATTTTGACCTTGCTACATCACATTTCACCTGTCATTCAAAGATGTCAATTATGCTAATGAAAATCAAAAACCTTTTTTCCCTTCGTATTCATTAGGAATCTGTACAAATTAAATTAAATATTTAACAGGGTGGACATTTATTTGACAAGGATTAAAGATAAAATGTGTCAAATAAATTCTGCACTGCAGAGGCAGCAAGTACAGTATGCTGTGTATTTTATAAACATTTTAAATGAATTTGATGGATGTGTGTACACCATCTTGAGCTAATGAAAGCATGTGAGGTGAAAGACAAACAGCAGGATGCGGGCCCAATGAAAGCACATGCTTATATACCGGGCGGGGAACAAATTACTCTGATTGAATGAATCAAAGTCATGTCCACATATATGACTCCGATAGAATAACTCAGCGTGTCGTCTATGAGTAAAAACTTCTCTTCTAATGGGAAAACAATGAATTTATCAACAGAATTTAAGAGATTATAATGAGCACAAAACGCAATTAATCATGGGAAAGTAGGCTGCTAACACTATTTAAATAAAGCAATCTAACTAATCACTGATAGAAAACACTCTGCAAGCAAACATTCACATGATACAACACGTCTCATAATAACAACCCGACGTCTCTCGGCCCTAATCAAACACAAATGATATTGACCCGTTGGCTGTGCAAACTAGCATTATAAAATAAGGTGGATCCAATAATGTAATTTGCTTATTTGCATATTTCTAATCAATGTTATAGGTAACTGGAGTCGATGCCAGCATGCATTGGTAAATCTTGCATAAAGTAGTGAAAATGTCTCCGATCCCCCTGTTGTTTTTTTATACTTTTATATTTGTCCGGATTAAACAAAGACGACATAAGGGGTTAACTAGTTACCTTGTCATATGGTAATCATTAACAGTAAACTGTAAAAATCAAATTATAGGATTAGTAACAGTGTAATTATCAGCAAGTTTCTTAAAATGTCCAAGTATTATTTTAAACTGAATGCTGAATTAAATAAATAAAAAGATAACAATGCAAAAAAAGTTTTGACCCAATTAATAAATAAACTAGCACTACAATGAATGTAAATTTGAGATTTTCACATAATAAAAACTGGTGGATTATTTTGTCTTTGTATTTCTCTTTCCAGCTGTGACTTTGTGTGTGTGTGGTGGAGCTGTGTATATGTAACCACATTGTATTGTTATTGGGTGCACGTAAGCATTTGTTTTCCGTTGTGTGTTCCTTCTTGTCCATGCTATCTTCTTTCACAATAACAGATGGCTGATGCTAACAATGATAATTCAGTAACAGAGTCATAAGCATGGATCAGCAGTATTCGGACTGCAAACATATTGTCTTTTCAGCTAGTGGAGGGCACACACAAGAGAAAGAAGAAGTGTATCAGAGTGTCTCGGCACTGTTCTAGGATACAGAGCTGCATCATTCAAAAGGTCCTTTGTCTGTCCTTCAACAATCTGTGATGAAAGTGAAGTGATGAAAATAAAGAGTAAGTGGCTGAAAATTTTTTTTGAAACAAATAGGATATGTCAAGCTCTGACTATAATTGCCATGTAGTAATGGTGGCCTATTAATTATCATTTTCATACATCACAACGTTAAATCCACCTCCTGAGACATCAACATCCCTTCGATGGATTCTATACATAGTTGCTTTGCCATCAGCTGAGCACTCATAAACCCTACAAATCACTGCTGGTGTCCATCATCTGACCAAACACAGTTAATTCTTTCTGCTGAAAAATATCACCCCCACTTACTGTTTGGGCTAATTTTTTAGATGGGTGGGACTGAAAAAAACGACCCTAATTCTCACCTGATTTATTACCTCAGTAAACATTGTAAACTGGAGTTTTTGGCCACAATTGCTAGTTTCAAGTCTTCTTTAATACAGCATGATGTTCATTTAGTAAATTATGGACCATGAAGCGGGCATACTGTGATCGACAGGTCGCTGCCGCTACCAGAGTCATATAGGGCGTCACTTGTCACTCCTCCGCATTCCAAATATAGTAACTTCTGTTCACTGGTTGCAAAAAACAACAACATGGCGACGGCCGTGATCCCAGATGGCAACGGCAAAATCAACGAACTCAAGGCTTTAAAGCGGCAGTCCACAAACCAATGGGTGATGTCACGATGACTACGTCCGCTTCTTATACACAGTCTAAGTATTTACACGCACAAGATGTGCAGGCCGGATCTTTGTGATCTAAGAATGTAATGGAGTGTGTGTGGTGGCTGTGGCTGCAGAACAAGTTCAATGGTACACCCACAGTTCAGTTGGAGTGCCATGCTCCTGTGACTTTTCATCAGTTCTTCATTCTGCCCATGTCTTCTGATGACCAGTTATTGTTCCTGGCCTCGACTCCTACTCTACCTGGAAAATGATGAAGTGCTCTGTCCGACCCATCCCACGAGATAAGGAAGTCAAATTCAGATTGACCTGCATCGGTGGGAAAACTACAGTAACACACAGCATTACTCAGAGTAGAGTCAGGCAGAAGGGGGATTTCAAGGCTAACTATTGCCTTTTATGTTTGGTGATGTTGCAGTGGGGGGATTTATGTATCATTAAAACCATTTTCTTTGATTCCATGGAAGTATTTTCAAATGGAAACTAACGGGCTGTGTGTAAAAAGGTCAAGTGGTCATTTAATAAGGTAACATTACAAAGTAGGTAACATTTAGTTTTCAGAAAGCAATGAATACTTTCTTTTTTTTTAAAGAAGAAAAAAAAAAAGGTATGTTTGAGATCATTTGTATATAAGTAAATGTATGAAACCCTCAACAATGTTGTTCACTCCACATTCACAAGAAATGTAAGCTGAATATTCTTCTTCTTTTTTATTTGAGTCTTTTCTATTGATGGTGTTCAGGTACACCGAGCATCCTGACACGAGAGCTGTGCAGAGTGATTCAAACGGAAAACATGGTATTGCTAAACAACCTATACTCTGCATCCCAAGCTGGTTTACCATTCATTTCAGGTTTGCTCTTTGCAGCGAGGGCCCCTTTTTTATGAGCATGTTGGGAGGAAAAATAAACCATGTGCTTTCCAGAGGGTGTGTGATCATGAGTGTGTGCAGGGATGGTTGTCATCCAAGATGGAAAAATTCAGACAAAGATGTTGGATGTAGGTTAAGAAATAACTGAATCTATGGAGCAACTGATTGACTGACTAATACCGTTGGGTGGAGATGGCAGAGCAGTGTTGGTTACACCAAAGAGCCAATGGGATGCTCTGTGACACTGATTTAGTCATCGGTCACTAAATATGATCCATAGTAAGGCCTGCCCTAGTGTTACTAAACACCTTCAAACACCATCTATTCACTGATTTGCCTGTCTCAGCCAGTCATTTATGCATCAGTGTAATCACATTTTTGACCTCCTCTGCAAGAACACACACATGCTGCGAGCCCAGCAATGAGATCCACCTCCCATACTGCAAGGATAGTAATCCATTTTTCCTCTTGAGAATTACCACAAAACACAACGCGTAGGCATTATGTCATCATCATTCTTCGAGGCACATCCATCTTTTAGGGAGACCTTCACACCAAAAAATTAATTTCTGTTTGCATCGACTGCTTCAAACAAATGTGGAATGCTACCACAAATACATTGGAAAGGCTGGTAGTTAAGGAGGCAAATGTACTATGATGAATGATGCGAGGCCTCAGTATGACAAATGTTTCAAGAAATGCATTTGTCCTTCACTGTTGGCACAGTCTGCAGTTTGTATGTGGATCATTTTCATGAAGGGTGTTCTGGGGGTGGGAGCCCCACATGTTCTGCACAGACTGACATCCATCATGAACACGCTCCTAGAGCTCCTGCCTACTGCTGCCCCATCAGCAGCAAGCATTAGCCATAAAACGTGTAGCTGAGCCTCCAGTTTTTAATTAGACACATACAGAGAAGAAGGAAGAGAGGGGGTAGAGAGAGAAAAGGACAAGTAATTGCATGCATCTCCCAATCAACTGCTATTAAGCTGTTGTTGTTAGCTTAGAAAATGCAGGTGGTACAGGGAGAATGGTACTCCTGTATGACATTTTTATTTTTAATGCGCTGCTAGAGCAGTTTATTTTCCAATAGAATGCTACACTCAATATAAATGAACCATTAACGGAGAGTGATGGTATACCCGTCCGTGGTAATATGCAGCCAGTTCTTGGGATTTGTAGTGTTTTCCAAAAAGGTGGAGATTGAAAGGCAAGCAAAACCTTGTTCCAGATAATCCCATGTGCACCACATTAATATCACTACACATTACAGAATTTACCGCTACACCCTCCTTGTTTAATCCTGGATCATTTGTTTGCCATCATTTGCTACAAGCATCATTATAATACATATTTGATTCTGTATTCAAGTTTTTACCCATCCAAAAGATAATCTCCACATGCTTCTATTGTTAAAAAAATAAGGGGGTACTTCTAGTGATTTTTTGGCACACTTTGCAAATCACAGATTAGACATACATTAATGACTTGGAGAGGCAAAAAAATGTTGGCTTTTGGTGGGAACCATGTGTACAGAACGACTTTAAAACGGTACAAAAATGGGCAGAATATTAACCATAACATCAGTTTTCTTTGCCAATAATTCTTATTAGATGACTGAACACCTTTGCTATTAAAAAATGTTGACATGCCATTGACAAGAAGATTGTTGTATGTTAATGTAGTCCACATTTATTTGCTAAAATAGTCTTCTTCCTGGCACAAATTGAGTGATGGAAAATGACAATTTTATGAAAACATTGTTTGCATCACTTTGTGTGAAACTTCAATTACTCACAGAAAGCAAGGTGGCAAAGCAGTTGGACTGTGACGGAAAATATTATACAAATTCAGCAGTTGCATATCTCAGTTTAATATTATTGGGTTGTGAAAGGTGTGCATTTGCATGTAAACAGGGAAAAAAAAACAGCATCAATATAAATCAGGTGCAATCATCTGACAGGAAGCACAGCTACAAATTAAACATGAAAGTAGAATGCTGGTGCATTCGTCATTACGCACAACTAAACAACACGCAGCCAAGCAAAGGACTCATACTATTTTAGATTCAACTGTAAAAAAAAAAGATTTAAAAAAAGACAAACACATCCTTGTGTCAATACAATAATTTCTTATTTACTTGGTGAACAAACCGCTGCAAGGAGGCAGTTTGAATGAAGCTACATAACTACATTATGTCCGAAATCTGCCCATAGTGGTTATCAATCAAGTATCTGTTTGTTGTCTGTAGGTGGAAGGTGACGTGGTGAATCTGATGCTGTGATTCTGACTATGTATCATGCCAGAGACAGCGAGGACAGAAGTCCAAGGTTCTCTCAGTCTTTAAAGCTTGATGCTGCAATGCCAATAACACTCTCGTGCTTTAGATGATCAAAGAAACAGCCTTTAAGTGCGGCAAAACATGGGGCCTAACAGGGCTTTAACCCATTTCTCCCCACTGTCAATGTCCAAGATGAAATAGAAGGCAGCCAGGATCAAGGTAAACATCACTATCACGGCTCTTTCATTCCCGACTCCTCTCTCTCACTCTCCAAAGAGCACAACATAAATCACATGGCAACCGTAATGGGAAGTGGGACTGCGGTGTGCCAAATGAAGCAATAAAACAGATCCAGAGTGTCCCTTTCAAAGCATTAGTCACACAGTGTCCATATGTCCACTGCTTTATTGAAGCAGGCGATGCTGGTAACATTGAAACAAACACCTGTGCAAGTGTGCACACACTGAATGTCCTAAGTGAAGGTCAATGACACACAAAAGAAAACGAGATAATCAGGAATTGTAACCTCATAATTTGGCACTGCACTCTTACAGCTAGATAATGTGAGGCTGCCAAAAGGAGAATAGCTGGACTCTTGCATCAGTCGTCTAATGGAGACGGACACGTCACATCTCAACACCAGTCGCTTTGACGTGGAGAACCATAACACACCCATAACAAATTATTGGCACACAAAAAAAAACAAGGAGGGCCCTCAACACTTCAGACAGGATGGAGTAGGCATGATTAAGACAACAGAGTAGCATGAAACACTGACAGATACCATACTTTCCAGCTTTGACACATTCTCTAGACTCTGATGCTCAGTATGTTGTCTTAATGAAATGGCCAGTGATGATTTAAAAAAATCTGCAAGTGTGTTGTGAGTAGCTGAGCAAAGCACTGCAGTCAGCCAGCTTAAGCTGAAGGGAAAACACTATTTGTGTTTGCAGCACACCACCTACAAAAGGCTGATATTCTGCTTTATATTGTATGTCAATCAAACCCTAGAAATAGCATTAGCAGTGTGTGTGGCAGTGAAAATACATGCAATAAAAATAACCGGTTAGAAAAAAAGGGAAATGAATAGAACAAATGAAAAACAGTGCACGATAGGTTACATATGTTGAGAAGCTGTCAGCAGCTGACAGGTTTCCCAAACAGACAAATGAAAAAGAAACAATTAAGTCCTTAAAGTGGACAATGCTCCTCCGTTGTCCACACCACAGGTGCACTGTCTTTTCAACTATTAATTAGTTAAATCGAGGTATTAAAGTCAATGCTTTCGGTGATTTTTGACACTGCAAAATAACTTTGGAACCAATAGAGCAGTGAATAAAGACATCAGCTTTTGTAAATCACAACCTTATTCTCGACAGAACACAAGCAGAAAAGGAAAACAATGAAATAAAAACACAATTTTACGCTGGTATACAATGGCTACTGTTTCACTAATTACATTCATAAAGAAATTTGAATTGTGCCAGGTTAATGAGTTTTAGCATATGTACATTCAGAAATATCTACTCACTTTCATACATGTACTTTATCTGTTAAGACGCTAGCAGTTCTGCATGTGGCCGTCAAAATAACACTGTTATCTGTGCAGATGCTGCACAAGAGCCACAGACTGAACAATATGTTGACATTCTGCTTCATTGTCACTGAATCAAAGGTTACCAGAAACTGAAGTGTCAAAGGCAAAAAACCAACAGTTTCGCCATCGAGAGTTCTTTGTTCCACCAGATTGCAACTGCGTTCCACATCGTAATTTTAGCAGAGTAATAGGTGAAGGGAATAACATGAATGGTGCATGTCATTATTTTAAATATACAAATTATTGTGGGATAAAAAAACAGGACAATGGCTTTTAGATGAAGAAGAAAAAAGTCTTATAGTACTCAAAAACACCTGAAATTCATTTGAGACTTAATACTAAGCGCACGGTACATGCAGCTGTGGCTTCAATAGATGTGGGAGAGTCACTTGGGATACTCATCAGACTATTTCTATTTTGATGAATGTGCGGGTAAAATAACTAATTTCCTGTCTGCCTATGAGCCATGTTCACAAAAAGAGCTTCTTCTCTGCTGCTATATGAATATTTCCATCTCCTGCTTGCACTAGTCAGACTCTGTGTACTCTACAGTGACATGGAGTGAACAATGACTATACTGAACACCACTGGCCACTTCAAGCAACCATGATAATAAGAGGACCTTTTAATAGATGTGAAATATTATCGTACCAGACTACAACCACGTTCACAGAGTTTGGGAGACCAATGCCTTTTTTCAAAAAACAACTAATCCGATTTAATTTGCAATATTACCGGGATGTGCACTGAACATATTTCTAGTTCACCCAAAACAAGGCCAGAAAGTGGTACTGAAGTGGTTGTGAGAAAGGGGAAAATGGCATGGATTTTTTTTATATATATATATATATATATATATATATATATATATATAAATGAAATTAAAAAAAAAGGTTAATGCAAGTTAGCAGCGCCTTCTCCAAACGTAGCAACAATGACTGAAGAGACAGAGCAGTCCCTATAGTTCGTTAGATGGTTTCTTGGGCATCCTTGTCATTTGTCCTTGTCTCACCAGTATTGTATGGACATTAGCTGGACCAAAATAACACAATAGTGTCTGACTGACATGTATTTGAGGCCAATATGTATTTTAGAGTTGAATCAAAATAGATGATACATCTTTTCTAAGGAACTGAAACGCTCTGAATGCATTTTGACCACAGACTCGTGTTCAAGTTGTACTTGAGGCCATAGTTTCTGCTCCCAAAAAGTCCCTGCTCTTGAGCAAAAGACAGGAGCTGTAAAAGTTGAAGTTGAAATTTCCCAAACCACCAAACATATACAAACTGTGGTTAGTATCTGGCCTTTCTACCTCTGCAGGTCTTGTTTCCAACATCTATGCACACATCATTATCACACAACAGTTGACTGATAACAGACTAATAAGGAGCAGCTTTATCGAATGTACTTCATCTTTAGATTATAGTTGGAAAAAAAAAAAAAAACATGAAAAAAAAGGGACTTTTAATTTGTGGAGCTTTTTGTTCAAAAAAAGCTAAACAGTCATTTGAATGAAGAAGCAATCAAGATTTGTGTTGGGAGCATATCAATGATAATAGAGCTGTTCATAAAAAAAATCTAAAAAAACACAAAACAAGAATGAGTGCAGAACTATCTCGTGGCACTCCACACATTCACTGAGCCGATGAAGGAACAACACAGAGACGTAAAGATTCCTGACAGAAAACAGTGAGACCATGTGTGCCGTTCTAGATCTACCCTCCTTCACTCTAAGCCCAACGACATGATGCCGTGACCATCACTGCCACAAAGTGTAGGAGCCACATTGCAAATTATCAAAAATATAGTAATATTTAGGAGCTGTATTGCCACTGCTTTCTATTTATATATTTGTGTTTTGGACAGGAAATGAAGGACGAAGGGTTTTAAGGAAAGCAGTTATGAAGATAAGACGAAACAGACCACCACACAAAGCCTCCTTCCATCCTTCTGACAGACAGAAAAACAACTTGCCTGCATGTGTAGGTCACAATTGTATAGGACAGATCAAATAACATATAGCATTAAAACATGTAACAATCAACATCTGCTTTTTGCATCACTCAAACTAAGATGTGGAACATGTGGTTCAGTATTTGAATGGAGATAATAAATACCCTTGACCTAAATGACAGATAACAGTAACCTATTCAATTAACATAGATATTCACATTTAATGTTGATTCAACATTTGTGAAAACTGGACATATTCTAAATAAAAATGTGATACGTTTTGGTTTTAAGAAAATAAAACTACACAAACGAATGAATGAAGATCAAAATGTAGTATATAATAAATAATTAGAATTTGGGTAAGGAGGACAACACTTTTTCTGAAGGAAACCACTCCAATCCAAACACTTCCTCCAGAATATTCAGGCTAAGTGAATACAATATCCATTTTACTGCAGGAGGACAGTCAGTGCATAACAATGAGAACTGCTAATGAAATCAACCATCAAGCTGAAATACATACATATTAAACTGGGGTCTCAATGTCATTTGCTTTTTGCATCGTTTCTTCATTTCCCTCATTTTTCCCCAGGTTCATTCAATGTTTTATTCTGAATTAGATTTGTTTACAGCCGGGAATAATGACTGCATATCACCATGTTATTCTGTGTGCCTGTGTTATCTGTGTGTAATGAGAATAGCCATTACCAAATTAATATAATGTACATGTTTATTTGCATAAACATTTTAACCTGAGCAAATTATCTATTTTGAGTCAAATAATGTTAATGAAAACCAATTGTAGCAATGCCATATATCTGTACTCCTGATGAATCTCTTTCAATAACAATTTTGTTTAAAGAACTGTTGGAAATCAGTCAAATCAATAATTCAGTAACAACAGGAAATAAATGGAGCTAAACAGAAGCCATGTATTGGTCCTGTATGTGTCAATCTTGCTTCCTGATGTATTTTCTACTGTGCTTAAAAAACATGGCAAACTACAATTTGCTGACCTCATTATGTATTAACAACAAACACCAACTTCATAATTACAAATGCAATCTTTCTATAATTTTTTTTTGAAAAAAAATATATTTAAATCATTTATCCACTAGTTTAGTAAACAATGGAAGTGAGATAATTGATCTTGTGCAAGGGGATCTCTTTGAGCGGCAGAAGGTCACCGCCCGCCAGCCGAGCTGATAGGGAAAATGGCGTTGATGCTCCCAAGCTGCCATTTTTCTTCCCTGACAAAGACTCCATCTGCCACAGAGTCATTTGCAGCCTCCGAGTCAGAATATCAATGATTTCTAACCATTCTACAACTCTGTGTTCACCTTGTTGTCACCTCTACACCCGTCTGAGCGCTGACACCACAGATCCTCTCTGCGAAGGTCCTGTAGGCTGCCAACGAAACTCTCATCCAGCTACGTAGCGTTTGAGCGGTACGCATTTTATTAGCATTGATAATGTGAGAGTGTTTTGAGATCAATAATCAAGCAGTTACAAGTTTTCAGAATGTCTAGTTTACTCTAAATAGAATAAATCCGAAATTAGAGATCTGCAGGATCTTTATTTTGTGATGCACAATGTTGCTGTGTACTGATGAAATAAGAAAGAGACTAAAAATCTATCGCCCAATGAAGACTTAATGCCATCAGTAAAGACGGAACACAAGGCAGCTGGCCATGACCACATGAGGAAATTTAATTTTCCTCACTGCCATCTGCGCACCTCAGAGACGCTCTTGCAGACCTACAGTCTTCCAACAAGCTCCCCAGTAGACCATGCCAGTGTTGTCCCTAAAACCCAGGCCTGTCCAGCCCAGACCTCTCACCCCAGAAGAGAAACAGTCATTATTTCCACTTCATTGACAAGAAACAAGCCTCCTGCAGCTGCCTGGAACTCAAACCACTTTCTGCGGGACTAACTTCCTCCCAGTTAAGTGGGACTGCTACAAAGCAGTTGCACCGTTGCTCTGGTCCCTCTACGTCTGACTTGCCTGAATCAATCACGACTTCGTCCTAAATTGATAAAACAGGTGAACCATCACCGTAAACCATTTAAGTGATGTATCGTTGCATCAAAAATTCAAAAGGATGTTCCGAGAAACCCTAATGACTAGACAAGGTTAATTCGAGACAATATCTCTAGATCTGTAAAGCAACCTTTACCTGCACTTCTTTTTTATTTGTGGCTAGAGAAGTTTCCTTATGACGTTGCAGAATTTCAAGATTCTTTGGTATCTTTCTGTTGTTGTAGTAAACGTGTAAGTGCAGCGCCCACAACGATGTGCAAACTCAATACATTGAGGACTGGTCAATTAACCTCACAAATCTACAATGTATTTTCTGTAAAGATCATTAATCTCATAATAATCTAATGACCTCTGCAATGATTCTGGACTATACAGCAACATGCACATTGCGGCTATTCTTAGAAGTTAAATGTGTCTGTGTATTCATTAAACCTCTGAGAACAGTCAGTGTGAATGTAGTACAACCGACACATAGTTGCATCATTTTCACGAGTCTTTGATTTGCCATTGACAGAGTTCTTTCATCACTTCACTTCACTTCACATGTGTTTTAGTGCCCTTCTGGGCAGAAAAATGTGGAGAGCAAAAGAAGAGTGGGCTTGATGTACTACCTCAACAAATTACATAGCAGCAGCAATCTGTTCGCTCTACTGGCAAAGTCACAAAATACAGCCTCCTCTGTAAAGCTACACTATTACCTGAAGGCCATCAATATTAAAAAAGAGGGGGTAACTGTGGTGGCTCAACCTCTCTCTCTCTCATACAGATCGCACTAAATGATGATGCATATAAAACACACCAATAACCAGTCCATAAAGCTGCCCTCCCTCACATTTAAGACTGGGAACTGTTCGAAAAATAATGATACCAGTATGAAGAGCCCTACTTTTAAAGTGAAACAAAATATCTGAATATCAATACTAAAAGTGATTGACAACACTTCATACCAACCTCAATCCAACATTCTGTAAACTACCAAAAATAACAAAGTCGAAATTGTAAAAATATTTAAATTAACTGAAAATACAATCATATAAAACACTAATATGTTTATTGGATTAGAATATACCTGACATTTTAACAGTGTGAGGGAACGTGTCCTGCTTTACTTCGCCTCCCTTAACAATTCTTTTGAAAATAAACACGTCTGCTTTGTCTGCAGCCAGACATGCCCTTTGTGTGCTTTGTATCTCCATTGTGTTGAAGAGGTATAGAAATGAATGGCAGCACCGCCTGGCTTTTACTAAAAAAGCAGCTGCAGGCACATAATGTACAATGAAGTGCTGATTTAAATTTCTTTTAGCTTGATTAAAGTTAGTCTAGATCTCTTACGTGTGTTCCTTGCCTCTTTTCTGTAGTTCAATTTCAAACATTGCAGGGGAGGGTTGGACTATAGCTGACAAAAATCTGAAATCATTGTGTTCAGTAGAACTCAGGTCGGGACTAACTCTTGGAATTGTATCCTCTTTAACACCTCTTAAATATTTTCTGAATTACTTTTTTTTTTTTTTTTTACAAATTCTTTCTTAATTTGTTTCCTTTCCCCTCTTTTCTTTCTTTAGTCTTTTCCCTTCAGCAAAGGGAGAATGGACTCACTGGTTAAAGTTCAACAGTAGCAGTTTTCACTTTATGTCCAGTTTGCCTGGGAAACCAAATTTAGTCTACCTGTGAGAAAAAAAAAAAGTAAACTTTCATTGATCTTGATCAAACTAAAAGAGGCAAAGTATGGCTGGCAATCCAGGAACTGCAGTGGAAACAAAACAATCAGAGATTGCCGCACAGATGCACAATGTAAACCAACTTCAAAATATGAATATAGTCACTCAACCTTTAAACACCACTGCTCCCTTCATTCTTATTTAACAGGAGACCTCCCTTGACACAGCCAACAAACCAGTCACACGGATCTGATTGTGTTAAAATAAACATATACACTGTATCAGTAAGCATCGTTTTGTGAATATGTATAACAGAAATAAAGAAAGAATGTTATGTTTCACCATTGTTTATCATTTAATAATATGTGTTTATTGACTCAGGGTCATACGAGGACTGTGAAATTAATGTACAAAAACCACTGTGTCATCCTCTGGCAACCAAAAGCAATGGCTGGCTATAACTTGCCAACCTGGCAACGGTTTCTGAAACCTAAGATTGGGCTCTAAACTGAAGGTTACTCATAACTGCTATAATAAATCCTTGAGGGCTTCTACTACACACAAATGAAAGGGAGAGTACTCAGGTTTAGAGAGGATGGTATTCCTGTGGCGAGGCTCATTTTGCCATTGCCATTTTAACTCCGCTTGTCTGCAGCTCTACAGATGACCTGTCTCTTTCCAGGGTCAGTCACATAAACAGTAGGAAACTTTTCCCTCTAGATCCGGAGGTGGCCGTATACATGCCATAAATTTCACGGCACAACTTCAGCATTCTTCGCTTCATGAAAGGTAAATGAGCAGTGACAGTCACCTTTAGGATTTGACTTAATGTTGAAAGAGTTGAGGGGCAAAAAAGGGGTCAGAGTAGCAAAGACAAAAAAGGTGAAAACATTGGATTCAAGCCTGTCGGTAAATGTGAACACAGATCCTTCCAGAACAGTAGCATTGATCGCTCAACTAAATCTGATTTGCCAACAATTCAATTAGGGAGCAGAATTATTTCTTGAAAATATTTAACTTGCAGCACAATACATTTCAACTGTATTGATGTTGTGTGTGCACCGAGTGCAATTGTCATCCTATATTCACTGCTTGGGGAAAAACTATTTTGTGACCACTCATCAATATACTCCTATTCCACAATGGAGCATGTAGAACAGAGAAAGATTAACTGCACTTTCAAAACTGGAAATAAACTCCTAATTTGGCAACAAGTATTTGCATGAAGAAGAAAAAACACATTTCACAGTTTCTGATAGAGTAGAGCTCAGGATGAAAGGAAGTGCATTTGACATAACCACCACCTGTCTTGGGGCAATTTTTAATAGCAATCAGGAAACAAACCAAATTAAATGTTAAAACAAACCAGAAACATTGCTTCTACCCCACCAATTATGCCTGTTTGGCTCACAGTCATTCATCGTAATACACCCCTCAGTCAAAAAAGTTGTATTCCTCCCAAGAGATTTAAATATGTTCTGACACTTTAATTCTAAGAAAGACAGAAATTAATTAGATACACACAAAATGGAGTAATGCAGCACAAACTAATTTCATAAAAGGAGGACATTGTTAAATTTCAAACTAATTGGAAAATTCTAATCCTATACTTAAATAATACTTTAAAATGGGGAGCTTTGCTTAGTCCTGCATTTCCATTCACACGTTTTTCCAATTTAAGAAAGCAAACTGGTTTTCCTTTATAAAATCAAAAGAGGCCCTTCCAAAAGCACAATGGCAGTGATGGACAATGTGTAGCTAATGTAACCAAACACTTACTTGTATGAGACTGTCCTCAGTTCTGTGACATCACTGCTCTGCACCTGAAACACGAGACAACAGTCAGATTTATTGCTTGCTTTTATCGATTTACTCATTCAGCACCGTTCCTATCTGAAGGCTCTGTGAAAATGAAATAAAAATGGTAATATGGAGCCCAAAGGGAGATGAGTTATCCATTCTTAACATCAGCAGAAAATCTAACTCCAGCTCCAAGAGACAACCACAGTGCAACGGGACAAAACACTTGGCAGAAATTGAATTATGGTCAAGTAAGTATAACAAGAGAAGATACATTTTGATTTTACAAAAATCCAATGACCTTAGGAAACTGTATTGAATAAATGTCTTTAATGTGATTAATAAACACTCAAATACAAAGCTTGAAAGTATTCCCCCTTCTATTGAAATTGTTTTAAAATGTGTGCAGATGAAGCTATGTGTATCTTTAATCCTCTCATGGTCAGGGAATTTCATAACACATATGGTAGGCCCTGCAAACACATCTGACCTGCCGCCACATGTTTACTCTGCATTACCATATGGGTTCATTTTGTTTGGAATGTAAAGGAAATGAAGCCTAAACCAACTTCAATCTTTGAATCACTGAAATCCTTTCAAGTCTTCATATATCAATCAAAATGATTGACCCTTTAAGGTGTTGCTGCAAACATTGGAGTATTTAATTGATAGCAATACATAGTAACTCTGGACTACATCAAAGAAAAATAAGAAATGCCAAAGAACCACAACCATTTTGAGGTCTATCAATAACAATAACCCTGGGTTCTTAATGACAATATCATCACAGGGTTGCTAGGTTAATAGGAATTAACAGGGAATAACATGGAAATATACACATTTTTGCTCAGGCTGTCACGTCATGCAGATAGAAACAAACATTTACCATATCATAAACAGACATAATTGTAAACACCTTTACTTAAAAAATGTTTAGTTGAATTTTAATTCGATGAGTTGACTCATTTGACATTACCTCAAACTTTCACTGCACAACAATAACATTCCCTAGGACCCAATGCAAAAAAATAAAACATCCTCCATATCTTCTCCAGACTTCTTTCATGATTCTATATGTATATCTTCCCAAATAAGTTCACGTTTAAGTTTTTATTTTGAAAAATGAATTGAAATAGAAAGTATTCCCCCCCCCCATACCTCCCTTGTAAAAAATACCATACATTTCCAGACCCTTTGCAACTGTATATACTTTTAACTCTGATGCACCATTATAATGTTTTCAAGTACTTACATTTGAGTACTTGATGATACCGAGTAATAATAATAGTAATAATAATAATACCATTACAATTCAAACAACATCTTTCAAATCGTTGAAACGATCAGTTGTACGAAACATACATTTAAAAAAATAAGCGTAGTAAACTCACCCCTTTACAAACGTCTCTTCTTAGGACAATACTATTGGATAAGGAAAAAGGGATATACCCTCATGTGTTAGGTTAGACTCTTGGCATCGATGTGTGATCTTTAACAGCGGACAGCTGTAATATTATCATTCTATTCTAGTTCACAAATGGCTGCAAGCCAACCAAAAGCATCAAAGGGATGAGCTCCCATGCTAACAGGATACAATTAGAGGTTTTATTCACCTATTGAAAAAGACTACAGGCACTTAAAGAAATCCTCTATTGAAATGGAACAAATCTAGAGACCTTGTTGCGATGGGATCACACCAGTCGCAACAATAAATGGGGGCCAGGGGCAAAAAGTGGTGGGGCTCCTTCTCTACTTCCCCTACTTCTGGCACCCTTGCTCAGGCCAAGCATATCTCCGAACTCATCCTTCATTTTGATCTTAACTACACTCCTGTCAAGTTTGATCACTGCATCTTGCACAGTTGCGATGCTATTGCAGTCACAAAAGCTGTCTCCAGAAGAACAGAAATATAGACATCTGCCAGTACTCTGAACCGTCTCTGTGCAGTCCGCGATACCGTAATTGTCTCCAGGGATGATGTATTTTTGTTTAGTTCAACCCCGGAAGTCAGTATTGCACTGGTTCCCTTCAACAAAAAGCCAATGGAAATTAAGCTCTGCAGCAAAATAGAAGTTTATGATACCTAGACGTTTTGTTCAGCAAGATCATTTTCCCAAATTAACAACATTCTTATGATTTTTGAAGTGTGAATGCAATCGGCTGGAATAAAAAGCTATTGTTCGGCTTTAAACGAACTATTCCACTATTCGAAGGAGCGCAAGTACACACAACGAGACCATGATGGTGGACTAGCCGGCGTAATAGCGCTTTTTGAAGTCTCATTTAGCCATTTGTTAGCAACCACCTAAATTAAGACACAAAAAAGCTTCAAAATTCACAACAGGGGTATGTACTGACGTATGATATATCGTTGAAAAAAACGTTAACATCTCTTCAGCTTGTGTTAACTACAGACCGTATAAAAAAGCATTTAAAAAAAAAAACATTGACTTTGAGACGAGAGAACCTGAAGTGCAAAAATGCTCAATGCACAATTTCCCCATTGGGAAATATATAAAATACATCTTATCTTACTTACTTTATTACCAGCCACAACAGCGACGTATTGTTTTCACCTTGCGAGAGTCTTTGTGTGAGTGTTTATATGTCGTCTGTGTACATATTTTGTAACCGTGTAAGATGCAGTCACAGAATTTAACAGATGTTTAGTTGAGATCAAAATGAAGGCTGAATTCAAGGATAAAAGTGGAGCATTTCTATTGCCTCTCATCGGTTCTCAACATGGCGACAACCGGCAACTCACAGCTAACGGTGCTAACAGCGCAAACTACGGCAAAAGTGCTGACAGAGCAAACGGTGTTTACCTGAAAAGAGAACCGGAGGGCGGTTGCTATGCTTCCGCAACAACGCCGTCGTTGTCAGATTATCAGATGTAACCGCTGTATGAGAGCAGTGCACTAAATCATGCACTAAAAGCACATGCGGCCGGCTGAGCTAAATCAACAAAGCAAGGAGAAGCTTGGATTACAACACAGAGAGGAAGAGCAACTTCCTTCTCTGCTGAGGTGGATATTACTCCACAATATAAAAAGCAAATAGTATGCTATATCAAAGCCGTATATTTTGCACCTCAATCCCTATTTCAGTCCTAAATTGTACCTGATTAGAGTATGAGGACAAAAACAGTGTTTGCCTAATTGGTTGCAAAAGACCGACATTGTGCAGGATCTATGTTTTCTTCACAGCTACTATAGCTATTCCTACAAAGCGGCAACTTTGTACAATAGTGAATCATTTCCGAATCAAAAAGTAAGACACTTATTCAATTCAACTCTAATGAACCAACCAGAGATTGCTTCAGGTCATCCATTCAGCACTTGCGTTGGTTTGTTTGTTCAAGGAAATGTAAAATGCCTTCTAAAATTTGACAATTATAAAATATCTGAGCACTGGAATGCTGCTTTTGAAGGGCATCTGTGAACTAGTTAAGGGCCTCTACAGTACATACAATACGACACACTGTAGGAAAGCCTAACAAGCACATTTATTTGGTTAGGATTTTAGGTTAACACATTACTGACCCAGGCAAACATGGATAGGCTTATGATCAATGGCAGAAGGCTTTCCCCTCAACACCAGAAGAAATAAAATCATAATTTTAAAATGTCTAGACACAACAGGGGAAAAAAAAAAAGTTAAAAAGGATCTGAATTTGAATTAACATATTGGCCACTTTCTTCTTTCACATTTATTTTCTGATATAGAAACTGTGTTTCATCTTATCATCTTTATGCTTTCCAAATCAGGTCTTAATATCATCAGTAAACACTGGATGTCTCATAACCTACGACCTCCATGCTCTCACATGAGTAGCAGCAACACTTGTTGTGCGTCATCCACACTCGAGTCACCTTACAGTTCCATCTGTTTCATTTTGTAGTGCATACCAGTGTAAAAGAGATTACGGTCATCTACACTTACACGTTTCATTCGATATCAAGAGGGAAAAGGTCACTGTAGTTTCAAATAATTGATGCTGTAACCAGTCTTTGAACTACTATAAGGCTGAGTCTCCTCAGGTTACTTAGCTGTCGATCTATCTGGCATATAATGGCATTGGCCTCCCGACATAGAAAGCCGTTTACAAAGTCACGAGCCACAACTAACAAGAAACCCGTGTACCAAATGCAGGTTCCTTGTACAGCATTATTTAAAGGCTTTCTACTTGCAAGTGAGGTCAGAGTGAACATTGCGTTTGTTATGACCGTAGCGTCTTAATAACTGGTCTTCATTTGTAAATCTCACCCTCAGTTCTGACAAGCCAACACCGTCTCCTATAAATGATGTCAATGTGAGGGTTTTTACATGTGTAACATACATTAAACGGCAACAGTCAGGGCACACACAGACAGCACCGTGACCGTCATACAGTGCAACTAAAAGAAAAGGTGTGTTGGTTTGACTATTGGAAGGAAAGCATAAGCATTTGTCCTCAATAGTGGTGTCCTTGTAGAGATCTTTTTTATGGAGATCATTTCAGGATAATCTACTCCACCTGAACCGTGGATCATTTTGAGCCACTCAGCTAAAACATTTAGGAGCATGTCAATAAAAGAAGTTTGTTTAAAGTTGTATTGAAAGGTCTGTGCTTTTATGGCGATTCTTCAAAATAAGAAAGTGCTCATTTTCGCAGTACGGGACAGAAAGGCAATATTCTCATAGCATGCAAATATGCATGCCCACTGCGTGTGCAATGTCTCATCAGGGTGCGGAAAGAATTTAGTCAATTTGATTCACTAAGCCTCAGAGTTTGGCCTTTGCTGATCCAAACATTTTGAGGGTAAAAATGTATTTTCTCCCGTCTCTTATCAGGCCAGAATATTTAAAAATGGGACTCCAGCAGCATGCCAAGTGCAGCTCAAGTAGAACGTGTTTGTGGCAGCAGTGACCAGATTTTAAATGCTTGAGGATCAATAAAAAAGTGGGCTGCTGAGGCACAGTCTTTGTGAGAGAGTGGAATGGTTTACAACACAATCTGGACAAAAGGTTCATATTGGATCTGCACCTATCAGACTGAGAATAATGTATATGGAGCCACCTCATTCATCCTCAGCAGGTCTGCAATTCCTGCAGCAAAGGGGGTAAATAAATATGAAACAGTCAAACAAATAGAACAGACCACTAGCATTTTAAACATCAGCCTCATTTACACAGCAGGGAGACTTCCATCTCAGAAGCATCATTGGCTCAAATAAAGCACTGCGAAAAGCATCTCCAGGCGGAGAGAAAATAGATCAGGAAGATGAGTGAAAAAGAGTAATCTCCCTGACATATTCCTAATAATCCACCTCCCTCGTGCCGCTCCCCCCAAGCTCACCCAATCATAAAGTGTCAACACTGACCTACAAAAAGGGACTCCCGTCAAGCCCTACATGTTTAAAAACATCAATCACAGCAGACAAAGAGGGTACATTGAATTATACAGTATTAACCTTCAGGGCTTGCATATAAAGACCATAGATTTATTTATGCTTGTGTGTTAAGAGCCTCTGCATTGTTCCTTACAGCAAGCTGGCTGCCAAATTGATGAACCTGCTCAGCCCTCAGCAGGAGGCCAGCATCTTTGATTAATGAGTGCAAACTTGTGGAAAGGGTAAGAATAGGAGAAACACGGTAAAAATGTGAGAAAACAATTATTAGCAGAGCAGTCCTGTTTTTTCTCTTCTGGCCAAAAGGCCAAAAGAAAAAGAGTCAAAGGAACATAAAAAAAGGACCATCATATATTCTATATAACAAAAGGGGCTCCAGAAATATGAATATGATTTCCACAGCACTGACTAATTCAGCAAAACACATCTGGTTACACCTAACACAGCTGAGTAAACCAGGAAAAAATAGATATTAGACAACTGAAACCATGCTACTGAACGGACATAATGCAAAAAATCCAACAAAGCTGATGTACCATGCGGTGTATTGCTCACGGAATGTAAGGTATATGTTTACTCAGTATTTATTGTAAGTACTACAATAAATAGTCTGTAATCAAGTGAATACATTTCTAATTCATAATTTAGCAACCATGAGCCTTAGCAGCATGGAAGAGCAAAACCCTGCACTATTTTTAAGATTGTTAAATGTGAAAGGCTCTTATTAGAATCCAAGTATAAAGCACCTCAACATTGTTCTCTCTGCAGAGGTTTTCAAGGACATGTGCTCTGAATAAATATGAGGCAAATTTAGTGACCTTCTACCTGTGTTTTGATTCATTGGCAGTTACTGGATGCATGCATAACACATCAAGGCTATGATCTGATTTATCTCGCTGCCTTGGCTACTGAAGCCATTTAAATGAGAGACTTTACCAGGAATAATGTTTACTGCCATTTCAGTTCGGACTGTGTGTGTAAAGGGCACACACACAGGTTTATTACTATCAATTATATCTGTAAAGACAAACCAGCTCCACTGTGCAAACAAAAGATGCCTGCCAAAACAAACTAATTGAAGCAAGCAGCATTACTATTAAACTACTGACGCCATATGAGTACAGTTGCTCACAAATCATCAAGCACCATGCACTGCTGTCTAAAAAGTGTGGTTGATGTTGCCATGACAAAGTTCAAAAGGGCCCACTACAAGTTTATTTCCAGGTTTTAACAATCCACAGGCCTGTTTCTGCAAACATTTTGACATGTCACAGTAGGACATAATACAATGAAGGATGGCCGAATCCCATAGGTGCTTCTGTTTCAGGTTCCTGGTATTGTGCATGCTGGCTCGCTGTCAGTACTTACTTGGACACTTGAATACAACAAAGTCCTCGTTAATGTTATTAGCAACACCTGTGCTTCTCCAACTACGACAAGTCAAGAAATGGCCTATTAATGTTACCTTATCTCGAGCATGGTCTAAATTAATTTCAGGGGGCAATAGGTTGCAACATGCTGTAGAATTGGCCTTAAAGTAAAATGTGTGTGCATCTGTAACCTCTGTGTGTGTGTTCAGAGTTGGCAGAAAGAGGTATGGTTCGTCATTAAAATATTCTTTTTGATTATATTCCTATAATTTAGAGTAAGTCAAGTATGCCCATCATAAATAGTGACATAGTTCACATGAAAGACATCAGGGCACTTTAAACAAACAAAAACCTGAAATATAAATTAGTAGTTAGGTCTAGTTAGTGTCTGTGGCTGATTATTATTACAGCCACTAACGTTTAAGATTACTACGGCTAAAGGAAAGTGTGTGACATGTCATCACAGGAACAGGAAAGTGTCTGGTTAGCAGTTTCATAACATACTCAAGTCAGTTAAGAAAGCTCAGGAGCCTAAATTCATAACGCCACAAAACTCCTAAAACATTTGTTTGATTAAAAATATTACTTTCACTTTCAACGCCACAGAAATCGAGAGTGTATCATTCGGATCTTTCCATAAATTTCACAACTTTGTTGCAGCAAAAAAAAGAACACACCAGCGATAATCTCATTTAAATAGCCCCAAGATGGCGAATGCCTTGTTGTTAATATGAAAGCAGAAAAATGGAGGGTATTGTCATAATCTCAAAGGGTAAATTTCAGGCCAGACCGCAGCTGCAGCATTAGCTGCGCTCTCCTTTTAATAGGAAGCAACAAAAAGAGAAGAAGGAGAGAGAGAGAGAGAGAGAGAGAGAGAGAGAGCGAGCAGCCCTCCGGCTTTAACACTCATAACAAATATGGTAGTGTTAAAATAAAACATTGTCAAAGCCCACCTGCATTATAGTCCAGTTTGGTCATTTCATCACATGGTTGTCACACGAAGCTTGAACCCACAACAAGCACAGGCAACCACGCGCTACTTTATATATATATATATATATATATGATGCACTCTTACAACAGGCATGCTGGGAGTAAAACAAACACAAAATACAAGCGAACTTATGTTGACGTTTTCGTCGCCATGTCAGTTAAACGTTTCCGGGACGAACCGTACGTGGATCCTCGGAGTGGACGAACTCACGTTAGCTGGCAACAAAGACAAGATATCCACGCTGCAAGGTAATGACAAGACCGAGCAGCAGTGCCCTGCCTGTCTGTCTGACTGCTGCATGTCTGTCCGTCCGTCCGTCCGTGCCAAGTAAGGTTACCGGTAACACGTTAACGTTAGTTTCTGGTCCGAACATTCTTCTCGTGACCGAGTAACGAACTCAACGTGACACCGGTGAATTTTGGACAAAGTTTGAATCTGAAACATCCACAAACGCTGCATCCACTTTAATAAGAACTTTTTTTTTTTTTTTTTTTTTTTTTTTTTTTAAATCGCCGTGTTGAACTCACTGAGCGAGTCAAGTGTAGAGAGGGATGCTACTGGTTAAAATAAATAAATAAATAAACATTAAAAATAAACCGTTCGCTTGGCTGTTAGCCCAGGCGACATAAACCTGTGAAATAACACGTAACTGAACGGACGTTAGTGACAAACACCGAGCGAGCTGAGGTCGAAAACGAGGACATAAACTCACCTTATCGTCGAAAAACGGTGTTATTCCTTTTAGAAGAAGCGAAAATGGACCAACGGTGTGTTGATTTACTTCCCAGTTTTTGCGCAGTTTAGCGGGGTGTTAGAAGAGATGAGTGGTTATGCGGCCAGTGTGATTGAGTGTGTTGGTCTCTGACGCTGGTCGCGGATTGAAGAGACTCTCCTCCGCTTCACTCGGAGCAACTCGAGAGAAGTGACGTCAGCTCGAGGCTTCGACAATGCAAACTTTTGCTCCCCCGAAAAACTGCAGACAGCAAGTGCAACATACCGTCAACATACGTGGATTCACTCCTCGTTTCTACATGACAAGTACAGCTGACGGTGTTGATTAATGATGTATGATTACTGCTCATCACTCTAGTACATCAATGTAGCCCATAGAGGTAAATAGAGACATGAACCTCACACACAGGTGTATAGGTGCTTTCATTTTCCAGCATGACACTGAAATCCTTTTTTTTTGTGCTACACATGAGCTACTTTGGCAATAGATAGATAGATATGGCAATTGAGGGAGGATCTGGCCAGAGAGGTGATTTATTATAAAGTCACACATTCACATTGTTTTGTAATTAATAACTGAAGTAGGAAGCCACAATAGCTCTTGCTGATATTGAGCATAAAGTGTGAAGTGTAATATCTGAAAGCAAAGTATTTGTTAAAGATTTGATGGTGCTTAAGTTGGGACAACAATGCAGGTTGGTCTTATTGCACAAATGTAGATTTTTGCAATACATGTAGGTTGCAGCATTGGCACATCAAAGCAAACTCATCCAACAACAAACACACAAAACATAAATTGAAAAGGTAACAGTAGCGGTAAGAAAAACAAGGTAGTTGCAATGAGTAAATACACATTTAAACTGGAAAAACAATTAATAAGAACAAGTTGAAAATGAAGACTGGTGCTCTGCAGTGCAACAGTGCTGGCACAAATTAATTTTGACAGCAAATAACTATATTCTTCCACATATTAAAAAATGTATGCTTGGATCTCATGCACCTGCCACAGAGGAGTCCATACCTCTTTCTTAAAGATAACAGCTCAAGCTCTTTATTTAACAGATGCCCTGTCATTTATAGAACATATTTGTTAAAATTGTCTGAAAGTACGGACTGCTCCGATCAGACCGGAATCAAATGAAGCTCCAAATGTGAGAGAGAAACTATTAACAAGCCATTACCTTTCGTTCAGCCAATTATGTGACTCCAGTTGGATGAGGACTACCATCTGTCTTTCTTTCTCACCATTAAGCAAGCGTACGGTCTGCAACAGGACATGGGTGCATTGTATCATTAGACTCAAGAGCAAACATTTACAGCGCAGTGTAATTGAAACAGTGTAACGAACAGATCAGTGCTTAAATATTATATATAGCTTTTGTAATAAATTATTATAGATAAGATCAATATGTTCTTGGAGATTAGAATGAAGACTGTTTAATTTCTGCATTAAACCAAGAGTCACTTGTAATACAGTACGTTGCAACATGCTGTGTTTTATGAAAGATGTGTTTTAGTGGATGAAGCGGATTTCAATTCATGGCACTGCAACTTTTGCCAGCGCTGAGCTACAATGATACAGCAATTAAGGCACAAAGGCATATTTTGATTAAAGATGTGGAGAAAACAATTTTTTTTACACAGACATTTGTGCTTTCTAATTCTGTGTAATTTCTGTTGATTTTAGATGCTGCCGTCACAGGAGCTCCTGACTGGACTGAGTGAAACACACGCCTGGCTGGATTAAACACATGGTGAGAGAGGGGAAAACATCATTTGACAAATGTATCACCCGAGCCACAGGATACCTGGGTTTTTATTGTATTGGACAATCTTCATTAGGGAAAATGAGTGATGCGAGAGACCAGGGCAGCGTCACTTTGAAAGGCCTTTTACGGCCATGGTTTTTCACATTGCACAATCAAAATGTCAGCCCACCTTGGTCATTTGTAACATACTAGTCGCAGCCGATGGCTGCAATGCAGCAGCATGCTGGGGGAAGGGCAAAGAGTCTGTCTCCTTTTAAAGGGATTTTTAAAGAGTCTTGATTAGAAAGTATAATGAGATACCAAAGACACAGCAAAGATGATCTCTCTGGAGACTGATGGAAAACAAATTAAGATGGTGCTTTTGTTTTTAATTATTATTTTTCTATCAGTCCACAGAAAGCTCAGTATACCCGTAAGGCACAGGAGTTGGACTCTCTGTCACCGTTTTTTTTTTTTTTTTTTGTCCTGACATATTTGAATAATAGAGATTTTAATCATGTCAGCACACGATGCTCTGATCCCTTTAACACCAAAGCCTCGCAGCGCTGCACATGCATTTGATTTAGAAAGTGGCACATTGTCTGAGCTAAAAACTGGGTGCATTCATCTCTTCAGTTTGCATCTGTATACAGATGTGTGTTAAACATGCAGTTTAATCTAGGTTTAAAAACCCAAATCTGCCACACAATGTGTGTTTTCAGATCAAATGTTAGCTTGTATTAGAGTTTGAATCACATTGTATCTTCATACGATACACTTACAGTAGCTTTTCTTTTCATGATGCATTAATGGGGAATGCTAAATTAATCATTTAATACAATGGTAACCCTGTATGTGGTAAAGTAGTGTAGTATGCCATGTCTTGACATAATATAATAGAGTACACTACTGTTTCTCCAGAATGGACGGTCAGTGTGCAGTCATCTTAATATGGCCTTTGTTTCCCTCTGTTATTTGGAGCATGTTCCAAGATAGTGAATGAGGGGGGAAATATGAGACTTTCTGGACTTGAGAAACAGATGCTCTACACTACTGTGCACAGACACCTTGCCAAGGAAAGACAGGACCATGAATAGAGGATGAGCTGAAACAAAATAACTGATATGTTGTACAGTCCTGAGAAAAAGGGGACATGTGATTGTGGTGAAACCAGAAAGACAGGAAAGAGTTCTGGATGAGTTGACCCTTTTGTATTAACACAAAGGCCAGAGAGAGTTATTACTGTTTCTTTTGTATTTTATGAGTTTAAGACATTGTGAAACCTATTGCAGTTTGTTGACGCACAACTTGAAATTCACAGGCTTGATGAACGCCTGTCTCGTGATCCAGGGTGGTTCTCATTTTCATTCCATCTGTCATGCTACTGTATGTCATATCTTATTCATGCATACCAATGTCCATTTTAATTAGCCATTGTGGGTCAACTTAGACCTCTTCCTGCTTTAAGCAGCACCACGGCAGATGTGAAAGATGAAATCCATGTCCTATTATTTGAGTGAAAATAGGCCATTAGAGCTGTTGGGATGAGAAAACAGCCCCTCTCTGGTAATAAAATACACACACAGTTAAACAAAATAGACAATGTTAGGGATGTTACAGCATAAATCACTTCTGTTACATGTTTACACAAAATAAATGATTATGCCTCAAAAGGTTCATCATGAATTCAATTCAGCCCCATTATTAAAAAATAAATAATCAAATGAGGCTTTTCAGTATATTTGTGTTACAATTAATTATCATAATTCAAATTATGATTATTCTGCCAGTGCAGAAAAAAACACATTTAAGGAAACCATCCTTCTGCATGTCAATACATGTTTTTCTCTGTTGGAAATGTTGACAAAAAGGAGCATTTGAGTTAGAAGCAATTACAAATCTCTGTAGGTTCAGCAGTCCTTATACGGTTGGATAATTATCATTAGTCATTAACTAATTCTATTAGAATTGCTAAAACATTTGAGATGAGTGCAGCAATTCAGAGACCAAGAACCTAACTACAATGTGTGTAGTGTTTACAATCACACTCCAAGCTTTCTAAATGTGCCATTAAGAGTTCAGCTACTGCATCGCTATGAATTATACTTTATTGCATGTTAACAAGCGTGAAACCTTCTTTAGCTTTGGCAGATCTGGTAAATAAAAACTGAAATAAATATCCGCTTAAATATTAACAATTAAGGCACTTTAAAGGGCTCAGAGTGTACATTTTAGCTGCTAAACAATTGAAGTAATGCATGTTAGAGTAATGAATCTATTGAATTCACATAGTTTAATGGGTTTTTCAACCCATGTTTTTGATTATACATCTATTTGACTTTGACAAATATTCAGTTTACAGAGTCATATTAATATACAGTACACAAATGTTTAACAGAGTAATACATACTAATAATCCTTACAGATAAATATTGTTGTCTCGTCATCATTATATCAAGACCTGTCAATCACTTCCAGACTGATAGCGGGTTGTGTTTTGGTTTTTAGTGGTTGGGCTTTTGTTCATATTTGAATGAGGGAAATGAGCTTTTAAGCTCTGTTTACTCACTTACTGTTTGGTGATTGGAAGAGGAATGCTTTAACTATACCCTGAGAGAAGCAACAGTTTAGAACATATTGCATGAGCACACTGCAGCACGCTCTTCTCTAGCTCAGTCCCATTCCGCTGTTTGGACCTTCATCTTACCTCACATGTTAATTATTGGCCACCACAGTGAGACATATTACTTGTTTAATCATCAAGGACTTTCACCTCAGCTTTAAGACAAGATAAGCTTTCTATAACTTTACATTGGATCTTTGGTACCTCATCTACTATTACATGGTATTTGTTTCCTCTAGACAGGTATGCCATTTTTACAAATCAGTGTTCCTATAGATTATTGGTCGACAACAAATACTCGCACAACCATCAAACTGATTATCGTTCATGTTTTCGGACCTCATTAACTAGTTGAAGAAAATTTCTCCTAGCAATGTCAGGGAAGTGACTTGACAGAAATGTGAGTCACTGTCCCACCTTGTGGCCAAATCTAGAAATTACCTGCTTGGAGGAAAAGGTTATTGTTATGGTTCTCTAGTAGTGTGCTACATCAAGAAATGTTGGTCCACAAATGCCTTTGATAGTTTATAACTAGATGTTAAAAAGATTGATAGAAAGCACTCAAAAAAAGAGACATACACAGCGGAGATTTAAAGACAACACGTTAGATGACTGACTTCTTGGAAGTCTAAAATTAGATGACTGAGAACATAAAAAAAAGAGAAAAAAAAGAAAAGCGCTTCTCTCAGCTGTGTTCCATCCCGGCTCACGCTGAGATGTCAACAGAGCCACTGGACATTTGAAGGGAGTGGCAATTCTCAGATGACAATGATTTAGATATCCTTTCGGAACCAATTAGACTCTATCCCCAATTTTGGTGTCCCGATTCATCCTTCTTCTCCTCCTCAATTATGCACAACATATATATTGAGCAGAAATATTCTATACACGTAGGATGTCTAATGTAGGGTACTTCTTTTTTCTCAACCTGCGTATTTTTGACACCCAAGGCTTGAAGGCGACATTTTACTTGTAACATATTACTCCAAATGCTTTCTGTTATAATATAATTTTCTGACGCAGATCAATTCAAGAAAAGCTACAACAAGCCCTTCTTATAGTTAAACATACTTTATTAGGAAAAACACACAGGGGCTCGGATCCTGCACAGTTAATCTCAAATATTGCACAATAGCATTCATGCTGTGTAAAGCATACATGTAAAAGTGTACATCAATATCAAAAGGGGTATTTTACACAAGAAAGTCTCTTGGCTTCATTTTTCACTATACCCATCACATAGCCAAATATTGATTGTCTTTAATGTCACAGAAGGACCCATTATTCCCAACACCAAAATCAAGATCACTCTCCTCAAAAGAAAACATAATAATAATATTAATATTAAGATTGGACTTAATGGGGCAGCAAGAAAACACATAAATGCATATCTTTTGACAAGGTAAAGAGTACATAGAGGACAGAAGATCTGTGAAAGGAGACTGTTTTCATAACGGCCACCAAGAACATATTCTAGAATGAATGAAGATGGTTTCATCAGTGTTATGCTTGTTGACAAACCTTGGCTTTACTGGCTATATTCTGGTTGGTCTCACACCGTGTCACAATAGAAATCAAAGCCCGGGACTGAATGCGAGGAAGTTAGCCAGGACCTTTTCTGGCAGTATTAATTCAGGACGGCTTTTTATTTAAAATATATATTTCACCTGGAAAACGATCTGCTTTAAGCGTTGTGCAAATCTGCCTCACTCGCAAACATTTACATGTGTGGAATAACGAGGCGATTTCTCAAACTGTAGCTGGGTTTATCTTCCGATTGAGCTATTTACATGGATGTGCCCTTAATAGCCTGCCATTTCTTTGAATACTACTCCAAAAGGGGACACTCTACTGGTTTGAAAGACATGAACATTACAAAGCAGTCAGGGTCTAACGGGAACATGAGATTGGTTGCATCATGGGATATGTAGAACCCAACATTTTAGGAGCTCAAAGCATACGAGGCACTAAACATCAGGGTGTCTTTGCTGCATCAATTGTTAAATTGATGCAGCAATCTCTCTCTTGTTGGACCCCAAGTTTGTGGCAATGCAAAGCTAAATTACTGAACATTTATAAAAGCTTTGCTCTTTATTTGATCCCTCACTCTTTTCAATGAGCAACAGCAAGTTACTTTTCACATGCAAGAGAAAAAATTTATTCGAGAAATGTGCAGTGCCTGATAATAATGCTGTTACACATGACACATAGACCAGGCTGCTGATGCACAAATCTGAAAAATGTACAGGTGATTCTTTGCTCGTGCAGATGGCAAAAGCAGTAAGATGTTTATGTGCCACAGTGAGACGTTAGTATTAAAAGTAAGCCGGGTGTCAGCTTTCATACAATCACACTACATTAGTCTTGACATTGACATGTGTTAACCCCAAATTACTTCGGTAACTGATTTTTTTTAGAGTGGACTTGGACTGTGCATGAACACCCACCCAGTGAGGAGAGACAGATGCTTCCTGGAAGAGAGACGGCGTTCTCCTACGGCACGCTGTCAGTCTCCTCAGCCTCCACCAGGCAGGAGCGGTCTGTGTCCAGAACTCGGAACGGAGGGTGGTACTCAAATGCCGTGAGGATACTGGAGCCAGGATTGTGCTTCTGGTGCACGCACCAAATAACTACGGAGACTCCCATGATAGCCACCACGCTGAGAATGACCAGGCCGGACAGCAGTGCGCTCGATTCTGGAGGGGAACAAGTAACAATGCAAGGAAGGTCACGACTACAAAAACACAAATTCACTGAGGAATAAGTAAAGAAACGGCAAAAACAGCTCAAAGGTCGACTTACTCGGCTTGACTTCCTCTGCCTCTGAAGAAAAAAAGAAGAAAAAAAGCATTGTGAGGCAAGTGGAACACAATCCCAACCATATTAGTCACATTAGCTAACATCTTTGTGACTGTTAATTCTTACTCTGATCTGTCTCACAGACCACTCCATTCTCGGTCTGATCCAGGCAGCTGACATTTTCCCACTTTCCCGTGTTGCAGTGCATAGCCACACATGTATCCAAGGGCACAAGGTCTGCTGGAGAAGAGCTGTTCTCCCAGTTACTGAATCCTACTGGTTGCTCGCCAAACCACTTCATGTTGTCGCCTGTCAACAAACACCGATCAGTACAATACAGCTGCTACCACAGGGGATGTGAACCTTTTGATTTGCCTCCGGCTTTTCCTCCAGCCCTCACAAACTACACTGAACTGTGTTCCAACACAAAATAATGCATGTTTCCCTCCTCAGGATTTACATTCATTGAAATGTGATTGAGAGTTTCTGGTAGCTTAGCATCCCCCACACGGTGCCTTCAAATAACAGGATTTCCTGAAGTTGTGCCTGGATTTAAAGACAGGGATGAGGTTGATGTGGTCATACAACCTTTCAAAAGAATCTGGCACAACATAGAGAATAGAACCAGCAGACAAAAAAAATCTGAGATTATCTTTACTCTTTAAGCTTTGAGAAAGAACACTTTATAATTATTACCTGAAACGAAACCCTTAAAGATTCAGTGTTGGTTTTCCACATAGTCATCTCCAAATAAATAAAAGTTGTAATTTGTCCTTTTTCATTGTTATATAAAAAAATCACATTTTGTCTTGGTTATCCAGCAGGTTTTCACAGTTCTCCGGTCACATGGTACTTACTGTTTGTGTCATAATACATTCCCAGCCAAATGTTGATATTGTTTTTCCACACCACGGGGCTATATTTAATCACAAAGGCATTCTCCTCAGCGCTCTGGATGGTCAAAAGCTCTGGAAACAAGCAGAGCAATGTATGACAACCAAACCACACACACTGAGAATAAGATATTTTTAAAGATATTTGAAAATAAAAAAGTACCAAATCCTTGGCAGAGGGTTTTTGCTCTCTCAAAAGTGTAGCTTTTGATTTTGTCTTCTTCTCCGTGGATAAAGTGGTAACAGCCGTCTCCAAACGGCACCCAGGTGCGTCCATCTGCAGGGCAGTCTGAGGGGGAAAGCACGGGACAACCCGGGGAAGGAAAGAGTTGACACCTGACCACTTTGGAAGTATTTTTAGCTGAGTGCATCTGTGTAGGAGATTTAACAATGAAATATGTGACTTAACAAACCAACAACTATCCAAACCCCCATTTTAAGATGCTCCAGTACTGCTGCATCATGTCTGGTTGGATTGTTACCATTCTAACCCTAATAAAAAATGCATTTATAAATGTACAGTTGTACTGTAACATATTACAGTACAACTGTAATATTGTTCCAGTACGTGTCTGTGCAGTCGAAAGCACCTTGTGACCACTGTTCCTCTAAATCAGTGCGGGTGGTGTCGAGCCTTTTACAGACAGTTGCACTTGTTGTCGTCGGTCTCGAGCTGCTAGAATAACGCACATTATCTCACAAATGTTATCCAAGACGTCTCATGGTCTCCGTCTTTGTAGCAGTGTTTAATTAAGTTGATCATAAACTTCGTCAGTGGCATTGCTCCACATGACGTTCCCGTTATATTTTAGCCAAGAGGAATGCTGTTCTGCGGAACACCCGCGTCTCAAAGGGAAAACACGGGTTTTACATTTGTGTTTCGCAACGTAGGCTCGCGCACAACTTTAAACTTAGTTCCGTGGACGCTTTAACGTTGGTTGAAAAGTAACGTTGCCATAATATTATGCAACGTCGACATTCAGGGGAATTGGTTAGCGAACAGCGATACGTTTACGGGTTAAAACGTTACACGTCTACCTCCTGGAGGCAAACATGTCGACGGAAACAAAAACAAGCGCAAAGGGCTACACTGACTGTAACAGGCCTGCGCAATGCTACATTCAGAAGGTACAGCCACCGCTTTGCCTGCGGAGAAAATTAGATTAGAGATTTCAACTCTTACCTCCCGACAAAGCCAACTGCAGCTGAACACACAGCACAAACACACCGCCTACTAATGACAGCGAACGGGCATTTGACTTCAGTGACTCCATGACAGCCAGAACGAATGATCATGTAGCATCAAACTAGTTTTCTGACTGTTGCCCGACTGTCTGCAGCAGCAACGTGAGCGAGATCCCACCCACACACACACACACACACACACACACACGTACACACACTCACCCACACAAACACACACGCAGTGCAGCGGCCTCATCGCTTCACTAATACACGCGGTGTAAACCTGCCAATCTGCATTATTTTCACCTTCTTTGGTTTACAAGTTAGTGGTTATACCTGTTGTTGTATTACTTTAACATAATTGGCAGCAACAACACAAAACTGAGCAATTTGTACTATTATTGTATTGTATTTTAAAATACAAACCTCGAGCGCGCGGACAATTTAAAGGAAATTATAAGCGTCCTGGTAATTCAGCCGTTGTGTTCGTATGGTATTATGTATAAAAAAAACAAGCATAAAATACGTTGCACACAGAAACCTCTAGGTGGTGCTGTGCATACAGTGTTCGTCTGACTGAATTGTCTAGATTTGCATTGTTTTATACAAGCTGTTCGTAACACACCCAATGTTCTCTGTAAACTGGTTATTGTTATCACGTGTCCGATGCTGTGCTTAAGTATGTGCTGATATTATGATGACATTGTACACTCGATTCCACCTTCTACCAGTTATTCACAAGTATTTTTTTTAAATGCCCATCTCATACTCATAGTTGTAATGTGTTTGAGGTTCTAAATTTGCTTCAAAATGTATTTGAAATGAATGTTACATTTTGTACATTTATAATGATGTTGTAATTGTTCTTGTTTTAATATTTGTCAGTGGTTGTTTTTTCAACCCTCAATTACAAAACAAGAGGATGCATCACAAGAAGCGTATCCTGTATTAATTTGTTCAAATATACACATAAATGTGCTGCATATAATGAAACATTTCACTTCAAATGTATTATGTTAGTGAGTCTATATTGTCGGCACAGAGCAAAAACTAGTGGGGTTTGACACAACATCATCATGAGCACTTCATAAATGAGGAAAGAAACACATTTAGACCATACATTAACTAAATATCTTTGGGTTATGGACTGTTTGTTGAAGACATTAAGAAAAAGTCAACTTGGACTCTCAGCTTGATAGACATATTTAACGATTTCTAAGTCAACAAAATGCTTCATTGAAAAATATTGTCCAGAAAGTCACTAGTAATTGTCTGTTGTTGTCCTAAACATACTTTATTACTACAAAACATATACTGTATATATGACCTGAAGAATGGAACATTTGTAATCAGTCAGGTGCAATAAATAGGGTTACAATAAGACAACACTGCCTGAATAACCAATCAATATGGTTTGTAAATACTTTTTAGGACATCAGTGTATAGGAAGAAGCAGTCCCCTCTTCCTTCACGGCAGATTCAAATGGGTGTGGCTGTAGGGTGCTTCCTGTCGGAGCAGGTGAGGACGGAGGGGACAGCAGAGAGTTTCAGGGGAAGGCGCTTGTTGTTCAGGGGGAGAGGGGGTTGCTTGTAAGCGCAGGTGGCACACACACACACACACACAGACAGCTGGAGCGTGAGTTTTGCTCCTCGTCTGGAGCTGGTGGCTTCCCGTAGGGTGGCTCAACACCCTGCAGGATACCGTGGGGACCCATCTGCCACGGCAAGGCCTGCTCACAGACGCCCCCATCCACCCACCGTACACCATACTTCCTGATACCCCTAACTCACCATGTCCAGGCCACGTATGTTGTCAACAATACCGTGCAACAGTGTTTATATAATCCATACCAGGTCCTCACCCTATGGCGGGACATATCATAAATACTGTAAACCAACTCAGAGCTAGAGAATAACATCTCGCACAGATTGCAGAATACATTTACTTTATCAGTACTGATACATGGCAGAGCTTAATATCAGTTATTATAATTGATGGCATAGAGGACTGAAACTGTCTGATAGCTATTTGTTATGGAATAAGTGTAGTGTTTGTATCTTTTCATTAATTAAATTATCTTGCAATGACATCACAGTAACTTTTTTGTCCATGGCAGACTATTTCTTGCCAGCCGTAAGAGATAATGTCTCATTAATTCAATGAGTGAATCGCTGAAATATTGGTTCATGTATGTGTAAGGTAGGAGATGTCACATTAATGAGTCTGCTATCTGGAAGAAAAATGACAGCGAACTGACCTCTGTTAGCACCTGCGTTGATGGGGGACCTGAACAGATGTTTCCATTTTTGTGTTTTTGAACTTGTCAATGGAAAACCACTCAAGTATCTTTTAATTCGTCCCATGTTTAAAAATAGCAATGAAGATAATGAGATGTTTCAAACTGTCTGAAGAAAGTTAATTCATTAAAGCATGCATATTTTCAAAATGTTGCTTAAGGCCAGATTCCTTATTAAAGATAAATCAAAATGTGAGACAGTGCTTGGATTCCAGCCCTCTGAGGCTGCAGCCAAGCTCCAGTAACAACCATCATCATGTTCAAATTTATTGTTCAACCATTTACTGGACGATAACTCACATGATGCATTTACATAATTGCATCATCAATCCAAGGTTAGCGACCTGCTATACTCAATAAAATGTAAAACGGGTGTAATCGGGATTCAAGACGAAGAACAGTAGCTCTCCTCAACAATAAAGACAAGAGGTACCATGTATTAAAAGTTGAAAACTTCGAAAATGTTTATTCACAAATGCCAAAGAAATGAAAAGAAAAAACCTTAGGCGACCTTCTACTGAAAAACAAACAAACAAACATCTTTGGCTTAAACAAACACTACAGAACAAAATTACAGAGGAACGATTCCTTAAACTGTACATCCATGTTACCACTGTCAATTGTGTGGCACAAGATAAAAAAAATAAAAATCAAAAAACTTTCATATATCTCTATGAAAATTTCCTCAAGCTTTCTGTACAACAATTGTCATAAATTAGAACTCTTTTTTTTTATAACTTAATGACTGTTCAACATGGTGGATACTTTTCTTAGGTGCACCTCTGCAGCTCTTGACCCAGATACTATGGCACTTGGTTTGGACGCCACTAGCAGCATTGACCTCACAAGACAGAATTATTTGCAGTCTCAGGCGTTACACAGAAATCTCAAGCATAATCACAGTGGCCCTTTACGTTGGTTCCCACCCAAGCTGACTACAGAGGAAATGCTGCTGCTCGTTTGCCGAGACCCCGGACAAAGCAAAACACATGTTTATTACGTTTTGTTGACATTGTTGGTCTTTACCATGTTAAAATCAGCCTCTGGAATCTATTGCCATAAAAGCAGCAGCTTTTTTTTTTTTTTAACCATGAAACCGAGTGTGTGAAGATGAGTAGAAACATGTTGTCGCCATACTGATTACAACAATACATCATTTAAAAAATAGGTCTAAAGGAAAATCTAAAAGTATTCAAAACAACCTATGAGGAAATAGCTGTTAAGTGGCCAGCTCCAGAGCGTGGCATTTGGTCTGGAAGGGCGGGCTGGACCTGCTAACCCGACCTAGTACAGAGGAGAAAGAAAACTCTGAGGTAGATAGCTGGTTTGACTGACCACCAGGTCGAATCACAGGCTTATTGGAGGACCATAATCAAAAAGCCTGCTTTAATCAAAAATGATCAGACTTTTCTTATTTATTTTTAAGTTATAGCACTATCTTTTCAAATTGATACTCATTTCCATTTTTCAGTAAGTATTAAATTAATCTCTTGTTGGATCCAGGGCTTCATGTATGCTTGTGTGTGTCTGTACTATTACTTATGGAACTGAATGGAACTGTACAAAAAAGGCACACTGTCCAAACTGCAATCTAGTTTGCAGAGTCACTTGCATCCTGGTTAAAGAGACACAGGATGTCCTCAGTGGTACTAGCGCACAATCTTTGGTGAAGTAAACTACATTTGAAAGTGCCTAGTTTGTTTGTTTCCTGTCAAAGAGCGAGGTGCAATACAATATACATATTCCTCTCATTTAACCCCCCAACTCGCTGAAATTTGCCTAAATTCTATAACAAGGCCTTGATGAGTTGTTTTTTTTGCACAATCGTAAGTCTAAGTTTTCTCGTTAGCTTTTCAGTTAGAAGTGAAAAAGACACACCCCATAAAAATAACAATGAACATCACCCAAAAAGACAAAAAAAAACACAACCAATAAACAAAGTAAGTTTGCCCTCTCATTCCCCACCCCATTAATTTCAATATCAGCTAATCTACAATACCAAGTAATCAAAAAGGCAAGATTCAAAAGGGAACACATTCCAACATCCAGAAACATGTAAGGTTTTCTTGCTAAATAAATATTACCTTCAATAAAATCATCAGATGTGGAGTCATTTCATTTAAAATGTTTTCCTAAAATGTCCATATCAGTTTGGAGGGGAAAAGCAATAGCATGTCCTACATAGCTCATGTCCAAGGCAACAGCTCTCACCATTGTTTTGCTTATTGTTGCTCTCTGTGGTGTTCTGTGCAACTACTGTTAAATAGACAGCAAGATCAATCTAAAGTACTAAGATAAATCACTTAACAAGAAAACAACAAGTAACACTTCACCATAGCAAAACTCACACAGCAAGCACAAAAACATAATTTTCAAAATGTTTGGCTGAAAAAAAGTCCTCAGAATAAAAAAAAAAATCTGGAAATATTAAAAAGACATTTACTATCATGCACTTTGAACAACTAGTCACATGATTCATCCTTGTATCCTGTGGCAATCCTTGATAAAAAATAAACGTTTTCTAGTATGAAAATAAAACTTTTTCAAATCACACAAATTACAAATTTGTGTTATTATTCATATATATATATATATATATATATATATATATATATATATATATATATATATATATATATATATATATATATATATATATATATATATGAATAATTTGAACTGAATTAACTCAGATATTCTCTATGAAAATGATACCAAAAATAGTCTCACTTAAACATTTGCAGAACATGTGCAAAACAGTGAAAACGATCCTTAGCATCCGTTGCATTTGTAGACATGATTGTTTTAGCGGTTGTCCAAATGTTACCTCAGCACTACTTTGTTTGTTGGTAGGAATATGGAGAATGATTTCCAGATGAATCCACTTGTGACTGTGCACCATTTTCCTGGAACGGAAAATAACAATGAGCTGCTGTTTTAAATCCTGATAATGCTTTGCACACAAACATCGGGCTGCACATATGTTGATCCACGCACCTCGACAGGAACATTTGGTGTCTGCATGTGTGCATACTGTGGCATATATCCTCCTTGCATAGCTGTGTTGGCGGCCATGAACTGCACAATGAATGAGATAGATGAGATGAGTTTAATGGAACACCCTTATTTTCAAATAAGTATGCGTGAACTCATTTCTGATCCCATGTAGAGTTCACTCACCGTTCCAGCACTGCCCAGAGAGAGATGACTCATCTGCTGCGCAAGAGGAGCCATCATGGAAGTAGGCTGTAGTGACATAGATGGGTCCATAGAGGGCGATATCACAGTACCCTGGAAGAAAAGTGTGCCCAGATGAGAGGAATGTATGCAGCTTTTGTAAAGCACACAAAGTCACTTAGAGAATATTCTTGTTATACCGAGATACTCTTCAAAAACATATAGCTTAAAGAAGATAGAATGTCACAAAAAGTATGCAGAATATCTGGGATGTATATGCACACATGTTTTATTGTTGCATGATTAGATTTCAGGCAAAGAGTAACAGTAATCTCAGGCTTCACATCTAATGCCCACACCAGAAGGTGAGATGTAACAAGCTGAACAAGTTGTCTATGAGCATCTTGGCTGGCCTGATGCATCTAGCAGTGTTTTTCTCATCTATGCTGGCTCATTTTCAAAGCACGAAAGGAGTCTTCTCTCTTAGTTCAAACCCATCTGTGATAAAAAAATATTCGGCATCTGTCATCAAATACACTGCTTCACATAGCCTCTCCAAAGCAGTCGTTTTTACATTCCTATACAAACACTTTAGTACTGTAAATCCTCGAGGATCAGTGTTACCTTATGTGTAACTACTACTCTCCCATACTGTGTCTGTCTGTTTACAGAATTTGTTTTCTATTCTGTTACAACAAACAGAGGGAAATGTTTGGATTAAATAGAAAAGGGAAAATAAAGTTGTGACGATGAGAAGATTGAGAGATTCTGTTCTTACTGGGTGCTGCATGATGTAGGGTTGATGGGACACCCAGGATGGGTTCTGCACCTGGAACACCACACAAACACACTCTGTAAACACACTGACATTGAACAGCTGCCTTTTCCAGAGATCACATGCTACTGTGACTGGCACGCCAACAAGCATGAAAGGCCACTGTGGCCTTTGTCACATATTTAATCCACACCTCAAAAACCCCAGAGGACAAGTCTCTGAATCACGAAGACACACATGAGCTGAGTCACTGCATGTAAACTGATGAATGCAATGTTTTGTCTTTTTTTGCATTACAGTATTAAAAGCTACAGATCTGTCATTGAAGGGAGGGACTCAAACCTGGTATGTTGAAAGCGGCGACATGTAAGGAGACATGGATGTTTGAGCGATCATCCTGTTTGAAATACTGTATGCGGGTGGAAAAAATCTGAGGACACAGAATAAAGTGGAATTCAATCAAATAACAAAGTAAGTTAAGTACATTACATTTTATACTGACCACGACAGAGCGATCTAATCTGTGGTTGTAGCTTACCCATTTTGCATAGCAGCTGCACTGGGGTCATATGTGAGTGTCATTCCAGCCTGGAAACAAAAGAAGTCACAGGTTTGGCAACTAAACAGAAGCACGCAATACCAACACCAACATCATCTTATGACGTACGTTGTCTATCTATTGTGCTCACACCTGAAAAAGGGCACCCTTGACTACAAAATACTTCATAATAAACAGCAAGGAGCATAACCTTGATTACAACACAATAAGAATCAGTAGCTACTAAAATGATCCATGTAGCAACACTAAACAATAATGTCAATCTAAAGTGCCTCTGCTTTTTTTCATCAACATTTGTTTTACTCTGTTGTGTATCATTCAACATTTAAGATTCACCGGAAATGTGTCCTTTATATTTATAGATTGGTTCCCAGCACCACTTACCAGTCTGTTGTCGCCGTCCCTTCCCCAACCACGACCAATCAGGCCAAATTTATTGTGACTTAGTCGCTTTTTCTGTCCACCATCGGCAAACTTGCACAGCAAAGGTTCAGATGGTGCTAAAGAAAGATAAGTGGCGAGAGAATAAATCAAAAAGGTTTGCCTTAAACATTATTACACACACGTTGCTGTCTGTTATTGCTTGCTATACAGTCATTCCCTCCCTGAAGCCTGGAAGTGCACATTTACTAGCCAGCCTGGGAATGCAGACATCCAACTTGGCAGCTGTGAATCTGTAATCCCCTCCCCTTCCTAAAGGAGGCAAGGCCAGCAGAGACTATTTCAGTCTAATAATCCAATTAAAAAGCTTAGAGAGGGAGCGGAGGCCACACAGAGCAGCTCCCTCTCACGTTTTCTTTGTCTGTGCTCTTCCCCTTAGGGCCGAGAGTATATGAGCAGCAGACTCGCTGACTCCAGCTGGAGGCAAGAATCTTTTGGCTGACCACTTCATCCTGCCCATTAACACTGTATACATTAGAGCCATTATAAGATAAATCCAGTTATTTTCTTTCACATATTATGTAATGGTATGGCGGTTAAACTAGGATATTTGACATGCTTCCTAATGATAAGATCATTATACTGGAAGTCTTACCTGGAACACCTGCAGGTGTCTTAATAAACTTCCCATTGAAGTGAGAAATGACTGCATCACATTTCTCAGTTGACTCCATCCTGAAGTTATAAAAGACACACAGGGCATAACTAAATTAGTGAACTGATTTATTCCTGTCTGTGTAGAAGAGGTGGTTCAATATCAAAGGTTGCAAGCCCAAAGAGTACATTTGTTGTAATAAAACTTGTGTTGTCTCCATCATTTGACCACATAGATCTATTAGCGCACACCCACTCACACAAACTTTCCTATGATGCATTATGATATATGTAAATTATGACCCTGGCCAGGTATTTCCATCAAACGTCAGGTTGTGCAAGTACGGAAGCTGGAAGCAAACATTGCTACTATAATTAAATCACCCAGTCATTATAAAACCATTTCTTATACGCCGTTTCCATTTGTCCATACATGAACAGTTCTCTCTGCCTTTTTCTCATCAACATAGCTATGTGTACTGAGGTATTATTTTTTTAGAAATCAAACCTATTCTACATTGAACTGCATGGGGAACTTTATACTGAGAAATGAGCAAACCCCAATGTGTTTGAAATCTTTTTATACAATTGGACATTTTTAAACGTCACTTTATCATTGGTAGTTGGTATTACCGATCCCTTGGTGTCGTTAACAGTATTGTATCTTGAAAGCCACATTTCCCCTCATCTTTGTTGTCTCATGTTGTAAAGGGGATATTGCCACTTGTCTCCCTTCCCTGACAATCCTTCCATTTCACTGGTACATCCATCCATTATCTAACCACTTATCCTGTGCAGGTCCCAGCTGAAATTGGGCAAAGGCAGGGTACACCCTGGACAGGTTACCAGTATCTTATAGGGCTGACATACTATATACAGACAGACATCCATCCATTCACGCTCAAATCAGCTGCATGTCTTTGGACTGTGGGAGGAAGCCGGAGAACCCGGAGGGAACCCACACTGCCATGAGAAGAACGTAAAAAACTCCACACAAAAGGCCATTGCTAGCCCCCACACCACCACCGCATGTCACTGGTCGCACAGTGGTGATGTTTCTCTTTACTGCAGTAAAGGGGTCTCTATATTTTGTTTAAATCATACCATTGTGTCATATTTGACATATTTAAAATGCTATATGTGGCACCAGTAAAAAGAAAAAACAATCTCTTAACATTGTTTCAGGACCAGGAGTCATTGACAACAAATAATACAAGGCTCTGACCTTGCAAAGCCTACTCCTCTGCTGCCGCCACTGGAGTCCCTCAAGACGCGAGTGGATATGACCTGGCCAAAGTGCTTTAACATGTTCTCCAGTTCCTGCTCATCCATAGACATAGGCAAGTTGGAGATGTACAAGTTTGTTGGGTCTTGTTCTTGTTGCTGGACAGGGAAAAAAGGGGAAAGAAGAAGCCAGAGGTAATGTAATTACACTATAGGAAACACACCTGGAATACACAAAAACATTCCTTTGTGGTCTCATATTCCCACTGGCTTTAGTAACAAAGAGGAACAGAGGAGGGAGTTTCCTTACAATTCCATATCATGTATCCCTGGAAATGGCTAAACGTTTAATAGACTTCTAAAAGGGATATTAGTAATGGGGTTAACATGTTTCTGCTTCTTTCCGTCGGTCTCTGTTGGGGGTTTTAGGTAGTAAAGGGTCAGTGTGAGCAGTGATGAAAAGACATTTGCATGCGGCCCACAGTGGCTTGAGGCTCACATCAGCTGATTTCTTTCTGTATTTTAATAGCATCAGCAGAAACAGAAGACACGGAAACAAGTCCCTGGGTAGCGGCCTCCCACCATAAATATTCATCAGCGTTGTGTTATTCAGAGTCAGCTACAGGGACAGGTTGATTTACTAAACGTAGTACACTGGCAGTAAAGTCAACTCTTCAAACAAAATGGTGAACAAATATTCAACAAAACACAGGGAAGGACTCCAATCAAAGGAGTTTGTCCTGAACACAAATGGAAGGAGAGATGGGATGATGGAGTGAAAGCAAAAGAGAGCAGGAGACCGTCAGTCATACTCCTACCCAAGAGTATGCATGACAAAAGGAGGGAAAACAACATGGCAGTGAGATAAGACATCTGTCTGTGTTTTGAATAGGTCACCACCCATCAATCAGTCCTTAACTGTGACTAACGCACATTTGGTGAAGAAGAGCTGATGAAGATGGATGTGGCTGATGGAGGGGGGCTACTCTTTGACTTTCAAGTATATACTTTTACCTTTATTTAACCCGGATGTATTAGGTTAGACTGTCTGCTTCTTGTTTAGGAACAAAATACCCAACATTCCCACCCGGTAAGTGCCCACTACCGCCTGTTGGGCACTCAGCAGCTCCGCTGAAGCAATTGGGAATTTGAGTGTCTTTCTCAAGGGCGCTAACAAGTGTGGCAAAGAGGGAGTGCTACTCTTTCACTTCCTCTGCCCACATTTAGCCTGCTGATCCAGAGATTGGACTGTGACTTTCCGGTCACAAGAAACAATATTAAACAATGCTATTCATCTATTAATGCAAGTCACGCAGCTTGATAAAAACATCTAAAAGAATTCCATGATATACAATGTTGACTACACTAGTAACTTCTTCTACACATGTGCATTAGGTGAATCCCTTATATACATACATACATACAGAGAAAGGGAAGCACATAATCAAGTATTACAAGACATGCATTGGAATAACATATGGTAAAAAGAAGGGAAACTCTTATCTGGCCACTTCCCACCAACTGCCTTTGAAATAATAATGAGAGAAAGTCCATTAAGGGTGCCAAGGCAGATAAAAACAGGAAAAGGGACCTTTGTCAGAGAGTCCATTAAGCCCAAACAAGCTTCAGCAATAGTGAATAATATAATAAAGCTGGAGAGAAAGGCTCACACTTTATAATGGCATTTACCTTCCACAATACAAAGATTAAACTTCAGCATGCCCCTTGGAGCTGCTCTATTTTAATTAAAAAAGTAAAATGGGTGCACAGAGGCATGTCAAGAAGCTCTACAGATCCCCAGACAGGGAAATGAGGCAAAGGCTTCTTGCCTAGTGTCGTATAGGAACTAATTTCCCCTGACTGGTTCCTGTTACCATAACAACACATACAATTATTTACTTCCTTTTTTGATGTCAGAGAGTGTAGTAAAGTAATACAGTCCGACTTTATTATCTAAAAATCTCCTAAAGCTGGATCTGTAGTGTGTTAATGACGGTCTGTCCACAACACATTGGACACCTTTAATGCAATAGTTTGATCTATTTCTTTAACATGAGAATCTACTGTAACTCTGATTTGTCCAGAAGAAGAAGATTTTCTTTTTGTATTTCCTGCAGTCTCTGACAATGTTTTTTACATATTTTCAGCATGCAGCCTCATTTGCTGCAAGTTCATTTTTGCAAGGTTTAAGTAACATTATCTTTCAGGGAAATGGAATGTATGTGTACGGGTGCTTTGGAGGAGACAGAAAGACTAGCTAGCCTCCGCTCACTAAACATGTCCACATGGTGGATAATGTCTCTGGTACATCATCCCACTGTCAGCCACACTGACTGATGGAGGAGTGAATGAGACAAATGAGAAAGACGGAGCACCATGCAGAGGGCAGCATGAAAAACAGCATGCTGTTATAATGGTACAGCTAATGTCTCAATAGAACACTACAGTTGTTGTGTCAAAACAAATAAGTAACTGGCATTGTGACCTGGCAGGTCATTATATATCAAACAGACACTTTCACTATTTACACACAAACTGAGACATTCAAACTTCAACAACCTTGTGCACATTTGTCCCATTGCTTCTGAAAATGTCCTTCAGTTAAGCTGCTGCTAAATTGTACCTGAAATCTAATTTCCCCTCCATAGACACAAACTGTATATTTACTGATATCATGCTTCATGAATCAACTCTCAGAGTCACTACCGAGTACAGACCAAGGCCTGGGGAGCATACACTCTGCAGTCAAGGATTCTAGTCCTGCGCTCTAATATCACGACGATTAGGTTTAGGTTTCCTCGCCAGACAGATGGAAGAGAAACAGGGTTACTAGGTGACGTGTACGAGCGTGATATCAGGATTAGACTGCAATGAATCCTCACCTTTGCCATCTGAGCTTGGACACCAGTGGTCTTCAGGGCAGCCACAGCTTTCTGAGCAGCGCCAGGGCTGTCAAAGTCCACAAAGCCATACCCTGAGGAGACAAGCAGCAGAGTTAGGACAATGTTCTATACAGCAATCACAAATAAACGAGTGAGCCTCAGTGTTGCGTGGGCTAACTTATGCCTCTACGTGGTGGATGGTGATGGGTTGTGGGTTCATTAGTAGGTATAACATGTTGCTAACAAAGCTTTACATACTGTGGCTCACTATGTGCATTTACAATGTGTATGTATGCATGTACCTTTGCATTATATTGGTATCTTTAACTGTGTTTACATAGCATTTAAGCGCACACGCATGTGTGTGTGCGTGTGTGTGTGTAAGGAGAGGTAGAAAAGCGCTGTGAAAGCAGATACCAGTGTGACGTTCATGGCTCAGGTCAGCTCTTTGTTCTGGGGGGTACAAACAGGGTGACCCTATGGCTCCTAACCTCTACTGCAGCTGAATATGTCAGGGCGCTTTCAGCTGAGTCACATTGGTACTCAAAGTTCAAAGTGAATCCTTGTCTTGTGCAGTGTCTCAACTTGCGTTCTTGCATACTAACACTTGCTATTTGAGTACATAAGTGAGTTCACACTGACACGTATGGCCAAATGCACCCAGACGGTGTACTCATACGAGTCATAAAGTTGTGTGTGGAAGGCTGGACACTCCTCACCCTTAATGGTTGTCATCTAAACTACGAAGCTGAAAGGGAGGGACCACCAAACTTGTAAAAAGGGCAGCTTAGGAAGCTGCAGTGGTTGCGTTTGCTACGGTGAACACCGCACTATTAAAATGGCGACAGAGACGGTGGCGTATTTTCCACCTCGCGTGAAACAGGGAGCACAAACACAAGCAAGGAAAAGTAAAATAAAGTTATTTCTTATTCAGTTTCAATAGAGTTGTCAGGTGAGCGAACAAGCCGGCAAATACTTTGGCGGGGGACATTCGCTCAAATGTTGTCCCTATTACTCCATCCGGTTGTAATGTGCCATTAAAACAAAGAAAGAAGAAGAAACGGTCAAATGTTGCGTTTATCATTTCTGGTAAATGCGCAACAAGTCTGTTTGATTCGTGACAACACTGCCCTGTCAAAATTCAGTCACGGTCTTTGACAGTGTCCCTTTTCACTGAGAGCCACCAATGAACTTGCTTCTGTATAATCCAGAAGAGAGTGACAACATTCTCTTAATCCATCAGCACGAGGGAGACTCAGTGAGTCTACAAGAAATGGACCACGCCCAACACGGTCACTCAGCAGAAAGAGGAGGAGTCGGCCACTTCTTCCCAGGAAGCACCCAAAGCAGTGACAAACCGACAGACAGGGCTGAGGCTTAAAATAACATCAGCTGGGAGGCAGCCTGAGGCAGCCTGGCTGTCTGTTTCCTGACTTGGCCGGATCATCTGACACAACTGCATAGCTGTTGAATGAATGTTTTGACACATTGGATGTCTACCAATGTTTTAGAACATTCTGGAATTAGATTCTCTCTTGAGGTGTGAAAATCCTGCAGGTAAATTCCGTGATGAATACGTAATCGGAGGACAGCTTAAAGAGGGCAGTGCTGGAAAGAGAAAAACAGCTTCACACACCTTTACATTTGTTTGTCGTCTTGTCCAGGATGGCCTTTGTTGATACAATTTTACCATACCTAGAAGGGAGGAGCAAGAAGGCGAGGCATTGTTAGCTGGATTATTATACCAGACTGAGCCAGTCATAAAACAAGCAGAGAGGGAGGAGGGTTGAGCAACAAACTATGACATCACTGTAAAAATATGAGAAACAGGAAGTGGTTGCCATGTGGTGCTGAAAATCCCCACCATGTGAGTGCCAAGTTAAACAGTCCTTTTTAAAGTGAACCACTATATGAAATATACTGTATAGTATATTTGTGTTGTTTTCAATCTGCACAGTTCAGAAGAGCATTTTCAAAATTGGGAGTGATGTACTGTGCATAGGCTTCTCTTCAAATATATTTCCTTCAATGTGTGTTTTCCATTTGGCCAACTACAGTGGATTCATTCAGCCCATAGGTATCATGTTAAAAATGACCTCTATAATCTACGGTGACCGTGATAAATGCCACGATGTACTCTGCAGTTAACCAGAAGGGTAATTTAGCCAGGGGTTAGGATAAATGGTAAAATGGGTCTAATTGCATGAATTTATGACCTTTTCTTCATCTGAACTCAAATCTCAAATAATTTGTGCCTTTAGCATGTTTGCTCTTGCACAACCTTCAAAATGTACATAGGAAGTGATTATCAGCACATCCAATATTTAGCTCACATTTGAAGTCAGAAATATTTCTTTACATTAAAAAAGTAAAAATATACAATGGCATTTAGGTTGTACTTCAATCTAAAGTTCTCCCATTTGAGGATCAGTACATCATTTAAAGTAAAGCATTTTGATGATAGCAATTTTCAATATAATAAAATAAAGAAGAATAACTGCTGAGGCCACTTTCAATATGTGATACATTTCTAAAGATACAATGAATGACTTTGCAGCTTTGAAGACAGAGCCACAATAAATAAAAGCCAATAAAATCCTAGGAGGCACCAAAGTAGTCTCTCTGCTTAGCAAATATAAGTCATTCAGCGCACAAAGAGAACTGTGGAAGAGCCCAATGATGACAATATCTCTCCTTTATCCACACACACACACACATGATATATGGAACCTCTGCTACTTTGCCACACATGCTCATGATGTACACTTTGGCCTGGTTTGGTTTCTCAGGCGTCTCATCACTCTGGATGGTCTAAAACTACTCTATTCTTCATAAAAAGATGATACAATCTTAAATTATTTCTTGGAAGATATTTAAACTAACCTATGGCTCAATTTGTCATTCAAAGTCAGCTCATTAGAAAGGAAGAAGGTATTACTATAAGCTACAACAAAGTCAAAACTATTTTCTAATGTTTTAATAAAATAAGTGTGCAACTTTACTCATAAAATATGCATATTTACATCTCACCTTTTACATGTTTACACCTTATTTGTACTTTAATAAATGTGTGTCAAACAAATGACTGACACTGCTAATTCTAACTGCTCTCTAAAACTCTGAAACTAAGTAGGCCAAAAAGTCAATGGCTGATCAATAGCAGATAATGATGAGAGGAAGTGTGGTACTCACGGCTGACAGAGCTTGACCAGGTCATGGTCTGTGGTTGAAGGGGACAGAGCTCGGATGTAGAGGTTGGTTTTGCTGAGCTGGTCCCAGCCCGCAGTGCTACTGCTGCTGCTGTGGTTGCTCGGGCTGGGTGGAGCCATGGGGTGTGACGACGGGGCAACAAGTGGCTGGAATACACCGAAAAAACGAGGTTGAATTCAACTTCAGAATGGGTGGTAATGAAATACTATTGTTCGTAGTCATGGCTCAAAGTTCTCAGGTCTACATGAATGATTCGGCTCCACCCACAACCAGCATCCCTAATGGGTGTGGTCGAGTGTCGTCAGTATACTGAGAGACCCTGGAGTACACTTGTACATTACTGCAGCAAGGGGAGAAGGTGAACCAGTGGAGGTCAGCAGAAATAAGCTTGTTATGGGGAAGTTAAGCTACTCTTAAAACCTGCAATAACACATTTTGCGGCCACATTGGGGCAGCAGTTACAAGCTGAATATACAATATTGACATATTTTCCCCTTAAAAAGTTGATATTACAAACAGTTGCTTATATATTACACATTCGGCACATACAGAGAAACATTAGCATCCATTTACAGTTGCGTTTCTGGCAATCTGTTGAATGGAATACCAACACGCCCTCTCTTTTAGCTCTGTATTGCTCTCCACCAACTCCTGAGGGAAATTAGTACGCTGCAAAAGGCTCCAGTATGTTCACCAACTGGCTAATAACTTTGTCTGTCTGCTGATTGGTGCTGAGCGAGCAGCACACAGTGGGTTTTTAGAGCTTTTTAGAGCTGATAAAAGCTGGCTCTTGGGTCTGGAAAATGCGGGAGATATGAAGCAGATAAACATGATTAGACGTCTCTCTGTGCATGATTTCACGTATACAGACAAACCAATAAAGGCCTGTTGTGTTCCCTCACCAAGTCAGGCAGATATAGTCACATATTAGTCATTAGTACCACGTTGGTTTCTGTCCAGTGTGAGGATTACTTTTTGACAGAGCAGTGATCCATATCTGCGGAACAATCTCCATCCCACCTTCGCAGTCAGCACAATCAGGGTCCACAGGGGCTTGTAGCTTCTTAACCTTTGCACTCGCACTTATGAGCAGCTTTATAAATATGCTCAGAATGGTTTGAATGAATGCTGGTATTCATCGAAGAAAAATGAATATATAGTTTTATATATATTTTTACTATATCTATAGTTTTGCTCTGAGATTATATAATACTCAGTCATCAACTGGCACTGTGATTTTCGTTTTTTTTTTAAAGTCTTTACAAGACACAGATGTCGTAGCTCTCCCCTTCAGGGATTTGTCTTCTTTACTCTCCAACACTGATTACTCCCCTGTCCCCCCACACAACCCCCTCTCTGAGGAACCACAAGCTGAGAGGAAGCTGATGGAATCCCAAGCATGAAGTGGTGACAGGATTGAGCAACCCAAGTCAGGACGAGAGGATCTTCTCCTGTGACCGACTAGTCAACAGCCTCACATGCCTTCCCCGTGAAATAAGTCTGACTTACTGTTTACCAAGTCCTCATTTCTTCCACCACAACAACCAGTTATCTGCTCTCTTAAGAATTGGTCTGTGTCACAAAGTTCAAATAATGAGCTTGCTTTCAGAATATGGTGCAAACAAAATAGTTCTGCCCTTCAGTAATCGCCATAAAGCCAAATGCAATAATGTAGCTACTGTTGCTACATGAATAGGTGACAAAGGAAGAGTAGTCACACAAGATTTAGCATTTCTTGGAAAATGAAAGAAAAACCTTATCAACATACTGCACTACTGTAATGTGAAATATGTCACAGTTGCTCTCATGACAAGCACTCATTTACAAACAATATAACTGTGGCAAGACTGCAAATAGATTTTCCTAGACTAGTCAGGCTCCAAACTTACGCTGAATAAACCTCAGTTTGGCACCAACATCTTATTTCAAAAAGACCTGGTGCCAAAGTAAAGGTGGCATGTGTCATCATACTAGTTCGGTCTCAATCAACAAAAAAGGGATTCTTAAATAGTAAATGCTGAATTATTAACAGGACCTTATTTTATTTTTTTAAGCTGCAGCTATTTCCTTTTAGATGCTATGGAGATTTTAAAAAACGTTGTCTTCCATACAAACATCTTTATGTAAGCAACTACAACAAAAACAGTAACAACCTGAACTGTATTGGGCAGGACATATGAAAAATAAACACAAACTAAATGTGGAAAATCAATGGGTCAAGGGGTTTTAGGTCTGGAAAAAACATCCATGATGTATCATATTAAACTTGTACTGCTACAATAATGCAATAGTTCATAACATGAGAACCAGCAGCACACAAGACAAGTCAGTCTTTTAAAGAACGTTTGTCCCAGAGCCCTGAGCTACATGTTCAGTCTGGGCTTCAGGTGAGTGCAACTTCCCTTTTCTGGAGGCCTGGAAGAAAATGTTGTTTTCATACACGCAGCTGGACTGTGAGAGACTGTGATGGGGAGAGGACGGCATCTTATCAGCCAGCCCCAGACCAGCAGAGCCTGTCATATCCGAACTGGAAATACGCAGAGCTTCCAGTAACAGGCCTCGCCCAATGGAGCTCGAGCCACAGGATAACAGCATGAGCACTTCAAAGTAAATATGCTTATTCAAATCTTTTGGCGAAAGGGAGTTTTTAAGAAGAAGAACATCGTGAAGGAACATCCCATACTATTATTCTGGAAAACTAATTTGCAAGCGAAATGGGGTGTATGAGTTACATTTGAAAAAGGTGACATTTGGTTTAAAATAACTGAAAATGACCAAATAGAAGTCGATCAATGTTCACTGGTCCAAACTAAGCAAGAATACTACACTATGGAAATCTCAAACATCTGTTCGGTCGAGTTTCTGTGAAGTGGTGTTCACTGCCTAGCTCGCGTGCACTTTATTTGTAATCCAAAACATGGAGAAGACATTTTTTGCTCCTATTAAATACAGCATCCACTGGGGTTATAGGCCTGTATCTCTCCGGCAGGCCAGCAGGTATTCTCAGTATGCATAGTGGCCTATCTGAACGCTTCATCACACACAGGAACACAACACTGCCGTTTCAAATTAACGTTACATAAGTAGCCGAAACCAAAATAAGTTTTCTTTCTGTTTGAGCGTCGACTATAAGTTTATTTAGGCTGCGCGCTGCTGTCAGATATAGCTTTTTAGCGACTTCTATCAGCTTTGTAAGCCGTATTATGTCTGAAGGCTGGTAGATTTGAGCGTGTTTACCTGTTTGCGATACGGAGTCCTGAGTGGGTTTCCAGAATTAGCAAAAATCATCCTCAATTCGAACGGGGAGGGTAGTTTTTTTCTTCCAGTAAAGCTACAATTGTCTAGATAAATACATAAAACTCCTTGTAATAAGTAGAGAATTATTGGGCATGGATATCCTCCTTACTCCGCTGAAGGACACAAAAATAGAACTCTATACATATTATCTGTATACATATCCTTATTGTCGTCGTCTATCCTGCCACAGAAACCTCCGTAAATTGTCCCAACTTCGATTGCCCAGCCCCGTTTGTTTGACTGGCTTCATTGATTTGCAGTCAGCGCTGCGCAGGACAGACGCTGCCACGGTGGGAGAAACCATTCTGCCATTTAGTGTAGGGGTGTTACAAAAATAAAACAGAGATCCCAAAATACACATCAATTTGCATCTGTTTACTCTGATGAGGATTTATAAGTATTCTTTTCGTACGTACAACATATGTCTTGTCGTTGGCTTTTGTTGTCTGAACACATATAATATATGAACGGTGTGTTTATACCTGTTGTTCGTGTATTAATAGATGCATACCAAACATTCCGCCATCAAAGCTGCATGACCCGTGTGGAATTCTGACAAGGAATTTCTTTTCTGCGTTTAACTCGCACGAACCATGGAGAACATTTTCAGTAAAGGGGCAAATAAAAATAACTTACATATTTAGTTTGAATAAAAATTATCAATGTCAGTGAAGGATTCCATTTAGGTGGGAGGGAGTGATTTACCCTGAATATATTAACTCCAATGTAATTGGCCACGATACATTGGTTTTGAGGCCTAAATACATGTTTATTTATTTATTCGATTTATTAAAACGTAATGTTACAAACATCTCTTCCCTGTAAAATAAAGGCGTGATTAAAAAAAAGAACGCACAGAATTAAAACACTAAGCCAATTTAACCAGATACGTCTAGCGTGTACATCACTCTGAAACCGATAATAAAATATACCATAATTTCACAGGAAACAGCCAGAAAACATTGTGAAAATAGGCCTTTCCACCAATACATTTCTTTCCAAATTGCTTGGAAATGGATGGGACAGATGTTAAAAATCGAAAAGATCAGTCCAGTGAATATCACAATATTCGGTTGAAAGAGATAGTCTCTATTGGATTGTGTGCTGTAGGACCCTCTTAGTGTGAGTGACAGCTGATGGTGGTGGTTTGTGAGGTGGGGGAAGTCTCTATTGAGCAGGTAAGAGAGATAGGTTGGGCTATAAATCAAAAGCAATCTACCCACCACTGTCACCTGCTGATTGGAAAACCAACACTGGTGGCAGAAAATGTGAATTAATGGCGACCTTCAGCAAGGTGCGAGCCCCATGCTATAACCTGTCTTGTTCGGACTTAACAGCTGAACCCTGTGGTCTCAATGATTTTAGTTCACAGTTGTTGATAGCAGTTGTTTTGTGTCACCACTGTCAGCAAGAACACATAAGTACCCGTTTTCTTTCTCATTGACCCAGATGTGCAGTGTTATAAAATCTAAAGAGAACACGTGACTTTGCTTTGGCCGAATAATGTACCGTTGGGTCCTTAAAGCTAGGTAATTACTGAAATTATCAGAGAACCCACTATGATATCAATGTAGCCAAACACAGGTGTGATATGTGATATGCCATCACTAAATGGAAGCAAAGGTCACCAGGAGCGCATGTAGAGAAGTTCACCAGGCCAACAAGAGTCAGCATTAAAGGAAGGGTATAGCTGTCTGATTCAGCACTCTGCTCAGGGTGCCAGAGAGGCAATTGAACCACCAGCTTTTATGAAACAGTGAAAGGAAGGTGATCTCTGATCCCTGCATTTGTACAGCCCTATACCAACGCCTAAATAAACCTACACATGTATCTATCTATCCCGATGCTTTCCATATCACCAACCTTGGAATGAATACCTCACTTACATCTCAAGCCTGCAGCACAATATACAATGAAATCCCTTCTAGTAGATTGTTTTGATACGAAAGGGCAGCCTTAGATATCCAGAGAGCATGCCGTTCCCCTGAAGGCGATCTCCTTTCATTATAGATGCAGGTTTAGATTGCGCATGCACAATCCCTCAAACAGGCACAAACATGCATAGATGCAAAGAATATAAGATCACTAAGACACACACACACACACACACACACACGCACACGCACACGCACGCACACACACCTATGCACACACTGGGTATTTCCAAGGGAAATAAGGGATATAATGAGAGAGAGAGGTTATTTTAGGACGTTGTGCTACTTGTTCTCACTCCTCTCGGAGCAAATGAAAACAGTCTCTACCAGCTGAGGTATGTGAAGAAAACGTGGCTCTCTGTTTTGCCCTCGCAAATCATAACACCAATTTCAGTCCAAAGGCAGAGAGAGAAAGAGAGAAAGAGAGAAAGAGAGAAAGGGAATTTCCCCCACTTCCTCTCTGTGTTAGATTCCTGACAAGTTTTTCAGCAACTCCAGGAAGCTTTTAATTGTTCTGTACCTTTCTGCCCGCATGGATTGGGGCGTGTAACCCCTCTTTGGCAGCAGCAGATTCATTTCCCCTGACTCTTAACTGGGAACTAACCACAAAAGAGAGCAGTGAGTTCCTATGTGTGTGTGTCACACAGAAAAAAGGCCATATTCACAACTGTGGTCTTTAATTGAGGTGCTGATGTGGGGGTGGTGTTCATGACAGCCCTGCTCAGTTATCCAAAAAGAAATGAGTCACTTTACTGTCTACATGTAATAATTAACAATGAGGATACAAATCAGATTCATAGTCTGTGTTTATAGCAAAGGAGAACTTTGATTTAGTCACACATTTATCATCAAGTTATTGAACTCACTTATTGTTTTTGTTCAGATGAGTAAATCCCATAACTCTATGAGGCTTTTATAGCATTAAAACACTTAGAACCTATACTATCCCACCTTAAGCACACAATGTACCACTGCAGAAGAAGGATAATGTTGGACATACTAATTTATTTTGGAGGGACTTTCATAACTTTAACATCATGTACAACACATGTGGAACATTTTGAAATCAGGAAACGGGAAAGGTTTTATTGTGGAGCCTGGCCTCATTTTGCTCATGTCAAATGTCCTGAGAATGAGAGTCATATGTGTACAAAGGCAGTTCTTTCAGGCCTGACACTGGCATAAAGAGCAGGGCCACTGGGCTGTTTCATTGTGTACATTCTGCTGCCAGGCAACTCTCCAAACTTTATTGTAAACACGGTATGGTGCTGTTCAGCCTCAGCATAATGCCATTGTTCGTGTCCTCACCATGGCAGTTCATGCATTCGACTTGACAATGATTTAAAATTCACTTTGGCAGCCGGCCATCAACTTTTGCCAAAATATTACCAAATTATCCCGACTTTGCTAAGCGTTCGCTCTGAAGAATCTGTATCTATATTATGCTTTATTTTGATATAGGCTTTAGAGAGAACACTACAATACAATCAGTGCAGTCCAGACAGCATTTACTATTGTTATGCCTAGAATGTGCAGCTACATTTATTTTGATGAGAAAAACTAATTTAGTGATGATGAGGGGAAATATACCATTTGAAACAATCACTATAGCACTTTGTTACTTTGAGGCAACTTCTGTTTTAAAATATCACAAATCCTGCAAAAATCCAAGCATAAAAGTATTTTTTTCATTTTAACTTTTTATACAATGACACTTTGTTCAGTCATCTGGTACGCTGTTGAATAATCATCAAATAAATCCTCCCATCCCTTGTAATTTCAAGAAACACCATGAATGAATGGCCCCATTATATAAAGTCCATTCAGTCAACAGGAAGGGGGTTTAAGGATACACTAATGCACCAAAAATATGATTTCCATTTCAATGTAGGATGGTGTGAATGGATGCTCTCTGTTTCTTGTTGCTCGAAGAAATCATCTATGAGAAGCCTTAAGTCTCCTGCTGATCAAACTTGCATGAGCTTGAGTAATGAAGAGCACTAGAGGCTCTTTATGTGAGGTCGGCTAGGGACTTTCTCCTTATCCTAATATGCCCTTTCACTTCTTCCGTTTTGTTCCGTCTGACATCTTGTGCTATGTTACCCTACATTTCCACATAACTGACTTGTACTCTGCTCTGTAGTTGGTATACATTCTCAGTTCAGAAACGACTTGTGCTCAGTGTTTAGTCAGACATGTTCTGAAGAGCAAATCAACTGTGCAGAAGAGATGAGATCTACAGTCAGCCATGAAGACAGAAATAAAAGCATTCAGTGGGATCTGCTACCTCACATACCACACTGTGGGAAACACACAACGCTGACTATTGATTTTAGATACCCAAAATGCCTTATCTTATGCTGACAAATTATAAATCAATGCACACGTTTAAGGACAACCAATAATGTATTGTTGGCTCACTTTGGGGGCTTTTGGGACGTTAACATTGCTCACAGTGAGCATGAACTTTTGCAGGAAGTTAAATCATTTAAAAAATATTTGACCAAAAGAGAAGGGTTTGTGCTCACAGTAATACTTTTAAAATGTATGAAAGGAAGATTAAAGAGCTATGGATGTTTCAGTCTGGTTGGTGCTCCTTACTTTGCCTATACTGCATTGTAAACAACATTTTGCTCAATGAGAGGTTTGTGGTTTAGCTCTTATGAAACAGGAACAGGGAGAGAACTTCCTCTCGCTATCAGCCAGGAAATTCAATATGCTTGCAGGAAAGTCTTCTTGCTGAATATTTGCTCGAGCACCATCTTATTTAGATTGTTGTGGAGGTACAAAAAAGTATATTGGTGCTTCATTACAAAATAATCTTCGTTACATGTTTTGCTCCTCCTTGGAATTTGTGAAATAAAAAAAAACATTAGCCCACAAGAGCGGATGAGAGTCAAGTACAACTGCCGATCAGATAATATCCCATAAAAAATATTTTAAAAATATTTTAATAAAAATATCTTCTCACAATGTCTCAACATACTCATTCCCACCATGTCCTCTTCAAGAAGCAGGAAGCCCCTGCGGCCAGAGCCTCGACCCAAACAATATTGTGTGCAGCCTTAGCCTCTGATGGTGACACACATACTTTTACATATTCCAGAAAACACACTAATTGCACCTATTCACTGTGAGATAGATTGTTTTGGCACAACGATTTGGATGAATAAAACCACTATAAACACCTTTTCTGAAGAAAATGTGTGAAAAAGACTAAGACTCTCTTCTAGGTTTCTCTTCATTCTCCTCCACCTCACTCTGGGGCTCCTGAAATCTGATCTACGTATTTCCCCCCTGCATTCCTCCTCTCCCCCTCCTCCTCCGGCATGCCAGAGTCCTCAGCTCTGCCCTCTGTCTGATCCCACGTTTCTGCAGACCCACAGCAGATTGTTTATTTTGCTAGACATGGAGGAAACATGGATGGACCCTTACATTGGCTCAAGATTTACTGCTGCGCTCCAGGCCGGCTCCAGTGTGATGTGTATCTAGAACAGGCCCCCTATAAGCCCGGTATCCCGTTCGCCAGTGACACATCACAAAGGACAATAGGACTGCATGCCTAGGGAATACAACATTAGATGATCACATCAGTTGATATTGAGCATACAAACAATCCACTCACACTAAATGTGGATTTTAAGGAAACGGATCATTCAATAAAGCACAGACACCCCAATGTCCTATAATGGATGAATGATAACCCGCCCACCCCCCTACACACACACACACACACACACACACACACACACACACACACACACACACACACACACACACACACACACACACACACACACACACGACCCTTTTATATGCTTTCTCTAGGGTTGTCCCCAGAGATCTTTTCCGCAAAGATGTATGAGGCCTCTCTGCAACACTCATGTCCTCTTGTAAGTGGTGAGGTCAGGGTATTGACAACATTGCTTTGGGAGACTCTCATCAGAAAAACATCTTTCTGCTCACTTTATTGTGGACATTGGGCTCATAAGTGTTTTAAGTGGCTGCATGTAACAGAGGTTGATTACCAGTCTGAAGGCAACCCTGGTTTATATTGAATTCAATCAGTGTATTCCTCCTCTTCTTTTCAACACTATGGGTTATTGTATAATGGGGTCTTGCAATATAGGAAATGCACATCATTTAAATGGCAATGCCTTTCAGCCTTCGTGACTGTTGTAGCAGACAGTAATCAATCATTAGTGGAGCTTTGTGGAGACAATTATGATGTATGAGAGTGAAGTAAGTACACTCAGTACTTTGGAAGAAAGAGAAAGAGAGAGAGAGAGAGAGAGAGAGAGAGAGAGAGAGAGAGAGAGAGAGATCAAACAGAGAAGACTGCTACATGAAAGGGAACATAGAATTCATAAATCTGTCTCATCATGTTTGCAATTTTCCAATCTTCAGTGAAGTTTATTTTCACCAGCATGACAGGTAAAGTTGATAAAGAGTATATTGCAACAATAGTCCTAATTTTTTGTTTTTCAGGGTAACATATTGACATTCCAAGTAGTCAGCCGGGTAATAAAATGCCCTCCGCAGGAAAGAAAGATAAAATGGTGCTTGAGGTGAATGACTGTGTTCACCACAGGCTAAAATGCCATTGTTCTTTACCAGAACCACAAGACAAGAGTCACGTCAGATTGCCATAAATCCAGAGTTCAAAGCAGCCATGAAAAATATGTGACACCGTTAAGATGGCATGCTGTTCAAGAAATTCCTGTTATTTTATATATGAATTGAGGTTGTTGGTGGCACTCTGGGAGTGTAAGTCATTGTCAGGCGGAGCAGAGGTTGATGTTGGAATGTCAGTGAGGGTCAAGACGACAACCTCTGTGGCAGGACTCCAGAAAACGATCCCAGGAGGAGCCGGGCCACTGGAGTCCCACTGTGCTGGAAGGACTACGTGAAGGTCTGCACTAATTCAGAACTGATGATAGAGACAATAAATGCTCATCCACTTTTTTACTGCTCTAAACAGTTCTGGATTAAAGCAGTTACACAAACTGAGACTGAGAAAACTTTTAAAAGTAAACAAAAAGATAGGCATGTTAGTTTCAGCCATATCAACTGATTGCAAAATATATACGGCAGAACATTGTGTCTTTCTAAGCAAAAACATTTGATTTAATACTAATCAGAAATTCCAACATCTATGCCTCATGGGGAGGAAACAGATAATCATGTGGGAATGTAAGATGAAACAAGATGAGCCAAGTTTGGAAATCTTACTTATAATAACATTTTGTTATCTGCAATAAATTATTACATGATTAAAAATTGTCTTGAGACTTTTTCACATCCCCTGATGTTAAACGGCCTTTCAGTATTGTAAGATACAAGTGTAGTAACTAAAACAAACGTATTTACTGCACCATTAGTATTAGCAACATACGTACTTTTGAGCGGGGTCTGCTTTTCTGATTTACACTGCTATCACCGTTGCACTCCAAGCTATCAATTGTGATTGCCAATAATGACAAAATGCCCTATTTCACTTGGTATTTCTTCAGTGGGTTGTACATACTCAAGAATCAAGTTATTGAGAATCCTCAATAACTTAAAAATATGTTAAAAATCTAGTTAAAAAAGATACTGCATCTTATTAAATCACTCTCAGCTGCCACCTACTGGCTATCTTGTTGTCCTGCTATTTCTTGGATTTCCATTTGCTGAGAGAGTTCTTCATGTAGTATGTAATCAGAATTATAAACCTAAATCATGTGCCGACATAGTTCTACATAAAACAATGGAGGCTTGATGAGGTGTAAAAGCAATAGTTGTGTAGAAACAAAGAGGGGATTCCCAGTTTGTCACCAGGTCTCTGCACGTTCATGCTGAAAAGAAAACTATACACGTCCAAGGCATTAAGAAAGCAGTGAGAGATTCACACTGGCTTTAGGGTGTTGGGTTTTAGTAGAAGTGAAACTGATGTACCAAAATAAAAAACGGTCCCAGATTAGGGATACATAGACTATTTGGGTAAATTAAGCCACTGAAGTATTCATGTAGGAACGTTCTTTGCCCAAACATCAACAATGGAATATAACCGTTATCTTGCCAACTTTCAAACAGAAGGGTTTGAAAGTAACCTATGGTTAACCTAAGGTTATGAGTCTATATCAGGGTCAAATGAAATGTTGTAAAATAAGTGCACATACAACCATGCACAGCAATCTGATCTAATTGTCCAAATTAAATATGATGTCATCATCATTTCATCCTCATTAGGAAAGCTAAACAAGACCACACAAATAAGATAACCCGTCACTTTCAAGACAGCAGAGACACACGCAGCCTGTGGCAGGGCATTCAAACCATCACAGACTATAAACCCGCGCCACAGACCTGCGACAGCAACATCTCTCTGCTCAACAACCTTAACAGCTTCTTTGCACGGTTTGAAGCTCAGAACAACACTCGTCCACACAAGACTCCGCCTCCTCCCCATGATCAGGTTCTGTGCCTGTCTGCTGCCAGCGTGAAGAGGACTCTCTCCACCATCAACACCCGCAGGGCAACAGGTCCAGACAACATCCCTGGTCGTGTGTTGCGGGACTGCGCAGAGGAGCTTAAAGACGTCTTCACGGATGTCTTCAATACATCTCTGAGACAAGCTGTTGTTCCGCCATGCTTCAAGGCCACCACCATCATACCTGTGCCAAAGAAACCCACTACCGTCCATTGGCACTGACCCCCATAATCATGAAGTGCTTTGAACGACTAGTCATGTCACACATCAAATCCATTCCCCTCCCCCCACCCTGGACCCTTTCCAGTTTGCATACCGTGCCAAACGGTCCACGGAGGATGCAATCTGCTCCACTCTCCACCCAGCCCTCACCTACCTGGACAAAAAAGACTTGTATGTGAGAATGCTGTTCATTGACATTAGTTCAGCATTCAACACCATCATCCCACAACAACTCGTCTGCAAACTTGACCAGCTGGGGCTCAACACCTCGCTGTGTAACTGGCTGCTGGACTTCCTCAGTGAGAGGCCACAAGCAGTATGTGTCGGCAACAACACCTCGAGCAGCATCACACTGAGTACAGGGGCCCCTCAGGGCTGTGTGCTCAGTCCTCTGCTCTTCACCTTGCTGACTCACGACTGCAGAACCAGCTACAGCACCAACCACATGGTCAAATTCGCAGACGACACAACACTGATAGGTCTCATCACCAAGGATGACGAGACCCTCTACAGGAAGGAGGTCAACCTTCTGACCACGTGGTACGGAGACAACAACCTCCTGCTAAACAGCAGCAAGACCAAGGAGATTGTTGTTGACTTCCGGAAAGGCCACACTCAACACCCACCACTGACCATCAACGGTGCGGACATTGAGCAGGTCGGCAGCACCAAATTCCTGGGGGTGGACATCAGCGAGGACCTCTCGTGGACAACCAACACGACATCGCTGGCAAAGAAAGCCCAGAGGCGCCTCTACTTCCTCCGCAAGCTGAGGAAAGCAGGAAGCCCCCCATCCATGATGTGCACCTTCTACCGTGGCACCATCGAGAGCATCCTGACCAACTGCATCACTGTGTGGGGCGGAAGCTGCACAGACTACAACAGGAAAGCCCTGCAGCGCATAGTGAATGCAGCTGGAAGGATCATCGGTGCCTCACTCCCCCCCCTCCCCTCCATGCAGGATACATACGACACCCGCCTCACCCGCAAGGTGACCTTGATTGTGAGCGACCCCTGTCACCCCTCACAAGGTCTCTTCAGCCTAATGCCCTCTGGTAGGAGATACCGGAGCCTCCGAGCTCGCACCACCAGGCTGTCCAACAGCTTCATCCACCAGGCTGTCAGGAAGCTGAACTCTCTCCCCACCATCCCACTCCGTCCTCTTCTCTAGACTCACATGTCTGGATGCTGCTAAGGAGTCACAGTCATTTATTTTATAGTTAGTCCTTCACAGTCTAAACATTTTTTTGTAGTTCCTAATTTATGTTGTCTATATGTTATATGTTGTTGTTTTTTTAACTTTTAAACTGTTTTTTTGCACTTTATTATTATTATTACATTGCACAATTCTCTATATGTTGGACAGAAGAGAAACATACTATCGATCTTCTGCATGTTTGCACATTGCACAAAATTGACAATAAAACTGACTTTGACTTTTGACTTTGACTCATTAGGGATTTCATAGGTTTGGCTCTGAACAGGTTTTTCAAGGTGGATCTGAAAGAGCATACTGAGTTCTATATATCACATTACTAAGAATCTGATTCCATGTGGTATACCCTGAGGCCACAACTTACCTTTTTCTTCTACCAGTATCACCAGAGGGCACCACAGCTAACCACAGCACACCTCTAGGTGGTAATGTGGTGATTTTTCGAGGAATAACGCAAGGCAGATGACTAAATCTTGCCTGAACGGTTGTGCTTTCATAGTATGGAAAAACCATTGAGACTTTATATACACACACTCTGTAGGAGAGATGCTTATTCATTCTGCATGTGAGTGAGGCATGTCCCCTCATTCACAATTAGTCTCATTTGCAACTGATTGAAAGGTAATTTGTTTTTGCTGACCTCCAGTGGTGATAGTTCTCACCTTGCTGCAGTGAAGTACATACACTGAGATCACTGTTGGCTGTGGTTGGCTCAACAATGTTTATACTGAGCCCAGTTTATTTACAGCTATAAACAATAAACACATGTGCACACAGAAGAAAGAAGAATTGTATTTCAGTTTAAAACCATGCAACATGTGAGAGGTCAAAGTATTAAGATAAAATAAAGAAATCATACTTTGTTTGGATGATTGATAATGAATAAGAAGAAAAATAACAGTTGAGAAAAGAATAGGATTAGAAGTTGTTTTAATATTTCAGATGAATTTTTTTTTTTTTACAGCACACATTTTGACTTCTCATAGGAGAAGCTCAGGTGTTACTAAGGACTCCATCTATTTCATTTGGCCATCATTCATTTCATTATTAAAACCTGGTCTTCATACAAAAAAAAAAGCCTCAGTTGTGTTAAATATGACACTGGAATAGGGTTCACTATCTTGATATTTTCAAACCAGAGTAAAATGAGAGAACAACTATTCCAAAGTTCCAAAGACAGCAAAAAATAAATAATTAAAAAAATATGTTAGACCCCTGTTACCATTAAGTACAGTGTACACAGCACACTACATAAGGCATTATTATTATTATTATTAAATTTTTTCTTTTACACAGAGACCAAAACATATCAACTGCTCCATTTTTTCAGTGTGTTAGTTAGTTTGTGGAAATGTAATATTATGATTTAATTTCATGAAACTTAACTTTATTTAGTGAGCACAAGACAGGGCCACAAGATTACAGGACACAGTTGATATTGTACTTTAATGGTTTCCAAATAAATCAAGAAATCTTATTACCAACAATCAACTGACACACAGCAGTGAACCGGGGCCTTCTGAGGCCTCTGGAGGTCTCGTGCACATGTGGCAGTTGCCCAAAGTGCCCTGTTGATAATCCAGGTTGTTTATTTTTTATTTTTTACATTGCCATGTGTTTCTATTATATTTTATCTTCATGTCTTATACACTCACCTAAAGGATTATTAGGAACACCATACTAATACTGTGTTTGACCCCCTTTCGCCTTCAGAACTGCCTTAATTCTACGTGGCATTGATTCAACAAGGTGCTGAAAGCATTCTTTAGAAATGTTGGCCCATATTGATAGGATAGCATCTTGCAGTTGATGGAGATTTGTGGGATGCACATCCAGGGCACGAAGCTCCTGTTCCACCACATCCCAAAGATGTTCTATTAGGTTGAGATCTGGTGACTGTGGGGGCCATTTTAGTACAGTGAACTCATTGTCATGTTCAAGAAACCAATTCGAAATGATTCGAGCTTTGTAACATGGTGCATTATCCTGCAGGAAGTAGCCATCAGAGGATGGGTACATGGTGGCCATAAAGGGATGGACATGGTCAGAAACAATGCTCAGGTAGGCCGTGGCATTTAAACGATGCCCAATTGGCACTAAGGGGCCTAAAGTGTGCCAAGAAAACATCCCCCACACCATTACACCACCACCACCAGCCTGCACAGTGGTAACAAGGCATGATGGATCCATGTTCTCATTCTGTTTACGCCAAATTCTGACTCCACCATCTGAATGTCTCAACAGAAATCGAGACTCATCAGACCAGGAAACATTTTTCCAGGCTTCAACTGTCCAATTTTAGTGAGCTCTTGCAAATTGTAGCCTCTTTTTCCTATTTGTAGTGGAGATGAGTGGTACCCGGTGGGGTCTTCTGCTGTTGTAGCCCATCCGCCTCAAGGTTGTGCGTGCTGTGGCTTCACAAATGCTTTGCTGCATACCTCGGTTGTAACGAGTGGTTATTTCAGTCAAAGTTGCTCTTCTATCAGCTTGAATCAGTCGGCCCATTCTCCTCTGACCTCTAGCGTCAACAAAACATTTTCGCCCACAGGACTGCTGCATACTGGATGTTTTTCCCTTTTCACACCATTCTTTGTAAACCCTAGAAATGGTTGTTCGTGAAAATCCCATTAACTGAGCAGATTGTGAAATACTCAGACCGGCCCGTCTGGCACCAACAACCATGCCACGCTCAAAATTGCTTAAATCACCTTTCTTTCCCATTCTGACATTCAGTTTGGAGTTCAGGAGATTGTCTTGACCAGGATCACACCCCTAAATGCATTGAAGCAACTGCCATGTGATTGGTTGATTAAATAATTGCATTAATGAGAAATTGAACAGGTGTTCCTAATAATCCTTTAGGTGAGTGTATGTTCTGTGCAAAGCACAAATAGACTTTAATTTGCGGTTACCAATCGGGCCAAGCAGGCAACAGACTGCCAAAGCCTCAAACTCACTGCATGTCAATTCTTTTTTTGCTAATTTAATTAGTTGCACATTTGTTAAGTAATGCCAACATTGCACTTCTGGACTGGCTTTATTAGCTCATTTTGTGCTCACATGGTAGGCTACATATTCCTATATAGGTAGGTGTTTATTAGATCACAATAGATCCTTTTCAAGACAGACATTTTGACACAAGTGAAATTGATGACATAATTTCATTTAACATTTAAGATTGATTGCTTAGTTCTAATAAATGCTGGTAAGCTATTCCAGTGAAGCCAGCATGCACAATACCATGACCTCCCCTAAGTGGAATGCAACCATCATCAATATTATTAAATACACCAAAAAGTCTAGGGGCCCTACAGTTAATGTGTTGCATATGGCCCCCAACAGGTTCATCTGGCCTTGCTTGTCACAGCTTTATTTACAACAAGGCAGACTCAATACTTCCGACAGAACTTGCAGAACGTTCAATAATGTTAGACAGAATGTTGGAAAGTAAAACGAGCACAGTGTAACTCTAGTTTGGGGACAGTTTTCACATGCACAACAGTCGGTTGCAGACGCGTAGGCTGGAAGAACCCTCAACCAGCTAACCACCCAGCGCTTCTCGGAGCTCGGCGCTGATTGGCCAGGGCCGAGTAAAGGCGGAAGTCTACAGAGCAAGGGGATTCCCCGAGGGAAGTTCCCAACTCAACTAGGCTATGTAAAACATACATTGCCATATCCTCTCCGACGCTTCGTAACTTTGCATCTGAAGATCAGGCGACGACGCTGCGGTTGGTGTCAAACCATAACTTGGACTTTTAACAGTTACTCGAATGAAGGTAAGAGGACGCGCACTCACTGGCGACGGGGAGGACTGATCCGTGGAGTCGTTACTCGGTCGCCTCATCCGCCACCGGTTGAATGAGCCAGGGCTAACCGGTCAGATACGGCTCAAGGAATACGGAACTGTGTGGATTAGGCTTTGAATGTCACCTTACAGAGCCTCTCTGCTGTGCCTCAGAGGCTAGGGTTGTTGCAGCGTAATTACTGTGGTTCCACACTTGTGTGTGGGACAGTGTTAACGTAATAGTGTGTTGAAGATTGATCAATAATTGATGAGCAGACATCAGCCTCCTTTCTTGTTTGGCATCATCTCAACATGTCCATGTTAACTGTTACAAGAGTAAGTATGCTGCTGCAATTGTCCCAGAGTTGTTTGAAAGTCTGTGCTGCTGACACTGGACAAGAACAGACAAACATGTAGGGCTTATTTAGGTCAGTGGTCTTAGACTAGTTATGCAAGAAATTGCAAATGCAAGTTAATTAATTTTCAATGGCTCAGTTGCTCATCAACGCCATCATTACTTGCATAACTAGAACAAGGCATTTGATTGTTGAATGCAATTTTGCTTCTGCACTTCAAATTATATTCTACTTGAACTGTCAATAATCTTTGGTAAAGAGATTAAGAAATATGTTTACGCAGTTTTCTCATCGCATCAGTGTTTTACATAAATCAACCAAATCATTTGATATCACTTTAAGGAGTTATTGAGTTATTTTTATTATTATTTTTAAAGTGTGTGAAGATAAGATTGTTGGCGAGTAGAAACAAGCAATGTTATATTCTAAAACACTAACATTGTGATTTCACTTCCAGGGCTCATGTCTGCTGTGTCAGGGATGATTGTGGAGCACACGGCATGGAAAGGAACATCGGAGACCAGCTCAATAAAGCTTTTGAAGCTTATCGCCAGGTCTCCATTGAAAAGGACAATGCTAAAAAGGAGCTGCAACAAATGGTAACGACATGTGGAGAAAGACTTTACTCAAACTTTGCGTGAAATGTGCCAAACTTTACAAATATAGCAACAAATAATAACTCACAGAGCAGCTTGCTAAGTGTGTTCACTCGTGTTATTTTTTTATAACAGTCTGATCGCAAGAAATCAGTTTTGAAAAGATGATGATTATTATTTATACATGTATATGAAAATGTGACACACACACACACACACACACACACACACACACACACACAGACGCATTGGCATAGACCATATTGCGGATATTGGTGCTAAAAATAACAGAAACTTCATTTTTACAGAGTGAATATTATGAGCGATACACTCAAAAACTTCAAAAGCAGATCGAGGACCAGCAGCAGTTGATTTCTAAACTTGAAGCTAAATTATCAGCAACAAGGCAGCCATCAGGTTAGTGAGACGTGCCAGATGATCTCTCTGTATTTATGCTGACAAGATCATTTACACTTTTATTGCATTGTTTTCTGGGCATTGATATTGGATCGTAATACGTTTGACTGAATCTGTTTCATCTATCATTGCCTCTTGTTCAAACTGTTAATTTGAACTGTTTTGTTTTCTTAGGCGAGATGAAATGTGAGCCTTGTAACCATCTACTTGATGGGGCCAGCGCTTATAAGAAAATACAGTACCCGGTAGGTTCGCTACAGTGTGCTCTTTTTTCTTTTCTTTCTCTCTACACTATGGGAAAACGGCAATATAATGGCTGTAAACCTATTTTTTCTCGCGTGTGAAAAAACACATGAGCAAACCTGCAGCTTCCTCTCACATAAACGTTGATTGTACTTCTGCTGAATGTTGTTGCACTTGTGTCAACACAGACGTTGTGAGAACACATTATATCAATGAGAAATCAATATAGCAGTAACTATATGGTTGATCCATATGTGATTCATACTGTCCGATAACGTTTAAGCACTGCTTTAGTGTCTGTAAGGTATCAGCATCCTCCTTTTTAAATTAGTCAGTTTAGTTTGTAACTATTGTTTACAAAGTTCATTAACTCAGTTGAGATAAACTATCTCCTGGTTCATGGTCAAATTCATTTGTTTTCCAAAGGTTCAATCAATCTAGGAAACCAAGATTACATTGCTGCTGTGATAGTATCCACCCTTTATTGTACTCCACACAAGGTGTATCCACGTTTACTTCACCAGATGGTGCTAGAGGATAGTATCGCTTGCACAGTTAAGCAGCTTGAGCTTTATTGTTCATTATTTAATGGGCCAGGAAACATTTCCCACTAGTAAATGTAAATTTGTGATGTGTAAATCAAATTGCAGATCCATTGACAATATGCACTATAATAATTGTTGCTAATGATCATCCTAAATGTAATGTGTCTTTTTACAGGATAATACGGGCACTGTTGCTTCTCATATCCCAGTCAACAGCAGCGTTGACTAGTATGTCTCTTCAGACTTTTATTTTTATATATATATATATATATATATATATAAATCATGGACATTACAGTTAAAGAATGGATTTTTTTCTTACTCTTTATTTGTTTGTTAGTCAGGACATGCTGGATGCGTTTGAAGCAATTCAAGGGAAATTCCGGCAGATTCGCTCTCTTACCAGGAGACAAAAAGATCACCTAAAAAGGTTCCATGTAGGAACCGATGCATCAAACGGTAATAATAATATTTACCAAGTATTAATACTGATGTTTCTTTAAGGCCTGAACCTAAATCCACTTGTTTTCTTAATTCAATTACTTCAAAGAAAATGTGCTTAATTGAAACAAGTTTGTGTATGTAATATCAACATATGAGTTAACTTGCTTTTGAATTGCTTATTAAGATAATTAGATCGCAACACCTTAACTAGAACTGTGTTTGAATGTCTTGTTCTTTTGATCCATAGCTGGCCACCGCTGTTTAAAAAGTGGGCTAAAAATACAGTTAATAATTCCATTGACAAATGCATAATGTTGGTTCTGGATACTAGCTGTATAATTAATGGTTAATAATTATTCATACAATAATATATATATATATATATATATATATATATAAGTGTGATGAAAATACAGTTTTCTCTCTCTGTATTTATACAGTTGCATATATATATTTGTGAATATATGCAACTTCAAATGCTCATTTGTCATTAAAGACGTACGTCAACATATCGACCAGGACATAACATCTCGTGTTTTTCTGCCGCCTGACAGACCAGCGGTTCTCCATGCCCATCCAGTGCACAGACCGTACAGCAGAGGCAGAGAGACCCTCTTCCTCAGCAGTGGATTTTCCACTGCCGCCTTTGTCTCTGGCGTCTCGTGGAGTCAGCCCCGAGGACAAGGACTTAGAAGACTCTCTCACCAAACTCAGTGTCAAATTCCCGCCTCCTGCGGACAGTGAATATGACTTTCTGAACAGTGCTCCAGAGAGACACACTGGTCTGACCATGCCCGCAAAGCGGAGTAGTGTCCCCTCCACATTGACAGAAGAGGACCCCGTGGAACTGCCCATGGCTTTTGTCTACCATCCATCCCCCACCCACTCAACATCATCTTCGCTCTCCCAGGAGAGTGTGCGGGGACCCCAGCAGGTGAGAATCACAGGAGAAAGTCTGAGAAAACTAGTAGCAAATGATCAGTCTCTGATTGGTCTTTGCTAATGGAGGAGTGAAGCAGTGTGAAATCCATAAAAAAAATCCCCTTGGCTTAACTTTGAAACGTATTACTGTGTAATGTGTGCTGATTCTTTTTTTACTTAAGCATGGATGCTCTGGTTATATTTGGCATCCTTGCTGGAAAGTGTGAGCCAGATGGAAGCACATTGCAGTGTCTGAATCTGATGAAACAAGTATGATGGTTAAATGGGATTTTTTTTTTGCTGATGTGTATAAATGCAGAATAAATAAATTGTGAATGACATGCAGTCAGATAGTGGGTTCAAGAGTTTTTCATAGCATTATTCTTTCTCTGGATTCCATCCACACAGGCATTTATAATAGGCGAGGCTGGTGTGATGGTGTGGTTGAACACATAAATAGTAAGATAATTAAACACTTGAGAATAGGCTTTTGCCTTTATTGCTGAGGAGTATTTGTGGAGACTATTGTGTCGACATGTTCTTGTATGTCTTAAAGCAACAGATACTTCAACTGGAATTCCAAGCAGCCCTGCATGCTGTAATAGAGTGAGTGTAAGGATTGTTAAGACGATGAATAATATATTGTTTTCTTTGGTTCATCCAAATGCAGCCTCTCTGGAGCCCTGAGCTGTGTGATGCAGGTGACGTGGGGACGGAGCTGGCGACGCCTCAGAGCAGCAGTCCTGATAAATGTGCTTTCTGCCACGCTGTGGTTCCTCAGGACCGAATGAACGGCCACCTCTACTCGCATTTCTCGCCTATGAACGAAGCCGACAATTGACAGTGAAGGCAGAGACTGATGGGCCCAGGGCCACAACTACTCCGATACTTACTGTATTCATGATCTAGTCCTTCCTGCCATGCAGAACATGCGCTGTACAGGATTTGAAATGACACTGCAATAAGACTTGAATCCATTTATTTAATATTGAAGAATTGAATGGTACACTTTCTTGCCCATTATATTTTTCTAATATCGCGCTGAGATTTAACTCTAGTACAAATGACGACGATGTATAACATGGTATATAAATATATATATATATGAGCAAATAAAGCACACATTTACTCTTTCCATTTTTTATCATTTGAATCATTTTTAACATGGTTGGGGTACTCTAAAGTGTATCGATGCATAAACATATAAGGTGGACAAGATGTGTATTTATTTACTTTCATTCTGTTTATACATTATTATTTAAAAACATAATTGGGATTAATATTGTAACAATGTTATTTTAAAGGAAACATGTTTTGCATCGTACATTTCAAATAAATTATATTTAAAAATAACTTTTTAAACTAAATACAACATTTTAGATTAACAGCAAGATGTTATATCTCGAAACAACAAGATGTCACATATTATAAATGCCGATAATATTCATCAAATCACTCAAATGTTTACAATTTACATGTTGATTAGCACTATTTTCACTCGCACTATACTCCATTGGTTCTTCCATGGTTTGTATTTCAACCAGGATAATTTGAAACAGCTGTATGTTATTCTTGGGACAGAGTTGGGAATAGAACCAATCAACATTTTCAAAGCTAGTATACCATGCAGTATTTATTAAAAGTGGCTTCCCAGATGGCAGCACACAATAGGCATAAGCTTATTGTTAAATCACATTCCCAATTACTTTGCTATTTCTGGTTTTACCAAAGACAATATTATGTATTGTGTATTGATAGGCACATTTATTTGAATGGACATTATTTGACGTGTTCTTTTCTCCAAAAATGCTCTACAAAGTATTTAATCAGACATTCCAGGTGTGCCAGTTTCAAATGTCATTATCGGCTAATATTGATAGATTAATTAGTTAATAGTTATGAAAAAATATGGCAATTTCACAAAATGCTAAAGAGACTAAACAGCGAATTGCAGGTAATTGTAATTTGGGAATGGAACAGAGGGTGTTTCAATCACTGACATATTTTACAATATGAACACAACCTAACATTTGACTAAACTTGAGTCTTTTCCAAACAGCAGCATCAGCTTTTGACTTCCGCAGTATTTTTTCACACCTTTGCAAACAATTGCCGTGATTTTCACCGTTCAGAGTGACGATGTTTGAAAAAACGGGGACACTGTGTTGGAACAGCGTTGTGCAGAGAGGACCTTGCAGCCCTTCAGCTATGGGCTGGTAACACTTGTGCTGGGTAGATGAGCTGGTGTGAAGACTGCAAACAACCTTTTTTCTCTCTTTACAAGTGTTTGGTATTTTAACTTTATACCACTTTCCAAAATGTAATACTGCTTAATACACGGATTGATTTATTACATCAACCTTAAATGATTTTGCATTGCCCATTTCACCGTGTTTCATAAATGATGCAGTGATGTAGTAATGCTACCAACTATTCCAAACTAGTGAGTAATTAGACTAAGATAAAGAAGCACTGCTAAAACACAACACATTTATTCTTTTTTTTCTTTTCTTTTTTGGCAAATACATATCCCTAATGATCCTCTCTGGTTAATCTGCAAAGAGTCGAACATTGTGCAGCCTGCATGCTTTTCTCTCTGGGATCATGAACAGCTGCTTGCTCATAATTATGTTGTCATTCGTTGTTATTTGGAAGAGGAAACTCATACTGACAGCTAGGATTTGTGTGTGTATGTGTGTGTGTGTGTGTGTGTGTGTGTGTGTGTGTGTGTGTATTTCTGTACACTGTATATTTACACACTTGTACAGTCCACTTAAGCTCTAAGGCATTAATATTATTACCATCATTTCCAGTATAGAATATGAGATATTTGTGCCATTTTTCTTCTTATGAGTGGCAGTAGGATTGAAATAGATTTAAGAGCTGTAACAAAAAATGAAGGAGGATAAAAAAGAAAAGAAAGGAGAAGGATATGGATTGAGACGGAGAAGTAGCCAGCTGATTACAAGGTGTCAAAATTGCCAGGAGCAAGAAGGTGAAAGCAATCAGGGGTGAGAAGAGTGCAGCATTCGTGAGGGGCAACTAATTATCCATCTCATTTGTGGAAAGAAGCATTTGAGGCAGCTCTAGCCCAGTGAATGGTGACAGATTGGTGCGGAGGAGAGGGGAGGTGTTAGAACAATGGAGCCCAGCTCACCATCATTACTGCATGCTAATCAGCAGTGCTTTTGCACCACCAGTCGAGGCTGTGGAGAGTTTGGGGAGACAGTGAAGTCACAGGTTTCAGGGGACCACAGTCCATTTCAAGCAGTGAAGAGAGGGATGAAACAGCACAGTATTGCTGTTGGCAATTATTTGAGCTTGTAAGTTATCCTCCGCAGAAACTAATCTCTGTGGCATGCGTTATCAGCTTGAAACTTGAGGCAATGGTACTGGAGTATTTCCAAGTGGATTGAGTGGAGTAGTGGTCTCTATGGTATAACATATAATATGCATGCAGTATATATATATATATATATATATATATATATATATATATATATATATATATATATATATATATATATATATATATATATAGTACATGTCAATACAAGTTGAAATCAATATAATAACAATAAATAGTCATCGTCATTTTTTAGACTTTAGAGATACATTTAAAATTAAGATAATTAACAATTACAGAGAAAAGTAAGCAGAAAGCACAATAAAAGGAACATGAACAGGCTATAAACAGGGGGGGGAAAAACACTTTCTTCAGGCTTTACATTTTTTTTTAAATACTGTAAAAAGACATACTGTGCGTTCCAACCCACACTGCCATAGAGTGTGCCAGAAAAATATTTTATAAGTCTCAATGCGCATCAGATATATGAGCAAAAGGCTTAAAGTTCAAAGTACAATTTTATGAAGTAGAATGTCTCAAATTTACTGTATGCAACATTACATTATTTGTAAGGGCAGCTGCAGTATGTACTAAAAGTAAAAGAAAAAGCATGCGACTTGAAACACAGTATTGGTTAAAAAAATACAAATCAGATCAGACTATTTCATGAAATATAAATATGCATATAACAAAGCTAGTTTTCTTACATGCAGCACATCTCTTAGTGTTACCAGCATTGTTAGTTATAATCAGCTGGGTTCTGAGGGCTGCTTAAAGATGGATGATGCCGCAGCTGTGTATTTCTGCATTGAAAACCGACACTGATTCTGTGAAATGGTAACACGGTCTAAAATATTATATTTGTTTAGCTTGCAATATTCAGTCTTGATAAACAGAATGTCCTATTACTTTAAAAGTGCAATTGATAATCCACTTGCACAAAAGAATAGCCGAATCAAACATTGGAACCTGTTATCACTACCACCTGCCTGATAGGCCTTTTGACTCATACTGGACAACAACTACTAATGTTTTATGATGCTTCTGATGAAGGTTTGTTTCCATAATGGTTGTACATAAAGCAGGCATATATTTGGGGGGGTTGCAAAATAATGAAAATGTTTATTTAAAATTTTCTTCATTTATATCTATATATATATATATATATATATATATATATATATATATATATAATCTATCTACTGAAATAGCTAAAATCATGTATTTGCCTTGTTTTAATGTTAATAGTATGCGTTCACCAGTGCTTATTCCAGTGTTTTGCTCGATACACCTATTGACAGTTTTTATACTGTATTTAATATATTATATATATATATTAAAATAGCAGTAGACAATATACTGATGAGGCACCATTCCATAAAGCCATTGTTATCAAAAATATTTAAACAATGGTTTTCAGATTGTGCCATTGCCAAAAGATGTAACACGAGTGGGGAAAAACATGACATTGTTAAAGGGTTTAATCAAATCATAAAACACAACAGAGAGATAGCAAGTGGATTAAGGTCATCTGACTACAATGCCCTCTTCACATCACTGTCATTACAATAATTAACAACTTTGGAGAGAAGCATATTCAACTGTCTGTGCACTGGTCACCGTTGGCATGAGAGACTGCCAACTCTCATGGCGTTGCGAGCTGAGAGTATCACCTCACAGTTGTCTTGCCATGCGTTGGGCTCCTCGTGCTCTCTGTGCAGCAGTGGTGGAGCCGACTTTGTGTTCCATTAAATGTGTTGAAGCCATCGCTGCCTGTGCAAAGTCTCAAAACAGCCTCCCCTCTCCATTGTGATTGTTTCAGTGCTGGTCTGAGAGCCCTGGTTTCTGGAGCAGAGATCTGGCAGTCACAGCAAGTGATGACAGAGGCACTGGTGAGATCGCACCCAGAACCCCAAAGGAGGCTCACATTTCAGGCGGACGGGAGGCTCTCTCAATATGCAAAACACAAAAGCACTGATCAGTGCAGTCTGATGATGACATTGTTCTGAAAATCAAGTTGTTCGGCTGCCACAGTAAAGATGTATTTGCCGTGTTTATTTGTGGAGGATGGGGGTATTTGACACTTGTAAACCTCTGAACCTTTTGATGGCACTTGGCTGCCAACTTGAAATAATTGTACGACTACAAGTCTAGCTCTCAAGATGTCATCCTCCTGTTATCTTATTGTCGCTGGTAAATCAGTGTATGTTGTTTTTTCCTCTTGACACATGGGGGTGGGATGGAGCCTGACGATGTTTGCGGAATGGCAACTTGCATTTCAGGGTTTGAGGCAGCATGAAAGAATCCAATCTTGGTTTAATGACCTAGCCTTGCTGGGCGAGGACGACAGGGAACATGCTCTTGACTTGTACTGAATTTGCCAATTAACACCTCCAAAAACAGTCTGCCTCTGAACATCACCAATGTGGAGAGAGGAGGAGCAAGTCTCATGCTCTTTGTTTTTCAGCCTCTGATCCTGTAATGATAAGGTCTGTGATTTCTCCATACACTGAAAATTATTTTTGCCTTATACACTGCTTGGTGAAATTTCATTCAAAGTCAAATTGTGGATGTATTGTTGGAATGGCTTTAAGATAAATCCCCCCTTCATGAGCTGTGCAGTCACTGACTGGCAATGAGGTTGCTGGAAATATTTTATTTTTCCACGTGCTGCTTGAATCCTTATGTAGTTCTATTTTTCGCACATGTCCATATGGCCATGTGCAGCTTCCATTAGACACATGGCTGGTATCTAAGATACACCGTGTTTAATTGGCTTTGTCCCTTCTTATTGTTAGAAAATACAAAACAACAGCACTGTCCTCAATAGATATATCTACAAAGATCTGTCCCCCTCAAATAAGCTTCCTCATTCTAGTCACCCCTCTGGTTTCACACATGCTTATCAGACTCCCAAACAACACCTAGTGCAGGTGTGAATATCAAAATCCCTAGTGAAAATCACAGTGGGTACTTGTGTGTTGTCCTCGGAGTCCTCTTACATGCAGCTTTGCATTGGGACTGAGATGCTGCTGGCTAACAGCAACTGCAGAAACACCTTTGGCTAAGTGTAAGGTGGACCTTCTTACACCAAATGTGCTTAATGACTGAAAAACCAGCACCCAGATCTAATTGAAAAAAGTGTTTCAGTGTACAGTAGCTGGATATTGCCCGGTACAATCACACCATAACACAGTAGTTTCACAATTCATTAGCAGGTACTTTAAGAATATACAATAAGGGAAATATGGTTGCATAATTGATAGCAGTTCACACCATAGGGAAAGTGCAGTGATCCATCTAATGATAGTAATAAAGTGTAGTGAATTTCGCAGAAGAAGTTAACACTTGAGGTGTGAGCTGTGTATAGTTGTGACGACAGAGGCCTTGTCCTAACACTTTGTCAACATAACAGATACAAACGCTGTAAAGACGTGAGTTATATTCATGTCAGTAGGACTGAAGAGATTCACAATATCTCTCCTCAAGGTTATCAGGTCATAGCGCTCGTATCCTCATGCTGACCACCTTTGTGTCATGAGTAGACGAATATGAGCCCTGGTAAGAGACGCTACGTACAAATCAATTCATGTATTCAGTGTTAAGAAACCATCTGGCTTGATTAGAGCTGAAAGTCATCCTGGCAGACCAGTTTCCTGACTGACACCTCATAGAATTAGTGGGAGGACAGCTTCATTTACCGTCTTTGCTCGGCTCAGTACATGGTTTATCATCTCGCTGCACTCTAAACTCAGGTTTGAGATGAAAAGTCGTCCACAAGCTCCATTTACCTCAAGTCTTTGTTACATTATTGAACAGATTCAGCATCTCTGGGTTGTTGTTTATTAGTCTTAGATAGTGCGATATAACACTTTTTGTGTTCTCTTTGTGGAAGCTGTGAAAATGGCACGCCATATGTAATACACTTGCTTGCTGATGGTCTTGCCAATTCCCCTAAGATCAGCCATTCCTGTGCCAACGCTCACACTTTCTCTTTGTCCTTGTGATTCGATTGAGCTTTGTGTATTGGACGGCTTTCTTTTTTATGCTGTGTCTGGTGTTTAGCTGTTGATTTGATGTCACTCGCGACCCAGTTAAAATAATCATTTGAACCAGAACATACGCGTGTTCACGTATACTTTCAAACACATTTATTAAAATCAGTCAAAGACAGTTAAAGTACTGTTACAGGAGAAGCACACGCATAGTGAGCAGGAAAGCAAGTAGGAGAAAGGTAGATAAATCAAAGGATGTTCCTGCTCCAGCGATGTTTTTTTTTATCCCTTCTAATTCTGCACAAAACAAATTGGCTGCATATTTTGTTCACACCTTTAGTAACCTGGGGACAGCAAGCGCAATTCTCCCTTGTCATACCTGTGACAACAACCTGCAAAGTGCTCCCAGTGCCCTAATCTGCGAGGTAGAAACCTGCTGCTGCTGCATGAAGATGTTGTTTTCTTCTTCCTTAGCTGCTCGTCCCTTTTTCTTTCTTTTTTGTTGTTGTACATTTACACACCCACCAGAATCACACAAGGTAAAAGAAAATATGCGAGTGTCTCACAGGCTACCTTTTTTTTTCTTCACGAAAACATGGTGGCGCTCAGAAGAAGGCAATAAAGGCATACTGATGGTGTTTGATTTAGAAATGGCAGTCAGACCATGATTTTAGCATCAACAGATGGCCAGTAGATTGGTTTAAATGAGTAACACCACTGCCTGTTTTAGAGTTGGCTCAAGGAGTAGAGTAGTGTACTACTGTCTTATCAAATCTCCTTGTGTGAATGGTGATGTCACCATGATAGATGCTACTCAAGTGGGATCAGACCTACTCAGTGATGCCTGTAGAGACCAGCTCTGGGAGATCCCTGTCTGGCTGCATTATTCAACAATACTCCTTACCTCTCCCAGGGAAAAGGGACTGTTGAATATTTGAAAGACACAATTTGATTTTTTATTTAAGTGTATAGATGTAGATGCGAGAGGGGGGGGGGGGGGGGGGGTAGAAATAGTGCCAGTCGGTGCAGCCTGGACGGTCACCAAGGCAACTTGCCGAGTTTTTCTAACTGATCTACGGGACTTCTTGGCCGTCTCACTAGGGGGACGTTTTGGAAAAGTGGGCTTCTTCGAACGCCTTTTGACTGCGACTACAAGCTGACAGGTCATTGATCATTTTAGTCTCATAATTATTGCCACCAGTTAGTTTATAATTTGATCAAACCTTCTTGCGCCAAGCTTTTCAGTCACCTGGATGTCTTGAATGGGTATATTTGTATGGCTGTGCCAGGTGCTACTCCCATTACACCATGCAGAACATGTCTAGAGCTCAAACTGTCACTTAATGTTCCACTTTATGATATTCAAAGTATTAACATAGCAAACAATTATTTGTAATTTAAAGATGAATTGAAACATTGAATTGAATTGAATTCCAGTGGAGAAACCTGTTAAAGTGCCTTTACTTCCTGCGTGTTGGTGCCCCACCACGTGCACCTGGTGTGCTTTACATTTATTTGGCCCTATAGCCTGAGTACACTGTCACTCTTCCTCTGTGTGTGTTGTAATCTGAGCTTCTCTGTGCTTTGTTCACATAGCCGTGCTGGCCGTGAGCGCGCCCCACTGGCTAGCTCATTGGTGTCGCACTGCACTGCACTCACATAGGCGGTTACACCTGATGATGCAATCCTGACCGACAGCGTTATCATGGAAGCATAGCGGCCACCATCCAGTTCCACCTCAGGTTAAACACTACGGGGTCTGTCAACACTGTTACTACTGTTAGCGCCGTTAGCGTTGTTTGCAACATTAGCTGCGAGCCGCCGGCTGGGCTGTCGCCATGTTGAGAGCCGTGTGGAAGCAGTATGCAAAAAATATCAAAAGGTTCCGAGTCGTCTCTGGACTCCTGGGCTGTTTTGTTAAATTTAATGTATCAATATTTCAGTCGCAACATAAGAAAGGAAATCTGCTCATTGATAACGTACCAGACAATGTGCCAGACAGTGTTAGCCTATTTTCAGAACGGCAGCGTAAAAAAAAAACCATGGCTGCAGAACCACTGCTCAGATCCTGATGAGCCAAGCGGAGTATCGATCCATCTGGCTCCGAAGACACTGTCATGTCACCTTTGCATTTAAGTGTTATCTTGTCAGCTTCAAATGATCTAGCTGTCAGATCTGGAAAAAGCCTGCCTGTGTGATGTTGCTTTGTGTCTAATGTCCAGCTGTTGCTACAACAGTCTGTACCAGCAATGCATTTGAATCCAGTGCTCAGACTGTGTTTTCTATGTCAAGATGTATTCCTCTGTTGATCTGGATGTTTGTGTTGATCATTTCCATATTATGGTGTATTTTTACACCATTTTTTTGGTGTCATATTTCACATTATTCGTGAAAGTTGATCCTCAGCTTCAATTAGTTCTCCTCTTCATATTTCCTTGATGTCACCCACTTCTTTAGATAATTAAAAATGACATTGAACGTTATCAGAAGCTCAAACCGAGTGCAAATTGCTTTAAATTTCTTTACTGCAGATGTAGCTGATGGTTAAAGGCTTTGAATCCAGCTTGGTGGTGAAAGGGCACAAAGTCTTTGAACCAAAGTGTGGTAACAGGGTGAAAATTTGAAAGCAATTTATCTCACATGTAATGCAGCCCACATCACGCCTAATGATAACACACCCACTGCAGTGAACTCACAGCACTAATTTTCATGTTTTCACTCACATCCGCTGCAAATGTTTTAGTCGTTCTATGATTTATCTTCTCATTTATTCTCCTTCTTCTTTTCTCATACACAAATCAGTGTCCACTGTCTAATTTAGTCCCAATGTAGCGGCTTCGTTTAAGGTGAATCACTTCCTGAAGGCTTTTAGAGATGCTGCCTGCCGGCTGGAGAACGGTTGGGCTGCTGTAAGGGCAACAGTGGGACACCAGCCAGTAGTTTACACTTGTTGGAGCATAGTAGAGAGGCTGGAGATGGAGTATTTCTCATCTTTTTAATCAGTGTGAAATGGTGGCACTGTGTGATATATTCTTTTCTGTGTACCATTCCTGAAACATGTGATGTTGTGTAGCACTCGCGCAGCAGTATGGATTGCACATGCACATTCATATTGCTGATTAAAAAAAGAAAACATTTAATACCAATGATAAAGTTTGTCATGAAAAATAAACTGGTTTCCACATTGTTTGTTTGTGACAGCAAGATATGAGCGGTGGAGACATAAATCATGTCACATTTATTTTTCCTCTCAACTTGGAACATGGTTCTCCTCCCTGTAGAATTCAGAACTGATCATTAACCTTTCCTTTAGTTCCTTCCCTTGCCTGGTCACATTTCCTCTCTATTTGGTTCCTGGCCCCATATGCCACTTTCCTATTTCCTGCCTGCAGACAGCAGGGAGTAGCTCTATTATCACCTTTCTAGAGCTGTCTTTGAATGTGAGAGGCAATTCCATTTCACTCAGCCATGGGGAGGAGGAGGAAGAGGAGGAGGAGGAGGAGGAGGAGGACGAGGAGGACGAGGAGGAGGAGAGGGGAAAAACACACCATAGAAATTGGTTTAAGGTTACTTCTTATAGTCGAATGTAGGACTATGTTGTATTTGCTCGCATTGCCTAGATTTAAAGATTATAAGATGCACAGTCTGTTGAAAAGGTGCAGTTCTTTTGTGGAATAGTTCCAAATCAGAGCAAAGGTTAAGTGCTGTGTATCATGTCTGGTTTTTGTGTGAACACTTTATCGCCAGGTCCATTCAGAAGTCATCTTTTGAAATATTAACAATCCTAAAGCAGCTATATTACAGTGCTGTGAAGCTGTGCTAAACATATCTAAGATGTCTCTAATGTGTTCACTCTCGAGTGTGTTCTCTCCTTTTTGCGACATTTTACTCGTAGTCTGTGTTATTTTTGGCCTTCCCTAAGTCTAATAGCAGCTTTTATCCGCCTCTAGTTCTTTGGAATGGTAGGGCTCTTGACAATATTGCTCCTGGATAAATTAAACATGAGTTACGTAGAGTGATAATCTGTGGGCATCTCTTTTCACACTGCATTCCCAATGAGCTGTGTGTTGGCCTGGTGTTGTTGCCTGTGATTTTAATGACGATTATTCTTGTAACACGACAGTCGCCTGCTTGCTCCTACTCTCCCCCCAAAATATTTTCTCTTCAAACGGAGAATTTGTGTTCTTTTGAGGAATATGTGCAGCATTTGTCTTTTCTAAAACGTGTTTTTGTTGAAGGTTAATAACCAGTTAATCGCGGATATAATTAAAGATATTTAGGTACCACATTTTTTATGTTGAATAATAAGATAACAGGTTTCTGAGTCGTTGTTTTTAAATCACACATTCATGTCAACCTAGTGATAACCTAGTTATCGATTAAACAGTTAGCTGGCAGACATCTTTGACTGGATAATTAGTACTTATTTTCATCTTGTCTAAGCATCGCAGGCTTGCATCAAACAGGGCAAAGCTTCAGTTACTGGATTTAAACCTTCTGTTTTCTATTGTTCCGCTTTAGGCTGATAGTGCTCGGGGAAACCTCAGAGGATCCTCAAAGGACTAAGTGCACACTTCATGGCATGGCTACTCTTAAAATGGAACTGATGTTTTATAAATAATTTCAAAGTTACAAACATCAGCCTTACAATCACAGCAATTCAATGATATTCATTTGGCATAAGTCAGTTTCATTTCTGTGTGCTTTTCATCAGAAATGGCTTAAAAAGTAGAGTTAGTCTGAATTTTTCATGCCTTGGGCTTACTGGGGACAGGGGCCATGTTCTTCACTTGCAGACATCTGACAGTGCATGGCAGCAGAAATAACAAAATGGTCACAAACCCCAACTGCACTCCCCGGGTCACACAGGCTCTTTAAAAATTAAAGAGACTAGCAACAAACCAAACAGCTGATAACGGGTCAGTAGCAGGTGATAAAAGAAGTTTTCGTCGGGGCATTAGCCTTTCCACTAACTTTGTGATTCCTGACATTATATCCTCACCATTTGTTTAGCCACATATTACACATCAGAGAGCACGAGGCAGTTGTAGGCATTACTCTCTGAGGGTGTGTAGTACCCAGAGGATTGCAACATTTAACATGTGCTACTTTGCTACAGAATTGGTATGAGGCAAAATTCACACATTAATAATTATGCATTAGTTTTGACATTCCGTCGTCTGTATAAACTATATTCTGTTCTTTTTGAAAGGGGGAGGGCTCCATTTAGCAGTCTGGATAGCTCATACATTATCAGATAAGCATACTATCCATGTGTTAATTGCCACAACTGACAGAAATAAAAAGACAGAAAATGACTAAAAATGACATCTGCTTTACCCTCTGCCTTATTCAAGTGAAAAATAAATGTGGCACAAGAATATTAAATGGCATATTGATGATCTTTAACACAGGACTGTGTTTATGACCTTACAACAAATATTGGATAATAATACAAAAACAATGCAATTAATTTAATGCGATTGGTATGTTGTGAGATCGTAAAACAATAACTGTGAATAAACAGAACATTATTTTTTTTATTCCCTCATTTATATTTTTGCAAACTAACAGTGTGACTTCATTCGCCTAATAAGAAAGTAATTTGGAGAGTAAATAGTGCAGAAATAGAGAGAGTAATAGCTCATATATTATTATAATAAATCATACAGATATAATCTCTGTTTTCTTACATTGTTCTCTGCTCCAGATAAAGAAGCACATGTATAAATATTTGTTTTGGGTGAACAATCTCTAGAGTGCAGGCTCAGGTATGGTATTGGCACACAAGCCATGTCACTTGTATTTCCACTGAACATCACAATCACCTGACCTGAGGGTAATTTGCTGTGAGGTTTGTGGTAAAGAATCACGGTTGGGTCTGGACATCAATAATGAGCAGGTGTAGGAGTGCACTTCTGCCGAGACGCGTGTCTTAGTGTGTCCAGGGAGCACGGCTAATAAGGGTTTAAAAGCCACAACTGTCCACTCCGCCCCTTAACAGGCCTCCAGCTGTCTTTCCTGTCAGTGAGCACCCTGATTCCCTGTGACAGAGCAGATCACTGATGGCAAGAAACCACAGGGGGGAATAGTTTTGTCAACAAAGTACAAAGCACCACCAAACTACATCAGATTAGTCATGTAATTAAAGACTTAAGGTAAATACAGGGTTTATCTTGTTTTTTTAATTATTATTATTTTTTTGAATCAAAGACCCTTGAAGAAAGGAAGAAATACTTCACTTTGATTTATTGATGGAAATTGCAATGTGACGTCTGGCAAACAACATATAAATAACTTAAAGGCCATCTTAAATGCATTCCCATAAAATTTTTATTGCCGCTGTAATATAAGCCACTACCTGTCATGAATCCCAAATAACCTTGGCTCTATCCTCTTAGTTCAGCCCAGTGTGCCTCATCCCTTATTACTGGCCTGACAAGGAAATGTTTACCCATCCGACAAGAGACATGCCATTTCATAGTCGGAAAAAGCAATTTCACCTGACTGGAGTAGCACACTATGTCCCCATATCCTTGCTGGCTATAATTTTGTTGTCATTTTGTGTGCTGTGATCATATCATTGAAGTGACAGTGCTGGGCATTAGGTAAAGTCCCTAAGCCGGTGCTCACTTTCAGGCTTTTTCTCTCCTTGTCATTCACATTGATTAGATTAGACCCAGGTGGCAAGCAGATTCCTTTGGCAAAACAATAAAAAATGGTGATACAGCGGCTTGAAGAAAAAAGCATGTTGTTTTACGCTCAACTGAACATTGTTAACTCAAACTGGTTATAACTGGTGAACATTGTTAACCCAAAGGGTATTTTTTAAATAATTATATATTATTGTATTTTCACAGATTATTGAGTGATTATTCTAAGAGATCTTTCAAATAAGTTTGTTTCAATTGAGTTCATCTTTATATTTATAATAGATATATAATAATAATAATAATAATAATAATAATAAATAATATATATACACTATGCCTGCATTGACAAATTGTAGATGTATTAATACATCTATTGTAATTAAATCTAAAAGTATGACCATTATGAAGCAGAAAGAGCATAAACACGTTTCATAGGGACCCATTGCATTTACCTCATCTGGTCAATGGTGGGTTTGAGCGAGGCAGAGATCCTAATCTGCAGCATGCTATCTCCCAGAGGGACGAGGCTGGCCGGGCAAAACAAATCAGCCCCCCTCCTCTTTGGTTATGTCCACTAGCTGGATGAGCCAATAGAAAGAAAGGACTTAGTCTGATAAACAGGCACCCGCACACCTGGGGAAACAAACTGAGTTGCTGCACGAGTGATTCAACAATTGGTTTGTTCAGGGGAAAATAAGCAAGCTCCTTTTGCTTATTAAAGATCAGTGATGGAAGTGAACCATAATCCTGTAATGAGGAGAGCAGAGAGTGGCCTCTTTTGCGTGGGCACAGACAAGCCTGTGCTTGCATGTTTCACAGGAATAGATAGCTGGACCATATAGCTCTATACTGTAATGACCCCTCTTGTTAGCTTCAGAGATTCATGGCAGTTCCTCAGAGATATACAACCTTGTGGATGCACCAGTGAAACAAGCCTTGATTGGTCTTCTCTCATCCATGGTGGGTTAAAGACACTGCAGCAGAGATCAACCAAAAGTTATTTCATGAAGTGGAAATGATCAATTTTTGATGTCATAGCCAATGATCCTTACTGCTTTATATTGACAGAAGTTTCTATTTTTTTTGTCTACCCCTTATTTACACACACAACGTATGCAATTGAATAGATCTCCATACAAAAATGACCAGTGTTCATCCATTCCCTGAGAGAGTTCATAAGGGAAGTGTTGAGTTTCATTTCTGTTCATTTGAACCAATGAATCATAAATGTATAAATCCAGTGGAATTTAAAAAAGTATAACATTATAGAATAAACAGTGCGTCTAAGCACTACACTTGAAAAGCATTTTGTGTTAACTTAGAAATTACCGTGTTAGTAAGTTAAGGCCTACTGGCTACATGCTATTCTAATATTTCATCTTATCTTATGAAAATCTTATCTCATCTTGACAAAGCTCCATTACACTGCAGTGAAGACTTCAGTTAGTTCAAATGGGGAAATTGTTTTTTTGTGGATTCAGATAATATTTTCTATTTGATTTTCTATGTTAAACATACTTCAACCAAACAAATAGTTATCTCAGAGATCTGCATCCTGTGCTTACATCAAATATGATGTTTATTTGAATATCCTTTTGTGAGAAATACAGATTTCTCTTCATAATGGTTCAACCAATCAGATTTAATGAGTTAATGAGCCTGTGCAATAACGTGTCTAACAATATTTGATCGAGCAATATCACAATTATTCTAACATATTTTCTGTTACTTTCTGTGAGATGTATTTTCCACAGCAGCCCTGTTATCAGTCCACTGGTTCATAACTTTAAGGCATCAAATATTTATCAGCACTGGGACTCATAAACACATCTTCAGTGGGACGCCATGATTTCACGCTATACCACAAACATTTTAAGGCATCAGATGCACTGCCTGTCATGGACTGTCATTTTTGGTGTGTTAATAATACATCTTGGTTTCTTCGGCAGACATACTTTGGCACTCATAGCGCATAAATAGGTAAATAACGCGGATAAATAGGTAAATAACGAAGCTGACAATCTTTATAAGCCTTATACTTTCATCTTTTTTTTTCTTTTTTCTTGTTAATATTCAGAAATCATATATTATAATCAAATATAGACCCATGTCACACTAAAAAAAAAAATCACTTTGTTCACAGCGCTCTTCAGATTGTGCTAATTAAGAGCTGTCTAATTAAATTACAGCCTTGAGTTAACCAATGGCAACGCTCGTTTCATTAGCAAAGCGGGGAGAGTGATGCAAGAGAATCCTTCATGATTGCAGGATGGTGTCAATTGGCTAATTTGCTGCCTTTGCCACAAGTCATAGCGAGGCGTTTTAGTGAGAGATTAGGAACGGCGCATGCAAAAGCTGACGATATAGGTTGAGCAAATAGTTGTTTCTCATTGAGCTATGCAGGTCGAGAATTGCATCTCGCCAGCGAGTGATCTCTCCAAGAAATTTATGAATGTGGGCAGTGGCTTTTCGAGCTCCGATGGATCAGAGCTTTCGTTGCAGGACCATCCTATTATACCCGCAAGTGACAACCTGGAGAGAAGTTCACCTCTGAAAAAAAACTCTAGGGAGATGACGAATCAGTCAGAGGCAGACAATTTCCCTGACTCCACGGACGCATCGGGGGACGTGCAGAGGGGCAAACTCTCTCCTGGTCTTCACGGAGTCTCTGACATCCGTCATAATTTCGATGGATCGGCAGGAGAAAGGTGCATCTTTTCTCCGCCTACCCAGCCACAGTCAGTCTCAGCAGCTCCCAGTGCCATGTTCCCTTACCCGACCCAGCATGGACCAGCGCACCCGGCTTTTTCCATTGGAAGTCCCAGCCGTTATATGGCCCATCACCCGGTCATAACTAACGGAGCTTATAACAGCCTTCTGACCAACACTTCTCCTCAAGGCTACCCGACAGCGGGCTACCCGTACGCGCAGCAGTATGGACACACTTACCAAGGAGGGGCTTTTTACCAGTTCTCCACTGCGCAAGCAGGACTGGTTCCGGGGAAAGCGCAGGTGTATCTGTGCAACAGGGCCCTGTGGCTGAAGTTCCACAGGCACCAAACGGAGATGATCATCACGAAGCAAGGACGGTAAGTGCACCAATACGGGCTTGCCTGCTATAAACCTGCAGTATTTCTGCTTTTAGTTCAAACGTGATGTGTATTAACATTGAATCCACACCCATAACAAGGCAAACGGAATCAAGGCAAAAAAAAGTGGAAACGTCGCATGATTTATGTGCATTTTTCTTTCTTTTTACAAATAAATAAATCTGTCTTCCTTTATTTTCCACAGACGAATGTTCCCATTTTTAAGCTTCAACATTTCTGGCCTTGACCCAACCGCTCACTACAATATATTTGTGGATGTAATACTTGCTGATCCAAATCACTGGCGATTTCAAGGAGGAAAGTGGGTGCCATGTGGAAAAGCAGACACAAATATAACAGGTACTACAACTCATTTGTTTTCTACATTTATTTAGATTAACGTGATTAATTCCATAGTATAACTTTTTGTTTTTGCTCGTATACATTTTTACCACAAGTAAAAACATGTAACCGTTTCACATTTACAGTTTAAAATCCGGGCAAACGAATTCATTTTTTATATTATTATAATTATTTGTATTTCCTCTTATTCTTTTTTTAGGAAATAGGGTGTATATGCACCCGGACTCACCAAACACCGGAGCGCACTGGATGCGTCAAGAAATATCATTTGGAAAGCTAAAGCTTACAAACAACAAAGGCGGCTCCAACAACACAGGACAGGTAATGCATCATATACCCAATGCTGCAATTACAAATAGATTTTGTGTTATTTTTGTCACAGCAGATGGAAAAATGCAATGATTTTTCCAAGTCGCCTTTCTTTCATGTTTTCTGCACAGCCTTATTATTATTTTTCATCTGGAGTGGCTTACTGCCTTATTTTACTTATATTACCATCTTCAGCGCAACACCATGCGCAATGTTGTTACAATAATCATAAAAATATATAATCGATTTAAAACACTTCTGCGTTCACAATCTATCCAAAGTTTGAAGCTGAGTTTCTGATGTGCGTCTTGCATCTCCAGATGGTGGTTCTCCAGTCTCTCCACAAGTACCAGCCCAGGCTCCATGTGGTGGAAGTAAACGAGGACGGGACAGAGGACACGAGCCAAACAGGACGAGTCCAGACGTTCACCTTCACAGAGACGCAATTCATCGCCGTCACCGCTTACCAGAACACCGACGTACGGACACTTCTGAATTCACACCACACTTCAAATGGCTCCCGGAAAACACTTATTCGTTTTAACAAATTAAATATCATTGAAAAAGACAAATTCATTATCTACATTTTTCAAATAATATTTCACTTTTTTATTTTGCAACAACTTAGAACGACATGGATTTTAATATAAAGACATATTATTTCTGAATTGGACGCAGTGCCCTCATCTGCAAACATACGCTGTTTTTCTAATCGATATATTACTTTTCCACAGATTACACAACTGAAAATCGATCACAATCCGTTTGCAAAAGGATTTCGGGACAACTACGACACGTAAGTTTCCTTTTATTCTTAGGATTTGGGGACTTTTATTCGATTGTAATTGTGTTAAGTGTATATATAGCCTCTTGGTTATATGACATGTTGCTATACGGGTTAGGATTATCATTATATAACAATCCTGTTGATTATCGTTTATAATTGATATACAAATTAGAGGCTCATAAAATAATAATAAAACGAACGAAATAAATAATAAAGAAAGAAAACCCTTTTTCACTGACCACACCTGAAGCGATGCAGTTTCAATTTAACAGACATAATTTAATGTAAAATCTTGACACAAATGAGCAGCATCCACATATTCGTTAAACTCGTTCGATTAGTCATTGATGGCGACACCATGTCTCGTTCATGTTCAGGCTTGTTTTGCTGAAAAATAACAAGCGAATATTGACCTTAAAACAACTGAACAAAGTGATGTGCTTTTGACAATGCCACGTTGCATCGACATAACGCAGCGTGCCATTTGGAAACACCCCATGCGTAAAGAATGATACATATTGTCAAATCATGCAATGATATGACAATATAATTGCACATTGCTCTGATTTCCAGAGAACCAGCTGTCGTGCACATTTTAGTCACTGAATTGTTTCTCTGTTTTTCCCTCCATCTTTTCAGTGTCTACACAGGCTGCGACATCGACCGCCTAACTCCATCACCGGGTGACTCTCCGCGTTCACAGATCGTGCCGGGTGCGAGATATGCCATGCCTAGCTCTTTCCTGCAGGACCAATTTGTCAGCACTTATGCCAAGTCTCGCTTTCACCCTGGCGTGGGGACTGGTCCTGGCACGGAGCGCAGCGTCCCACTCGGCAACAGCTTGCTGTCCCCGCAGCAAACCGACGATCCCACTGTTGCCACCCCCCCGCAGCGATGGTTTGTCACCCCTGCCAACAACCGACTGGACTTTGCTGCCTCGGCATACGACGCCGCTGATTTCGCCGGTAACGCGGCCACCTTGCTGTCCTACGCAGCGGCCGGAGTGAAGGCTCTTCCCCTGCCGACTGCAGGCTGCTCCAACCGGCCTCTTGGCTATTACGCAGACCCGTCCGGCTGGGGAGGACGCTCACCGCCGCAGTACTGTGGCGTCAACAGCAAACCCAGCTCGGTCTTTTCCTGCTGGCCCGCTAACTCTCTCGGTGGCCGAGCAGGTACCAACTACCTGGCCGAGGAGGGAGACTCCATCACGACAGAGAGGTCGCCGATCGGCGGCTCGGACGAGAACAAACCCAAAGACATGACATCCGAGTCGAGCTGGATAGAGACGCCGTCCTCCATTAAGTCAATTGATTCGAGCGATTCTGGTATCTTTGAACAGGCCAAACGGAGAAGAATCTCACCTTCTGCCACGCCGGTTTCAGAGACAGTGTCCCCGTTAAAATCTGAGCTGCTGGCACCGAGAGAGTGTGAGAAAAACGGCATAAAGGACATTGGTTATTACAGTTTCTATCCTCACAGTTAAAACAACAAAACAGTTAATCTATCTATCTATCTATCTATCTATCTATCTATCTATCTATCTATCTATCTATCTATCTATCTATCTATCTATCTATCTATCTATCTATCTATCTATCTATCTATCTATCTATCTATCTATCTATCTATCTATCTATCTATCTATCTATCTATCTATCTATCTATCTATCTATCTATCTATCTATCTATCTATCTATCTATCTATCTATCTATCTATCTATCTATCTATCTATCTATCTATCTATCTATCTATCTATCTATCTATCTATCTATCTATCTATCTATCTATCTATCCTCCACGTTTAATGGCCAAAGTGTAAATTATTCCATGGCTTGGGCGCCTTGTTTCCAGAAGACACTGTAATTGTGAAAATAATGTACATAATATTGAACATTTGGTGATAGTGCTTGAATGTACACAGAATAGATTAAATCCGATTAAGTAGTGTTTAAAAAAAACTCTTTCGTTGAGTATCCTAGTAAACAAAAATATCGATAATCTTGTACATTAAATGTTCTTGTGTAGCATATGCTGACATATTAATCCCTGTCAGTAAAAAAATATATGTATTTTGTACTTTATCGATGCTATAGGCTACCAAAAGTGTATGACGATCACTGCATTCATGATCACCGTGATTAAATGTTGGTAAAGTAGACTAAGAGTCTTTTTTTTCTTTCAGTTGGTTATATTTCCTGGATGTTGTGAAAATCTCTGTATCTGCTGTAATGTGATTCAAACATAATAAATGAAGTTATCATCGGGACAAGCAATTCAGTTGTTCAGTACAGTTGTTGTTTTTAAGAATATTATACCCCTATTAAAATGATTTGCATTTAAACAGACAAATAATGTATATAAGGACAGTTAATCAAAGCTGCTATATCTGGAAGAATATTTAAATCTCACTAGAAATAATCCTACTTAGACGATGACATTTTTTCTCTCTTATGTCTTCACTGATTGGTCCAGAAAGAATTGCGGATTCAAATGTCCCTTATTACGAGGCTTCCACGTGCCAAAGACGCCACAGACAAAACAATTTAAATGAAAGAGAGCGCAGTAATGGGAGACACTAATAACGTGAATGTGCTCCACTGTCATGTGTCATTTTCATATCCGCCAAAATACAAAGTTTGTTCAGTTGGTTATTAACGATTATGAAAAGTAACACTACTTGATATTTTTTTCAACAACATTTTTGCAACATTTGGTTGAAATGTTGTCTCAGAGGGTGAAAACAACAAAACAAGTTGTGAAGTTAGCAAGTCTTCATGTGCCAAAGGAAGTGACACATCGAAAGGAAGCATTTGTGTCTCTGAAAGTGTGTAAGGACCAGAACAACACATGGGTAAGAATACAATCAAATATACAAGAGTTTTTTATTCTTTATTTTTACTTTAGACTGCAGATAAATGAATTGTTTAATGCTGATTGAATGATTCAATCCTTATTTAATAACTCCCTTTATCATTACTCTTTAATGTCGTCATAACAAAATAAATTATGTTAAACACTGCTATCAAATTAATGAAGTAAAGAAATATGATTCAAACTGGAAGATGCATAATACACCCAATGTAGACTTAATTGGAATGCTGGTGTGAAAGAGAAGCTCACAGCTGTCAATACGATGTGTATTTAACGTCCTAAACTGTGTGTGAGAGAGTTGCTCACTGACAGCCAGCGAGGCTTTTCCAGGGATAAACAGTAGATGGCGATAACTGAATGCAGCTTTTCATGACGTGTCCATTCTCAGGAGGTCCGTCCAATCCAGAGGCAGCTATGAGAAATACAAATTATTTTACTAAAATAAATACACTTCTATTACCGACTATACTGCAGCTTGCGTCTGGACTCAACAGGGACTGTGACGCCAGATGGCGATGCCTCTATTATTAAGAGATCTCTGTTGTTAAAAAGACTCATAACAGCAGAGCCAAAATGGTTTCAAAATGGTTTCAACTGCAACCAACACATCGAACAGAGAAGCGCTCTCCCTGAAAACAAACACGTTAAAACTAAGTCACAATTCAAAAATATCACCTATATTCTTATGTATTGGCTGCAGTTATGCAGCCAGGTGGACCAAGTTGAACTGGGGCCTATCATATCTCAAGTTCAGTTACCTTAATACAAAATAAAATTCCACATCATGGAGTTCTTTAGAAATAATGTAATAGATATTGATTCTTATAAACCATATGTATCCCCAAAGACTTAAGATGATCACTCCTTGAGAAGTGCATTAGTCTTTGCTCTGAATTGCATGTGTTTATCCACAGTGGGGTACTGTATGATCAATTAGAAACATCTGCTGAGACTTTTATATGAAGTTAATTTAAAGGTTACAGGATGCCCCAGAAAAGCAGCTGTCTCCTAACATTTTATGGGACAAACATCTAAGACCAAGGAACATTAAAATAATGTGCAATTTTGAAAATTGGCTGACAATATGTTCAAAAATACTAATTATATTACTACTAATTTGAACTCAATTAGAATGGAAGCATGAGTGAGATATTTTATGGACAATGTGTGAGGGAAACACTGCACATTTGGATTTCAGAATATTCTGCTAAAATAGTCCTCATAAGTAAGCTTATACCCACTGAGTCGTCTAACAACAACTACGAACACATTGTTTCATAACTGAACAAAACAAAGACCATTCCACCCGGAAAACACGCTCTCTCTGCTCACCTCTGCGGCTAAACAAAGGCTTAACATCGCAGAGTGACGCGTCCACGTCAGCTGGCAGAGATGCGCATGTTTCTAGGAACGAGGACAGCACGAGAGGCGCAAATCACCACCGAGCGGCTGACCGACGATGATATAAACTTGTGACCGCCGTTTGGCCCCTCAGATACTGCTCCACCTGCCCGGATTACACACAGCAGAGGTCTCCGTCTTTCTGATACTGATACGGGGACACCGCCGAGGGAGGAAGATGGACACCACGGACCAAGGTGCTCAGATAGAGCCGCTGCTACCGACGGTAAAGAGCCCTGCTCTCCTGGGACACATATTTGACCTACTCATGCATATTAATATTTCAGAACGCCTTTTATCCAGACCGCCTGGCTTAATATATATGTGCTATGCACTGAAGACTAACATTTACTAGTTATTAAAAATGCAACTATTTCTTCAGGAGGCTGATACTTTTGCTTTAGCTACCTGGGGAACAGGTGTGCTCACCTGCAGAGAACCACTCACCCACAGAAAGAGGAATGAGATTGAGATATTGTATCTGATGAAGTATTTTGTTCAATCTATTGTTTAGTGAGCCACAATGGGACTTTGTAACCTCGGCATGATGTGAAAGTTACTTTCTGAAATGAAACAGGCAGCAGGAGGCTTTATGTGTCAGTGTAATGCTGTTTTGCAGTATAGCTTATAGGCTGAATGATTACAGTAAGTGGTGTTACTTTGTGCTATATCATTTTATAAATCTCTGTTGGGACAGATGTGCGATTAATATAGGTAGAAGTGACCTTGTTTCATCTTATATTGTAATACATTTGATTATGTTTTTTTGTAAAATGCAGCAAATGTATGGTGGCGTGATGCTGTTCTGACCACGTTACATGTACACACATGCATGAGGCAGCTGGATCACAGACATGCTCACAACAAACTCTTTCAACAAGTATCTTGGCGGGGAAATGTTCTATTGAAAAATGGTATTGATATACAAGAAGTCTCTCAGGGGACATTTACGCGTGGGCCCATCCCCATCGGTCTTTGCTGATCACTTTGGAGGAGATTTGTTGCCATTATACATATGCTGTTTTCATAAAAACAGATTTTTCCATTTAGCTGAAGGTTTTAGACTGACTGAGCTTCTTTGCTCGGGTAATATTAGAGCCACTCGGCTTTGATTTCAAAATGTAAGGTTGCAACCAGGCCTTGAAAGTCACTGAACTTTTAAAAATCTAAAAATAACATTTTTAGAGTTAATCTTTTTCTGATTTGGAGCAACACATGTCTGAGTATAAAGTGTTTTGAGCTGCTGAATAAACCCTTCCAAACTAAAGTGATGATTGTGTCTTCCAGGTCAATTCTGCGTTTGGCTCATCAGTTGGGCGTCGAAGTTTGGTGAGTTACATTCCCTCAGCCTCCAGGATCCAATTTGAAATGAAGGACTAGCATATCAAATGTACATTTGTATTGCATTTTTTTTTAGATCAAACTCTTACAAGTGTACTAAGAAGACAAACTCACTAGTAGAGCTGCAGAAACACTCCTGAGTAAACACATTGATTTCATGTGACATGACAATCTTGCAAATAAAGAGGGAAGAGAGGATGGATGGTGGAAATCAAGCTTTGTCTTTGATGAGAGTGATGATGTCACCGTTATAATCTCATAATGAGAGACTGTCGATAGATGCCCACAAATTACAGTTGTTTGGCACAACAGAAGGGCGCCCGTGTCTATCAGGCCTGGTGTGAAGCAGGGCAGCAGGCGTTTGCACTGCAGAGCTTTTAGACTGTGCTGGTCCAAAACCGGAGGACACAGCGGGAGAGCTGCATTCTGAAAACATGGAGGCTCCTTGGCACTTCAAATATCAGGTATGACAAGCGCCTTTTGGATTGAGGAAATACTCGGATTGTTATGTGGTTAAGAGAGGGCAAGATGGGTTTCACAGAACAGACATTAGGGAATGTTTTTAGAATGGGACCCCTGTCTCTAAGTGTCTAAAATGAGTGTAGAATCTTGGCCAAAATATGTAGAGTAGAAAACAGCTTTCTCCTGCTGACCACTTCTGATCCATTTTGCAGCTTGGACATAGACGCAGACGCTAAGTCTGCCGACATGAGGGCTCAAAACACCTTAAATAGCATCTCTGCAAAAAGAAACAAAGTACTAATGTGTCCTCTTACAGGATGTTGACGTTTATAGCAGAAACATTTTAGGATTACAGTGTTTTTTTGTGTGCCACATGAAAGCCTGTGCAGTTAATGATATTGCTGCTACTGATGGTTCCAACATTGCCACAGCCATCTGTAGGGATCAGATCCAAGTCTGTGCCACATCCTGTGATATTACTTCAGCTGTGTTGTTTGTCAGCCCTTAACTGAAACATGATTTTGTTGGTAAATTAATGATTATTAGTGTAAAAGGCATGTTTCTTTGAATTCCTGTTTTTCCAAGTTATTGATCTGATCTTTTTAGTAAATTATTAGCCACTCTGTCAGTATGTGTAAACATGATCTTTGTAACCAATCAACCTTTTTAAAGTAACAGTTAATATAACATCCAAATGCACTAATGCAACCAAAACACTTATTATTACATATTATATCTCAGGAACAACGCTTGTACCTGAACACTGACAGTGACAAAATGTGTCTCTCAACAGTGTTGTTTCAGCAGGTAGCATTAACAATATCTTTTATTTATCTATTAATAATCAATATCAGATACCAAAAGCCCCCTTGTTTATTGCATTAACTGTGCTGCCAGTTTATGTCACAGTATTTATAGGACGGCTACAGATAACACAAATGCAACAGTGCTAATCAACCATGTCTTCTGCATTTGGCATATCATTCAATTCACAAACCATCATCTGTCTTCTCTTATACAATACACTGAGGAAAGAATAATTAATGTTCCACCTTCACAAGGACAAATGAATCCTTTGTGGGATTGATGAGGGGAGAGATGGAAGAAAAGGTGACATCACAGTGAAACTTAGCGACCCACACAATTACAAAGACACTCTTTCCTCGCCTCGCACACATATTTCACCGAGATCATCAAAGAATGGTGCTCAGTGTCGCTGTACGTCCCAATTAGGAGTCCATGCCTTTTAAAAAAGATTTATTTTGAGATGTAGCAGAATGTAGAAAATTCCGTAAGTCAGTAATTTCATATTATGCCATGTCTTGAAAGTTTATTGAACAGTTTTTAAAATATTAAGTAAATGTGTACAATGGAGTGTAAATACACAGACATTTGGTAGGTTGAGTTTGAATGAGAACAAAGTTTAAGAATGTGCTCATTGAATGCCTTTTGTGTCAAAGCTTTGAAAAGTGATCAATAGTATTGTCCACATTGACTTCTGTTGTGCTGACTGTGTGAAACGTTTGAAAAAAGTGAACTCAGTATTGAGAAATACACGTTACCAATTGTACAAAAACTGTAATGCGGTCTTTACAAACGTAACAGCGGTGCACATTTAATATGGGCTAATGTGTCTGGGGTTTTAGAAACAAATACTGTCGCTTTAATCTGACCAGGGATGTTGATCCATGCCCTGTATATTTGTAGACAGATTATCAGCATCAGCCTTGTGGCCGGCCCAGCCCATGTGTCATTGCAGTCGTGAAAAGCAGTGCCATTCATTATCATAATGCCTTGATGGTCATCTGGTGGTCAAGATGGCTCAGGGAAAAGCTGATATCAAGCAGGCTTTCAGAATACCTACTGTAATAAAGGTTTTTAATCTGTTCATAATTTCCAGGAATATACATATATTGGTTTTGCGTTGCAATACCAGCTGTTGCTGCATGGATTTCCGGGAAATAACCAGTCCATGCATAAATTATATTTTATCTGCCATTGTTCATAAAAGTTGCACATTCAATTTAAGGAAGGTAAATTAAAAGATATACAATGTTATTATTTTTTAGTATTATTCATTATCCTGGTGATTAGAAGTGTCTTTAAGGTTTCTGGATTTGCCTTTTACACACAGAAAAAGTAGTGTGGCCAGTATGTTGGTGTACAGATTCAGGACTCATTCATTTGTTTAATGTTGAAACGCTCCAAATTGTAAAGGAATCTTGTCGTTTTTTAAAAAAAAAGATCGAGTAGATCCATGTCCTCTAAGCCATCTCCTGCTATGGCACTCTCTTGTTGGGCTGTCAAAGACAATTTAACTGGTTGTGGTAAATTGCGTAAATATTTTGCCACACGTGGGACAGGTGTCCAGTACTTCAGAGGTCGTATCAGCCTGGTGGTTAGGACAGGGCGATTCATGGGAAATCTCTTCTGGTCAAACATCATGTTATTCAGTATTCTCTCTTGTAATATGTCAAAAACTCTTCATTAAGGATTACAATGCATATGTTCTGTCACTTTTGTCTGTTAAGAAAAATGGCATCCATGTGGACCAGTCTCATAACTCGCCTGTTGCAGTGAGAATTAGTAACATAATATCAAAGCTGATACTCACAAACCTGTTTCATTTATTTGGAATGCAGCCTTTATTCTCTCTCCTCAATTAGGAACACGTGCAATGTATTGTTGTAACTGGATGAGTGTGGACGGTAGAAGAAGATGGAGAAATCAGTGATTAAAACAAAAAGGACAACAAAAAATCAGCCAATGAGGAGATTACAAACGTACTTTAACTAACATCTTTGTTTTAAACGGTGTCAAGTAACTCACCTTTTAAGTTCGGGTCATAATAACAAAGTAATACAGGCAACTGCAAATAAAGCACCTTTAACAAGTTTAATCAGGAGAGACAAGTGAATGAAGAAAAGATAATTGTGTACCAAAACAGGATCGGTGATAATGAAGTTTTGACAAAAAGTCTTCGGCGTTTACACACTACTGAGATTCATATTTAAGGGGTGTTAGCCCTGAGCGGCAGCAACATATGCCTCCCCATGCAATCCAGACCCTGGTGGCTTATGATGCCACTGAGACTGGGAGGCTGAAAAGATGAATCTGTGTTGATGGGAATTCAGTGGAGGGGCGAGAGATGATCTTATTTCAAAAGAGACAGTGGTAAAATGATAGATTAACAATGTAGGTGTGATGCTGGGCTACTAGATATATGTGGTCAGCTGATGAGAACAGCTGATAACACCATTGACAGCTCCAGCCAATGGTAGCAAGGACATTATGAGTGAGCGTGCGTGAGAGAAATGAATAGCAGGATATATGAGAAATATCCTACAGGCTAAAGCATGCAAAGAATAGTCTTCCTCGGTGAACCTGCACCAGAGTGTAATTTCAGCTTTAATTGTAAGTGGTTCATTTATTTTTCCCTTTATAAAAAGCTTTTTGTTTGGACTAAGATGATACTCTTTCATCTTCAAGGTGAGACATGCAATTAGTTTCCGTGGCTACCATGGCATTGAGTTGGATAATGTGTTTGTTCATATTGCCCTTGACTGTGAGGCGACCTCAAGTCAACAATCATGCTCTGCTCAGGATACATTATACACTTGAATATATGTTGTTTCATGTTCAAGGTCCAGCTTAGATGATGTATGACTCTTGTGCTCTTGAGTGATGTGTAGAATGTGTTTGTTCTGTGTTTGGCACTATGTGTCCAACAGAGGAATGACGATGAGGCGGTGGTGGACCGAGGAGGAGCACGTTCCCAACAGGGAACCAACTTTGGCCAGGAGGATCTTGAAGGTACCTGGACTGCACTGGAATACAAACAGCTCCAAGCAGTGAAAGGCTGCTGTAGCTGAGTTCGCCCACTCTGTCCTTAAAACAACTGCTCTCCTCTTGACAGCGTTTTCATAGTTTCAAGATAAGAGCAGAGTGGGAGGTAGGAACTGTAAGTGAGCTGAGTTTGCTGCAGCAATTTCATAATCAGTGAAAAACATGGACAATCTAAACAAGATTCAAACAGTATGATTGAGTAACTTCGGCTAACTAAAGGCCAGCAGCATTCCAAATCTGTATCTGCAGACACATATAACAATACACAACATTTCTGTTTTTTTCTATTCTGTTAAATTCAACTTTTTTGTTTCAAGTAAGAACTTGTGAACACAACAAGACCTCATACTTTTATCTGTATGAGAATCACAAGCCACCACAGTCATTTATCAAATATGGTCATAATGCAGGTCGCCTTTACAAATAGTATAACACTGTATGTGTGGATACTGGGCATCTTATGCATGGTGTGTGTGGGTGGGTGTGTGTGTGTGTGCGTTCATGTGTGTGCGTGCGCACAAATTACTTTGCTTCAGTAGGTTTGGAAACAACTTGCTTTTGGATGTTAGATGACGTAACTGAACAGAACGTTGCACCTCAACTGAAAATATGTCATTTTATCATAAAATTTGTCAAAGTAAAATTGACCCGATGTTTTAAAGACATAAGCAGCAGAAAAAAAGATTATCCTGAATATGTAATTTCTCTAAAGAATGCAGCTTTACCTTTTGAATTTACAATTTTTATAAACGGACAACAAGTGTCAATAACGAATACAATTATTTTTAAATCAACAGTTTTCAGAACAACATTCATGGATAATGGCATGATTTGTTTTTTCCCCACTGTATTGTTGTCTGAATCTTCATATGATACTGCAGTGAACTGAGTGGGCTGACTTACAAGAGCAAACACAGACGTTCTTCTCTCTCACTCACGCTGTCTCATACCAGCACAAACACAAACATGGACACACTATGCAAGGCATTAAGAAGGTATGATTCAACAACCAGGCAACACAAATTTACACAGCCACGGGCTTTACATATGCACAGTACTTTACAAACAAGGGCAGTAGATACAAACATAAATTCTTCATTATTGTATAATTGCAACATTACATTTTAAAATTCATGTAGCTGAACTGTATTCACACTTTCCTTGTCAAAGCCATATGTATAGCAATATGCACTGACTTCATGAAGTATGCTCATGCGTTGCCCACGTGAAAAACATACTATGTATAGATATACCATACTACAGTTTTTTTATATTATAACCTCACTATATCACACCTAAGAATATTTATTAGATACTTTGTTCCTGTGTTTCATTCATCATTATAATTATAATTACTCATCACATAGGCATAGTACGCATTATATTATTATATATCTGTTTGAGCAATGTATTTCATCATCTCAGAAACCCATGATAAATAATATAAAGCTCACTGGACTCTGATCATCATGATCGGTTAAATCAGTTACAGTGTGTGATTGCAAGCACAGACAGACAGACAGATAGACATGTTTTAGTCCTCTATACTCTGTGTCATGTGTCCCTATAGGCCACAGGACGCTCTACATCGGGGTCCACGTCCCCTTGGGCAGTACCAGGCACCGCAGCCATCGCAGGTCTCATCACCATGGAAGCAAACACAGAAAAAGGAGCAGGGACCGGGCCCCCACCTTGGTGGAGGGTAGAGAGTCTCCTGTTTATGGTACTGCCGACAATCATAGCCCTTGCACGCATTATAGCAGAGAAAAAAACGTGTCATTGCACGTTATCTTTTTATTAACCTAAGATTCTTAGTGTGACCGTTTCAACGTGAACCACTCAGGACAATCACTTGTGTTCCCAGACACTCCCTCCCAGAGAGTGCAGTTCCTGCTGGGCACTGAGGATGATGATGAGGAGCATATTCCTCATGACCTCTTCACAGAGATGGATGAAATCTGTGTGCGAGATGGAGAAGATTCAGAGTGGAGGGAAAGTGCCAGGTACCGCTAGACTGTCGGGTCATAACCATATCACACACAGTCATGACCTATATGTCATTACTGAGAGCTCTGATTGAACGGACCGATCATGAACACGATCCCATTTATACTGATGAGACATACAGCTGTGTCTAATGTTTGTGTCTCCGTCACATTAAGTAATCACAATTCATTGTTCAAGATTCAAGATAGATTCAAGATATTTGTACCAGACAGTTACTCCGTACAATGAAAAACTTATTTTGCTAGGTCCTCCTTACACACAGAATTACAATAAACTTAAGGGAAAAAAAATTTGAATTAAGAATACAAAAAAACATTGCTGTAAATGCTAATAGTATAACAAAATATATCAAATAAGGCACAATGGCACATTGTTGTACCTGCTCGAGGAATCAACTTCCTTTCTTTCTTTGACAATTGTCAATGTTAATCGAGATGCAGCATTTATTTATCATATGAATTATGTTCTTATGTTGAAATGGTATATCAGACATATTTTATACAGTGATACCCTGATGAGAGGCAATAAGGACGGGGAGTATACGTGTTGTTATTGCAGCCAGAACAGATGGCCAGACTGCTTGCCTTCTGCTGGTTTCTCTCCTTACTGGTCCTCAAACTGCTGTTACAGGTGGCTGAAGTTTGAGGAGGACGTGGAGGATGGAGGAGAGCGATGGAGTAAACCCTACGTAGCCACTCTGTCTCTACACAGCCTGTTCGAGCTGCGGAGCTGCATTATCAACAGCACAGTGCTGCTTGACATGAGGGCTAATACCATTGAAGAGATTGCAGGTAACTAATGTAATGACATACCATTGTACCAAGTTGTACCAACAACATTCATGGTTTTGGTCACTATTACAGTTCACACATTACTGACTTAACTGCTTGAATTGCATGTTTGAGGGGAATCTTCATGCAACGAGGAGGGCATCATTCTTTTCTCTTATTGCTGTGTCGTGCTCCTTATATATGCTTGAGGCCCTGTTTGAACTCGAGGAAGATATTGATGCACTAACAAAATTCAACTTGCTCTCAGCTAAAAACTAACTAGCTTGTCTGTGTCTACCTTAGACATGGTGTTGGATCACCAGGAGTTATACTCACCACTGGGAGACGATCTCAGAAAGAAAGTGCGTGAAACGCTGCTGAAGCGACACCACCACCAGAACCACAAGAAGCTGGCCAATCGCCTGCCGATTGTACGCTCCCTTGCTGACATGGGTCGACGGACATCGGAGCTCCACCTGGACAAGAATGGTTAGAAAAGCAGAACTGTATATATATATATATATATATGCTATAAAATATTCTGAGGAACTGGTCATAACATGTTGACATACTGTGCAAACTGTGAGAAGGGGTGTCCCACACAAAAGTTGTGGGACACTGCTTCACTGGGTTCTGTATTAAATATTGTTAGCAGTGTTTAAGTTGAGATACTCTGTACATATGCAATATGTGTATGTGTCTTCTATGCATATGGTCTCAACTTGTGTATGCTCCATCTTCTCTTCGTTCTGATTCTATTCACCACCCACCATCTGCTCACCCACCTGCCACAGTCCCACTGAAGTCAACAGGGGCTGGATATGCAGTATGCCCCTGCACCTTTACCAGCTTATACCAAAAAAAAACATATTGTAGAAGCGAATATTCTCATGATTCGTGTTGTTACTGGCTACTCAAAATAGGTTGTTTTTGTTTGGTTGAAATGGTTGAATTAAAAAGGAGATTCAAAAAGAATGTGCAAAAGTAGTTCACAGCACAAAAACACATTAGGCTAAATTTAGTTCAGGACAGGGTTCTAATATCATTACCCAATACCCACTATGTTTAATAAGCTCCAGGTTTGCCGGCATTCCACATGACAAAATTAGCAGAACACACCAAAATGTTTGTTCAATTATTTGTTAGTCTACTTGACATCTTGGTGGCACACATGGTAATTTAATTTCACCGCTGTGGCATCAAGCGTATTTTAAAGCAACAATCGCTGATAAGCTTCACGCTATGCTTTGTAAGCATATCAAACGCTATAATTAGTGTTAATATTTTACCCTGCTGTTTCATGAATACAACAATTAGACCAGACCTGTCAGGCGGCTCGGCAGTAATTATGTTAACATAAGCCAACAATAATCTTTTGTGGGTTTACCCTCCGTAGCGCAGGTAAACGGGTTCCTCTGTGATCTGTGTATGATCCTCACTCCTGTTCCATTTCTAGGAATATCCTATCTACTTGGTCAGTCTCATGATATTTAGTGAAATCATCAATTGCTAAAATGTTAAGGCATTTTCAGAAATTCTCCCCAATTCTCCTTTCTGGATTACCCAGGTCAGATGACGGCCTCCCAGTCTCATTTAGCGGGTCCAGACGGGAAAGGGGACATGAGTAGAGAGAACAGTTCTGTGGACTTCAGCAAGGTATAGTACACACACATGTCATACATACAGTGGTGTGACATTTTGTTTTCTTAATTTTTTATTTAATTTCATGATATCCCTGCGGAGTCAACGCACATGCGTTGTAACCATGAGTTACTCCTGTGTCCTTTTTTGTGTCTTTTGTTTGGGGAAGTACCATTTTAAGATGTGCACATGGCACCTATTCACGTCAATAATAGCCTTCATTAATACATTAATTTGTCAGATAACAGATCAACTAGTCAGGCAGACAAGACTAACAAATACTTTCAACTAAGCAACCTTTCTGACCTCACTCTCTCTACCACTAGAGGTTGGAGAGGGGGGGGTGGCAAGCATGGCAGGTTAATGAGGGTGAGACCAGAGGTCATTTTAATCACAAAGACGCCGGCATCCCGCCTCGAATCAGGGTCTGTGTTTCTCTAAGTCAGTGGTTCTCAAATGAGGGTACGTGAAGGCACTCCAGGGTGTACGTGAGATTTGTAAAAAAAAAAATGTTTTATGGACCATCCATTGAAATATCCTTTAAAACTCGTTATTTAATAAATATTTAATACAATATAAGTGTATGTTCATAAACTTAATTGTATATATTAAATCAGACACTGATGGCACAGCGCTGTGTAATACATCTTTTTCTTCAACCAAAAATGCTTTGCTTGGCTAAAAAAATATTTACTGATAAAAGGTTAAGAATCACTGCATAACGTCAGAAAACTCTTATTTTCATTTCATATTACTTTATACTTCCCTGACATGTCAGAGGGAAACATTTTTCAGCTATATATATTAGTCAATTTCTTCAGTACGATTTTATATGCAAAACATTAAACATTGTTGTTGATAAAATACCGAACAGGGAAATGACTAAGAATTATGTCCACCTTTACCAGCTACAACAATAACATGCTGCCTACACATTACAGTAATGCATCAGCAATACTTATACAACATTATAATATATAGAAGTCACATGGGCCATTTTTCTGCAAAATTAGTGACTTTTGATACTTTAAGTTGAATTGGTTTATATTAATAATAAATTAATGCTGGTATTTTAACTGTAGTTAAGCATATTTATATATTTATTGATAGTTATGTAAAGGATCTTGCATTAATTGATGCACTTTTATCAGAGTGGGTATTGTATTGTAGAGCTGTCAGAATACTGTACAGTTATGTAACATTAGCCTAAATGCAATTCTTACTAAAAGAATGTTATATTTGACGAATATGAGCTGGCTATTATTATCATTGTGCGGTTCTAACAACGGAGGTCATTGTTGATATTTTTAATGGAAAGGCCATCAAGTTAAGGATTAGGATTATAACCGTATTAAGTATTACTACCACATAACAAGCACACACAGCACAGACAAAGACAACATCTGTGTTGAAACCTTTTGCATAATGTACAGGATTTTAACCTTTTGTTTCATTTCCTCCCTGATCACTTACACAACTCTGCTTATATGGAGTGTTTTTTAGAAAATTTTCACCTAATCATCCACCATATATATTTATGAACACGGCAGCCCACAAAGCCCCCTCCCCTTGCAGCAGCTGCATATCATCTCATGTTGTTATTTACTCAATGCACACAGCAAAAATAATCAGCATTAACTGTCATACTTTAATAGTCAGCACTCTAACAGTGTTTATGGAAGTCATGACCCATCAATACATCACAGATATTCTGTTGGAGGGTTCTGGATGGCCTTCCAAGTGCCACATGAACTCTATGAAGGAACAAGCAACACTCCAGTCAACACTTGCCTCCTCATAATTATCGCTGAAAAATCAACACCTTTAATTTTGCAGAATCTTCTGTACAATGAAGTTTCACTGCATTAAAGAGTGTAAAGCAGATTTAGCTACTGTAAGAGGATCAGCTTCATAGTCGGGGTCAGCTTTTATATGCTTTTAGGAATTATACTTGGGAAATGAAATGAAATGAATTCTTATGTATTATTATGCAACTGTGTTCAAACTAACATCCATGTTTCAATAATCTTTTGTCATATTCTCTCTCTCTCTCTCTCTATATATATATATTTATATATATATAATATTCTATAATTTGTGACTTATGTGAATTACCTGAGACCTGTGACACACAAAGTCTGGACAGTCTTACAGTCAAAGCAGCTTAGACGATAATTTAATCGGAAAGGGTGCCAAGGCCTTTTATATGAAATTCTAAACACTACACAATGTGTCCTCTTTCAGATAGACCTTCATTTCATGAAGAAGATCCCAGCAGGGGCCGAGGCGTGTAACGTGTTGGTGGGAGAGATGGAATCTCTGAACAAGCCGGTGGTGGCATTCGTCCGGCTTTCACCGGCGGTCCTGCTCACTGGGCTTGCTGAAGTCCCCATCGCCACGAGGTTACTGCAGGCGGATTCAACCCAGTTAGTTGTGAGAGAGATTCCATTTGACAATGTATTAAAAAAAAGTCTGTTTTTGCCTTTAGGTTTCTGTTTATTCTTTTAGGGCCCTTGGGTAGATCGCCTCAGTATCATGAGATTGGAAGATCCATTGCTACACTTATGACAGATGAGGTAAGAATTCACTGAAGAACACCTTATTATCATGTTAGCATTCTGCAGGGGTTATTTATCTATTCATGTTTTGAAGAGTGTCGTTTGTTTTGAATGCCCACCAGATGTCATACTCAGATTTTCTGCAGGCACTATGCATAAATTCACAGTCCAGCAGAACTCAACAAATTCCTGAAGTGAGGGAACATTTCTCAGCATGAAACACAGCTCAGAGCTTTTATGACATGGTTTTGGCGATTAGTCAGCCCTCATGTCCTTCCTTTTGTCTGGGATTCAGGCTGCTCTCCATCATCACTGAGGTGGAAAAGATGGACTTTGACAAAGTCCAAACTTTGTTACAATGGGTAGATGATTATATAGTTTATATCTTCTTTATTCTTTAATTATTATTTGGGGGCTTTTTGTGCCTTTACTAGATAGGACAGACGAAGATAGACAGAAACAGGGACGTGGCCTCTGCGAAGGACTCAGCCTTGGTTCTTAGGGTGCTCGCTTCATCCAGGTGTGATAACGGGGCGCCCCGAGGCTGTAAATATATCACAGGGGGAAATCACAAGGCAGTGATTAACACTAATTTGTCTCGTAGTGAGACGGTCCTCTGTTTGTACAGTCTATTCTGCACATGTTCAGATGTGTTTGTGACTGGGCGACTGTGGCTCAGTGGTGAGCAAGGTCGCCCTTCAATCAGAGAATCGGCGGTTGGATCCCCGGCTCCGCTAGCCCATGTCGATGTGTCCTTGAACAAGACACTTAACCCTAAATTGCTCCCGTAGCTGCGCCTACGGTGTATGAATGGTTGATAATCTGATGTGGCACCTTGCATGGTAGCTCCTCTCATCAGTGTGTGAATGGGTGGATGATGTCATGTAGTGTTAAAGTGCTTTGAGTGGTCGGAAGACTTGAAAAGCGCTATACAAGTACGGGTCCATTTACCGTGAATGTGCCTGTCTGTTCGATTACAGTTAAGGTTGGCAGACATTCCTGCATTTGTATGTCTATAAAGTATACTTATGTATCTTGAGGGATGGTGAGGCTTGTGCACTGCACTGCAGTCAGTCAAGTTTTGAGTGCAGCCCTAATCAACTTTCCTTATTTTTCCGTCTCCAGGTGTTCCACGATGTTGCTTATAAAGCTAAAGACCGAAATGATCTGATCGCTGGGATTGATGAATTCCTGGATCAAGTCACAGTCCTGCCTCCAGGAGAATGGGACCCATCCATACGGATAGAACCACCAAAGAATGTACCTTCTCAGGTGAGTAAGAATTGTGTTATTAGTTGGTTGCCTTTCTTTACTCTCTTTCAGATTGTATGCGACTCTTAAGATGTTGTGCTTGAAAAAAAAGACATAACTTGCTGTTGGTTATTTGTTAAACAGGAGAAGAGGAAGAAAAGTAACATTTTACCGAACGGATTAATAGAGGGCGATGAGGAAGGTGATGAGGAAGGTGGCCACGGGGGTCCAGAACTGCAGCGTACTGGAAGGTACGAAGTGTTTAAGAAAATAACAAGTTCATTGTAATCATCAGTAGAAGAGCGTGAAGTATTTATATTTATTTAGAGGTGAAGAAATACATTTGTAGACATAACTAAGTGCCTCACACAAAACCGTGGATATGCAGTGCTGTGGCACTACAGCAAGCATCCCACTCACAACGCTCACTACTTTGTTGCAGAGAATCTATTTGCAGTTGAACAACTCAGCCTCCAGAGCTTCACACATATCTCAATTTATTTTGCTATCTTTTGTAACATATAAGGTTGTAAAGGTATAATACTACTGCATGGAAATAGCTGGTTATCATATTGTGTACATTTGATTATCTAGTATTGAAACAAACTGGCATAAGTGTGTGAGTTAAAAGTACAGACAGAAGCAGTCTGGCTGCGCTGTCACACATCTACATATATGTTCATAAATATTGTATCGTGAACAACTCATACTGTTACAACCCTGGTAACATATAGAGAGGAATGTGCAGGGAACCTACAGTTCAATTTGATGTGGGATTTTTGTAAGTGTGCTTCTTGAATTGGGTTATTACAAAAACAAAATGCTTTCGGTGCTTATGGTTATGTACAAATAAATTAAAGAGAAAGTGTACTAATGCTGACAAAGGACACTAAATAATACTTGGAACATTGAAAAATGTTCCATAAATAAATACAAATAAAAACTATTATGTGAGACAATACATTGCTCTTATGTCCTTATTATACACTGTCTAAAATGTACACAGACCTTTGCAAAAATCAATCCAGTACACTGAAAAATGACAATGTTCCACAAAATCTACACTATAATGCTGATCATCTATTTCTGGGTTTCCATAGAAACATCCTCCTGTCTATTTGCAGCTAGACTGTTGAACAGTGGGAAGAAGGGAATAAAGGGAAAGCAAGTAAATGAAAAAAGTATAATCATAATGATTTTAGCAAATCTTTCAAGAATAAAGCTGTAATGTAATGTAAACTCATTTATATTGTTTAAAATAGGGTAGCTGTTATACTTTTGCAAAGGAAGTTTTCACGTGAACATATGATTCAAGTGATACATTTCCTTTTTATATTTCCAGGTTGTTCGGTGGTCTTTTCCTAGACATCAAGCGCAAGGCACCCCACTACCTGTCGGACTACACTGATGCTTTTAGTTTACAGTGTGTGGCCTCTTTCCTATTCCTCTACTGTGCCTGCATGTCTCCTGTCATCACCTTTGGAGGACTACTGGGCGAGGCAACAGAAGGACGCATAGTAAATCACAAACCCTTTTCCTCTAAATGTTCACAGTGTCCTGCCAAGACTAGCTGTGCACTGTACCAACCTTGCAATACATTTAACAGTTCAGTAGTTGAATATGATACATATCTTTGAGGTAACTATCCATCAATAATCTCTCTGTCCTTTCCCATTCCCCAGAGTGCAATTGAGTCCCTGTTTGGAGCCTCACTGACTGGAATAGCGTATTCCCTGTTTGCCGGGCAGCCCCTCACCATTCTGGGCAGCACTGGGCCGGTGCTTGTGTTTGAAAAGATATTGTTCAAATTCTGCAAGTATGTCTTATTTTCATGTGAATGTATACAGAAATGATCTCTTTAAACTATACTATTCATTTCGTCTGTACATTGTGATTACATTACATTGCTGTTGGATCATGTCTGTGGTCATGAATAAACCATTTCATAAACATTTTGTCTCCATATAGAGCATTACATGTTCTAATTTCTAATTTAATTAAACTGTGATAACGACTTCTTTAATCCACCACATTACAGACTGTAAACAATCAATATATGATGTGGTTTGATCTGTCCCACAATGACCCCCCCCCCCCCCCCTTTAATCTGCACATAGGGAGTATGACTTGTCCTACCTGTCTCTGAGAACCTGCATTGGTCTCTGGACAGCGACCCTCTGTATCATTCTGGTGGCTACAGATGCCAGTTCCCTCGTCTGTTACATCACACGCTTTACAGAGGAAGCCTTCGCCTCACTCATCTGCATCATCTTCATCTACGAGGCCTTGGAGAAGCTTGTCCACTTGGGAGACCACTATCCCTTCAACAAGAACAACAACCTCGACAAACTCACCATGTACTCGTATGTGGACACTTATTATCACACTATCCTGTGCAAAGTAGTGAAACAAAGTAATTACTACATGTCTTGGAGGTACTGTAAATCCCTGACAGATGAGGGATTATTCGATCACCCAGATGTTCATTTGCCTCCACAGATGTTCATGCGTTGAGCCTTCTGACCCCACCAATGCCACCCAGAAGCATTGGGAGATCACCAACGTCACTGCCTCAGAAATATATTGGGAAGCACTGGAGACCAAGGTGTTTGAGTCAGCCCACGCTAATTTGGTTTAAAAAAGTAGAAGAAAAAAAAGATAAAATATGTTTTATATGCAGACCATAGCTGAAGATATTTCGTAACGCAACGACAAACTGAAAATAATACTGTTTATTTAAGTTTTTTACCTTAAAGTGGCATGCCCAGATGTAGGAAACTGAACAGAGGAGATTAAGGGCATGTTGGCTGGATTATATTGGATTACTCATTGCAAATCACTTTGAAAGCACATTTTTGTACTCACTTAAGTTTTTTGTGGACATGGTTGCTGATACACCACATTTGAGTCTGTTGATTCCTCTGTGTTGTTAATCAAATGATGAGTATGAATAACTCTGACCCTCTATCTGTCATTGCAGGATTGTATTGCAAACCGCGGGGAGTTTGTGGGCAGCGCCTGCGGCCCTAATGGACCCTATGTTCCTGATGTCCTCTTCTGGTGTGTCCTACTCTTCTTTTCCACCGTCCTTATGTCCGCTTTTCTGAAGGAGTTCAAGTTCAGCAATTACTTTCCCACAAAGGTACTATTTTTCACACATTATCATTACATTAGAGTGCATTTTGAGCCAAAGCATGAGGGTAAAGCTTCTACAGCTGTAGAGTAACACAGTGCAGTGGTGCACTCTAGTGGTCAAATGTAGATACTGCAAAATAGAATCAAGGACATTTGGAAATTAAGGAGTTTCATTTAAAGTAACACTTTTGTTTGCATTTATATTGAGTAAATTCAACTAAACAGATTTTCCTCTTCATTAGGTGAGATCCATCATCAGTGACTTTGCGGTTTTCTTCACCATCCTAACCATGGTCTTAGTTGACTATGCCTTAGGGATCCCCTCTCCAAAACTAAAGGTTCCCAGTGTGTTTAAGGTGAGCTAGTCCACACATTAAGATTTCATTAACAAATTGCTGAGAAACATCACCAAGCTACACATTATGTCTGACCAACAACAATCTTTTTTTTTCATCAGCCAACCAGAGATGATCGAGGTTGGTTTATCAACCCTCTGGGACGCAACCCCTGGTGGACCACAATCATTACAGTGTTCCCAGCTCTGCTGTGCACCATCCTCATCTTCATGGACCAGCAGATCACAGCTGTCATCATCAACAGGAAGGAACACAAACTCAAGGTACTTTCCTTTGCACCTTGGTTGCAGATAAGATTGCTTTTGCTCTACAGCATCTTGCCAACATGGTGACTTGAATTCAGCATGTCTGAACGCGCGTCTGAACTTCAACTTTATTTACTGGTGCTTTCCCCTGTTCAGAAAGGCTGTGGGTACCACCTAGATCTGTTCATGGTGGGGGTGATGCTTGGCGTGTGCTCGTTGATGGGCTTACCCTGGTTCGTAGCAGCTACCGTCCTCTCCATCAGCCACGTCAACAGCCTGAAGCTCGAATCGGAGTGCTCAGCTCCCGGAGAGCAGCCCAAGTTCCTCGGCATCAGAGAGCAACGCTTTACTGGCCTCATGATCTTCGTGCTCATGGGCTGCTCCGTCTTCATGACATCTGTGCTGAAGGTCACTGTCTTTCATCATTTGTGCATATCCATCTTTGTGCAATTATTCTTCCAGTATTATTCAGTGTGACTTAAAGCATCCATCTTTAATTGTTGTACATACCTTTTGGTGCATCACCCTCAAGACATTTAATAATTATTGTTTTAACTGATTGCAGCAGGTCTACTATAGTAGAGCAGTTACTGGCATATGTTTTTGTGATACTGACACAACACTTTTGTTGTTCTTCAGTTCATTCCCATGCCTGTGTTGTACGGCGTATTCCTTTACATGGGGGCATCTTCTCTCAGAGGCATTCAGGTAAAACTATTTGAATTGCACTGTATTTAATGCATCATTTTTTGCTCACATAATGTATTAGGAAAAACACGGATACGATACTTGCCTCAATGACATTTGAGGACCTACTCTGACTGGACTAAATATAACAAATGTTGAAAGATAATTGCATTAGTTGTAATCAAGCTGATTTTTTTTTTGCTTCTTAATCGTAATGCTCACACCAGGCATGTATCAATAGTATGCACTCCCAGAGTTACAATGTCATCATCACCTGTATGGAATTTCAGTTGTAAGTATCTTTTTTTTAGATAATCTGCATGGATGAGATAGACAGACATTTGGCCAGTGTGGGTACATTTTAATTTGTAGACGCTTCTACCGGATAATCTTTGAAGATAGTTTATTCTCACTGAGCCATGATAGGGTAGCGCCTCCATATTGTCTGGCTGCCCAGATAAAAAGTGTTAATTGGCCTCTAGTGTGTTCCCAGCAATTACAGAACACCTGGTTGTTATTTAATTGCCCTGTTTAATTCTTATTTTCTCCTCTTTGAAGAACTCTATTATTGGTTGTGAAAACTATATTTATAATAAGACAAACACTTCTTGAAGAAAAAAGATCTTTTCCATGCTTTTCAAGGGGATCCAGCTTGTTGTAGTTACACATCCAGCAGACGCAGAAACGTTTAGCTTGTTGTAAGTTTGCTGCTGGGGAGGTGGAGGTGTATTGTCCCTTCTAAAACGCTTTTTTCTTTAAAAAGGCTGCCAAAACTATTACCTTTAAGATGCTAAACAGCTTCAGAGCTGGATAATATAATTATCTGTGGGGTTGTCACATTTAGGGAACCCTTTTACATTACATTATGTGCATTGGTTATCCTTCTGAAATGGTGCATTATGAAGATATATTTACTATATATATCTCTATGTGGCCAAAAAATAAGTTACCGAATTGTTTTATCATTTATCCTCTCCAGTTCTTTGATCGTCTGAGACTGTTCGCCATGCCAGCTAAACACCAGCCGGACTTCATCTACCTACGCCATGTGCCTCTGAGGAAGGTGCACCTCTTTACCATCATCCAGCTCAGCTGTTTGGTTCTGCTCTGGGTCATCAAGACCTCCAAGGCTGCTATTGTCTTTCCCATGATGGTGCGTACACAATCACATTTGTCTCTTCAGGAGCATTACAAAAGCAGCATACCTTTCACAGCACATCAAATCTTAATGTTTATAGGTGTGAGAGTCCAGATGTGTTACCAGGGTGAGTTGGGTACCTCCCACCTACGCAGTGATTAATGCAGGAGTTATTGGAGGGAGACAAAATACTTAATTTTAGTAGTGTTGGTGTTATGTCAAAGACATATGTATAGTTAATACGAAGTAGCAAGGTAGTTTCCTGGTTCATTTCTGCCACTTTGGATTTAAACCAATAAACAAACGATCAAAAGGTTCAGACCCCTGTTAGTGGCACCGTAAACACAATATAGACCAGATTATAAAATAGCAATGTTATTCTGGTCAGCTTCCAGATTGTTAGCAGTTTGGTCGAATTTTGTAAATTTACATTGTATGGATCCAGGATGGAGGTGAAATGCTGCCCCCTATTTCTGTGACACATTGCAACTTTTAACTCTCCCAAAATAACTCATGGAACATACAGACAATATCATACTTCATCAATAAAATATTTTGTCCTCACAATGTAGAGTTTTGCTACTGTGCATTGTTTAAAGTTCCACCTTCTTTATCTACATCTATGACCTTACCTACAACATTTAAACTGATTTGTCCTTTATACTTCCTGCCTACACCACTACTTAGCCCAGCACAGCGTATACTGCTTCATTAGGACGTACAATTTTTGTGGAATCAGAGGCTTTCCTTGTGTCAATTCTGCAGGTGTTGGCTCTGGTGTTCATCCGGAAGCTAATGGACTGTTTCTTCACCAAGAGAGAGATGAGCTGGCTGGATGACCTCATGCCAGAGAGCAAGAAGAAGACGATTGAGGATGCTGAAGAGGTGCTGTTGCTATCATAAACAAATAACTATGTATCACGACAGGCATGTGAATTTCATTTAATTTGATTAATAATTTCATGCATTTATCTTATTTGACCCTCAGGAGGAGGAGCAGAGTATACTGGCAGAAGAAGAGGGAGTCGTGCAAGTGCCATTAGCAGAACACAAGTAAGTTATATTCTACTTGTAATATGAGTTTTATAAGTAACATTTACACAACAGTTTTATTCTAAATGCCATTTCATGTACAGTGCATTTTAATCTGTTGAGTAAAGGTGAGAGCGTAAATTGACATCTCTTTTCACAGGGGAATACCCATCATCAATATCACAGATGAAATGTCAAAAGGTTCTTTTGGAAATACTTGGATGGCCAACAGCTAAGACGCTTTAGAAAGAATCAAGACTTCAAAATATTATGGTAAGACTTTTTGCATTGTTGAATATACAGTATGCTCACTCATAGCTTACAGTTTGTTTTGTGTTTGCAGAGAAATACAACACATGCAATACATTCCAAAAGTGTCTTACTATGAATTGCAAAATAAACCATTTGACTCAAATAATGATATCTTAAAAAAAAAAATCTACTGTACCTTTAGAGCTCAATAATAATTGGGACTACACTGTGGGGGCACTAATAAGCGTAGGTTGAAATGTCAGTAAGGACATGGTGCTCCACAGTATTGTTTATCTACAATCTGGTCTGCCATCAGCTCATTAAATGAGCTCATTACAAGAGAAACAAAAGTCAGACACATCCTCATTTTTAGGTTTTAGAATTTTATATTTAAGTAACAGTTAGGGATTTTGAGAACAATGCCTATTTATTTCCTTGACGATAATATTGATACCACTCTCATATCTGTGCTGTAAATATAAAGCTATGACCAGCAGCTGGTTAGCTTAGCACAAATACTGGAAACAGGGGGAACAGTTAGCCTGACTCCGTCGAAAGGTAACAAAACCTCTTAGATCCAAAGTTTGTATCCATAACATCAAATAAATTAGTACAGTATGTTTGGTATGATAATACAACAACAACCCTCTGGAAGGGGCATCTGCATGTTAGTTTTACTGATTTTACAACTGTACTTGTACTCAAGTTTTATTTTGAGTATTTTTACACTCCAATTCTTTACTTAAGAAAAAGTAGTAACATCAGAGTACTTTCAGAAATGACAATATATGCTTAATAAATATCTACGTATTATGCATCTGTCTTCTCTTTCTTGATTCTCACAGTTCACTACAAAAGTGTTTCACAAAACTGGTGAACATGGTGACAAACGTAAGATGAAGAAAATGGAGGACGGTGTTGTGAGTCGTTGTCACTGTCCCATCTGTGTGCTCATCAACACATCTGTATTGTATACTGCAGTTAATCAATCCTTTACGTCTAGTCTTGTGAATCTCTGTGCGTTTGGTAAGTGAATAACTGTGTTATCTGATGTGTCGCAAATATTCTGCCTCTTCATGATCCAATGAAACCTTCTATTTTCTCACGCTGTCGGATTGTACTTTTTAAATCTAGAAATTGTTTTGCTGCACCATTTGTTAACTACGGATACGTAAAGGTTTTGCCCAGCTAAGAGACTGTTTTCAAATTTTTGTTGTTGGATACATTTGTATACATTTTTTCTAAACACTTTGAAATATAATTATATTAATTTAGCACAACATATCCTTGAATTCATTGTCTATTTGTATATGGATTCCCTGTAATTCTTAATGCTCTCTTTAGACATTGGATATGATGTGGAAATTATTGAGATCTAGTAAATATTTTATAAGCCTCAGGTCATTCTTGATCATGACCATTAAAACATTCTGAAAAGCCATACAGAAATGTGTTAAAATCCCTATCACTTGAAAAGCCAGCAAAATACATATTTCTGACGTCTGTTTATGGGATGGGGCCATTTTGAATCCCCAATAATGGTTATGATTAACAGGAATGAGTGCTTTAATGTGATAAACGGCAATATACTCTTAAGAACCAAATGCAATAGCACTTTCTGCCAGAATATCCATTTTGTATTTACATGATAAATTATTTATCCATATTTATTTTGTGGAATTAAATGTTTGCCAGAGAATACCTTGTATTACAGATACTTACAGTATTTTTCCTCCAGGTGTCAGTGTATTGCTTATATTGTAAATGTAAATTCAAATAATCATATTATTTCTTTTGAATGTTTCTATAAAGTTTAGTGAATCATGAATTAAAAAGAATCATCATCATGAATGCAATTTTGTTCAAATTGTTTAACATTGTTGATAAATTCAAGCGCACACATATGTCTGCTCTCACTTTCCCGCACATTCTAGTCTCTGTCTTGCGGGAACCAATCTATATGATCTCAGGGTTCTAAGCTCTAAACTTAGGGTTCTATGATCTGACCTCAGGGTTATATGCTCTGACCTCAGGGTTCTATGCTCTAATCTTAGGGTTCTATGCTCTAACCTCAGGGTTCTCTGACCTCAGGGTTATATGCTCTGACCTCAAGGTGCTATGCTCTGATCTCAGGGTTCTATGCTCTGATTGCAAGGTTATATGCTCTGACATCAGGGTTCTATGATCTGACCTCAAGGTTCTATTCTCTGACCAGTGGTGGCTGGTGGCAATTTCTTTAGGTAGGGCCATCTAATCAACTTCAGCAAACATGCCTGTATGATTCAATGCAAAAAAATGTATCACGCATTACTACTTTGCAGTTAAAATGTAACATTTATTCCAACACTTTGACATAATACATCTTAACATCTTATTAATAAGATCTTATTAATACAATTCAGTATATTAATATATATATATATATATATATATATATATATATATATATATATATATATATATATATATATATATATATATATATATACATATATATATATATATATATATCATGTTGCATACCCCTCTGAAAGATAGTCCTACATTCCCAAAACCAACGTAAGAGCTGTGTACAAAGGCACAAAAACGATAATCATGTTAGCTTACTCCTAGAGTTCTATGCTCTAACCTCAGAGTTCTCTGACCTCAGCTAGCTCCAAATGAAGACGAGCCCCCCTAGCAAGTGAAGAAATATGGATGAAACTGAATGGTCTTCTTGAATAAAGATCTGGCTGACTGTGATGCCACTTCCTCGTATGCTTGGAACGTACACGTCTACACAGGGAAGCCTGATGGAGGAGCCACTCAAAAAAAAATCAAGGAATGAGAGTCATCCTGGACATGACTCAGGGACTCAGTGGACACAACATCACATGCAACATTTTTTTTACCTCACAAAAGCTGGGACAGGAGCTCCTAAGAGGAAGCTGACCGTGGTGGGAACGATACGGAATAACCAGTCTGAGCTCCCACCCCGACTGCTGACTACAAAGAACAGGCCTGTCAACTCTTCCAAGTTTGTGTATCTTATGTGCCAAAGAAAGGAATGTGATACTCATGAGTACACTACACAGGGATGGGAGAATATGTGGCCAGGTAGTAGTACATTAATTCATGCATTTGATCTATCAAAGGTAAAGGTCAAATATTAACCATATATGCTGTTTAAATTGCTTGTAATTAGGATGAAGCAAACGTCTGTTGAGTATTTTAACATCAAATTGTTTGATTGTGTTGTAGTAAAAACCAAAAAATGCAGCGGGTCCACCAGACCCACGGACACTGGCTGAATAACACAAATATGAACACCACACAAGGGTTAAGAGATACAGATCACATGCATTATTCTCAAATGGTAACTGGAATCTTGCTAATTTGGTGGCATAAAGTTTAATGAATGATGTAAGGGAAGCCCCAACCTCTGGACATACAAAACATTAAGATCTGGCTTTTGTCTGTAGTGGGAAAGTAACAATTGGCATTAAATCCCTTGACAAAGTGAGAGATACAATTCTGGAAATGATGATCCATTATACAATATAATAATACATAAACTCATTGTGACTGTAACATTGCTTACAGCTGAGCAACGGGAATTCACGATACAGCATGACACATTAAATCATCTGTAGTTATTTAATAGTTATGCATAAGTTAAGCATGTTTTTCTCTTATTATGAATCGCTTCAGAAATGTTGACCCTGCTTGAAAAGCAACCACAAAACCTTTCATTTTAGACTCATATATATTTGTTATAGGCTCAAATCACATATCAGACTGTCAAATAATCAAATAGGTAGCAGCATATGCTTGGTCACACACTGCATTAACGTAATTCCTGCAGGGGGATACCCTGATAGAAACATTAATGTCCAACCCTCAGAGCTTTGGCCTACAAATAGACTGAAGTGGGCAGAGGTTCCTGCAATCAACAGCTGGTTTTGATGTTCAGAGACAGCTCAGAGAGGTGGCACATCCCAAAGCATGTCAAGCTGCTGGCTCATGTGAATTCCTGTTTCGTCTCAGCGCCAGGAGGAACTCAAGAGCGTCGACCCATTCATCGTTCCCAATGAGTCTGAGCTGATTGACGTCATTTTGTGTTCTTTCATTCAGCATTTAGCCCTCCTTGGTGTGCTGTCGGAGCTTCACTGGGCGATCCTCCTCCAGTGAACAGCTGACAGGTGACATGCATCATCCTGTTACCTGCTGGAAATCCCACAGCACATTTCTCCCAGGGGAGTGACATGTTTATTGATTTTTGTTCTGCCTCCACAAACAGAAAGATTAGGAGAGCATGGTTTGTGCCTGCAGTCAAAATTGAACACTGATGTTAACTGGATAATGACAATAGTTTATTTATTCTCATTTACCAGTCGACTATGTATACAATGTTTTCTTTGAAACAACTATTGATTATGAAGTTTTATAATTTTTGGTGGACATTAACAGGTGGATCCTGTGCCGAAAACATAATCTTCATGTATTCTCTGAGATTATGTGTGTAGATGGACATGTACACACTCAGCTAAAGAACCTTAACAAGAAGAGTGATCCTTGTCAGACCAATATTTCAAAAGGGAGCAAAAGAAATGTTAGAGGGAACTCATTGATTGTACACATTTCTTTATTGAAAACTAAATATGACTTTTATCTGAATAATAAGAAAAGGTATTGAGACTATCTACAGATGTAATTATCCAAGTTGCAATTCAGATCAATAATGTGATTTTAACATATTCTTTCACATTTTATGTGAGAAGGAAGATGCAAACTGCCAAAATCGTGAAAAAATTAATTATGGTGTCAATGCTTGATAAAATAAAATAGTCATATTGGCATTTATGATTGAGACATACTGTTCCTTTTGGCATTTTGACAACCTTTCCTTCAACCACTTAAGGCCGACAGAGCATCTTATTAGGGGAATTTAATAGCACAACCAGGAAAAAAACTTGAGTACAGTTTGTGAAACATATAATAGCGCAGAGTTACTCTCTTCTGCCTCGGCCAGTCTTCAACCAGGACACAAACTCCTTGACGGCTTGGTCCTGCAGGTACGAGCTCACATCACTGGTGTAGGTGCCGTCTGCATGGCGTCTAAACAGGCTCCTGCAGAGACAGACAATATAGATGATACAAAAACTGTCTATACAATTATGTTGTCTGATCCAATACCACAGGCATACAGCACTCTAGTGTATTAATGCAATTAAAAGCAATACTTGTGGTTTCCTTGACTTAAGCTATATTGTGTATGTTGTATGAATCGCCACCAAGTTAAAGTGATCCAGTAAGAAAAAGGAACACTCACCCATTCCTTTTTGAGTTCTTTAGCCACTGGACAAAGTCTTGTGCTCTTCTTGTTTCCAGATATTTACTGTAGTCGTTGGAAAATGTTCCCTCCGAATGTCTCTTCATGTTTGGGAGCTCAATGGGTTCAGCCAGCATGGAATTTTCCGCCAATAGACTAGAAATGATGGAGATAATAAAGCTTTAGTTGACACAATCTCCACTCAAACACTCCCCTTCCTGTCATTTAGAATCAGTAATAATATCTCTATATTTGGATCGTGTTGATGCGCTGATCCTTGCTTGTGAAATTGAATGTTAAAAAGATTTTATTTAGGCTATGCAATACTTTTGTAAATTGAGTTTTGCATCAGCAACCACTACAGGGGACACCACAATATACTAAATAAATACATATGAAATAATAAAATGCCAATATATGCAAACAGCGCCACAAGGAAGGCATTCAAATAAAACATATAAACATTATCTCACATAACTACCCTAAAAGTTCTCCGGCAGTATTTTAAAATTAAGAATAACAAATTACACATTACACATTATTTGATATATTTGGACCGGAGATCCTTTTCCTCTAATGTCAATCGCTGAAACTTTAAAAGCAACAAGTGGACCTACTACCTGTCTTCCAGCATAAAAGTTCTTCGCCTGCCTTCATTTAAAAATGTTAACCAAAAAACAAACAAAAAAAGAAAGATTATGTAAAAAGAAAATGCATTTAGGCTTTAAAAAGTAGCAGTTGTGTTTCTGCTTTGTTAAAACCCTTTGTTGCTCTTAAAAGATTTGCTGCATATTTTTGCAGCTCAGGATGGTGTCACCAAACACTCATGCCCAGACTTTTGTAATCCTCTCATAAAAGATCTTTGCTAGGAGAGCTTTTTTTTAGGCCGATGTGTGAGACCAAGGAGAGAGCTGATCTTACTTGGGGTTTCGGTCTGTGTCCTGGTCAGGCATCTGCCAGCTGCTTTGGATCACGATGAGGAGCAGGACTCCCGCCACAGAGTGAGCACTTTTCATCGTTTGAGCTTCTGAAAGATGAGCAGAGAAAGACACTGTGAGAATATTTCAATGCAGGATGAGAGAAATACAATATAATGTAGATATGTATATATATATATATACATATTCTCACCTGTGCTCCTTGCTGTCAAGCGTCTGAGAAGGATTGTAAAGTGCGTTGATTGGTGCCCTTCTTTCCTCTGAAGCTGTTTCATGGTCCTCTTCTTGATCTGCCTGTCTTATATAGTGGAGCTGAGAAGCATTCTCCCAGGTGACTCCCCCGTCACTGAAACCTCAGCATCCTCTGTTACTCTCAACCCATTAGTCAGCTTCCATCTCAGTCCACTGAATGTATTTGACTTTGTTTAAAGCAAGCTGCCACTTTAGGTGTTGCAATCAAACATGACCTCCACCCTGTCAAACAAAGACTGACAAATACTGGCACCCATACATGTTCAAATGACTGCCTCTCAAGTGTCATGAAGCAAAAGCTGAATACTTAGTTGTATCATGTACAGACAACAAAGCTATATATATATATATATATATATATATATATATATATATATATATATATATATATGTATATATATATATATATATATATATACATATATATATATATATATATATATATATATATATATATATATATATATCATGTTGCATACCCCTCTGAAAGTAATTTATTTTGTATTATACACGTCATTATTTTCTCCACATTACTTGCATGTGTGTATGCTTTGAAATGTAGGATCATGTATTGATAGAGACAAAATATGCATCAATTATTAATTATATAATTGTTTATCCAAAAGACTTAGAATATACACAAAATCAATCAGTTTTATTTGAAAACCATGTTTATTCTTTAAAACATGACTGCTACACATATTATAACACTCACACAATAAATCAGTGCCATGCAATTTATCTATGTATGGTATCATATTCACATAAAAGAATGTTTTCAAACACAAATGCATGCATGGCTTTGAGTATTTTTTATGTCAGATATGTTGAAGAATCCCTAATGCTCATTTGTCTGAGCATCAAACATCCATTTCACATAAAAAACTAAAATAAATGTGGACTACAACAAAAACTATGTTCATCCTGACAAACAAGATTAAAAAAATACACACAATAGAAAAGAAATGCTGTCACATTCTTCACATCTATTTGGGATCAATGAGGCATTTCTGCAGGAAGCGGCTCATGAGGGTGTATGTGTGATAGAAGGCTGATCCTCTGAGAGCATGGTTCTTGTCTGTGTACCACTGAAATGAATGGCAAGTTCAGATCAGTACATAGCCTCTACAATTCTGAATTCCAATATCACATTATACACATTGTAAACCATATATTGAAGACTATGCATTATACCACATGGCAGCTTTTTTCCCCATTTGAAACTTTCATTAAATCGACACCATTAAGGCCAATATTAGTCCCACTTCCCTGATTCAATATTTACCATCGTCTCAAAGTCCACTTGCTTGTCCACCAGAGCTTTGGAGATCTGTGCTGCCTGCTGGAAATGGACATTGTCTACAGGAAAGACAGTGTGTTCACTATGTGAATGAACATCAAAGCTCAAGGTAAACAGGGTCCATTAGTGAAAGGCTTTACTGCGTTACCTGGTAAACTGTTGAGAAATAGGGCTACCACATGCTCAAAGACTGAACATAAGAGTATTTTGATGAAACCTACCATCTGCTGTGCCGTGAACCAATAGATAGTCGACTGTTTTAAAGTTCATTGCTCTGGATGTCACTGTGGAATTCTGTTAGATAACAGAGATATGTCACCATTAAAAATGTACTGTATGTCTCAAGTCAGTATTGTGCAGTTTGAAAAGAGTATTGTGATAGAGTTGACTTGTCTAAAGTGTACCTTGTAAGAGTCAGCATTCTCTGAGGGATTGCCCATGTAGCGTTCGGTGTACACTGCATCTGCAAAGAAAATATCACAATTATACAGCACATAGTATACAAATTACATTTATTAAACAGAAGGAAAGATGTTTTGAGAGAGTTGACAAGATTCATATGGAGATTTTAATCCTTATAGATGGGAGGGAATTCAGTTGATTTTACACATCAATTAAATTAAATTTATTTTGTATAGCTCCAAGTCACAAATCACAAATTTGCCTCTGAGGGCTTTTTAATCTGCACACATACAACATCATCTGTTCCGGGATGCTGAGATCGGTACAGGAAAAACTCCCCCCCAAAAAAACCTTTAACGGAGAAGAAACCTTCGGAAGAGCAACAGAGGAAGATCCTTCTCCCAGGATGGACAGAAGTGCAAAATATGTCATGTGTACAGAATTATCAAAGTTGACAGGTATTGAGGAGTACTGCTGAATATGTGGACATATTTTGCATGGAATCTTATAAACTGCCTCAAGTGATGTCACTTGAGTCAGTTGGGGCTGACGACTATAAGTTTGAAGGGGGTCTTGGGGACTTAGAGGGAAGTACCGGACCTCTGAAGCCTGCTTCTCATCTCAGCTTGAGGTACGTGGCTCGAGGCTACATTAGCCAGCAATTGGAAAACGCACCTGAATCTCCAACCAAATTGTCTGGGGTTGGGTTGCATTGTGGGTAACACAGACGGCAGGTTTTGTCAAAGGAGAAGAATGCATGGAATAGAAAAATGTTACATTGACTTTGATCACAAGTGCCAACCGTGTGAAGAACTCTCAATTACACTGTAGAAAGTATGTCATATGAGAAAAATAGTTATCTTAGAATAGATTGTAGAAATATATAATATAGTTTGTATAAACACCGACCATAATATTCCCACTTGGCCACCGGGGCGACTGCTATTCCACATTTGAAGAGTCCAGTTCCAGCACCCAATGCCATTGAGGTGACGTAGCCACCATATGACTGGAAGTCAGAACAGATTGGATTTAGTGAATGCAAAAACACTGAATAAGAAGATAAGTATATGAGAAATACAGAGAGCAACAAGACAATGCAACTTACCCATCCCCATATTGCTATTCGATCTTTGTCTATAAAACCCATGTCGATGAATTTCCTACAACACATGCATCATTTATTAGCAACCAAAACAATGGACTCTTATTTGAGTACCGGACCATCTACTTACTTATCAATCTTTGTGAATAATATATCATAATAATAATAATGATAATATATACTGTATATAATAATATGCTAAAACTTTGCTTGTCAGAGAGGTAAAGCCAACAAATGGGATCCCTTCACGGAGCATGCAATATAACATGAGGTGATTGATTGTAAAGACACACGTTACCTCACTGCTGATATCTGGTCCTCCACTTCGAACGTCCCAAGGCGTCTGTAGATTGCATGCATTATTTCATCACCTTGGTAACCGCTTCCCCTTCCATCAAAGGTGGCAATGATGATCTCGTTTGAACTGGAGAGGTACGTGTCCCAGTTCAGCTTAAAACGATAGTCCACTTCTTGACTGCAGGGGCCTCCATACCTGCACAGGTCAGCACCAGCAGATGTCATCAAAAGTTTACGAAAGCTCACAGAATTATTTTGAGATGGATCATGTTGGGGAGTATTGTTTACTTACACATCAATCAGAAGAGGATACTTTTTAGACTTCTTAAAATTGGGTGGTAACATCATTTGATACCAAAGATCTGGCAAAAAAAAAAAAAAAAAGTTACGACATGCTGTACTACTCCAAAATCAGAGGGAGATTAACACAAAACTCATAAAACCCATAAAAGAAAGAAAACTAAACAAGATTGTGTCATTTATACTCCTTAATTGATAATGTATTAAATAAACTGAAACATTGGACTGAAATTAATAATAAAGCAGATACTATTTGCACTTTTTTGACTATTGTTGTTTTTAATGTCTTTTTTTGTCTTTTTTATATTTATCTTGTTTATTGTATATTGTGTATATGTACGAAGAGCTAAGTGAAACCGGAGTCAAATTCCATGTATGTGTAAACACACATGGCCAATAAAGCTTATTCTGATACATAATACTATATTTGGGTTACGAGTGAAAAGGGAGAAAGGGAACCTGTTTTAATTATCATCATCATCAATCATTTTCAAACTCTTTCTGTGTTATTAAATCAATGCATTGGGTCCAAACGTGTTAAACCTGGAACCTGACATCGTCAAACATACTGGAAGGGATCTTTAAACGTGTCTCACCATATCCTGCAACCTTTAATGTGCCATGCTGCATTGTTGGCATTTGGAATTCTGACAGAATGTTTTGCAGTTCCGTGTTCTCTTCAAGAATGGAGAGCTCTGACAAAAAAAAGAAGAAGAAAAAAAAAGAGATTTGAATAAATAACTATTCTCATGCTGGAAATTACGAATTTGCACAAAAAATCGTATCCAAGTGAATATCAAAACTATTTCTGCTTTTAAACCACTAACTGTTAACCTTCAAGATCTGCCACCTCTCTTGATGCAACCTTCCCAGAATCAGTGTGGAAAGTACAGAGCTGATATCACCATAACACATAATAGACTTTACTTGTGTATAACTAATACAATATGTAAGAATGTTTCAGTTATTTAGTTATGCTAGAACAACAAAATAATAATATATACATTATTAATCTCTGCACATTTGTGCAGCAAATAAAATGAGATGATATTAATAACTAAATAATTCAACAATGGGCTTATGGTTAGGACAGATACGGACCTGCACCTGAGCCCCTGTTGTCCATGAGTGTGTAGATGGGCAACCCAGGTCCTGGTAAAAACAAAAATAGAAAATGCACAATTAGTTTATCAAACATCAAGTCTTCTGTACCACTTTGGAAGTCTTAGCACATCTTACTGTCCACAGATGCTTCTTGCCTCAACACCATGAATGAGTTATTGCTTAAGAGAAGATGTCGATGGGTAACTGACCGTAGCAGTCCATCCGGTAGTAAGAGGCGTCAAAGCTGAAGTAAGCTGAGTTGTACTGACACCTGTCCTTACGCAGGTCACAGGTGAGACACTGAGGAGCAGAAGGGCTGCTTCCAATAATAACCCTGATAAACAAACAACTCACATCAGTTATGACGACCAAGTCATGACAGTCTTCCTGGGGTCCAAGAATACATCACAGAGACTAAAAGATGTCCTTACTTGTAAAGATTTCTCTTCACCGGGATTCCTTGGTACTCATTACTCACAAAATAACTGTAGAGAAGCATTTCAGATGAGTCAGATTTACTTGTATTCACTTTCTTATATACTTTAAGTTTTGTGTAGTTTTACGTGCACATCACTCACATGGCATCTTTTGTTAACTTGGATATATAGATGACTTCCCACTTCCCAGAAGTGATAGGCGTCATGTTGCCCTTCAAGAGGAGTGAATACAACAATCAACACCAAAGACGGGATAAAAGCTACTGTGCAGTTTATCTTGCATAAATATAATTGAACTATACTTACATCTTTCACAAAATGAATATGTTTGTAGCCCTGAGTGTCACTCATGATTTTGTAAAAACTGAGTTTATCATCAGCAAAGAAAAGAGGTAATGGGACGTACTGAAAAAAAGGTGATATTTTAAAGTCATACACCGGATCAAACAGTTTATTCACAATCAATCTTAGAAACTTACATGGCCGACCCATCCCGTCTTGCTTGTTTGCTCAAATTTCTATAGAGAGCAGAGACATTTATTGGAGTTAATTAGTGTTTCCTCAAACGACCATGAATTCAACACATTGTTCACGACAGCTACCTGTTTTTCTTGCCAGCCTGTTTCATCAAAGTCATAGATCTGTACAACCACGTAATTCTGTTTTCTCGTGACCCACTGCACAGCGACACGTTCGTCTGTAACCCAGGTCACTGAGCACAACATGTGATCGCTGAGCAAAGGCAATAGAAAGTGACAAGGTAAGGCAGACCATGAGGATATTGTGTTTGCCTCTGTTTTCAATGAAGTTTGATTGAATTGATGCTATGAAGTGAAGAATATACAGACCCAGAAGCAACAGAAGCGGGGGCGACCACCTGTGTGCGGCGGGATGGATTCGTGGTATCAACCACAAACAGTTTTACCTTGGTAAGGGGAGATCCAGCCTGCACATGAAAATACATGAAAATGTGAGGAAGTTAAATCATGGACAATGTGCCTATATAATGTGGCCAATAAATGAAAATATAGTGCCTTGCAAAAATATCCACCAACCATGGCTTTTTTCCTATTTTGCGGCCTTGAGAAAGTTCAAACTCCAGCAACACTGTAGTGTACAGAACAACGTTGGTGTTTGACCCAAAGTATTTTGACTTATGGCCTTCATCAAGGTCATCTCTTCTTTGTCTCAATTTTAATGCATTACAACCTTGAAATTAAATGGAAATATGGCACCACAACCAACCTGCCAAGAGAGGCCCAATACTCACGGACCAGGAAGGCATTTATTCAGAGAGGCAACAAATAGAGCAAAGATAACCCTGAAGGAGATGGAAGATGCCACAAGAGAGATTGCAGTATCTGTCGTAGGACCACTGTAAGCTTTTTGCTCTACAGAAAAAAGTAATTTATCTGGGAAATAAACTACATGTGTGGAGGTAAAAGGTATGGGGAATGTTTATTTATTTACACAAATTTTGACTATTTTCTGTAGATCTATTCCATAAAATCCAAATAAAATGTATTTTGATTCCAGGTTACAATGCAACAAAGAAAGAAACACGCCAAAGGGGGTGAATACTTTTAAAAGGCACTGTAAATATTGAATCCCACCTTTGGGTATGGAACAGACACGGTCTCTGGATACTGCTCAGCTCCATACCAAGAGAACTCAATTTTGTGAACATTTGTATCATTGAACTCTGCATAAGCCAAGAATTTTCCAGTTGATGACCACCATATCGCCCCGTTTGACGCAAATACTTCCTCTGAAATTGTTGAAAGAAAAGAAATTGGTAATCATCTTCCATAAAGAGACACAGATGCACACCTGAGGAAGAGTGGATGTTACGTACCCTCATACACCCAGTCAGGGACACCGTTGAGGATTTCATTTTTTTTCCCATTGTGGGTTACTTGTACTGTTTCAGAAGTTACATCAGATTTGAAGAAAACATTGAAGTCTGAGACGTAAGCCTGCAAATCAAAATGTAGTTAGAGTTCTTGATTACAAATATGGTACAAATCCATACTCAGATTCATAATTTTACTTCATCCAGTACACTTTTGGAGTCCCATGTTGCCTCACATACCATGGCCACATATTTCAAAGTCAGTGATGTTGAAGCAGCTGGACAAGGGTGCCTGGAGTATACTTACATATCTGTTTCCCGTTGGGGCGAAGGCAAAGTACTGCACAACAGTTGGAAGATCCACAGGCATAACAAATGTTCTGGAAAGACATATAATTATAATTTAGGGTGATACCAAATACATCCCTCCCTTTTAGTCTGTGTGTCCATTCATACAATGAGAAATTCTGGACTGTATCACAATAAAACGCTGCAACTTACGAATTCTCCCTGTCATAGATGGAGTAAGATGCTGTGTATGAATGTCTCCATTTCTGTTGGAGTTCAAACACAAAACTTAGTTTCAGCCGTTGTGTATCTTTTTTTTAAAATGATAAACAAATATAAGGTGACATTTGCAGTGACCCTCTTGTGAAGTTAACATATTGTCAAAACACACAGGAGATATTCACTGGGAGTTTCTCACCTTTGTGAAATTGCTTTCAAACGCGATGTATCTGTAATCACCTGACAACATGTAATCTGTGGCATCCACTTGAGCCTACATGAGAACGATTATGAAAATATTAGTATCATATAGGTTATTATTCTGGATTATCACTGTGTTTTGTGTTACAAAGCGTTCATATTAGAAAATACAAATATATTACAAAGGTTGAATTGTTCAAATAGAGTGACTCCTCATTTGTTTCAGCATTGTGGATGAAGATATTCCCATCTCTTGTTTTATGCAGATATTCCTTGTCTGCAGATATACAAGACATTAAAAACCACTTGTGAGAGATTTGTACACAACATGATTCATCAATTGTCTTGCCCATAAAAGCAATATATATTTACCTGATATCCAATACAAATTGTAGGAACGCCACCTAATGGTGTCATTGAAGTAATCATCGAGGGTGAATTTTCTTTTGGGACCATCAGACTCTGAAATGATGTACATGCTGCATTAAGGCCGATTACCTAAAGCAATACCAGGAATCCAGTGGTAGAAGAATAATTAATATCTCAAGTAACAGTTGCAATACTGCAATGATAACATTACACACAACATTGCTCAACTAAAATTGGCCTACATAATTATTATTAGCATCACATCTCATGTAAAATAACTCATCATACACAACAGCCCTTTTCAGAATGATATACATTATATTATTAAAATTAGTGATGTATTAATGTTTACATCACTTCAGTGTTGCAGCTGTAGAAGACAATAGTACTCTGCACTTTACATACTGCTAGGTGGCTTTATCTAAGATCAGTTCATTTATATGTTATCTGAATAACCTAAATCACAGAAAGTTATCAAATAAACGCAGGAGTAAAAAGTACAACGTTTTCCTTCAAAATTGGTGGAGTAGAAGTAGAGAGTAGCATACAATTAAAATACTCAAATAAAAAATGGCAAAATTGTACCTAAAAAAGTTAAATGTTGCAGGCAAATAAAAAATAAAAAACGTAACCATCTACACGTCACGAGGTGGCGCTATAACTTCCTGCAGCGTTCTATTACTCTGTTGATCCATATAAGAGCCACTTATAAATCATATAATCGCTGTCTGTTCGTTCACACGTTTGTTACTGAAACAAGACAAACGTATAAATAAGAAATAAACACATTTAGGTAGCAAAACTAAGTAAAAATATAAAAATAAAGTCACCAAAACAAGAAATGAACGAATCATAAAGATTCATGTAATAAGTGTTTTTACTACGATCTCTATAAATACGTAGAATACATACTTGATGTGTTTTTCTCTTTAGTGTTACATAGTTTTGGGCTATTTTCACACTGAGCTCCAACAGGCAGAACAAGCTCACAGAGAGAAAGAAAAGCAGACAGGCCCGAGCTTCAACTTACTGCTGTAATAAACTGCTGAGATCGTTATTAACGTGATGACGACAGCCGCCCCTATCGCAGCCCACATCACCTTGCTGCAGCCCTGTGAAAGGTGACACAAAAGTTGCAAAAGCATCCTCCTCTTGGAATCACACAACACAAGCTGACGCTGCAGCTTCTCGTTTTGGAGTCCATTTATCCCAACAGATAGCTGCGCACACTGTCCACTGTAAGTCATTCACATTTACCAAAGATCAAGTTATGTTTATGTTCTCTCTCTGTTTTTGAGCTGATAAATACATTACTGACCATGACGCTGAAGAAGTCTCCGTGAAGCTCTCAGCCTTTAATAATCCTTGAAGGTCGACGATGAGAAGTTTAAAGTGACTTCTTGGACACGCGTTCTGGTTAACATGCTCTCACAGCAAAACAAACGTAACAATGGTTTACAACTCAATAGGGCAACATGAGGAAAACTGAGCTCCGTCCTACTTTTAGTTGAAGCAAGGCTTCTCACACTTCCCGCTGCATTCCTGAGGAGTCCGACACCAGCAGACAGAGATGCCTCCCTGAAGTCTGCCGGCACAACTTTCCAAGAGCGCACAACTTGCTGGTATTTAGGAAGTGGCTTTTTCACCATGGCGCAATAAGTAATTCCCTCAACACGTTGTTGGCTAGAAATAGAGATAGTTTCCAGTTGTGGAAACAATAAAACATAATGATGGTGTTGGATAAGTGATTAGTGGGGAACAGTTTTTATTATAATGTGAATTAGTTAAAAGCAATAAAAAAAAAAATGCAATAAAAAAAATAAAAGGACATGCCAGATGTTGAACATAGTTTTATGACTCAAGGACCCATACATACAACTCGCATGATCGTTCATGCCCCGGACAGTCCGATCACTCGGGTGTCTTTCTGTAGGTGGAAACAACTCTAAAAAATAGTTCTAAAAATAGCAGCTGTGATTGGCCCAACAGTTGGATTTCATGGAACATCACCAGCAACACTTGTTTGTCTGCATGTGTGTTGACAGGTGGGCCCTGAGGGGCTATCACAGGCTTAGTGGCTCCAAACTCAGGAGACCACAAGGCTTTGAGATAAAAATCATGTGTTCCAGTTAATTCTGTATCAATGATGGACACAACATGCACACATATGCTATAGTATCCCATACATCAACAATTCTAATTCATGTTTTGCAGCAAATGCTTAAATCCACAACCATCAGTGACTTCAGTTATCATGACATTGTAGCCCTCAAAGGAAGCCTTGCTTTTGCCAGTGAGATAGGTAAAGTAATTCATGCTGTGCAAGCCAAAGATAAGAATACACCAGAAAAATTAATGAGTCGACGTAGGTGTGATTCATTCAGTGTCTTCATCTTCGTCATCAAAGCCGTCTGCCACCCGGCTCGCGTGTTCAGTGTAGTCAAAGACGGGAAACTTGATGGGGAGCTCACTCCACTTGGTGCATTTGTTGATCTTCTTTCCGTCGAAAGTTACCACAAAGTTTTTCACATGGAGGCTGGGGCAATCGATCCCTCGGTAGAGCATCATGGAGCCCCATCTCTGCAATGGAAATCAGGGATGATAGGGTGCTATATGTACATTGAGTGAGCAAAGGATTGTCAAACGACTAAACTAATGAATGCAATTCGTGAGCTCAGCTAAAATACAATTTGGGAGGAAAATGGCAACCAGAGAATAAGTTCTAGTCAGCCCTTGCCTGAAATACAAATATATGGAATCATCTGGCTGCAATTATATCTAATTTGATCCACTGACTCATTTTCATTCCGACTTATTTGTGGATGACTGGCCTCATATCCAACAATTCTCTCAATCTGTTTTAAAAGACAGCTGAACACCACTACTCCATTCATGACATGAAAGTAGTATTCATCCTCTCATCTAACCTTCAGCAAGAAAGCAAATAAGATTTTAAAAAACAAAACACATTTACCTGCCCGCAGTCCTTGCATGCTATGTAGTATTTGGTTTCACAATCTTGAAGAGAAGGGTTTTCTCTCTGAATGAAAAGTTGACTGTAAAAGAAACGTAAAAAAAAAGTTTGCTCAGCATGCAGGATATAATTCATAATGAGAGCTTAACTACAACTGTGGCAGACAGCTTATACATCACGGAATAATGTAAATGTGGACTCTGAATTGTAATTGGTACCTGAACTCCGGTGTAACATTGACTCTGTGCATGTCTTCGATGATCTGGATGTCATCGCCGGTGCAGGCTTCTTTGCTGCAGCTTCGGCAGCTAAACTTCACGTCACCCTTCTTCTGCTGCATGTTTTTCCGCTTCTTCTTCGTCATTCTCACCTTCTCCTCCATTATAGCCTGAATCTGAAACTCGGAGATCTGATGAAAAGAATAAAAAAACATCACACAAAATGGTCTCATTGGAATGTAGCTTTCAGTTTAAAAAGCGTTTGAAGAGAACGTACCCGTTTGTCGTAGTCCGCTTGATCTAAGGCTCTGATTTTGATAATGGCTTTGTCCATCATGGTGATGCGGTACTCGTTGACCCACTCCTTCTCGACCACCCCAGAGTTCTTCACCTCGACCAGAGTGTAACTGCTGTCCTCAGCTCTCCCTCTGCCTAGAGCCTGCAAAAAGGTGATGGCACTCAATGGTTAACAAACACGTTCATATTTTCCATTAACACATATGTATAATGGTGCCTTCATTACTGGACACAGAGGTGATAATCGTGAACTCACACCACAGGTCATTTGACAACTGACATCACTGACCTGAATCATGGCAATCTCATTGGTCACAAGGCCGTAGCGGATAACAAAATTGCACGCTGCTATGTCCAAACCCTCCTCTGCAACCGTGGTAGCAATCAGCACGTTGACTTCACCCTTGCGGAATTTGTTCAGTACGTCCCTTGACTCTGCCTGATGAATGACACATTTGAGGTAATTATGATTTGGATTTGAAGTTCGCAGGTTGCTCGAGGAAATGTGCTGCAGTCTGTGTCACATGCACTCACAGTGGTCATTGGCTTAACAACACTCTGGTCTCCTCCACCAATCACATATGAGGCTTTCACTCCAACATCTGCAAACTTGGGGTTTTCCTGAATCCACTGACTTAGAGCAATGGCACTGCGACGCGTTTTGGTGAAAATGATCCCTCTGGCCTCCTCCCTGCTGCTGAACTCGTGCAGAATTTTGGTTCTTAGTTTCGTCAGGCTATCATTTTCATACTCTGGCTTCACTGCGAGGTTCTGCAGCTTTTCCTTGTTCTCTGCAAGACATCAGATTTCAAAGCATTGTGGTAACTTCTTAGTATGCTAGAAGTTAAAGGAACAGTTTATTCAAAAGCCAAAGTGGAAAAACTACTAAGTGTTGATGTACAGGTCTCGTTATCACCGTCGGGTTACCAGGCAATTGCGGAAACTTACACATAAAACCACGACCTGCAGGTTTTACACTTTGGTTTTTGTACAGATTAAACAAACAAGATATAACGAGTTAATTAGTGAAATTTACAGATTCTGGTTAGTGGATTCTGTTGCCTTTGGACAGAACCAGGCTAGCTGTTTCCTTATGTTTCCAGTCTTTATGCTAAGCTAAGCTAACCAAGCCTTATATTTACCGATATAAGAGTGGTGTCAATATTCTAGCTCTGGATCTAACTCCAGCCAAGAAAGCGGATACACTTATTTCCCCAAATGTCTAAATATTGAGTGAAAATGCAACAGGAAATGAACAGTATTGATATCATGTTACGAGGGCTTTTCCCCAACACCACAATACCTTTAAACAGATCACAGAGGAATCTTTCAGTATCTGTGAATTTAATGACATGCTCCCCGTCTGGTGTTGCTTTTTTCTTTATCTCCTCCTCGTGGTATTTGTTCAGGAAACTGAAAGCATCCTGCATGCGAATGGTGTTGCTGAGATCCAGGCCCTCGTTGTACTGTCGAAGGTGCTCACAGCAAACCCGCACTTTCAGATCTTCCTCTGTTGCAGCTAGAACAAATTGACACAAGTTTTAGGTCCAAGAAGCCAGGCAGCTTGTCATAAAAATGATCTGAAGAGAAGCATAACAAATTGTGCTCACCTATTCGCTCTTTTTGAACAACCCACTGTTCATAATTCTGAGAGCCAAGGTCAGAGGTGGGGCTCAGGTCGGCATGTGTGTGAATGGATTTCATGATGCACTTGATTACATCCCCAAAGGGATCCTGAAAAGGACACAAACATGTAACACCCTTTCGGTCCTTAGAGAGAACCTGTATTACAAAGCTACTATGAGGTCATCTCCCGTTAAACAAATGTACCTCTTTTCTGTCTTCAACAAGTGTAATGGTTTTCCTTGCTTCCCTTTGGTACTCCCCGAGGTCCCCCGTCATGATTCTGGAAGCATCCAAGTTTGCACAAATCTATGAAAGAGATACATATTGAATTTTTTGTTGGAAAAAAATCTAAATAAGACATCTCCATCTCAGCGATGCACACTATTTCCACAAAATGACACAGTTACGCCGAAGCCAACAGGCTGTTTTCAATTTTTGACTTTTGTGGCATTAGAAAACTGTATGGCTGTGTGGAACATTTGAAACAGCTTGGCTGGATGAACGGGATCCTCGATGACTAAGGCAGAGAAACGGCAGGGTTTAGATGAGCAAAAATATGAGAGACTAAAAGAAAGACAATTATTTTGTCAATTTTGAATGTGAATATACTAGGTGTAGGTACACAATTAAAACAACAGCTTGATTAACATGTGAATCATCTCTTCTATGATTCTTATGGGCATGGCCTCTGGTGTTATTTTAGTTTACATATGTGCTCTGTGCTTTTGTCTACATAGGTGTGGACAGGAAGCTGAGAATAGTACTCACGCGCAGTATGTGGTCCTCAGCTTTCTCCATTTTCGTGGCACCCCCAACACCCGGTGAGGCAGTGAGGCCCAGGATCTGAGGGAGGGGCATGGGCTCCTTCTGCTCTTTTTTCAGCCTTTTGTTCTTGTGCTTTTGCGTCAGATAGCGCATCATTATGTGGTTGTAGACACCTCCTTTCTGAGTGTGGTGGCACTCATCTATTACGATCAGTGTCAGATCTACATGAAGAGAAGACGTGACAGACAAACATATTGTCATGTATTGTACAGTAAGTCACACAAAGAAGTCTCGTTGTAAAAAGCAACATGGAGGATTACAAAAAGAGATTCCTTAGAGATTATTTGGTAGGAATGATGTTTGGCAAGATTACTGCTTGCTTTGTCAAAACAATAACATTTCTGCATGTCTCACTGTAACATTACCGTCCAGGGACTACAATTTTCTCAAGCAAAGCATAGCCATTTATTTGTGTTTCTTAAATAAATAGAGGTGATTTTAACTCACAGATTATAACATCTGTCTTTGAGATGGATCCTCCCTCACATACCAGCACTTTTCCAAGAACCTGACTCGTCAGTTTCAGCCACACAATAACACATGCTGGAAAACCTCGAAAATAGCTTCAACTCATTACATATTTTTGTATTCTACAAAAGTCTGAGTGAGGTGAATCATAAGCATTCACACAAAAAAGTTTAACCAGTGATACAAATGTGTCCCCGGAGGAAGAAGAGAACGCAGGAGTGGCAGCTTGATGTACTGTGGGTGATAGAAGGTCTCATGTGAATTTGATCAGCCGCACACTGATGGCTTGAACAGACGTGTGGCCTGGAAGGCAGGATATAGGAAAAAAAGAAAAAGGACACGCTCTCAGGCGTTTCAACAAACAGCATATGTTCCACCGAGGTGGCTATTCCACCTTGGACTGGTGAGTGCCAACAATAGTGAACAGCAGAGCTGGAAGACTTTGACAAGATCCTGTCAGGTATCATCAGGGGAGATGTTAAGAGTCCTCTGGGTGGCTTTCTATTCCAAAACCTGTCAGTGTCTGTGGTTTAAGCCTGAACAGATTTCAACTAAAGGTTTTAGGATGCCTTTAAAAAAAAAATTAAGCTGTTTTGACCTTATTTCAATTTAGAATGCTGGGATGTTTTTGAGTGATGATCAGGTTCACTAAAACCAAAGAGAATTACTGAGCCAAGGAAAACTTTTTTACGTTCTTGTGTCAAGCTTTTGTAAAATCACATTGTAAAAACATACCGCTCAACTTCACCCCTTCATCCTCTCCTTTGTTAGACCTCTCCAAGTAATTCTCAAGGATCTGGGCTGTGCAGATGATGACATCATTTTTCTTCACGATCTCTGTGAATGAGATTTTGAGCTGGCAGTCTCCACTGACTCTCTCCACTTTATACGCGTGCTTCAAAAATCGCCCGAACTCTGCAGAGAAATGCTGCTCAACAAGAGGAACCTGCAGGACACCAGAGCACATTCAATGTTAAGATGCCAATGGTAATGACGATATATCTGCATTGTTTCTATTACTACAAAGCTCTTTGTTGTTTGTTTATGCAACATCATTAGTTGTGCCATGATTTAAAAATAAGTAGTTGTTTAGGGTGAGCTACTCTCTCTTCTACACAGAAGTGACTTGGCAAGTTATTATTCTGTTCTTTCCCGTGTTGAAGGGTGAACCACTATGATCAGTTTAAGTCACATACAATCACTATTTCTCAAGCTGTTTTAAAATGCAACTAAATAGTTGTATAACTTGAATCCAAAATGGAGTAAGTAGAGGCCTTTTCCAGTGCAGAGCAGATCACATGCAATAAAATGGAACCAAAGTGCAGGGGAAACCGAAACCGTGCGTATGGCATGTCATTTGTGGTCAGCTGACCCACATGTCCAAATTGACTGAAAGATAGAATGTTTTCTTTGGATTTGCAAAGCAGATAAGTAGGTCAGCGTAGTGGTGCAAAGCCAAGCTGTTTCAAGTCAGGTTGTTGTACCTTGTTCACCAGGACGACCGCTTTCCCTGAACGCCCCTCTGCTCTCCTGAGGTCCAGATGTTTCTTGGTAATGTAAACTGCAACTCTGGTTTTACCACTTCCTGTCGGGAGGCAAATGATGATGTTTTCCCCCTCCAAGGCAGGTTTAGCGACGTCCTTCTGATAATCTCGAAGAACAATATCATCTTTTTCTGGGTCTCCAGCTGCTGCTCCTAAACCTGCCTCAGACAGACAAAACGTATTGTCTATGTCAGCAACCCACAATTACAGGAATCACAAGCAGGAAACTACTATGTTTGTAATTGTTTGGGGTTTTAGTCCTGGGGTGGAATGTTTTCTAAAAGCTGCTATCAAAAATGCAAAAAAAGATTTCATGGAATATGTTTTTCCTAAAAAAACATAAACACTTTATGCACATTCTTCACTCTTTGTGTTAAGTAAGCCTCCTGACTTTAAACAACAATTAACACAGAATGAACTACACTGAACACCATGAACCCACATGCCTAACATACAGTAGTCAATATGTGAACACTTTGCTCGATAAATAATTTCAGTCAGATCATGTTTGCTTAGTTTTAACCATAAAGATTTAGAAATATGTGCCAAAAGCAGGCCAGATGTCATTGTTCAAGTACAAATAAATCAATGTAATCTGGCCTTTTACTCATTACGAATCTAAAAAGGGAAGTCCAATTTAAAGGGGTATATGATTACAATTTAACTGCCTCAAATTTTGCAAAAATAATCAAACTCCAGATGATGTACAGTATTTCCTTGCCCAAGCTAACATCTGCTTGTATTTATCAATCATTTAGATTTCCTCAAGTGGCTTGCAGTGTATCATTTCATCACATTTTATTTGAGAAATGTGCTTGAGTTTTGGCAGCATTGTGTCTTATTTTCCTGTTTGCAAGGACAGAAGACTTTTTATGATTCACTTCAGTCAGACTTGAAGTCGCTGGTGGGCTCTGACTCATTTGCTCTGTCTCGGTTGGGGATACAACATGCGCTATGTGCATACACCCCCCTCTCTGCTACCTTCAACTTGAGGTACTACGTTTCCCCCCGGTTATGAGTTCAATCTCCTGGAAAGCTTTTTTTTCCCTCCGTGCAAACAGCTTTTAATTTTCCCTCTCAGACTGGGTAAGCCAGAGGTTAAAGTGCTGTTTCAAGGAACTACACAAAAGTAAATACATGTCTGTGCCGATGGCAAGGTAGAGCTTAAAAGACAATAACAAGTAAACAGTGGCCTCTGTGGCCCCCTGTATTTTTACTTATTAGAGTAGAAAAGTCAACAATTAGCTATATGCTTAATATTGTTTAAAACAACCTGAAAACCCACAGGCTTATTTTTCTGTTTGAGAACCACAAATACCTCTCTGCACATGGAACAATCTTACATGTGATCCTTTGTTTAATCCATGCACCCTGGCCAACCCGTCAGCTTAATGTCATGACTCATGTACATGAGACAACCTGTATTGTAACCTCTTCTTAAGAAAATAAAAGACACTTCCTCCATTTCTTCATTCCTGTAAGTATTTTCACTGCCTCATTAGTTTGCACAGCTCTACTTTTGTGCCACTTCTGTGAGTTGATTATCCCGAAAGCACTAATTCATTATGCAAACACAATGTCGAAGAGGCACTTTATACGAGCATAGTGCAATGAGAGATGATGCAGTAGCTTTTAAGATAATAAAACAAAGTCTAATGGAAGGCCCCACTCCAAAGTGCCTTGAATTCAACTTTTCCTTTACATATTTTACAATAGCAGCATGTGGTTTTCATTTAAAGCGCTGGCTATGCTTTGTCCTATTGACCTCTATGTGGTCCATCATAGTACACACATGGAACTTATTGTTTGGTGTCAAGCGGCCAGAAATTTTCCACTTGTAGCACATTCCAAAGACACTCATTTTGCTTTTATGGGGCATCTACACATCCAGCGTTTCTCGCTTTGATTTGAGTTGTTTTTTTTGCGTGTGTGGGACCAGATCCAGCTTTTTACTAGCATACTTGAATCTTAAAACATAAACAGCATCAACTACTGTAGGGTGAGTGATGGTGGATCAGTCCCACCTGGTTGTGAGGGCTTCACGCTATCCGGCAGTTGACTGGATTCATTGGGAGCTCCTTCGTACAGATCTGAAAAGATAGTTACATTTCTAGTTTATTACAATTGTACATACAAAAGCATGAATTGCATCTGACTTGTCTCTCTCAGCCCTTAAAACTATAAAAAGAAAAAAAGACTACGCTTATACTGAGATATCAACAAAGATATACAAATCACAGTCAAGAAAGGCAGGAGATACATCTTAGACTTGTTCTCTGTGTTGGGAATAGCAGCTGCTAAAGAGTCAGTTCACCAAAATGACCAAAGGGAAGCTTTCTCCTCTCACTCCCTGGTGGTATCTAACCATGCAGATACAGTAATGGCAGATGGGGATTTTGGCTGCCTCACAATAAGACAAAAGAGGTTTATATAACTATGTGTGTGGTCCTTGAGGCATTGACACATTACATTTGAATGTTGTTTACAAGAAGCAATGTCCCAGTTACTCATGGTAATTCACAGACTTGGCTATGGACAGTTTCAGAGATGGCATATGCTTGTGCGTGTTTGATTATCTACTAAATAAACTATTTTCATGAACATGTCCATATAAAACTTTGCAAATGAAAATGATCTACAGATGAATGGGTAAATGAGAAAATGTGTGTTTTGTGATTTGGGTAAACTGAACCATAAACTGCCTACTGGACAGTATGAATGTCGTTTAGTTGAATATGAAGGCTACTGAAGCAGGACTGCTGCCAGCTATTATCACTGACATCTAAAGATAATACATTTTTCACTGATGGTTGAAAAAAGATGTTCTGCAAGACCTGCTTCACCCAGAGGATCCTCCCTAAAGTTGATCAAAAACTCTCTGCTATCATGGCATCCGGCTGCTGCTGGAGCTTCAATTTCATCTTTCACTGAAGGCGGTTTCTCCTCGGAGCCTAATGAGAAATAATCAAATCACACGTTGGCAGTTGATTTAATTAATAAGTAAGTAAGTAGGCATGAAAGGGCATCTAATGAATAATCTCTGCCCAACACAGATACTTCACTAGTGACATTCCCTGTGCTGGGTGTGTGCTCCTGTCATGTGAGTCACCTTTCTTGTCAGAGTCAGGTGACCCTCCAGTCAGCTCGTACAGGTGCTGGTGTTCAGTATCACGCAGAATCTCGCGAAACTCAGAAAACCATCCTTGTCGACCTCTCACGATATAACTCAGAAGCTCACGGGCTCCACTCCCGTTTCCTCGGGTAGTTGTTGCGGCGTCAATCTACAGCATGAGCATAATAATGGGCTGCTTTTACGCTGTCAGTATGAGGTGCGAAACAGATGAGTAGTCTGCGCGTGTCTGCCTCCTTGTGGTCAAACACTGCCAAGACATGTACTAGTACATGGGATTTAAAAAGTGGGACTAGAAAAAAAACTACACACAAATTGTTTTCAGACTACATGGGATGACACTTTTCTGCTATGCATTTACTGTGGATGCATGTTGTGAGACGTACAATATCAGTTCCAGATTAAAATATGATCGGTGTACTGTACTTACAATCTCCTTATCCCCAGGGTTGAGTAGGCCTCGGGAGAAACACTGGAGGCACACCTCTTTAGTCTTCATGTCCACAAGACTTGGATAGAGCAATTGAATGAGCTTGACGCAGTAATCATTCTCGGCCTCCACTTCAGGATCTGGGGGTTTGACTATGTATTCCGCTGCAGATTCACAACCTCCGTGTGTCAACGCGTCGACAAACGCCGTGAACCAGCCAGGGGCATGTGGCTTCTTTATAACTGCGGAAATAAGGAGCTCCGCGCCCGCACAGTCACCGTCGGTCCTCGCCTTCTGTCTGATCTGGTCCTTTTGGACGGTTTCGATAAAATGTATATGATCCAGAACCCGCTCCACCACAATAAGTTCTCGCAACCTCGGCCTACAGTATTCGATGAGACGCTCATACTTCACATCGTTATCAGAAGCCATGGCGATTTCAATCAGCCGAATCGATAACGCAGAAAAACAAGAGCCTCTTTAGAAGGTGGCTCCAGTTTTATTACTGGCAGTGAAAACGATGCTTCAGCTGTATCGAGGAAATTAAACAGTTTCACTTTCGTTTCTCCCAAACTCTCAAGCGTTTACACTGTAGCGATCTCAAAATGGTCACAGACATGTTGCCTATCGCATGACAAGAAAATTCAAAATTAGATTTAGACAAATACAAATCATTTCAAATAATTTTCGGTATTCACAAACGCGTGTTCCAATCTAACGCCAAGCAATTTGAACACATGCAAAACCGTTTCGCAAATGCACTCATCCCAACCTGAATAAATACATATTTTACGAACATATTGTTTAATTTCAACTTCACATATCTGCTTTCTGTGTATGTAAACATACATATTTGTATGTATTTATAGATCATGTAACATGTGCCTAAGAATCAGGTTACATTAACTGTCTCTAGTGGTGAGTTTTGAGACTATGTTACAGCGTCTAGCCCGACGCTTATCCACAAATGCAGGCTGCGTTTAAGTGCTAGTGGGAAACTAGGACATCTGGGCTTTTGGTACGTCAACGACTTTGTAATCAAATTCACTCCACACTAAACTGTCCACCAGGTGTCAGCATTGTAACATAATATGTTCCAATGATTGGTCTTTGCATAGGACCTTCAACATTTGTTGATATGCATCTTTGCATTGATATATTAGCATAACATGTTGTTAGGAACTTTATTTAAAAGGTGAGCAGAAGTACATTTAGTTAAAGCCCAACACACCACTTGTCCATTCACACAGGTGTTTTTAGTTGTGGCTGATTAACATCGTTTGATTGTCTTTTCCCTCACTATCATTTTGCACCTGCAAAGGTGGGACACCTTTACCATTGTATCATTGCTGACTCTCTATCGGTTTCCTGACCTCATGTAATTCCCAACATAGCGCTGTCAAGCTTCTGCAACTTTAGAGGAGAAGTAATACTCTAGTAATTTGTATTTCCATTCATAGTACACCTTTATGGGCTTAAACAGAATAATATGACACAACTAGAAGTGTTTTTTTTATCATTTATTTCTCCCACAGCTTCAAAACAAACATATCTACTACTGTTTTTCTAATGAGTTTCTTATATAATTTACTCAGTTAAAAAAGAATATATATATATATTTTTACATCTTGCAATGTGATGTGTTTATCTTCTAACAATTGTCTAACAATATTTTAAATTGAATGTACATTGTCAACAAAAACAGTACAGGGAAACGATATGCTTCAATGATGTTATGGTTAGTTATACATAAAGATGCTGACTTAGCATTTGGATTGGTTGTATAGGCACAAAACCCTCTCTGGGGCCTGTTTATGCGCAAGTACTAACTTTCCATGTGTTCCCCTCTCATCAAACACATCCTTTAAGTGCATCCTAAAAAGAGACAAATATGCTGACATCATTTTATATTGTAATATGCTACTTTGGGCTCATAAGTAGTGCAAAACAGTAAATATATAAATAGAAAACACATGCACTGCCATACAGAAATACCTACATCATACCTGTTTGTCAGAGTCCTAGCTCTGAGATAACAGCAGAATACTGTGCATGTTATAAAAACTACCCAGACAAGCATGTATGGTGTGTTCTGTTGGCTTAATGTCGTGCAGTAGGTGCACGTCAGTGTTGTACAGTAATAATGCACATTGTTTTAAAGAAGAAAACTTTAGTATACTTGATACTGTGCTATATAATGCAGTGCAATTTTTCATAACCCCTGAGTCACACTTTAGAGAAGACGGGCATACAACTAAGGACAAGACAACTTTTCTCACACCTTTATAATAATGCTGTATTACACTAATAATTGCAGAAAACAGTATAATCTGTTCATATGCAGGCCCTCTCAGGGGTAGAGTTTGTATCACACACAAGCTTTATACTCAAACAGGCTCTAACAGGACTTGCCAGGTTCATTATTGACTGTTGAGGGTGTACATGTGGCCAGTATCCCAGCAGAAGAGATTCACCATGTGTGCTCTGACCTATGGCCTTGTCAGCGCCTCAAGTCAGGTGCCAGACAAAGATTTCAACTGGAGGAAGAATGGCTATGTCACCATTTTCCTGTTGTGACAAAGTCCCCTTCTCATGCTTTACGTAATCATGCAGTACATGTATGATGGCAACGAGGACACAAAGTAGCGCAGGGCCCAAGCTTTGGCTCACAAGTCTCAGGTTGGACTTGAAAACAGCTTGGACTACCTGGTGACAGAGGTGGGCTGCCTTTAGCTTACAACTACAACTACAAATTTGAGTTGAAGTCTCTATCGCTACTTACTTTTTCACACTAACTGGAGTACATGAAGCTAGGTGATCAATTGCATTTATCTGTCTCCAGGCCCACTTTGCAGTGGGTAGTATAATAGTAGTAATATAGTATAGTATATTATCTTATCTTAACTGCTCTCTGTTGACACTCAGCTTCCTGGGAGATAATCTTCCCCTCCTCTGACGACAGAAATGGAGCTACTAAGAAGCACGTGATGTGATGCACGGATGCCTGGAGTGCTGGACATTGGGACCCGTCTAATGTGAGGTAAGTCAGTCAGCTCCTCTTGCTTATGAATATAAAACACACGCACTGCCATGTTGACATACCTCCATCATACTTGTTTGTCAGAGTCCTAGCTCTGCGATAACAGCAGCATACTGTTAGCAAGTATTGATAAAGGGAGGGACACATCTCTCTCGTCCTGGGGTCCACGAATTAAGTGCAAACCCGATTTGATACAGTACGTGTGGTGTTCGCTTTGGCTGACCCTGGCCCCCTCAGTCTAGCCCAGTGTGACTTGTGTGTTGGGGCATAGCATGTTGCGTCACGAGGAGTGGTACAGAGCCCATTAGAGCCCATTAGAGAACAAAGCTGGTTGAAACAGAAAGTTGATTAGGTGCTGCAGTGCTAGTTCTATCACAGCCAGGTGGAGCTCTTTAACCAGCATTCCTGCTGTTTAAGTTGAACTTAGTTTGGAAGCTCTCGCCTTAGTAAATGGGGAAGTGTTGTCCTTCTATAGGGCCACTCTATAGGGTGTGGCTTAATAGGTTCATTCCGATTAGTTGCGCATGTACGTGTGCATTTTGAATGTGAATCTGATGCCTAAAGAGTCCATCCGAGGGCTTCTGTGTTAATATAACTACTGTTACAATATGTAACCATTGTTATTAAACTGATAACTGCAGAACACAGTTGAACACACTGTTAACTGCATCAACAGTATTTTATCCACATGCATAATGAATAACAGAAACACCTTACAACTATTACCAAGCCATTGCAAAAGAACAATACAGATGTCTGTGCCAACATGCTGATAAAAAGCTGCTACTTAAAAAGTAACAACAGCAATCCAACCCAGATATTAGAACACCGTGCTCCTGGAAGGTTTATGGCCTTGGAAACTCTGAGTCTGAGACAGGTCTTTTGAGCCCAGTGGTGTTCAGGTTGGAGTCAGAAGGGGCTGAGGATGATGAGGATGAGGAGGTGGAAGAGGCTTCAGTTGGAAGAAGGATCAGTGCAGACTGTTGATGCCCTGTGATCTGCTGTTGCGGCTCTGTGTGTCTTTGTACAAGCAATGCTGTAAGGCTGCCCTCGATGGGGGCATTCACGTTGGCCAAGCTCGACAGAGAGTCTTTGGATTCCTGAATGGTTCTCTCCAGTTTGTGGTTGGGGCCCTAAGAAAAAGAGTGGCAGAATATAACATGTATTTACTGAATCAAGTTGTAAATTCCAGAAAAAAGCAATTATTGAAATATAAAAACAAAAAACAAACTAAATACAAACTACTGTATGTAAAATGAAGGTAAATTGTGCAAAAATAGATGCCAAGACAAAACATCTCAACATACAGAAAACCTTACTACTTGTTTTAGCATATATTGACTCCCATATTGTTGAGGCTTATGTCATCCAGACAATTGAGATGGTGTCAGACAGTGGCTCAGATTGGCTTCTGTGATTGTCCAGACTTCCTGGCAAACACTGTGGCAGACATACTAATCATTCAAAACAGGTTGCAGCAAAGAAATATGAAACAGTGGGAGCTTGTCAGATTAGATTGCCTCATTGTCTCCCTCAACACCACTGGTGACATGCTGAGAATGTGATCGGTGATTATAAAAGCCAGCTGATGTATGACTTCTGTGCTCTGAACACGTGCAAAAATAACTTATTGTGTGGGAAAAAACTGTCTCTACCTCTGAAAACTTCCTTACTTGAGTTCCTGTATGGCTGAAAAAGTGGCTTGCAGTCAGTGCAACCGGCTGAACCTTCACAGCAGGTCTGTGATAGTCTGGACTGGCAGTCACCGTGCTGTAGGCTGGAGGTCCCAGTGTCGGTTGTCTTTGCAGCAGCTGCAGGATAGTCTGAATATCTGTCATCAGCTGAGACTCCAGCCTCAAAAAGAACAAAACAAAACGAAAGATGATCACAGTGGAGATGAAGTCTGATCATGCAACGGATGAAAACTCACCCAGCTGTACTTCCCCGAGCTCTACATTGAGCTCCAGAGTGGACTGTTGAAGAGATGACAAAGGAGTGGAAACACGTTCTGCCAGAATAGTAAACCGAAGACACTGCTCATGCTAGGTGTGATGATGAGCTTTCTGGGGAGGTGTGAATTGGCCGTTCACTGTGAAAATTACTTTACGACACTCATTTGGTGAATCTAATTATGAGTAGATGTCATCCAAGCTCTTTATTTAGAGCGTACGGCAAAACTGGGTAATTCTGAATAACCTTAGAAGTACCTATATTCCTTCTAATGTAAATGGGCAATGCCCTATGTGCTATGTCTCTACTGTGTTTCTGTGCTGTATTAAGGCAGTATTTGTTTATAGGTTATGACTGATGAGGGATAAAGCAGCGACACTGTGCTACAACTAACAAAAAGTGCTGCTCATCCTGCAGCTAGCTTGAATTGGTGGGAAAAAAAACAAGATCAGGTGGCGTGTATTGGATGAAATGTTTTATTTGTGTGAAATAAAATGAGCCAGCCCGGTATTTCCGGCACCCTGATGCCATCTCTTGTTCTCTGTCATTATCCCAGCTAAAAATACCACCTGCTGTTCATTTGTTTGTCTTTTTCAGGTGTCATGCAAGCTGCAGGTGTGTTGTTAAAACTATGGGCAATGTAGTTCTTTGACACAGAAAATGAGACTAAAATGCAATATATTCACTCTGGAAAGGTAGCTTGCTTGCTCATCTATTGTTTAGATTACGGTGAGTTTAGCTAGAGTGTCTTTTGTTCTAAGATGTTTCACACATACGCTGTTCTCAGTCATCAGTTTTAGATTCTGAGTACTACAAACTCTGCAAAACGTTGTACCAATTCATTCTCAAGTTTAATATGTTCCGGTTCTGCAGCGGTACTGTACACTATCCTGCTTCCAGTAAATCCAGCCACCCACTCTGAGTCCGACAACGGCTCCTGCCAGCTAGTTGTCTTCTTCCACCCACTCATGAACATTGCAATTGAACTACACGTTGCCGGTGATTGAAGAGTGTGGCTTACTTTTAGCAGTGTAGGAGGTGACAACTTTAAAATATAAGGCACACTGTTATAATTAAGTCGCAAACTGAAAATGTAATGGCAGAATAATTAATAAGAATAACCAAAGATTTTATTGCATTATTTCTTCAAAATATGACCAATTAAAATTACCACCATGTTGTTGTTGTTTTCTTCCGCAAACCGCTAACTTGCAGTTTACCTCCAAGTCTGTCCAAAATGTCTCCACTTCATAATTGTATCTAATTAGACACTTTGTAATTAGAAATGTTCATGATTAGCATATGAATTATTGGATTGTAGCCAAAAATGTGTTTTGTGAGGTTAGTTACCTTCATTCATCAAATTTGGAACAGTAACCCTCAAGTACAAGTGGATGTTGGTGCCACATTTGAAGAAATTCCCTCCAGACGTTACCGAGAGCGAAAAGATAATGCTGTCGGCTACGGCTCTCACCGACACGATGACATATAAAAAAAAGATACGTCATGCCCTCGGGCCTAAAAAAGTGCTTTTTCTCATTTTGGCACAGACTGTTTTCAATTCCTACTTATTTTTTCAATAAGTTTGAGAACTCCCCAAACATTTGAAATAAACCTTGTGGGAGTGCATACAGTACAGTTGGTGTAGCAGTTTGGCGCTGTCCATAGTACTGAAACTGTATAGACAGACAGACAGGCAGACAGACAGACAGACAGACAGACAGACAGACAGACAGACAGACAGAGAACATGTCAAGGTTTTGAGAGAGAGACAGCGATGCAAACTGGCATTAACAGCAGTTTCTATGTGTCTCCCCCCAATTGTAAGTGATTATTGTGAATGCTCTGTTTAATAAATATAAATAATGAATGTCTTGTTTGGAATGACAGCTAGTTTAGTTTCAACAGCTAGAACCTACGCATTGTCCTTTGTGCTTCAGGCACTATGGATATTTGATGCTTTGAGTGACTTTTTCTCTCCCGCTGACCCACTGACAAAGCTTCCTCTCTGTTATGCAACAGCTTTACAAATTAAGCACTGGATAAATCAATGATGAAGAAAAAAAGTAGAGCACTTTCTGTGTTGGTGACAAAAAGAAACCATTTAGACCGTAAAAGAAAAGAAAGCACTTTTTTCATACACTGGTTTATAAACTATTAAAGTTCAAATTCTGGTGTAATCCACCTTTAATGTGTTTTACACAAGGATCAACCATTTGTATGCTGACTTTGAAAATGTGTACCTGTTTAAGTGGTCTTGAAGCTGACCTAAGCGCTGTTCCACCTCTCCATACGTGATCTCACTGGCAGAATTATCGTCCTCTCTCAGGTCCTGGAACTGTGCTGACTCATTCAGGTAGTCCGTGGATTTCTTACAGGCCCATTTATCACAGCACAGATCTGGAAAGCCAAACCAACACACATGCTTTACATCCTCACATGTGGGTCAGAACAACGTCATTACTAAACAAAACCCCCCACTAAAATAGAGGTAATTAATCATTACATGAGAGCTACGGGTAGGTTCTTTGTTGCAATCTATCAAGCTCTTGAACTGGGAGAATTAACGCAATGTTTTCCAGTAGCAAACCAACCTTGTTGTTATCTCTGCAGGGCACCTGCTAGTATTCAGCTTGCTGTCCACTGATATGTGTTCAGCCTCCTTTGTGATTTTAAACGCACGCGTTCTATGAATACACTATCTGGTGCAGCAGTCTGTGCAGGTGGCTCGACCCTTGTTGGATGTTGTGTGTGCTTTGACCATGGCTGGCACTTACCTTTGCCCTAATGCAGCCTTATGTTTTGTATCTGTCGTCGAGCAGTAGAGATTACCAATATCTTGAGTCTGTCACTCAGTTTTTTATTCTCAGTCATTCTTATCAGTGGGATGTGCTTTGCCCATACACAATCCTGCAATTTATATATCAGGTTTGTCGGTTACTGTAGCATATTTTATACCTCTGAGGCAGACTCCATGGAGAAAAGAAAGAAGACTATACATTTGCAATTTCATCTTTCTGTATTTCTGTTTCATTAGAGGGAGTGAAGTTGCAAATTAATATCAAGCATACTTGTAAGCGACATGTTAAATTATTGCAAATGTTATGTCTTTAAAGCTTGGCCGGCTTATACAGCACATTGGGCACCTGAAGCTCCCAGAACAAACTGTTTTGGTGTAACGTCTGTACAAGTTCTTGTCAAAACAGGAAAGATTACGCTAACAAAATACTCATCAGTAAAACAAAAATACATCACCTTCAAAGGAAGGTCTTCTCTCCACGTTGTTTCTGACAACAAGATTTGAGTCCAGGACTGGGGCCATGGGTGGAGGGGTACTAAGGACTTCTGAACTTCTCTTTAGGCACGAGTTGGACTCCCTCTCTCTCCTCAAGTCTTTAACCACCTCCTTGCTTTCCCCTGTAGATTGCGATCAAAAGGAATCAGTGGAAAAACACTGTACTGTATTCCATGTGGAATAGATGCTCTTAGGGAGCTCCACTCAGTTAACAATAACAAAGAACACATTTGCAACCACAAGAGGCTGTACGAGAGATGTGCAAATTAGTTTCCACTTACCTTTAGATGCCTCTGGTGTAAAGGATATCCTTCTTTTAATGTTCTTATTGCCCTCGCCATCTGAATCACCGCCATGGGAGCTTGAGGGCTGCAACAATGTGAGTATCATAATATACTAATTAATACAATGAGTTTACCACATTGATAAATGTAGAATGGTTAGAAGATAAATGCAATCTAAAATGATAATATCAATAATTTGCTCCTATAACAGCAATGCAATATCCTCTACCTTTGGAGACTCATCTCTAAGGTTGAAGGTAAGCTCAAGGTTGTTGAAGAAATAGTCGGCAAACTCTGGGTACATGTCTATCACCTCGAGCAGATCTTCTCTCTGAATGGTGCTCAGGTCACAGTAACTCAGAGCTCGCACATCAGCATTGGACTTCCCAGGCTTGGCCAACAGATGGATCATTTCTCCAAAGATGTCATTTTTTCCTGATATCAACACACACAGAGACAATACATCTTCTCCAAATGTTTACTGGTATAGGGTACATATCGGTGTTGTTATCTGGATTGACATCTACAGGTACCCATATAGAGAATAACTTGTGTTTTGTTTTCTTTTGGGATTTATCTCGCTATTCCTCAGGCCCTCACTAAAGGGCACAGACATGTTTGTTTTTGTGGATAATAAAACTCAAACAGCCTTCCCTCTCTCTATAGACGTTCTCCCAAGGCAGCACATCAGTTGTCTTTCTGTCTTTGATCCATTATTTATGCTGAGAAATAACTGCAAACTCAAAGCAACTTTGATGTGGAGGGAGAGGAGGTTTTGATTGGGATTGACATACTTGATGTACTTCAAAGAAAAAAAAAGCCAATTCTTAAGCAAACTTGTCAGAAGTCAAGTTGTGTACCATCTGAGTTTCCCGTGCTAAGGGTATATTTTTGCAAAGGACGACAGGTCTGATTTAAAGGTCATGACGAACGAATCCTTTGTTGGTCCCGGGGCTCACTAAATACCAACACTGTAAGCAAAGGTTCAGCAGAAAGCGATATGATGCGCTGGCTGCCAGTGTGCCTATCACAGCACACAGAGTGGTTTATCGCTCCCCCACATGCAGCTCTGAGCACAAGGATTTAGTTCATCAGTGCCTGAATGGAAGTGTAAGAGACTAATTCCTCACCTGAGGAACAATGCTGGCAGTCTTGTTGGACTCATTACTGGAAGAAAATGCTTTAGTGCTATCGACTGACCACTAACTTGTAAGGAGCTGGAACAGTTTAGTTTTTTCAAGCAAATTAGAGCAAATTTATGCTGATGGAGCATTATGTTTGTATCAATTATAAAGGGGTTGATCTTTGAGATCAGTGACTTTACCAGTGTGTTTGTTAATAATGGATTTTGTGGGATGCACTAGTTTAGCTTAAACCCCATTCTGTCAGTTGCAGCTTTTGAAAGCATTCATCTCATGGCAAATTTAATCCAGGCTTGGCCGGCAGCACCTTGTTGGGGTTAACCCGTGAAGTAAAAGATAAATACTTATTATTCTAATAAGAGTAATGTTTATTTAGTACTACTATATTGCTGGGGAAAATAGTTTACACATTTAGAGCTAGCAAATGTCTTCGTAAATTTTGCAGATTTATGTCATTTCCCTGTGCTGTCAAAAAACGTGGCAGCTATTTCACCATGCTCTTAAAAATTGCCAAACAACCTTTCATAGAGCCACTTAATACAAATGTCAGGCTCTCAAACTTGTCACACGAACAGCCGTAGGGGCCAGAGGACAGACATGGGGGACGGCAGGCGCCTTGCCATTCTTGTCAAAAAGTGTGAACACAGTGGTTTAGCTGCTGCAATAACCTGAAAATTATGCAAGGTGTAAGTAATACAAGATCTGGAATATTTCGATTACCTCTCACGGCTCTCAAAAAACTATGGCAAATGTGCTGATAGAGCTGGCAGTGTTTACCTGAATGGGAACCGGAGACTGGGTGCTACGCTTTCAGGAAGACGCGGTCGGTCAGAACAGCAATATCAGCCTTAACTGTCATATGAGAGCAGTGCAATGCTCGAACATACACTAAACCCTGGCTCGCCTATATCAACAAAACATGGAGAAGCTCAGATAACAACACACACAGAGGGAGATCGACTTCATTCTCTGCTCAGGTAGACATTACTCCACTATATCGTCACACAGCTAGTTGTCTGCTGTTATTTGTATGCACTGAATGTGGTGTATTGCTCTTTTTGATTATTTGATGTGCACACAAGTCGCGCTGAGCCTCCTATAACTGTGTGTGTGGCCATTAGGACACTGCACTGTATACCCTTTCCTGAACAAAATATCAAGCATCCTGGACAGAGTAGGACGTTAGCTCAATCAATTATTCAAATGTTTCAATCAATCAGAGCAAACTACATAATTAATACCCTTCACAAAAAGCCAAAGGTGAAAGCAAACTTTGCATATTTTTCATACAAAATGTAAACACTACTATTTTAATTCCAAAAGATGCAAAAAAGGAACCATATGTGTATAGTCTAGCTAAATATAATATACTATTGATAGCACTGACAATATATGTACTCATGCAAACTCACAAAACTAGCACTACGGTCAGAATAATATGAATTTGAAGCACCACTTCCTCTTTGAAACTCAGTGAAAAGCAGAGGAATAAGGGGTTTTGTCTTTGTCTCAACAGGTTTGATGCTGACACTCAACAATCAGCTGGCAGATCTTCAAGACAACAGGGAGGTGACTTTTGCAGTTATTCACACCACTATGTGATAGGCCTACATTTTGGGAACAATCGAGACTGTCACTAGATTATTGATGCTGATGATGGAAACTGATAAAGGGTCACACAAAAACAATTTTGTCTCAAAGGAGATAAATACATCCACCAAAAAGCGATAACAATCCCTTGATAATTTAGTATTGGCTATTACCATACTTCACATAAGCAAGGATTGTATTTACCCAGGATGGCTACCACAATGTCATCTTTCAGGATCTCAATAGAGCCGCGGGACAGAAAGTAGAGAGCGGTGAGCACATCCCCACTGTGGACCAGAGTGTCTCCAGGAGGGGCATGAGTGGTTTTGAAGTGCATGGCCAAGGCCCTCAGGCAGCCTTTGGAGGCTCCTTGGAACGCTTTGCAGTCGTCAAGAAGACTCTTGTTGAGGTGAAGGCAGATATCTGCCTGCAGGCACTCAGGAAAACCTTTTAAGACCTGTGATGCAGATACAATTTGTGAGTTAAATTGCACAAAATACTGAATTTCAAAGAGATTGCTCTGCGAGCCGGTGGGAAACTGTGAGGAGTGTTAAGATGAATGCACTTTTACAAAGAGAAGTTGTAATTTAGCTTGACAATAGCACAGATAAAAGGACATAAGGAAAACAAATGTGGATTAAACAGTCACAAGGTCTATTGGAAGAACAACCTTGTGGGTAATAGGACACCATAGTCTTTCTTAATGAAGACGCATTTATAGAAATTATATCAAGATGTAACAATTTCCGATTTCATACCAAATGTCATGAAAAAATAACCCCAAATACCCACACTGCCTGCTCAGTTTGGATTTGTTTTTGCTTTCTTGTCTTGAACTGGTAACACAACATATCTGAGTTAAGGAACTGTGCATTGTATGATATAATATGAGCCACAAAGAAGCCACCATTTGTATATCCTAGGTCAATTAATTTGTAGAAACCATGGATTAAATGTATTAAAAATGCTTTTGATGTAGGCATCAATTTAAAGGAAATAATTGACTGCATAACATTATTCATTTTACACAACCTATAACTTACAACTTCTCTGACCAGTAACCACATTTAATAATCACAACTTGTATGCTTTACCCCAATATGGAATATATTATATATTATATGATGTAGGAGGAGCTATTGGATTGTAAAGCCTTAAATAGTAAGGAAACACTCAATCGTGGGTTATTACTCTAAAAATCTAAACTTCTATTTCCTGAATTGATCAAACTAGGTAAAATTACCTGGAAATGAAAACCTTGCGCTGTTTCAATCTCAACATTAACATTAAAAGTAATAAAAGAGCAGCACATTAACACATGTATTGTTGAGGAATATCGTAGTTGCCTGCAAAAGTTACTGATAAGGTTATTGCAAATAACATTTCAGTAATGTGGATTTAAAATAAGACAAAATTACATTTCAGTGCATGCTACTATACTTACATAGTTCACTCTAAAATATGATGTATTTGCTTTCAGATATGAAATAGGCTATACTAATTGGATGAATTCACACAAATCATGCATATACTGTGAGTGATGGACATTTCTAATATTGACACTGTCGGGATAATGGGGTTAATATTTTAAACGGTGCTGAAACAGTGCCATGAAAATGACAAGAAATAAAAACATGTACCTCCTGCTCTTACCAATGTAGGGATGTTAATCCAAATGAAAAGCAGACAAGAGAAAGAAAGCTATTTTTAGAATATTGCATATTCAACATTTCTACTGTCATTCAATTTCAATTCATTTCAAATCAATTTTAATTAAATTCAAGATCAGTTTATTTTGTTGGGCATGCTATCCAGTTAAATTGACAGTTAGATGTGGTGATCCCTTTTACTTACCGTGTTCATATCAATGCCGTTGGTGTAGGCCCAGGAGTGTTGGAAGTACTCTTCCAGCCGCTGCCTCAGTGGATTGGGAATCTGATGAAAGCGTATGAACTCCCTGACCCGTAACATTTGAGCATGGTATCGGGCCGTACTCGAGTATAACCTCTGGATAATGGCAGAGACGTTTCCAAAAATACTGGCATACATGAGGGCTGAAACACAAACAATGATCAATGAAAGAGGTAAGTTAGAATTCTGTTATCTCGTCAAGTCAAATCAAGTCAAATTTGTATTCATATAGCAATATCACAACTCACTAATTTGCCTCAGGGGGCTTTACAATCTGTGCAGCACACAATCCTCTATCCTTAGACCTTTGACTCAGATAAAGAAAAATTCCCCCCAAAAAGATTGAATTAGGAAGAAACATCAGGAAGGACCACAAATGAGGGATTGCATGTCCAAGGTGGACATACATGCAATAGATCTAATCAAATAAAGTTAATGACTTAGTTCACTTTAAATGCTGCGCCAGATACAAGCAGAATAAAGTTATGCTAAGAGAAAATGAAAGAAAAGGCCAAAACCTACTCACATCCAATCAACATGACACAGATGGAAAAGATCTTCTCTGAGTTGGTGTTTGGGGAAACATTTCCAAAGCCCACGCTGGTCAGACTGCTGAAGGTGAAGTAAAGTGCTGTGACATATTTGTCCTTGATAGAGGGACCAGAGTTAGGGTCGCTATAGTTGTATCTCTTTCCTATGGACACGCCCAGATTGTCTAGCCAGCCAATCTTGTGCTCCAAGTAGGGCTTCTCCACGTTGCCAATGGCGTACCATATACAGGCTAGCCAGTGGGCAATGAGTGCGAAGATGCACATGAGCAGCATGAGGACTGCAGCCCCATACTCAGAGTAGCGGTCCAGCTTCCTCGCTACACGCACCAGACGCAGGAGCCTAGCTGTCTTCAACAGGCCAATCAGAGTGGTGGTCTAAACAAAAAGTGGAGTTGGGCATTGTATTAGTAATAGCAGTAGTTTGAATGTTAATATGTCAAACTACAGAACTTGAACAGTATTATAATACATGTATCTAATTTCAGTACGGGACATTTCATTTGTCATACAATTATCAAGAAACAATCTTATCTGCTGCATATCTACCATAGCCGCAACCTCTGACATGTTCTCTTTATCAAGAACAAATCTAATGCACTGAGAAATCCAGAGGGTCAATTCACAAACTGAGGTAATGAGTTTCTGTTACGGTGAAAAAAGACAATGACTCCATTGTGGCAACTCCCCACAGCTCTTTTTTCAAAGGCAAATGAACACAGACGTGAAGACACCAGCAGCTCACAGATAAATCCTCATTTATTCAACAGGAAACGGGCAGAAACACTCACTCAGTGGCTCCATGGGAGTTGGTTGCTGCTTCTGTGTCATCAAGAAAGGTTTAAGAATCACTAACTACTATTCCCATTGGAACATTGGTCATTTATCTACCTGCCAATTACTGAATGACCTTTGTAAAGGAAGCTAATGTCTGCACACTCTCCTTCTTAACCACTATAGCATCACCTCATATATAGATTTTCTTAAAAAAGAAGGGATTCATCATGGTAAAATAATCCCCATTGCACTATGTTCAAGAAAAATTCTGGGGACATTTCCTGGGTTTCAAGTAAAGCATTTGTATTTTACATTAAAGGTTTATGTTTCACATTGACATTTCTATCATTCAACTATGACCCCAAACTTTACCAAGTGGTTAGAATAGAATAGCCCACTTAGTAGAATCTCCCCCTCACACCAATTATGATATGCACTGTGCAGTTATGTATGAATGTAATTAACTTATTGAGAAGTTACTATGGTTCTGTCCTCCAGTGGATATTTCAAGTTGAATGACTCCCTTAGCGACTTACTATTGCTTTGACTTCAGGACAACTTTTATGATCTGGCTGCCTTAATGGATTTGAACAATACTTCATTATGTAACATGTAAGAATTGACCAGATTCCTTTTCTAATGTTACTAAAAAAAATTAACAAAATGCAAACGTAACAAGTGGTTCTCCAAAAAATATGTTGTTTTACGTCTAAGGGAATTATATTCTGTTTTCTTTGGTAGTTGCTGTTTCACGACTAAAAGTATTGGCTTTGAGTCTACTAATTCATTGTAGCCTTCTTGTATACGATTTGCATATTGGAAACTCTAAGATCAGATCAGTGTGTTGGTATGTTAGCCATAAATATGCATTTAAAGGCCCACACTACCATACATTTGAGGTATATGTACATGTATAATTGCAGAGTTTGATGAACAAATCTGTATTTTGTCTTCACCTCAACTGATCTTAATAAAAGTCTGTTTCACAGCCGGGGTATAAATATAAATATATGAACAGCTTGATATATTAAAATACCCCCCTCCCCTCTCTCTCTCCCTGTTCCTCTCTAATGGGAAAAACATTTAGGGGGTTCAAGTTGGGACAAAGCACTACACTTCTTTCCGATCGCATTCACAATAAAACAGCTTGAAATACATCTTTTGTTTTCCTGTTTCTATTATAATCATTAGCATTATTAACAAAACCCTACGTGGTGTCAATTTTGCATAATGCCCCTCCCAGGATGTTCAATCTTGTGGGAAGACTAAATAGTTTTAAAAACAACAAGACATTGATTGAAAACAACAAGAAATTGCTTGAAATCTATTTCAAATATATTCTCTGCTCCAACCAACAGTTTTACTCAAGCGCTAGTAGGTTAACACTCTCTTGTTAAGCTGCTAAATTAAAGAGCTTTGTGAAAACCATCTGCCACTGTCACAGTTGTTTCTTATTTTCTGAATGAGAATGCCGTTGAGTGGGACGTTGCTGAAAATTATTAAGACCATGCTGGTTAACTGAAAGCAATGTATCTACTATTGTACTATTTACTATTATTCATTATAATGTAAACCAGTTTGCATTGATTTCCCAGAGGCAAAAGATAATATGTTTTACTCACAACTTTATGAGCAAATTTGCCAGAACTCTTTTGTGATTTCTTTGTTAAACTGTCTTGTGGGAGAAAAAAAACATCCATTTTCTTTCAGATTTGTTGTGATTCACTGAACTGACTCAGCAGCAGCAGCAGCCATGACTGAAAAGATGATTATGGTTTATAATCAGGAGCTTTTCGGGTGTAATGGAGTGCCTACAAAGCACAGTAAAGCACTGAAGTGGATCTCGGGCCTGAGGGGACATATCCTCCCAACAAACAAGCCAGCAGGCCTGGCATCCAGCCTACCAATGGCCATCTCACATCTGCATGTAAGCTGTGCACACAGCCCTGTTGGCCTGCTCCTCATTGATTTCCATTTGGTAAGCCATTAATCCGTGTAAATGGATTCTAGAATGAGGACCATTCAAAAAAATAGAGAAAAAAGTATGAAAAAACATGCAATCTAAAGTAATCCTTTCAAAGCCGAAACTGAAAGATTCAGGCTTTACTAGTGGCCCAGGGGTACAACTCTGGACTTAGTAAATGGATAACAGGGCAAGCATGACCGGGTTGATGTGCAGAAAAGCTTCCTAGGTAAAAACTATATGCTTTAGAGATAACATACCTCATCTGATCCTGAGCCAAAGATGAGAAGGTCAAAGGGGATTGCCGCCACCATGTCGATAAGGAACCAGCCTTTAAAGTAATGGATTGCTATCTTAGCTGGATCGCTGACGACCTCCTCGTTCAGGTTTACGTAAGTGGTCCTGAAGTTTATGAGGATGTCGATGATGAACATGATGTCCACCATTAAATCCACTACATTAAGAGGGCTGCAGGAGTATCCGCATTCACGCCTCTTCGATTCCTCTGTGTCATTGAGAAGAAAAGCAGCAGAGTAGGGAGTGAGGATTGCTGTGTAGATGACCAGCAGCAGGATCAGCCAGTCCCACACAGCTTTAAAGGGGCTGTAGTGAAGGATGGTGAACTTGTCAATGCGGGCTGTCTGGAGTTTGTACTCTGGTAGGACATCAGCTCCGAGTGACAGGACCTGGGGGAGTGGAAAGAGAGGTTCAGATCAATCAGGGATACCATCCGATTATGCTATGACACTTTTAAATGTCACTGCAATGTATTGTGGATCAACATCTTAATTAAATGGGATCACTGAAACAAAATCTTAATTGAGGTTGATAGTGTTTTTCATTGTTGATAATCCTTCTGACAGTTTGATTAAAGACACCTTCAAGTACTTAATTCTTATGATCATTATTGCTGAGGCCCACTAGGTAATTTAACCAGTTTAAAGCCTTCGAGGACTGATTTAACAGCAACTGTGACACACAAAGGTAAGTGCTCTGCAGTCCAACAGTAATAGGTAAAGGCAGCCACTCCAGGATGACAAGTAGATTGCCCCATAAATAATCTGACTGACGCTCACTTGTTACACGTTCTAAGTTAAAGTACTTTACTGTACGAACGATAAATTAGAGAAGAGCAGTTCAAATTTTGCTGATAGATATTTGTATACAAATATTTTGGTAAACAAAAACCTGTTTTAATTTTCCAATATGAATGAACTTTGACTGGATTATAAATTATTCAGCATGCCAAGAAAAGCCAAGCCGCCCCCTGTTTTTGCCTTAATAAGCAGTGGCAGACAAAGAGGGATAGTGCAGGAGCGAGGATAAGGGCGCCGGGTCTCTCTATTAATTTCAGCACATTCCCCTATCCTCACAACATGCATTATAGATTTCCCAATGCTAGCAGTCAGGAAGTAGATGCAGTTTTCCCGTCTCAGCGATGTCTCCAAACTCCAAACAAACGTCAGCAGGGAGGGAGAGTATTTCACTCTCATCCTACCAACATCATAAACATACGAAGACTACCAATTGGGGTCCCTGGGGAGGAATTATTATTTAATTTTATGAAAGTGACAGGTCATTTGCATATTGTGGGAGACTAAAATAGACAGAGCACATGAGGAAATCTGTGTCCGCTGCATCTGTGTCTGCCTCCTTCAAAATGACTGGCACACTTGCCCCTGATAGTATGGGATATTATAAATTAGGACGCATGGCAGACAGTACGTCAATAAACAGTTACATAGATCAAAAACATGTTTTTCCCATTGCTTTTGGACCAAATACATCGGTATACAAAAGGGTGGTTTAGAATGCACTAATTAAAACAGAGAAAAAAATGACAGGAAGTCATTTTTTTCTAGAATGATAGAATAAAGCACCTGTGAGATATGACAAATAGTATACCTTGGTACCCCAGTTAGTAAATCTAAGGTTAATCATGTTGATGGTTCGTCTTTATTTATGAATGAGTAAAATCTGTTAAGCACAAGAGAGGCCCAGGAGGAACCTAATATCTTTTAATAGTTGCAAACATTATGAAAACATAGCTGTATTGCTGTTCTGCTGTAGTGACTTTCACACAGTTTTAATTGCAATTTGTACTGAACAAAATTATTTGTCAGGATGATTAAAACTATCCAATGATTTTGACCTTTTTATTGAATGCCTATTCAGGTGAAACATAGGCATTCATTAATCAATATTGAGTTGGATGCCTGCACTCTTAGCTGTCCTTGACAAGCTGGCATCAGCTGGTCTTGTCAACAGGGAATTGAGTGACTAGATAGTCCCTATGACAGGAAGTGTTAGTCCTGCTGCATTGTCCTTGAGAAAGAAACTGAATCCCTGTAGAAGGCTTGCAAGTAAAAATATGAATGTCCTTGGGATGTCCTTTCTCTCCCTTCCTGAAAATACTACTCTTAGTTGATGTTGATGAGAATTCATTTTCCCATTTTCCCCCTCAATATTATCCTCACTTCCTCTGCAGGTAGGAACGTCTAATTACCCTTCACTCCTGTCCTTAACTCTAGAACACTAACGTTAAAAATAGTAACACCATCACTAACGTCGGGGATATTTCACCCGATATAATGTACCTGATAGAATATACTTCTCATCAAAATATATTAAAATACAACAATACAAGGCAAATTGAAGTACTCTTATTTTATGTAACCCTATAGAACTCCTCATAAAACGAAAAACAGGTATCATGGGGGACCCTAAAAAAGGCTCAAAATCTGGTGAAAAATTAGGGAATCGTCAATAAAACATGATTAAAAATATAAATAATGGAACTATGAACTTGTTCTTTGGTCCACCCGTTCCTGGGACATGTGAGCCTTGTTCTGTGAAGGAAAAGTCTCCCTGCAATGGTAATGTCCAGCCGAATTCTTTTCACCCTCTATCACTAATGTCGGATGAAAATCACCCGAACACATGCCTGTTAAAAAAACAGGGATTGGAGCAGAGAGACATGCCTACCTTCAATAACGTCAGTGAGCAGCATGAAGCTACACAAGGACCCACACAACTCAGACAAAAGCAACACAATGAAAATAACGTAACCACAATCACTCGGGTGAAAATCACCTGAGCGATTGTGTTCGAGGGTTAATGTCTCTCCTCCACTGACCTGGATGGTACCTCTGTGAACTATGGGATCACAAGCTGTATTTTTTCCACCTGCCAGCAGGAAATTTCACCAGCAAGCTGTCACATGTGCTGTGTATCAGAGTACCACGCTATCCCTACCTTCAAGGTACCCCATTAAATGACTACATTTGAGTCAGTGCAGTGATGAAGACATAATCACAGCCAGCTACCACCCATCAAACACAGCCAATTGTGTTCTTTGAAATACAGAACCAAGGATTTTTGAGAATCAAACCCTAGGCGTTATGATGGTGGTTAAACAGTTTGCCTATGGTACTGCAATCTTAAACAAACTGGAACATACCGACTCACCTGCGTGACTTTTTCTGTGACATTGTGAGTTCTGTCTTTGACCTTTGGTGCTATGATGGTTGTCTCGGGAGTTGGCGGAGAATGAGTCTTCTTGTCAATCCCCTCAGAGAAATTGAGTGCAATCAGAGGGATCTTGTGGATGGTGCTATACTTATTGATGTTAGAATCAGAGGTAGAGCCAAGCAGACTGGGCTTCACATGATTAAAAGCACCTGGTGGTTTAGAACAAATAACAGTCACATTAGTACCCTTGGTAAACTTATCCTATACACAATACCTCAAATGTATGTTGATAGGCTTGCACATGTGTCAGTAACAACCCAAGCTGCTACCATCTGATGGTCAGTCTGCTCACTCAATGTAGTGAGCAGAGCTTAAACAGATACAGTAAATACATTAATGGAATAAGGGTGATGGTTTTTAGACTTAACAAATATTAAAAGGCATGCTTCACCTTATTTTTATGTTTTGGTGATAGTGTGACATAATACTCCTTTGTAGATACTGTAGATGCATTGGTGTAGCCAGCTGTACTGTAGAAACAGACTATACGTACATAGCACCATTGACTAATATATTCTGGCATCAGCTGATAGTGAAAAGCTAAATTGACTTTTTATGCCATTTGTGGCAACAGAGCGCTGTTGAATAAAGAGTAAGTGTTAAGTAACACAACATAGTGTTGGTACATGGCTTTGAAATTATTCAGGATTTGACCTTGCATAGTTTGTAAGAATAGCTAATCAGCAGAACTACAACATTATCAGATAATACAAGTATACATTCATGCAGGTTAGTCTAAAAGCAATGCTTTGATTAGTGCATGATGCAAGCTGATACGAGGCTGATGTGACAAAATCACAACGTTGTTTTAAGAAAACATCATTTCTCATAATTAAGTGGAGTCAGCCCACTTAACTGATCCAGCAAAAGTGGATCTGTGAAGAGCATTTATACTGATTGCCTTTCTTGAAAGTCATGCTCCAGAACAGCACTGAGTCATGGGCAAAAATACACGTTTACCTGGGACATTGTCAAAGGAAGCGTTTTGTGGACTAAAGAAGAAACTAAAGCAACTAAAGAAGAAACATTTTAGGAAACCGATATATATATTTAAGAACAAATAATAGTAAAGATAAGTAAAGTGTGCCTGTCTACAAATGTTGTGTCTTAATATAAATATACAATAATATAAAGACTACATTTGTAATGAGTGTACTGCTAACCCAAGTGTCATATGGTTGAATTAACACTAGTCTGCATTCTAATGCAAACTCCATCATAATGTGATGGATGGACCAGCTGGGCTCTTTACACCAATTTCTGCTGGAGCGGTAAGCTCTACTTACATACTGTATTTCTGTACATACCTTCACCGGTATGACGATCCTTGAATATGCTTTGGGAATTTGAGCTGTAGACCTCCATTTCATGGACAGATGAGGCTCGCCTCATGCTGTTGATGCTGCCTCTGGGGAAGGTGTTTGAGAGGGTGGTGGAAGATTGGTGTGGCTCTGTTTGGTACAAATTATCCCAGAGGTGTTTAGGGGACGAATGGCCAAGTGGTTCGGGGCCGACGTTAGCCTGGGAAGATTGGTGGCTTGAGTCTATGAGTCCATGCGTGTCATTGGTCTCAATGGGACTGCAAATGCTCTTGGTGGGTGAAGGGAAGCTCTGCAGGGCCACTGAGCCCTCATTCTCTTTGGGCGGGTCCACTAACACAGCATCTGGGTCCTCTTGCGGAAGAGATTGCTTGGTATTCATTAGGCTCAAAGCGGCCTGGCGGAAGCGGACGAATCTACTCCTCCCTAAAAAAAGAAAGATTATGAGAAAGCACCGAAAACTATAAACATCCCAAAGTAAATTGTTTACATAATGAAAGCCATGAAAGGATAACAAGGTTATTCTGCCAACAACATGTGAAAACGGAAACTGAAATATAAAAAATACTTGTATTGTAATTTAGAACTGATAAAATACTCAATTTACAAATCCATTTTTATCAATTACAAAGGTCATGAAAGTGGAACTAGGAGAACCAACCTCCTTTTCTTAGCTAAATGATAATTTATTATTATTAAAGACTAATTCATTCTAAAAGTATTATTATTATTAAAGTTCAACGTTGAGAACGTCAGGTTCTGAAACATGTCCACTCATAAATAATGAAATGAACAAATTCGGGCTCTGGTTTCTCAACTGTGCAGGCCTCCATGTTATTTTCAAATTAATCTTTTATAAGATGTCCATGTTGAGTTTGTCCCCAGACAAGCAGGGGATCAAATTTCTATAAATTCTGCAAGACTTTTTGTAACTGAAGCTTCATGTCTTTTAATTAACGAAACAATGTTTAGTGGAAGATTCTATTCTCTAGTGGTAAACAGTTAGCAGATCAGTGCACTTACACTATGAAAATTAAGACAGATCAAAACAGATGTGCTTTTGTCAAATCATCTCCATTCAGTTACCATTAGCATGTTAAAAGGCAGATTGCACAATCAATCTATTATGCTTCAAAAACAACAAAAACAAAAACAAACAACACAAAAACACATTTTCACAAGGGACACAGTCACCAATGTTAATGACCTCTTGGGACAGTTTTGTCTCATTAACAATAGAAGGAAGGTGAAAGTGAACTCTGCCTCTATCGTGAGGCACCCATCTCTCAGCAGCCGCCTTACATACAGTCATTGCCATCTGTTTCCATTCCCTGGCCAAATGTGCTGATGTTACAACTATAGCAGCTTACAATAGAGCCATGACACTCAAGTTTCCTGGAGAGGAACCTAATGACATACTGAGCTGGCAAAAGATATGGACAACCATCCTGTCTCTTCTCTGCAGGGAGACTGTCATCAAGGCTCTTGACTCTTGCTCTTGCTGAATGTGTATTTAATACCTATATAACATATTGTGGTATGGAAAGGTCTAGCACTATCAACCTTATTAGGTGATGTTTGTTGTCAGAGCTGGTAGCTGCAGACTAAGAAATCTCAGCAACTCATGAAATAATTGTCTTGAAATTGTGTACATGAGATCATGGTCCCCGAAGTTTGGAGCCTACTAACTTTGATGGTCCCCTGACTTTACCTCTAGCACCAACATGAAGTTGACATTTGTTTTTGCAGTGAAATCTGTCAACAATTACCTGCAACACAGACATTAGCCTCTGCTGTACTTATTGCTAATGAGCAAATTTTAGCATGCTAAAACACAAAGTGATGCATATCTCAGATAGAAGGAAATAGGGAAATTATGTCAGATATTTGGATTTTGCCTAATACTGACGGAAACATGTGAACCTGTCTTTCCCAAAATAGTCTATGTTTATTCTTGTTACTGAGACAATTTGCAAATGTAAAGGAGATAAGAATACGCATCTCCAAATCATTGTACTTTGCTGAAAAACAGTGGATTTTGCGCTTTGAGCTGTAAGCGAGTTAAAGTATCTCAGGGTCTTGTTTACAAGAGAAAGAAGGCAATCAATGCAACCTTAGCAGTGACATGGTCTTTTGTGGTGAAAAAGATGAGCTGAGTCTGAAGGTGAAGTTCATGATTTAGCGGTTGATATATTTTCCAGCCCTCAGCTATGCTCACAAGTGATGGGTAGTATTTCAGAGTATGAGATTGTGGATACAACCAGCCAAAATAACTTCCCTTCACAGGGTGTATGTGCTCACTCTAAGGAATATGATGAGGAGCTTGAACATCTGTAAAGAGCTTGAAGTGGATTTTCATATTAAAAGAAACAGGCGTATCTGCGCCTCTATTTTTAAAGATACCATATTCTAATGGTGTGGATTGAACAGTGGAAAAAAGTATCTGTCCACCGAACAGTGTATCTTTCTGATGAGTAAATTGCAAGTATATTGTCTCTGGTTTTGGGCCGAGCAGGCATGTTGAAGTTGCTGAATGATGTGTTCTAGATGGCAGGTCAGGGAAAGAGGGATTACTCTCATTCCAGGCTCAATATTGTGCGAGTTAATACCTGAGGGCTTTTTGCCTGCTGTCAACAGAAGATCATAATTAGCTCCCCAATGTCCAAAAATCACTTCTAACAGGCTGCTACACCAAAATGTATGGCTTTTTTGGGAGTATTCTCCCTGATCAATTCAGGTAAATCCCTAAACAATAACTGAATTTCTTTTTTGAAAGCAGTGACATGTCCAAGTCCTTCCTCTTCCCATGAAGCAGTCATGCCATTGTGCTATAAAGACCTGACAAACCTGGTAATTTTTTTCAAGTTTTTGTTTCCATGGTCTAAAACGCTGTTGATTACATTAATTTTCCATACACATTTTAAGAAACACTGAATATGGTGTGGAAATAAAAAATACAATACAGTATGTGCATATAATATAGTCCAATAGTATGCAGCACCAGAGCTAAATCATTAGCATGAGTCTTTCGTCAAACCCAATATTGCGTAAAATTCCACTTTTATGCCCTGGCGTTATCTAAGGGCTGCTCAAAGATAAAGACAATAGTAAGGTCATACTTAAAGTGTGATGTGTGCATGTAGTCAAGACTCTTTCCAATCAAATGTCACATCATATTTCTTTCTACCCCATCTACACACAGGCCCCCTCGCTGTAGCACGCTCACAAGCAATCAACTCTGATTAGCAATGTTGGTAACGGGCAACGGACACTCGCTCACACACACATATGCATCCATGCACAAACTAACATACACTCATACACACAGTACAGCACAAGTCAAATGGCAGTGTCCTGGAGGAATTTATGCTGAGGGAAGTGGATAGCTGAGCTGCGGTCAGAGAAGGATGCTCAGTGCCTCCAATCAGAGAGGAGCTGGAACGTCTCACTGACATGTACACCTACTGACACACATCCAAATCAAAAATGCTATATATATGCTGTTCTCCCAAAAGACATAAAACAAATAAATAATTGAACATTTTCAACAAGATAAGGTTATGTCAGCAGACCGCTCATTCCCTGCATGCACACAGTGCATTCCATCATTGTGCATGTAAACCGCTTTGTACTGGCAACTTAAATAATGCATACTTTTGTGGAATACTAATAGAAGCTCGCAACATTTTTGGAGGAGCATCTCAGGAAATAAAATACAAATCTCTAGTGCCCAATTAGTGTCTAACAGATGTATTTTTATTTAACTTTTTTTTTAGGAATAGTGCCATTTCACAAAATGCGCACCAGCTTAATTTGGAGGGGGAAAAAAAGAGAGAACATCTGATAAATTAATGACACATGCCATGCCATGCATAATTCTTTGTCACAGCATCATATCAGGATTTTCTTTTAGCTTTGATCATGAAAGAAGTTTTTATCTAGAGAATACTGGTTTGGGATGAAAATGAAATTTCAACTAATTCAAATTCAAGATTCAAGATATTTTTACTGTCATATGCACAGCAAAAAGCTTATTTTGCTTGGTCCTCCTAACACACAGAATTACAATCAACTTAAGGTAAAAAATAAATACAAATAGGCACAAAATATAGCAACAGTATTGCACAAAAATGCCACATCAACAAAGACAAAAAAAATAGTCTCTCTCTGTAACAATCCCTTTCCAGGTATATTTATAACATAGTAAGGAAGGAATGGCATATTTCAATTTATGTTTGTAATTTTGTAAAATTTTAAATATTATATAGGTGGAGGCTTCAAATAAGCCCAGTTGGCTGTTTGTCTCTTCCTGCACTGTGATATTCATTTTCTGTTATGATTTTTTGTTTTATTGTTTGAATTGTGCAAAATAAATAAAAATAAATAAACAATACTCACTATGATCTGACTTTGTAGGGGATGTTGGGCTTATCTTCTCTGTGGATTGGTCACTTTCCTCATCCGCGATGTAATCAAAATTTAAGATAAACATCATCACCATGCCCTCTTCATTTTTCACAGGGATAATGTGAATGTTACACAGGAAGTCAGACCCTGAAAGAGAAGCAAAGTGTCAGTCAGCGCCAAAAAGTGGAATCCTTTTTATCCTTCTGCCAGTCATCTCTAAAAGGGTAAAAGTATGTCCCAAGATGTCTTTATTTGACCTAAAATTAGAGAAAAAAAATCCCCATCATGCTTAAGGGAAATTTATGAACAAGTATTGCAATCAGCAAGTCATTTTAGAGGCCATTATTTAGAATTTTTATTAAACAGAAATCTAAAAATGACTGACACCTCCCTCTGGTTTCATATAAATGTTGGGAAAACAGAGTTGATCCAATTTAAAGGTCAACGCCTGCATGTCAGAGCAAATTAAATAGTACAGATAGATAAAATAAGTATGCCCAGGGGTTAAAGAAGTCAAATAAAAAAAAAATAAGTGTGTTCATGTGTGCATGTTCCATATAGATGCACTGCTTGTATTTTAATGAGCAATACATAGCATGGAAATGATAGCAGGACCTGGACAAATATAATGCGAGAGCCACAGCATGGTGCAGAGAGCAGGGTTTAGTAGAATAGATCACAGGCAGCCCAGAATACAGGCAATTTAGAGGATTGCAGTGGGCTCATAGGAACAATCACTGAAACCGAGCATTGTGTGAGGCAGTGAAGCAGAAAACAATCCATGATCTAAACTTAGTCTTGAGCCCAGAATATACCAATTTATCAGCTGAACTGGTTATAGCTGAGAGTGGAAGCTATTGATGCCTGAGGGCACAACTGCCCACCAATGCAACTATAGCTACTCACTGGACCCTAAACAGCAACACAGTAACACCTAAAACCAGGCTGACATACAATATCACAGTGACCATCTCTGGTGTAGGAGGAAGCTATCTTGAAAATACCCAGCACACATTGTATATATATATTCAAAAACTAAAGTTTTTATATAATATATTTAGACTATATTTAGTTATATTAGTTATCTGGTCTATGCAATTAAAATGTCTATACTAACTTTCTATATAGGTCTGTCTGTCCTTCTGTCTGGCGTGGTGTGTTGCTCCTACTCACAGAGGACACATATTACCAGTGTTCACTGTAATCTCTGCAGGGCCCACAGACACCCTGCCAGCAGCATTCATTAGCAGTAGACTTGCAGTCTGACTAAATATAACAAGCTTGGTCTGCCTCAACATGCCAGAGTTCTGTTGGAAGGATTTCTGCATCAAATCACAGTCGTGATGCTGCATTGTCACCACTGAAAATATGATCATGTGATTTCAAATGAACAGTATTTGAGAATACAGGTAGAATGTTTCAACAGTATCCTGTGAATTAATGTGAATAGCATGAGTATGTGCTGTATGTGGATAATAAGACCAGCAGGTCTATACGCCAGACATCTTGTCATGGGCGCCTGGGTATGTTGTGCTGTAAAGTAGAAGATCAGTGCAAGTTTTGAGTATAGATTTCTATGAACAACATATTGACCATATTTCTAATGTTTAGTCTCTAACCACACATTCTTTTATTTTTCTTTCAACCAGAATGTGCAAATTACATCTTTTTTTGTTAACAACAACATTTTTCAATGTTGTCCAGTGTTGCATCACTGGGCAATTAAAGATGATATTTCAATGAAGGAATGTGTGGAAGAAATAGCCATAATCTTCTCCTATGAAAGAGTATGTCATAAACTGACAGATCAGCAAAATAATTGCACAAAAATATGACAGTCTTTTGTTACTATGACCTGATGTGCTGAAGTGTTCCACTCTTTTCAATGAATCAACAACATTAAAGAAAGTAAATAACGGGATGTGCTATATGATTTATAATTTGTGGTTTCAGTTTCTTTAATATGAGTAAGTATTTGGTACATACAGTATGTCACATAGAATATATACTCTATATAACATTCTACTTCTGTTATATTCCCTATCACTTGGTTTCCTGCTCTTCTTCTTGTTTTGTCTAAGAGTTTGTTATCGTCACCTTCCTAAAATAATGGCCAAAAAGTCATTTTTTGACACAAAATATTTTCTTGCCTATTAAAACCTCTGGTAAAATCGCCTACATCCTCAGTTGAACAGATTCTACCCCTATAGAATAACGCCCTATGTCAAGAGTGTGACTTAGGCCATTTTAGTTTGCCTAAGTCAAAATACAATGTGACTTTAGGCAATTTTACAAGCTTTTCAAGATGGCATTTTGAAGCTAGCATTTAAGCAAGCAATTTAATTAGCATTTTTTGTCAATGAAAATCTAATTTGAACATAATATTAGTAATCATAACATCATTTGACCGGTATTACAGTATGCCTGTTGTGCAGTGTCTAGAGGCAGCTTGTGCACCCCTATTACATTTGGTCAAGTTTTTTGTGTTTTCTGAAAAACCTGAAAAAATGATTTGGGCCATTATTTTAGGAAGGTGACAATATGATAATATGATATTTCAAAGTGTTATAGCATTTTTACAGGCTATGCCTTCAATTTTACTTTACTTTAATTTTACACTTTTCCTCTTACCTTGCCCCATCCTTAATAGACTAACTGTATTCTACTCATATATATATATATACAGTATATATGTATGTCAGTATGTACTTATGTATATAAAAAATAACCCCAAAAAGTCCATGTCCATTGAGATAAGATAATGATAAACACAGTATACTGTATATGTGGTCTTTTTTTGGCTGTGCACGACGTGTTAAGGCCCGGCTGGCTACCGGACCTGGTGACGAGCTCCCCCCTGCTACAACTCGAAATACAACTAGATCTTCATTTAGCTCTCTGTCAGGGAATTTCTTAAATTTTCTGAATTGTACAATAACCCATGCATTGAATATGAATTGCTTAAGTTTACTGAATGCAGCAATGAGCATATACATAAAAATATATTGCTAGAGAAAATAATGCTGAGGGCATAAATACATGTGACAGCATTAGGTTTTCCCTGCTACATAGTTCTATGCAAACATAATAATTGTCTTAAGGATGTTTATATTACATGTGAAAATGTTAAATGTTAATGAAATGCTGCACAAATTATGAAATAATAAATAAATAACAATAAGCTCTAAAATCCCCCATCTGAAAAACGAGTAATACACTGAATATTTATATTACGTGATTACAGAGATATACTATACATTAAAACTATGCTCTGTTTACAGCCATGATGGTAAATTCAGCAGAAATATTTCTGCACTAGAGTTTACCTTACCAGATGGGAAAACAATGGTCATGCTTAAAGGCTAAGCCATGGGGGGTCCCCTCTCATCCGCTCTCCTGCTGAATGTCACCTCTAACAAAAATGGATCAAAGGAAAGCTTCTTTACAACTGCTCTGGTATATTATCTTCTCAACACTACATTATTTATGATTTTGTAAACTTGCTCTTATCCTCCGAAACAAAGGGAATTTTTTGTGTATAAAACAAGGAGCGCTTTTCTTTTCTCCAGCTAAAATCCGTGGTGGTAAGTCATATGATCAACAGAGCTATTCATGACCTGAAGAAAGACGGCCCCAGCCATTGATTTGGGAACAACTGTGTTATTCATCTTCTTCTTGACTTCCACCAAAGTTCAAGAGCGTACTGATGCTATTTTTGGTGGGGGAAATTATCTAAACCCAAAGCCCTTTTTTTCATTTTGCTTATTCCAATAAACCTTATTCAGTTTATTCATTAGTATTACTAACTGAGATCCATAGCATTCCATGAATACCTTTATGTGTATTCAAAATTGTTTAATTGACATGTACATCAAAATCTATAATATAATCTGAACCAAATGTCATTCCCTAACATTATGTTATGGTACAATTAAATCAACCATATGCATTTCAAGTCAAGCCATAGAATACTGTGATTAAAAACAGATGAAATGGATCCTATCTGTGATGTTTCCTGTTGACTAACTAACGGCCTTGGCAGACAAAACCTTGCAGCTAGAGCATGTTGTTGACTATGACAACGGCATACACTGGATATTCAAACCAGAGGATACTCATGAGCCCCGAGCTGAGCCCTGCTGTGTTTAAGCTCTCCCTGGCAACAAGATAGTTGACTCTATGTGACTGTGGGTCTTTAAGAAGAATCTCTGACTGTTGCTTGTGCTTATGCACCAAACACCAGCTCGGAGTAGCCAGCCTTCTTGGACTCACAAGGTAGCATAGTGCAAAGGGGTACATGGGCAGCAATGGAGAAACGTTGAGGGGACCGATTGGGAGGAACGACCTGCCTGATCTGAGCCTGAATGGTGCTTGTAAACTTCTGTGCTAGTCACAGATTGGCCATAATTGACCATGTTCGAGCATAGGGTGGTTCATACGATACTTACCTCTCTGTAAGAACTGGTAAACCAATGTCTGGCTATGGCCCCTGTCCGCAAGGCATTTAACTCTCTTTAAATTAGTTTTTTAACAGAGAAGTTTGGATTACAACACACAGAGAGGTAGAGTGACTTCATTCTCTGCTCAAGTAGACACTACTCCTCGATATATCTTTAAATAGACAAAAGTTCCTCCTATGTTAATGCTCTGAATACCGAATTTACCACCTTTAAAATGTATAGATTTTATATCATTTTTGTTTAGCTTCTACATCTGATATCCCAATTAGTAAATATTCTGGTGACTCATCACACACTCTTGACCTGTGCTGCTGAGATCTGGGGTGAAGGTGGGCAGTCCTGGACCAGTGGACGCAGAGTGTAGTGTTTTTATGTGCAATTTAAGTAGTCTTGATTTGGTTGTTTACGGTGGACATTTACATTTATACGGGTTGTAAATCTTGTTTCAATCAAATTGGACCTAACCATAGTCAGTTTTAATCAAATAAAATGTAAATTCCCAACGACAAAATTGCGGCTAGTGAAAAAAGCTGTGGACATGCTGTATCCAACATCAAATGTGTGTCTATTTCTCGTGTCCCTACTTCGTTTTGTTGTTTTGTACATTTGTTATGTACAACGTGTGGCGTTTCTACATGTGTTTTCTGTACGTGCTCTATTTTTAGGCATGCTGTAATATGTATTTTTCAAATTGGTGAATTGTTTTAATTGGCTTATGTTTTATTTATTTGCAACGCTCTATTTCCCTAAATGTGACATATGTCTTGTCAAAATGCGGAGATGTTTTGTCCATGTGCATGTGCTTTGAACTCTATCTCCACTGTACCATCTAACAAGCTCTTTGGAATCCTCTTTCAACCTTTGCATTTGACATGGTTAACTTCTGACCCCGATATATATTAATACATGTAAGCTGTAGCGTGCTACTGAAAACTACTGAACACTTAGTTTTCAGGCTATCCAACCTTGCTCTTCTACATCAGTCAACACAGCACGACAACATGATATCATCAAACGTGGCCATAGCTGCTGGACATGGTTAACATCATTGGCAGTAGAGCAGTTTGTACTGGTGAGTGCCATTAATTCCCTGACCTTTAGGTAGAGTGTTTCCCTGCGAGCCAAGAAATGTTATTAACACCTGCTTTAATGATGGGACAGTGTACTAAGACTAGTAAAAAGACTAGCTCCCTTTTCATAATGGAAATTTCATTACTGTAGATTCTATTTCCATCATCAATTATTTAGAGATTGCTGCATAATCAAGTGATCCTTTGGACACTCTGACAATAATCACTTACTCACAGGTTAAACAGAGTTGTGGTGAAACTGTTAGATGTCTTAAAGATACATAAATACGTACAGTAGTACTGGTTGTATTTATGTAGTAGTGCAAGTACCGCTGTACATTTTTAATCTTATTTAAAAAAGAGAAGCTATTTCTTATTTGAACCCTGCTATTCCATTGATGTATTGAGGCTTCATATTAATCTGCATCAATTGATCTGCTTTAGGGAGAAACAGGACTAAAATTGTTGAGCGCTGATTTTTGTTTTTGTATCTTTCTACCGATGTACTATCTACAACTAGAGCTTTTAAACAGTACAGCCAAAGACCACTGCCTGGCAGTACGTCTTGTATAATGAAATCTGACATGTTTCTTGTTCAGGGCTATTCTGCTTAGGCCAATACGCAACGTTACTGGGGCATAGCCAATCGGGACTAGGGCATGTAGGGAGAGGCCATGCAAGCTAACCCTTTGTTTAGAGTCCTTGGGCCTTGTGGCAACATCTCGCCTCAGTGGGAGTGCTGCAAGCTACAGAGCCTGGCCTAATTTCATCTTCAATCAGTGTCTCAAATGCCATCAGCGATAACTAGCAGTTCCGGCTCAAACTACATTTAGTTTGTGTTTACATTTATCAATTCATGATATATTGCTCCCTGATCTATTATTCTCTTTAATTTGGTGCAAATGTTGGTGGATTGAATGCAATGGATGCATACAGTGACTAATTAAGAGAAAAACACAGATGGTATGGAGAGCAATATTAATTAGATCACCACCACCAGTACAAGCATCCCATGAGATAAAAATAGCCTGTGGATGAACATTCCTGTCTAATGCAAAGTTAGACCTGGACTCGCGTTCAATGCTCCATCTGCTCCTCCTCGCTACCAATAAACCTGTTTTACATCGTAATTAAAAAGTAATGAAACAATGGCAGCAAACCATCCATTACAATACATATGCAAATGTCTCTCTAATAACACCATGTCATGTCTTTGAGTATACGTTATAGCATGCTATCTACACTTTCCATTGCAGAAAGATGGAAATCCCTACTAGGCTTTTTTTAATTTGCTACATCTAGCTGGACAAGCAGATTTTAATCAAACAGATGAAACATAATGAGGAAAGCTCTGCATGTGTTTCACCTCATACTGCGAGACGGCACAGAGGGCTGAGTGTGATGAAAAATGGATGTGCGCTTTTGGAGAGTGGTTACCCAAGAGTCCTACAGCACACCTTGTGCACTGTAGGCATCCCTGCCTAAACCCTCAGCAGGGGTACACGGCCCTTCAGTCCCCTCTGTGGGGAGTCACCTATGAAACCCTGCACCCACGCATACCACATGTCCCAGATCATTCAGCACGGTTAGCTAAGCTGCCACTGTTATGTAGCCATTATCCATTTAACTTGTCTCTGCACGGTGTCAGCTTCCTTTTGTTAGAACTCATTCAGGTACAAAGTATTATTACACCCTGTGGAAAAGGATAGCTTTACAAAGCCATCCAGGGAAGACATTTGTCTCGTTGATTATGTATCATCACTGGAGGAGGACTTTGTCTGTGGTATCTTCTCTCACAACCCGCCTTGGTTGTTCACAAAAATGAAAATGTCCTCATACTGAAGGCCTAGGCTGCGCTCCCATGGCCCCCATTGTTCCACTACTTTTTAAGCATACACATAAGCAGCTTAACTTTTAGCCTTTTTAGTGAAAAAAGCCAAAGCTTTGTTGCTCCTGATGTCACACGGCTTCCTCAAATCCCAAACCTTACTTTTTTTCCCTGTAGTTATTGATGGGAGAGGAAAAACAAACTACACAATGTCCTATTGGGATTACTCATACAACTATAGCATGTAAGGCATGTCCATAGATCATAATTTAACCAGTGTTTAGTGTGACTGCATCCTCGGTGTGAAAAATCAGGGTGAATTGAACTGGGAATAGTGGTAACATATCTGAACTGATTTATTTTATATTCTTTTTTAAAATGCCTTTGAGATTTGGGACGTACAGTAGGTGCATGGAAAATGGAAGGGATTAAGTGATTTGCATGAGGACTGATAACTTGAAATACAGTCAGGAGAGGAGACATGGAATACATCTATTTCAAACTCATCAGCTTCAATTTGTAGAGCGACTTAAATCAATATGGCCATCCCTCTCAAGGATGTCATGAATCTTTCATTCCCCCATGGCAGAGGGAGCATGTGGACTGTGTCCCTCCATACCAGTTTAATGCATTTACGCTGTAAGCCGCTCATTCCCAGTCACTGCACTTGTCAGCCTTGACATCTTTATTCATGAGCACACAGGCTCCTGTAAATTCCTCCGAGGAGTATTAAGAGTTGTGTCTGGAAGCTGCGATGCACACCGGGGAGGATTGTGAAGAGACAGAGCAACGATTCTGTCGGAAGGTTTCTGTAGCTCTAATCCGCCACACTTTAAACATTACAGGCACATGATGCTTCGATGAAGTGCGGCATATGGGTGTAAAATGGGAGGATGAATGAAGTTGCTTTAAAATCCTACTTGTCAAAAACCAAGCTGCTCATGCCTTCACAAACAGACCCTGGAGTGTTTTGTGTAATTGTCTTGCAGGTTTCTGAAACAATCTATTTCAGCAGTGTAGCAGCTGGCTCTTGGTTTCTTTCTGATTGGCAAAAAACATCAAACAAAAAATAGTGCATGGCTTCTGATGGTAGATCAAACATGAATCCATGGCCTAGAATCAAATCAAGCTCACAATTAAAAATTAAAGCCATGGCTCCTTATGATTAAATACAATATTATGTATCTTATTTTCCACCTTAGACTCGTTGGAAGTAGTTACAGAGTACACAATATGAGTTAACAATAAGATGCATACAAACACAAATGTTATCTTTAAAGGAGTTCTTTTGGTTTGGCTCTGTACAGCTATGTCATGTTGACATAAACACCTCATGTGAGAGCAGAGCAGGTGATGGTCAATCCTGGGATTTATGCCACTGAGTGGTAACATCGTATTAATACTCTCTGACTCAGGATTGCTTTCTCTGCAGCACACCATTCATGCTGGGACTAGGATTGGCAAAAAATGAATGACAAACACCAGTCTAGCATTAAAGGGAGAGCATGTTTTTTTTTGCAAAACTGGCAATGCTGTAGTCTACCACATGTACAGCAATTTACAGATTAGGGGATTGATGCGCATGTCTACTGAGACTGCAAACCACCATGTGGCTAAATGCGCCATGGATCTCAAATACATTGTGAGTGTGTTTAAATTGGAGCCGATATATTTTCGATAACGTCAGAGAACATTGTAAACTTTACAAGACAGCAGGTGAGCTCTGTCTCATACCGCCCTCACTCTGTCCATCAAAGCACAACAACTGTGGATCTCTTAACATCTCACCTACTCCTTCCTCCTTTTTCTGTTCAATCCCAAACTAAAAGGTCCACACCATCAATTTCGCAGCCAGACTTTCCTGTGTCATTCAGGCACATGACGCTGTGAATCCTGGCAGGTGCCAAAACGGTGTTATACACCTCTTCTGTAATGCATACAACCAAAAACTAATAACTCACCGTTTTCACACCACACAGCCACAACATTTTTCTGATGTGATTGATTAAAGGTGGCTGTTATATGCAGCATCTGTTGTTTTCTGTTTAGATTATATGTTGATGTTTTGATTTACGAGGATATTCTTTTCAAATACGTATTCAGAAACCTGCTGATGTAAAGTGAGTCTATATTTACTTTCACCAACCATATGACATAAATATTTTTGGCTTACATTTACACTAGGGGTTATTTTAGAGCTAACTGCCAACTCCGTTTTCCTCTGTCAGGGGTAATAATCTGAAACACATCTTGTAACTGAGTCTGGCTGGTTGGGAACAGGCTGATAGGCCACATCAGGGAGTGATGGACAAAATGAAGAGGTGGAGTCGGTGCTTTCTCAGGAGCAACACGCAACAAAAGACCCTTTTGGCTTTCGGGCATTCTGGACAGCCACACTGTCGCACTAGGTTACTTACTCACCATCCTTACGGTAGTAGGTGATCTCCACCTTGCGCTCCTCGGACCCAAACACAGCTTGGGCCACCTGGCTGATGGCCTCCTTGTCCGACAGGTTGCCGTGGAGGAAGTCGCAGGTGCATGGCTTCTGCATGATGTCCGGTCGAGAGAAGCCTGTCATCTCACAGAAGCCGTCGTTGCAGTAGATAATTGCACAGTTCTCCACCCTGGCGTTGGCTATCACAAATTTCCGGTCTACGTGTAAAGAAAAAGTATGCATTGTGAACTGGTATGGTATATCTGACATCAGAGCATGGTGTCAGGTCACATATAAAAACAATCAGCCATGCAGTTGATTAAGTTCACTGACACTGGACAACAAAATAAGCAATGATGATTTTGTTCAGCAAATCTCATAAAACTCAACATTCAGCCAAGGTCTTTGGTTTGCATTTATTTTGAAAGAAAGCCATGCTAATAAAAAAAATGCTTTTATTCCTATAAAAAAAACATTTGTATTCTCATAAAATGTTTTTAATGGGATTTTTTTGTTCTCCACCAAAGGACCTTACATGTCATGAATGACATTCATCGTTTCTGCCTTATTATTGTTAATTTGTCAAAACATTTATTTTGTAGTACATCAGGTAGCATCAATTGTAAAACAAGAAGATACTTACTCTCTCCCTCGAATTTCCGAATAATCATTCCAAGGAATGTGTTTTGTGGCGCAACGTGACCTCTTCTCACAGGCATGTTTACACAAAGAATATCCCAGGGTCTCCAGTCAAAAAAAAAATAGCGCCTTTACAAGACAATCCCAAAGTTACAGATGTTGGCTCTTTGTGATGTTCTCCTTACCATAGACCATGCTCGACGCGGGCACTCTCTCCACCTAGAATTACCTTCCCACTTTTCCGAGGAGTTCTTTAGCCCGCTTGTATGCCTGCGCATGTGAATGCCTCCTCGCCGAAACGTACGGAATCGGGGAGGATTGCTCGAGTTATATTCTGTTCGCAAAGCATTTCGCGTTGAGGAGGGATGCGATCCCGACGTCCTCTGTGGTGCTGTGCTGGGCGCATGCAACGGACAGTGGTTGATATGCCGAGGGGAGTGACGTACGTTGCTCCCATACGTCTTAGTTATATAGTAAAGATAAATCCCAGCCTCTTGCACCGAGACTATAAGCATTAACGGAATATATGCGTGTATGATATGTCATGCCCTACAATATACTTCCTTGAAAAACGTATATTTTCAATTATTCTATTAACAGCGCAATTTCAATGCACATCGATAAAGTACGCCATACTCATGTGGTTTCATACAATAACAGCTCTGCTTAACCTGTAGCATATACTCTCATGAATGTATTTAAAGTGCGATGTTATATTTCTACACAAGCGTTATTTTTATGCGTTAAGTGTAGGCAATTTCATTTTGGTCTGTAATTTTGGTCTACATTTATTTCCCCACACATAACTCACTGAAGAGTATGCTGCAACTTTAGTTGTACTATTCTATATTGAGCCATGCTTTGTGTAACGTTTACGTGTCTACGCTCACTGGTAAATGTATGAATAGTATTAAGCCTCTCAGTAAACAAAGAGATATTAAAAGAATGGTGCAGTATTTTGGGAATCTCGTTCCACATGTGTGAACCAACACTTCATGGATATGTTATATTTAGGGATGCCCATCACTGGTTACTGCTTTAGAAGTTCTGGTGGATTTTGATCTCATAGATAGAGCCAGACTATAGCTGTTTCCAGGTCTTTATGCTAAGCTTACTAGCTGTTGGCTGTAGTTTTGCATTGTATTGACAGACATGGAAGGGGTATCAAGCTTCTCATATCTAATGAGCAGAGTTCGTTCCAAACTGTAAATATCAATGTAAATATAAACTACGTCAGTCGCTCGGACCCTAAATATAGTTCAAGAGGTAATGCACACTTAAACATGTTTTTTAAGCTTCGTTGGTGCAATTTCCCACACCAATAGCTCAACATCTACTGTTTTAAATCAGCCAAAACTGAATTCAGAAAATGAGCCGAACAGCAGAGGTGGCAAAAGGTTGGTAAATTCAGGTGGTAATGTGAATCCTGACAACACTTTAATATGTCAAGCCATCAGTTGATTCAATGGTAGAAATATGAAAAACATTACTTTTGTTATGCGCTATGCATAATGTTTTATGTAGTAGACTAAACGTTATTGTGACTATCTGTAATAATGGTTGTTAGGCATCCACTCAGCTGTTTTATTAGATGAATCAATGAGCATTTACAGCCACTCTTTTTCCCATAAAAATCGACATGAGATTACTTTGAATGAGATGCTGTCCATGGTGCTGCTTGCAGTACACAGAGTATCCCAGAGGAAAAAGCTGTTTTTTGTGCACTGACTTTTGATGTAAACCATGAATACAGGTTTGTCCAATACTACTACCATCAGCCAGGCGGTGAAGAAATGCAAATGTACCTCACTAACAGTCTTGAAACATATGTCCCAGTATTTGAGTATCCTCACCCATCTGGCCAATATAGTTTGAGAGAACATGGGATGCATGTACATGTACAAACATGACCACATCCAGAGATCATATTTGATTAATATGAAGATGACTTGTGTATTTAACCAGTTCCCAACCATATTGTGATGCCATCATGTAGTTTCAACCTATGACATATCATCATGCATTATGAAAAAGGGCACCATTGTTCAATACTTATGCATCTGGGCTGGCATGATATATTGTTGCCTTCTATACTTCCTGGAAGCTTATAGCTGCTGCAGGTGTGTGTGTGAAAACCACTCCAGGATATCATTTTTCTCTCCTTCAGTTTTACTGGCCTACATTTAAGAGATCGGGGCAAACACTTGTTGCGGTATCTCTTCTCTGGTTTTGCACTGCACTGGTAAACTTTAAAAATCCGCTAGGATAGCATTTTTTGCAAGATCATTTCGGAGCGTTTTTCTTCCTGTAGCCAGAAATCTCCCCAGACCACAATGCTTTGTTTGCTGTATTTTATTGAATCACTGTTGCATTAAGCCAATTTGCAGTGTGTTTCCATTACTCAAAACACAGCTACAGTTGAACCTTTGGGTGGGGAGAGCAGCCGTTATTCACAAACAATTAGGTTTAGAAAATCACGACTTGCTTGTTTTCTGTTGTTTGTTTAGCTTAGCATTTTAGGATAATAATTGAATTGATTGATTTGGTCCATTTTCGGAACAGGAGTCCAGACTAGTACTCACAGTATTATACCTAATGCATGAAATATTATTGCTGTGTGTATCTCACTTCTAGAAACAAACCTGATTAATACTGGCATATATGCTGACTGGTAGGGTAGCAATGGGTGACACTTACTGAGAGCTGCACACAGGGAAAACAATATCCCATGGAGAGCTGTGTGCCCTTTGTTATAGGCACATAGTGTGCAACTCCAGCATGCTCGCTCACCTCACAATGCATCTGCATCACGCAGTGAATTGCACCTGAAATGAAGATCTTACTCTGCAAGAGCTATTTTTTTTTTACACATTTATTAGCAAAAGTAGTGGAGACAAACATATTTACAGAGTATTGATTTGACCCTAAAGGATTAGTCTTTTTCAATTTCTATGAGTAATTATCATATGTGCAGAATTTTTCTTTTTGTAACTGTTATATATTATATGATGTAATGTTTAGAGGCAGCTTTATATACTGTACCTGAAATGACAGGTGTAACATTTACAGTAGAGGGGATACAAATTGGGATCAGCTATCTGATGGGCAGGTTCATAGTTGTATTTTATTTTTCTATAAGAACAAGTTTGCGTGCTGTAATGTTAAAAAAACACGTTATCATTATGCTGCCTTTCAGCATATGCCTGTGTTTACCTCTGTCTGAAAAATTCTGGTTCTCTTGAGGCCCCTCTCTCTTGAAAAAGCCCAGTCTATCTACCACTTCCACATTTGCCTATAATTCAATCCAATCCTGATGTTCCCCCTGATGCCATACACTCTGAACCCTGAGGGACTTAATAAGTGATGTCACCTGTCAAATGGTTGAGTGTGAGAGGCTCTAAAGGCTTTAAAAGGTGTGAATGGGACAGCACTTTGCTGCAACATATCACCATGGTATCATATTACCATGATAAGGTCATAACTTTCTATGTTCAATTGTGAGTATTTATTTTATACTTTTACTCCCTGCCTTTAATGTCTTCCAGGCTTGCCTCACGAGATGAGAGTTAATTGTCAAATCATCTTTTTACTTGTTTTTTGTCAAAACAGCTTTAAATACAAAATTGTTTGATGAGTTGTGTAATAACTGCTTACATTCTTCTGATGTCATGTGTTTTTCTGTACTCATCTTTAATTATGAATGTTTTTGTGTAAATTTAATATGCCTTCGGCTTCAACGCTTCCACTGGTAACCCGTTGTTTAACATCACATTGATATAAATTGGGGTTAATTCATTTGGACAAAGGCTGCACAAATGCAGACTTACGGAAAGTGTTTATAACAGACTCAAAATGGCAGCGACAGACCCCTCGAACACTCTGCGATTTGACAGTGGGACAGCCCTAAACCCTCACGGACTTGAAAGCATGTTTGTGAGTGTGGAGATTGGGGCCTAATTCCAATCTCCACACTCGCGTACTCATGGATATCAAGGCACGCTCCTGCAAAGCCCATGAGGGTTTAGGGCTGTCCCACTGTCAAATCATCGAGTGTTTGAGGGCTCTCGCAGACATTTTAAGCCCTTTATGAACCCTTTCCGTAAATCCACCTTTCTGTAGACTTTGCCCAAGAGAGTTACCCATAGTTCAATGCAATGTGAAGTTAAACATGAGGTTAATAGTGAAAGCATGGAGGAGTAAAAAAAAAAGGTAAACAAAGAGGAAGGCACATGGGTGGCAAACTATTTTTAATCAGAAACATTAAGGATTAAAGATAGAACATAAACACACAGATTCTATGACATTTCATTTAGTCATTGAAGCTGTTTGGACAAAAACAAGTAAACACATATTTAAAATGACCTCTCATCTTGTGAGGAAAAAGCCTGGTAGATGTTCAATTCAGGGAGTAAAAAGTATAAAATAAATACCCACTATTGTACATAATATTTTTTATGTTGTCATGGTAACGCAATATGTTACAGCCAAGTGCTGTCCCATTCGTGTATACACCATTTCAAACCCTCACAGTCTCTCACACCTAACCATTGACCAGGTGACGCCAGTAAGTCCCTGAGGGTTCAGGGTTTAAGGCCTTCGGGGGGACATTGGGATTGGACCTCGGTCTCTGCTCAGCTCTAGCGCCGCTCGCCTCGGCAATGCGTGTCCACACAGAGTTTCTAGAGCACCTTTACTGTGAATAATAACCTCATTGGAAGTGCATTGATCAAAAATGAAACACATCACACATTCCAGCAAAAGGTCTGTGATCCGTATCGGAGAGAAATTGACTACTGCAACCAATATTACAGCTTTCTCTGACACTTGTGCACCAGTGAAAAATATTATCTCTCCGCCACCTTAGCTCAATATTTACAATATGCATAAACTCAGTGAAGCATAAACATACTCTTTATTCATTACTAATCACGCTGCTATTCATTCACTTGGTCATTCATTCATTCATGCCACATAATCTCTGAGAATTTAGAGCAATCTGAAAAACAGCAGCAGCCACAGCAGCATCCACTGTCCAGAGCCTAATCCAGGTCTCACGGCAGTATAGCTCTCTCTCTCTGTGTCTCTCCCTTTTCCTCTTTCTCACCCCTTCGACTCTCTCTGCTACTGAGGCCCATACACGTATATCTAAGAAGTGCAGTAGCAAGGCTTACTCATTGTTCATATAAACCATTATGGCCCCATCTAGGAGAATAATCCAGTGTGTAAAACACTAAAGTGTTATTGCTGCTTTTGCTGCTGTGCCTTACCCCATATGCCACTGCACACATTCTCCCCCATCTGCCCTCAATGAGAAAAAAACGGAGCAAAAAATGGGCTTAGTGTGTGACTCCACAATATCATTTAATCTGCCAGAGGTCAATGCTTTGCCCCTTATGCACTATTGAAAATGTTAGACCGATCTAAAAGAGTGAAACATGTGCGTTGAGAAAGGGTTTCTCAAAATCACATAAAAATATGTAAAACGCTTAATTAAAACTTCTTCAGTAATTTCCTCCTGGAGCCTTGGGCTCAGCAATTGTTTTGAACCGCCTTCGGGTGTCTACGAGCTGCTTTAGAAATTATTATATTAGATTTGAATCAACACAACATTGCACCGTTATTGCATTAGATTTCTTTTCATTCAGCCTTATAACAATGTATGTATGCTTTGAAAAGGTTTCCGTTAATCTGAAGGGTCAGACATCCTGCAGCATCTGGCTCTGGGTCACCACTGGAACTAGTTCTAGGCCCTGTGTGAATGCAGCTGCAGTCTCCAGGCACAAACACCATATGTTGCCACCCACAAATAGGGTACAGAGTAATCTGACAGTGAACTGCTGCACGCATGGCCTGCTTTGCCATTTGCCTTGTCCAAGCTATGACTGCTGATTCATCACAAAGCAGGAACCTTCTGTAGGTCAGCCATTCATTGTCGTTTGCCATCCTGGCAGTGGAAGGAGAATTAGTTGATATAAAGATGACACAAATCCTGCTGAGGGGAAATACAATCTACAGATTGCATACAAGCATGTAAACATGTAACAAATATTATTTCAGATTTTTGATAATTTCTCTCAGATTATCTGAACAAACGATAATGAGAATCAGAACAGACATTACATCTATCATCCTCAACCATCACTCACAATTTAAAATAATTAGGGTGCTTGTAACACAATTGAGGAGAAATTAAATGCTTTCATATATTCCTACTGGAAGGAGTTTCCAACTGAGGTCATCAGCAGTATCCCCCTTTTTTTGCTCCAGTGGAAATGGCTCTGCAAGGATGAACATCCTTACACATCATTTATTCAGGTGCAGTGTAATGGCAGATTACATACAAAGGGCACAGCCACTGGCCTTTCCCCCACTTACAATTTACCTTATGGATAATTAAAATGTTGTCTGCTGACAAAAAGAACTCCACTACGTCACTTTGATGACCTTCTGATGTGCAGACTAATCATTTAAGTGGAAATAAACAACAACTGTTGTGTCAGAAACTTGAATAGTCTAGTAATACATATTTCTGAAAAGCTAACTCATTAGCAGCATTAATACATTGATATTAATAACACTTGTGTTGGCAGCAGATGGTGAGTCAGATCCACTCATCGACTTTACAAAATACAAATATGGAGATGTCTGCACCGCTCTGAACCCTCTCACTTTGTTTCCTGATGTGTGTAGATCAAATGTGAATGTGTCTGTGATCCGAAAATGACCCCTATCAGCTTCAAATATATATCATCTATAGCAATATATCCCTAAAGGACGAGTGACATCACTGTCTGTCAGTCTCTCACAGAGATCTAAAAACAGATGTCATCAACATATGGTAAATCACAGCTAATGGCGTCCTCTTGCCAAGTTTTAGGAGAAGCAGTTCATTACCACTCGAGTCAATCGGCTCAATGGGGTGATTACCTCATTTCAGTTATCCCCTGTGTGATCAGAGGTTACCATGGAAACTGGTGTGCCCCAGTGGATATGCCACTGCCCCTCACCCCTTAACAATGTGGGGCACCTTTTATAAAAATGGTTCATGGTATTCTTTTCCTCATTCATGTTTTCATCATAACTAAACCCTGCCTGTGAATTACGTGAACACTATAATAATAAAAAACATGCTAGGATCTGACTTGTATTATAAGCAACAGGCTGAGCTGGCTAATTTATATTATATCATCATATTTATATGATTGATAGAGCTTTAAATATGTTCAGTCACCCTTCATGTCACTGTGTACTTGACAACAGTAGTTGGGGGTATTATTATACTGTAGGCACAGTTCACTTGAGGGACTCTCACTCAGTAGTCTGACTCCACAGCTTTGTCTCTCTGGAGGGCAGCCAATCAAAAGTCCTTCTCCATATCCCAACTAACTAACACAGATGTGACCTTGCATCAAAAAACAGTCTACTCCCCCAGCACTGACCATTCATGAGACACACTTAAAAATTAATATTAGAATACAATGTATTAAGTTTAGGAACTGGTCTGTACTGTCATAAAAATAGACACCTACATGCACTCCCACAATATATGGCAGTCACCACTAGCAAATGCTTGTGTAACTGCCATACCTCATTAAGACTGAAGCAGGGAGCATACGCTTTTGAATCTTGCTTATTAGTTTTATTACTCAAAGGAGACAGGCTTGTTTTTACACAGCAATACAGCCTGCCTCAGCATTTCTTTTTATGAATATTCCCTTGTGACATCTCTCTGATCTTCCCTATCATCCACTGTAGGATCGATGATGCAGAGGCAATTATCTGTAATGAGCCTTCACCTTTTCAAAGCATACATTGTTATAAGGCAGAATGCAAAGAAATCAAATGCAATAGTGTAATAGTGTGTTATATTGTGTATATATAGTGTATGTATATAGTAGTGTATGTATATATATATATATATATATATATATATATATATATATATATATATATATATATATATATATATATATATATATGTATATATATGTATATATATACATATATATATATATACATATATATATATATATATATATATATATATATATATATATATATGTATATATATATATATATATATATGTATATATATATATATATATATATATATATACATACACTACTATATACATACACTATATATACACAATATATATATATATATATATATGCATATATATATGCATATATATATATATATATATATATATATATATATATATATATATATATACATATATATATATATATAATAAGCCTGCTGCTTACACATGCTGTGGGCTAGTGAGGAACTGTCCTAGTCCTCGGGTGCTAGTTATTTGGGGCACCTTTTTGCAGTGGGGATCACAAGAAATATCCACCACTAACATCCACAGAAAAAGCTTTACTGCGGTGACACCCAATACATTACTTGGGATCAAATACAAATATAATGACATATTTAAGTTATTTACCTAAAATAAATGTCTTCCTATTACTAGTTACACTTCACTAACTACTGCACCGGCTACATTTCATTGAACATGAAACAAAAGTGATCTTGATGCTGAGAGTGAATCTTCAATATGTTTTTGCAGTTACAAAGAAATTGTCTGCCCAACCCAGGAAATACAGAGTTGCAGACTTTGCAGGAATAAATGGCTCTGTGCTGACATCATGTGGTTGCTACTACAAGTCACATGTAGATGTATTGAATGTGTGACGTTTCCTCTCCTGCTGTCTATCCTGGTCTATCACAACACATGAAGCAAGCATGTGACCTCCACGTAAAAGCCAGCTAAATACACATTGCCCTTGTGTAATCACGTTCGAGTAAACATGAGGAATCACCCATGCCCCAATATCAAACATTGATGCTAAATTGGTCCAGCACTGAATCCTTTTCTGAACCTGCTGTGATTAACTGACTGGGCCTTTAATATTATAATGCATTCTGAAACCAAAGGATTATTTCAAAATAGGGAAACAGTAAACTGTCATGTGTTTCCAATATTACCCATGAACAGAATGTGCAGTGTCCTCATGTCTGCGTTTTTAAGTTTTGGCAGCTGATGAACAAATGCAACAACACTGAAAATAAAGACACCCTACTATCTTAATGATAGACAATAGGAAAAAACACTGCTGCTTGCAAATCCGAGGTGTGGAAAAGTTTAAAAATACAAGCGCTAAAACATTCATCCTCTAAATGGCTGTATAAGTTTAAATACTATGGGTAAATCAAAGTACTTTCTATTAAGTTTGAGTCTTGTTTGCCGATTCTTTAGATTCATTGGAAAGGTAAGGTTCGTCCACTTAGTGAGATTGACTTAACTGGTATTGTAGCTTTACAAAAAAAAAAAAGGTACAAGATTACATCCGTGCTGTCAATATAAATGTATGTACAGTAAGTATCAACTAGATACAATACAGAAAATGCATGTGCACCAAAACTCAAAAACATTTTCTCTTAACGAATACGAAAACGGCCTTTGACCCTATCACCCTTTTAGCCGCATTTACTGGGTAACAGGTATAGCTAACGTTATCCCGGAATAATAATACATCTAGCATTCAAGCATTTCTGACCCCGTGTACAAGCATAGTCGCAAACATATTTTTAAAAAGAGATATTTCTTGTGTCCCCCCACTGAAAAAAGGTGCCCCAATTGTATGTACAAAGTCGGTATACATACAATTTATTTGACTGGGTTTTACTAAATGACTGTTAATTATGTCCATTAGCACTTTTAGTGTGAATGTCTAACCACAACGGAGAACAACCAATAACCATAAATGCTCTAAGCTAGCACCTATACTAATGGTTAATTTCAATGGCTCAAGCTAATGCTAATCGCTAGCGCTTCCACTGCATATGGTAATGTATACTCAAAGCGCTTCAATGCTTTGAGTGTAACGCACATTCATGTAAGTTTCAGTCACTTCTGTGTTGGCTGAATTCATGTAAAACAGGAGAGGGCAGTATTGACCAAGATATAACTAAAAAGTCAGCGGCTACAGCTGGTCAACCTGTTTTATTTGTTTGATTGTAGTTAAATGTTTGACTGTGTGACATTTTAAATGATTTTTTGGTCTGAATTTGGACATTTCCAAACTCGTATTTTCATTATATTATACAAACTACACCACGTTTTTATAACATTTGCACATGGATTCAATACGTATGTATGAAAGAGGCTATCATGAAACATGCTTGCAAACAAACAGTCTAGTGGAAGTTCACACTCATTTCAAGCTTGAGGTTATTAGTGTCCACTGTGTGACCTGACTGGAGGGACCAAACCTGTGGCAAGTGTGTGTTGGATTATCACACTGGGAATTAATAGAGGAATAAACTTGCCAAGGCTTGCCAGAGGCAGGGTGAGAACTACAGAGAGAGCCAGAGACATAACCTGGCAAAATATGTGATGGATGGATGAATAGACAGACAGACAGACAGACAGACAGACAGACATATAGATAGATAGATAGATAGATAGATAGATAGATAGATAGATAGATAGATAGATAGATAGATAAATAGATAGCTGCATGCATTTCAAATACAGCTAAAAACTGGTGAATAATTGTGTCAATGTTATGTAAATCCTTCCTAGTTTGATAGATTCAGACTGAGAAATCTGTGTTCGGGAGTAAAGTAAGTATACTTTGAAGTCGCCTCTCCAATGAAGAAAGGTAGACGGTGTTAAAAGTCATTCTTAAGTGTCGCACTGGTGATAGAAAGTTGTTCTTGTGAGGGGGGAAATGGTGCCATACCTATGTAACATTCATATCATTTGAATTATGAATCAGAGTAAGGCGAACTCTATGTTCTAAGCTGATTAATATTTAAAGGATTGAGTATACAGATCATCATATTGACAAAGGGAGAATACTAATGTCCTCTTCTCTGAGTCTGATTAGAGGTTAAGGAGAATGCAAACTGCATAATTTATTTCAATTTTTTGCATTTTCGTACCTTTTGATTTGGTTCCCCCTTTTTAGTTTTGATAACTTCTTTGTTCAGAAGTCCGTCCTTTTCTAAATTTAAATTTGGTATTGTACAGCATGCAAATGAGGGATGATTGGTGCCATTTGTTTTAAGCATGTCAAAGAAAGTTAAAGATGTTTTTGGACTTTCATTAAGCAAAACGGTATATGAGCAGCAGACCTAATCTGTAACGATGAATACAATTTGAGTCTTACATTTTCAAAGTCCATGCTCCAGTAGTCGACATACACAGAGTGCCCACTGTCCCCGCTGATACAGACATTGTCCACAATCTATTAAATTGAATGTTGTATTTATCTGGTTTGGAGACAGGGCAAAGTTACATGCTTTTGTACCATTCTAACTCCTCTCACTACTGGAATGTGCTTATTTCAGCGAGAGAAAAAGTGGGAGTGAGAGCCCATGCAGGTGAGAGTGTCTAACAGTGAGGAAATCAATATGATGTAAATTATTAAGAGCTCAGGAATGCGTCTGACCCCTACTGTCTTGCAGCAGGCTGGGCTCTGAAGGCTGGCAGGTGGACGGGAGCTTGGACTCTTCCTCTAACACTCATTAGTGGCTGGGAGCCGAGGCTCCTTGTGAGGGGGAAGGCAGGGATCACAGCAGGGAAGTGATGGCCCAGGCCTCTCACATCCCGGCTCAGCCTTCGCTCTGGCTCTGCCAGCCTCTCCCTGGAAGCTCATTAGTAAGTGCACTGATGCATAAGAGCTAGTCATTAGCTGGGCTTTTTTTCCGTCTTCATCTCTCTTTCCCCCGACACCATGTCTGATCCTGAAGACCGGTGGCAGTGCTGGTTTAAAAGACAAGAGAAGTCCACATTACCGTAGGTACTCCAGACATATGGATATGAGACAGTGGTAGCCATCAGATTTTCCTTTACTTTTTTACAGGGGTGCAGGGTGGGGGTCTCAATTTGGAGTTCTTCAAATGGAGCCATCCATAGCCCTTCAAACCTTAGAGTAAACATTAGTGCTTGACCAGGACTTTGGCTGAGCGCCCCTTTCTTCCTCCATGGTTGGTTTTGATCTGGGGTATTTGTTTTTGCTGCTGGCCAGATCCCCTCAGCACCTGATGGTTGCCTAGGCTCTGAGTAAATAAGATCTGGGGCCCAGGCCTCTTCGGGGCTGCTGGGTAAATAAGGTCTCTGGTGTGTGTAGCGTGCCTGGCAGCAGGGTGAGCACTGGTGTGGGGACCTCCAGAGACCCGCCATCCCCCCTTTTCTATATCTAGCTGTTTAATTCTGTTATCTTCTCTCTCTTTAACTTACTCCTTTCTCCCTACCTATCCACAGACAAGACACACAAGACACACACACACACGCACACACACACACACACACACACACACACACACACACACACACACACACACACACACACACACACACACACACACACACACACACACACAGACCTCCCTCTCAGCAGGTGTATTGATGAACATTAGCCAATTGTCCACATGAACATTTATTGCTTGCAACAGGACCCATGTGTGTCCAATATCATGGGATTAGCATGATCACTTGTTTAGGCAGATTTCTCCAATACAATGGAACGAAACATTTCAGGTTTGCAGCATCATATTAATTATTTTGTCAAAATTAAACCCAAGATAATTCACATGTTTTTTTCATGAGCCTCTGTTATGCCTTATGAGTTTGCAGATGGACACTATTATAATTTAAAGATCCTGTAATTAAAAGTGTTTGAACATCACATATACTCAAGCTCCTGTCTCTGAGGAACAGTTTGGCATTTAGTTATTCTTTAAATGTCAGAAAGATAAATGATGATAATGGCACCTGTTATAATGTCATTACTTTCTCAATGGTAATCTTCCAAGCCCACAAACAAATGGATTTCATATACTACTGAAAGATTAAACAATTTAACACCTGATGTCTCCATGGCTTATTAAAGCAAAAAGTGGGCACAAGGGACCTGCAAAATATTGTCGTTCTTATATTTGTCAACCTACATATTGTGTACCTTGTTGCCTTCAGCTAGTCTCAAGCTAATAGTGTTGTTTGTAAAAGGCAACTGTTACATCCAAGTTTCTCCAGTAAATGCATATTGTTCAGCCGCTATTTGAATGTCTTTTCAGGGGAGGATTTACAGTGAAGAAGGTAAGTTAAATTACATGCTAGTGTCATTCAGCCACTGTAACGAGGGATTTGCCTTTGTGAAAGTTTACTGAGTCAAATCTCATCAGCTTAATGTGATCTGGCGCAAGCCATGCTGGATCCCCTTATGCCAATTAATCCAGGTTGTAACTCACAGACTCCTGCTGACCAATTCCCATCCATTGTTGATAGTTTTTGGCTGCAGGAGCCTCAAAGCTCCTTGTTAGAGCCAAAAATGGCAAGAAACCCACCACCTCTTTCAGCCCCATCATATTGTCTGTTGATTGCCAGCAATTAGTAAAGCCAGGCAGGCTGAGAAATGACAAGATGGGGCATGGCTATTGCAATGCATGGGCGTTGTTGGCTCACACGCCAGCTGAAAGCCTCGACAATGTTTCTTAACCCTAGGGGTCACGACTGATTCACTAGCGCAGACAGAAAACAAGATCTATGTAGCACAAATCAATATGCAGTCAGACTTTTACAATTGTGGAGCGGCAATCTAGGAACTTCTCTCTATCAGTCAAACGTGACACTAACGCGTCTTTATTCCTGTTTAACCCGGCCAGCGATGAATCTGTTGGCAGGCCAAGACGGACACAGGGAGAAGTGGGCTGCCCTTGATTAGTTGGGGAACACATGGCAACATGCAGAGGCTGATGCAATGGTCTATCATTTTTCAGGATTCCTGCTGGGGGTTGTTTATCCGCGTTGTGAGGGAAATCAGCAATTTACATCCCAGCGCCTGACAGTGTATCAAATGGACTAATGGCAGTGTACTTGGGTGTTGAACCCACTCAGTGCTGTCTTAAATAAATTAGAATGAATGCAGTTCCAGTTCTCCTCACAGTGAGTGTTCACTAACCAACCCTACTGTTCCTCTTCATGCTCTCTGCCATCAGCTCTGATTTCATTAACATTGCTTGTCAACAAGACACAAAAGGACACACACCTGGCAGAACACTCACTGCAAACAACTCCAGAGTAAATTATTGTACAGTAGGCATCCTCCTCTTACAAGCTGGCAGGCCAGTAATGTAAAATTTGTTTAATGTCCACTCCGCTTACCCTGTTAAAGGGGGAAATTGGAAAGTGACATGAGTGACGGGTGGTATTCTCTGAGCATTGAGCAGCAGGCACAAAAGAGGAGTTGAGTCCGGTGCCAAGTTCTATTTCAGGGGCTGCATTCCAATTGATTAGGAGGCTTGTGAAACAAATGCTGGTGACAGAAACTAGAGTACGGCCCTGGCAACTGCTGGGCATGGTGCCAGGTGTACAGTCTTCCCTTGCAGCATCTCTCTCTCTCTCTCTCTCTCTCTCTCTCTCTCTCTCTCTCTCCCTCTCCCTCTCTCTCTCTCTCTCTCTCCCACACACACACATTAGTGACACATTAACAACAACCACAATGTGACCACTGGGATAACTTAGCAGCATTATCTCTCTGCATGTAGTTATGTATTGGACCGGTGTTTGCTTGTTCCATTGATTTTTAGTGATACAATAATTGTGAGCCAGGACTTTCCAAATGTGATTTAAAGAATAAATAAATTCCTGGTTTACAGAAATATTTCTACATTAAACGTGGTCCTTGACAATGAGTCCTGAATTGTGCTTCAGTCAAGTATTGTTTTAAAGTACTTTGAGTACTTTTGGCCTGATCTTCAAACTATATTAATCTATGTGTGAGTGTGTGGCATGGTGATATTTACTGTGAGTGCTGTTACTGTTTGTGCATATGCGTGTGTGTGTGTGTGTGTGTGTGTGTGTGTGTGTGTGTGTGTGTGTGCGTGTGTGTGCGTGTGTATGTGTGTGTGTGTGTGTGTGTGTGTGTGTGTGTGTGTGTGCGCAAGGGCAAGTGGGTGCATGTGTGTGTGCATATGCCTGGTCTTAGCCGCAGCACCCTGTAAACCCCAGCTTGTCTTTGTAGTGAAGTTGATGATTGGATAAACAGTCTGAGTCTGGATTATGGTACTGGAAAATGAAAGCATTTGCACAATTTGCATTTTAATGAGCAAGTAAGCATTATAAAACAAATTGTCATGGCAACAGCAACTCTTACAATATAGCTCTGCCTTAATATAGCAATGAAATATTATATAAACACATTTGTAGATCAGTTACCTTTATAATGCCTCTGCAAACAGGATGCATGTAGAGTATATTTAAAATTAATTTCAGGACATGAAACCTTTTTGTTTTTGTTTTATCTTGGTTAACTTTGTACTCAATGTACACTAAGTCATGGGTTGCATCTTGCTCTGCAAATCTGCTTTGATTGTGACACATATGAGGAAGCCATGCATATAATTTATGCATGGTTGATGCAAAGTTCAGTAGGCCTGTGCCAAACAAAACGCTGTTCAATTAAAAGGGAAGTAATGGCATCCTATGTAATAAAGGATATCTGTGCATACATAAACTGACAGAAAAGCATGATGGCTCATTCATGTCATGCTATGTAATTTAGCTAATGCATTTCCCCCTGCTCTTTAAAACACTTACACATTCAAATTTGCCATCATAATCTCTATGACAGAGGACATTAATTATGTTCGTTGGCTGATCGCTGTTTCTTCACAACATCTCTGATTAAAATTTCACACATTGTAATGATGTGCTTCAGAGCTAGAAGCTGTGAAATTTACTAAGCAGTCAGCGGGCTTGAATTTCTTGTTCTTGGGAGGTTTGTCCAGCACAAAAAAACACATATAATCCAAATCAAAACTGTTAAGTGCTTGAGGAAAAGCTTTATTTACATGCAAATGGCAATATATCTTAGCAACTTGTTCATTAAAATAGTGTGCAAATGAGGGAACAACAATGCAGTAACTTCTCTCTAGACATGTGGGTTCAAATTTCATATTTGGGATGTTTAATTAAGCAATAGATTATCTTTTGAAAGGAGGGTTCGCTTTAATGAATCCCAAGAGACGGCAGATAAACACTGCATTGGTATCAAAGCATTCATCTCTTAAATAGATGTGAAAATTAGGGATGTAAATGGCTTTGCGCCTTTATTTTCATTGCTCATGGGAATATTTACCGGATAAAGACGACACTTATGTAACCTACATTATAGATATACTTTCATTTTTGGAAACTACATGAATATTGCTCGACAATTTTCAAGGACAAACACTAAACACTTATTTAAAGCATGCTTTTAAAAGCTGCAACTGTCAAAAACAATTGAAGCAAGCTGGCTTTTCTGTTTTATTTAACCTAATTCCATGTAGATTTATCTTTAACATCATAGCGCAACACTACCACTGCAGTATCTAATTCACACTCTTTTGTTTGGGTGACCACCAAAGAGAACCACTGGTCATTTTACTTTTTTCAATAAGATGTTTGCCTGAGTGTGGCTCTATACTCTGCAATCCTGAAACAGCACAGAGTCAGTGAACCCTGGTACATTGTGTGATGGAGGAGTGCTACGTGCCCAACATTCACCTCTGTGAGGCCGGCTGTTGTTTTTCCCTGTAATGTCCATTTTATTGGGAATCTCAGCGAGCCTTCACACTACCTGCTGTGCTCAGCAGTGTGGAGAAGCCAGGGCCAGTAGAGTGGTGGTCAGTGCCTGTCAATCACAATCACAGGGATCAGTTAGCAGCTATCAGTCTGAGAAGCCGGACCCAGATGTTGCCTGTCTTCCGTCTCTTCATGTACTATCCGTAGGCTGTCCTTTTCCCCGTTATTTGTTGTCAAAGCTTTTCCCCTTTACACTTCAAAAACTAATGTTGCCGCACACTTTTGATTATTCCTAGCCGTGTTTGTTTTGTGTAATTTACTATTAAGAAATATATAAAGAGTAAAATATGTTATTTTCAACCTCAAGGGAGGTTTATTTCTCTGTGTTTGTGTTGCTGTATATGCAGGGGGGGGGGGGCTGATTTTGGAGAAGAGAGCAGTCAGAGGTGATAAAAAGGGAACACCACAATATACTCTAGCTGCTGGAAAACAAACACAAGACATTGATTATATCATCTTTACCGACACCCGAAGCTCACCATGCTTGATGTTTACCTGACACGGAGTAAACAGCACATTGGTCTGTAGACTTCTACTCTGCATTTCATTTTGCTGCTGTGCCCTCGGTATATGTACGTCTATGACCTGTTCCCGCCCCTAATTTCCTCCATCACATTCTGAGCAGACCTGCCAACGGTCAGCTTCATTACAGCCAATATCTTAAATCACCTCTCATGTGTTTCCTACCAGTTTGGAGCTTGGTCTCCTCTGAATCGCAGTCATTTAAATGTTCCTGTGCTGATTGCGGGTGCAGGTGGTAATACATTAAGGGACTGAGACAGCCAGTGGCAGAGTGCTGAAAGACCTTTATCCATTTGCACTAAGTTTCCCCTCACATTCGGAGGCATGTCGGTCTAATTAGGACAATGGTTTTGACTCTGGCCATATTCATATGGGACAGCTCACTTTAAGTTGTACAACAAGGTGATTCTACATCATATATACTCCACCAGGCCAATAGATTATGCCATGGTCCAGGGAATTTCAAGAAGAAATTGTAAATTAATGAAAGCGGAGAATGGCTGCGGAGAAGAATTGCAACAGGGTTATAGCTCTTTTCCTCTCTTTCTTTTAAGTAAAGGAGTCTCAGATCTCATGAGAGGAAAATATGTATGGGGTGTAAAATACTATTGATGCATTTTTGTTTGAATCAAGATGTGTTTTAATTTACTTAAGCAGGACGCCTATTTACAGATTTGTATATGACATTTTATGCAAGTACCTTATATAACAAAACTGATGTTTTACAATGCCGCGTGTCAAATTCAAAGGTCAAGGTTCAATTTTATGAAAATAACTTATCTCTGTGTTTGAACTATGGTGAGTTCCCAGTGTGTCTCTGTCTCTCAGTGATGAGCTCTTCTAGCAGGTAAAAGCCTCAGAAAGCCCTCGGTCCATTTCCATTCTAGCTTCCAGCAGTGTGAGTGGTGTGACAGCCTCTTGGGGGCAAAAGGATTATTGAGATCAGGCCTCCCCTAGCTCTATGCCTCTGGCCCAGCCAGCCCAGTCAGTTCCACAAGCCCCCCAGTGCCTTACAGAGCAGCCCACCAGGCGCACAGAGAGCAAAGAGGCACCAGGGACCCCTCTAATTGTTCATGCTTTGGGCATCTCTCTGGCAAGCCAGCATGAAAAAGGCCCCCTGTCCCAAGGCTGTCCCACTGCTCCCCACTCAGCCCTCGCTCAGTGATTCTGAGGACCATATATCTGCTTTGAGGCTTTATGTTTTTGAGGCTGTCCTACTACAGCTGGAAATTGTGAATTTCTCTGAAAGTCTGCTTTCAACACGGTCAGCGCTCGTGTTACAGCGGGGTCATATTCTAACCTGCTCAAACGATCCATATGATTCATGGCTTAAATATATAAAGTTCTAAAGTGTTATGGCCTTTGCTGTTCATCTTTAGACTTGGAAAAAAATACTGTATGCATCAGTAAAATGTATATTTTGGTTAATTAACACTGCTACTGAATAAATTGTTCTGACAGAGATATTTCAGTTCATGTTATTGCCGGACACATTTTTTCCTAAACATAACAGTACACACATATTTGTGCTTGTGTACAGTGTTGATAGAAATACACGCCCGAGCCACTTTATTAGGCACACCTATGTAATGCAAAACAATTCAACAGATTAGAAACACCTCTCTTAATGAAGCACTCCAGTGTCAAAACTTCAAAACTTAACTCTTTGCAAAGGTATCATTTATGGCTGAGCTGTTGTATTGTAATATATTTTACCTAATAGAGCGGTGAACATGTTCAGTCTTTAAATGCTGTAAATGTTTCTCTATGCTGCTTGTGATATAACTGTAAGTGGAACATATTATAAAACCATGAACAACAACAATGGCCACACATATTCTGTATTTATATTACTGGTGCCTTGGAAGTACATTCCAAGAGGAGCTGCCGTTAAACTTGAGGTCTTTGGTCCATGGCTGCTGGGAAGTGGATGAGGACTGACAAGGCCACCCATACAAAGGAAGGGGCAGCCTCCAGTCATCCAGTGGGGGGAGGGGAGGCAAATGAACATGTACAGCTGCAATAATAAATACACAATTACTTTAATACTTGCTATTTGTTCCTTCATTCCTGTTTGTATGTATTGTGGTATTGAATATGTCTCAATATATGTGACCTCTTAATGTCTTTATTCAACAGAAAGAGGTGCTTCTGTTAACTTCTCATGAGGTGTTTATGTGACACTGTTTATGTGAAGAAAGGAATTACAATCATGGATCAAAAGATTGTGGATCAGTGCACCGACAAGGCAGTAGTCAATAGATGGTTTAAAAAGCTGTTCCACGTTATGTGCTGCTTTCTAATTGCATGATTAACCAAATGGAACTAAAAGCAATCATGGACCGCAATAACATTTAGGGTGAGCATGCCATTTATGTGATTGACAACAACAACAAAAATCACAATTATTGTGCATGTATTAGCAACTCATTGGCAACATACATATTGCTCAATATCCTCAGCATTTTAATTATAAGTGATTTCTTCATTTTACTGCCCCTCCCCCATCGACACAAGCGTACACATTTCTCACCAAAAGCAACAGTTATTGCATCGACATGCCGTGATGAGAAATTATTATTATGCTTTTGTTTCTATAATTTAAACTTTGTAAAATTTTTGGCAGGATGAAGTAACATACTTATATTACTGTTTTTGACTTTCTCTTCCTGACTTCCTCTCCAAAATACCTGGCACAAATGTGCACGTGTTATGCATATTGGGCAACTATTGCAAAAGTTGTGAGCTCAGTAAATAGGTATTTAAGAATGCTGGTCATGCCAGTAACAGCTATGCAAAGGATAGCTAGACAATAGCCCCTAACTGGACTGTGACAGGGTAATTACTGTGCGCACATAATAAAATTCTCTTTACATAGGTCACTCGGAAAGTGTAATTAAAAAAGCGTTATAGATTATTTTTTATTGAAGCAATTAAACCAAAAAGCAAAAAGTAATTAAGTGTGGAGGTAATAATAGTGTTGGTCAACAGCATTTGTATTGGGAGAGGGATTTGTCAGCCTCACCCACTAATGCAGCAAAGACATCATTTAATTTACACTCTCCGATTTTATTATGTTAAACTGTTTTTTACTGTGTAACAATTATGTTTATAATGCCAAAAACTGAGCAGGATTTAATGAAATCATTATCATGTGTGATAATTGTGAGTAAATGCTAGATTTGAATTATCACCTTCCTCTATGCACTGAATTAATGAATCGTTACTATTCATACTACTGGTTTATAATTATGTTAAATTGGCCGTCTTATCAGCAGTCAAAGACTTGGGATTATCAGCGTCTTGACTGTGTGGAGTGTGCCAAATTCCTTGTGGATATACGCCTGTTCCCTGCACAAAGAAAAAAGGAGAGATAATATTGGGAGGTTAAACTCCACAATTTTCTCTTAAAAGATGTAAGGAGAGCTATTGCATAAATGCGCTCCTGCTTTATGAGGGAAATCAGACAGACGGGTCTATGGGGCATTAACATCCACTTGACTTTGAGTGCAGCCGATTTTACAAGCCAACACATACATGTAGCTGACACATCAACTGTGTTGATCTCCGCAATTGTGTCAGGTAACTGAATTCAGATGATATGTAAATGTGAAGGGGAAATATGTTGCCCTAGTTAGCATATGGGCCACTTGCATTTCAGAAACGTATTATCATTCAGCCTGCACATTTCTGAAAATAACAGCAATGATCTAATTGTCAGGTATGGGAAAAATTCATCGTTTTGTATAGTGAGGTCAAAGATAATTGGGACGAAAAAAATGAGGGATTAATTTTGTAAAACAAATACATGTGAATGAGGTTGTTAAAGGTTTCTCTCTTTAGTGTGGAAGCAACATTAGTTAACAGGATATGAAAGACGATGTGAATTGAAGAAAGAAAAAAGAAAAGAAAGAATTAAAATCCAAACGGCTTCAGCTTTGTTGCTGGAATGTCTCTAAAGCATGTTTAGACCATCTCGCTGTAGACATCTGGCTGTGTCTAATGTGAAGCAAGGATCGGCAGAAGATGAACTACATTAAAAGCTTTATCCACTGGTACCTATTCAGTGACAACTAGCTGACTACCCCCACCTCCATTATCGCTTACATCCACCCCCCTGGTGTCACTTATGTGTGGGAAAAAGCAGTGATAATAACCCTTCACACATGTCCTTTGATTGCTCTATGAATACCCACATCATCAAGTCACATCGTGAAAGAAGTTTAACGTGAAAAAGAAAAACACAGATTGTTCAAACAGCAGAGGGGTGATTTCCCATTTAGTCGTGATTTAAGGTGAAACTTTGATATTTTCTTTTGTTCCATCCCCTGTCATTGGGAATGCGAACAGCAGAGGGCAGCTTGAATACATACATACAAACGAGAAGGGTGCATCTCTCAGTCATCAAAGACATGCACTGGTTTACATCCCAGCACACCGCTCAGCTCCTGTCTGACAGCCGGCTGGACCGCAGAGAGCTGGGGACTGTGATCAGCATCAACCCTATCACAATACCACACAGGGGACACAGTGGAGGAAGTGGTGAATAAAAGAATTGTGGAGTGACAGGTAATTGACCAACACCGGCCAAGTAGCAGGTAATGTTTTGAAAGCCCTGTGTCAATTTGTTAGTCACAAAGAAAATCTCGAGCTCACTCCTTGTCTTTTTTCCTCTCTGCATCACTCTCTTGTAAAGAGAGTTACAGCACCTTGCTGCTGCAGAACAAACCTCAAAGACAACACTCTATGCTGTTTTTATTGTTAAACCTGTGTTCTGCCATTGTCTGCCCTCCCTCCTGAGCTTTCTCTCTCTCACTCCGCCTCTCTCTCTCTCTCACTGTGGCTCAAGATGAATCTGCCAGCATGTGCCCATGCTCTTCATCACTGTCAGGTGCCCCATGGTGGTCCTCCTCCTCTTTCTCAAACTGGGCACCAACCGCTGGCTGGAATTATTCCTCACCTCCAAAACTCTCCCTACTGTTTCTAAATAAATGTGGCTGTAGTAACCGGGGAGTGTTGCTCATCCATCTTTACTGTGCGGTGTGTGGAGTGTGCAGTGTTTACGGAACTAGAAAGAGAGCCTAATAAGCCACATAGTGGGTGTAAAGACACAGAGTGTACAATGTAGCGCAATGTATTCGATTGCTGACATTGTTTTAGAGCGAACGTGTCGTCTCCATCAACTCAATATCAGTTAGAGTTCAATTCATAATTGATTCAGCAATCATATCCTTTAAAATCCTATCACTTTTGTAAATGTAGATCCTCATTGTAGCAGCTCATTAGCAGATGCCAGTAACACTGGGCTCTTTGTATTGGCTTGTTGCTAGATAAGCAACTGTTTTAGTTTCACTTGACACAAGAATAACTGCTGATGCTGAATATGTAATTAAGGCACTAAAGGTAGCTGCACCATCTGTTGACAGGTTGATGCCGTGTCCATGAGTGTCAGGATGTGTCTGATAGGTGGGATGTTGGTTGTTAGAGTTTACAATGAAAGTGTGCTAAAGATACAACACTCTATGCTCTGGCTTAATGTTTACGCACACCTACACATGATGCATCAGGCTGCACGCTGCTGCTGCCGAACAAGGTGTTCAGCGATTTCTTTCCTCTGCGTTGGTTATCAGCAGACGGTCAAAGAGGATGCATTAATTTGTTTTTCTTTGAGGTAATTAAACTCTTCCGCATGAGTGATGTTGTCCTTATTGTCCCCTGCTTCATGCAAATGTGATTATCTTCCAATCCTTTGTTACATTTACTAAAATGCCTTTCGAGCACATTCCGGAAAACGCTGAGAGAATACACACAACACAAAGTTATAGTTTTATTTTCACCGTTTGATAATACTTACATAGCATAGAGGTTGTAAAGTCACTGAAATAAGGAAAGCACCTGCAATACAACTTGATTAGCAGTTAAATCAAATGACCTGCAATACTAGACTGCTTGATCTCTTGTGAAACACAATCAGCCAGGATTCTTTCCCTTTTCAGAGTGAATCTCATTCCTCAACACAAATTTGCACTTAATAAGTTCCCAAGTTCAATTTGAAATGGTTTTGCAATTAACAAGTAAGCCAAGCTTTAAAATGTCACATTTATTGTGTTTTCATATCTCTGAAATTCAGTCCTGAAACAGAATGATGTGTGTTTTATAGCAGCGATGATAAGAGGCTTACACAGTCAAAATCTCAATATAGATCATTTGACAAACGTCTTTGGTGGCCACTCGTTAAATTGGTTTCACCCGCATATTTGGGCCTTATTTAAAAGATATCTTTGAATAATGGTAAGCAGTTTAACTCCTTGGAAAAGAGGAGGGTGATGCAAATGAACTCCATTTTACTCTGTTTTGTTTAATCTATAATATTGTAGGTTTTCTTCAGTCTTTTCTCAGAGAGTTTATTGCTTCTATATTCTAGCATAGATTAACACAGTTTAGGCATACCTATCTGGAATGTAAGTCAGTCTAGTTCTCATCATTGCATATCAAGGACACAAAAACATATTATCTGACCATTCATTGCATTCATTACATTAATGAATCTGAATCTGAATAAGCACTCCTCTTGAAAAAAAGTTAATTACCATAAACATTAATATTAATGCCATTATGTGGTGATGCTTAGCAACAATATCTAATGACGAGTGTCATTATGCTTTGCAAAAAGAAAATGGATAGACATTTTTGGGATAAAAGCAAAACCTGCTCCGCTCATCGAAATATACATGCTTAACAATTTACAGTTTGTCACTGAGTAACAGATCTGAAAGGCATTGTGGGCTTTCTGTGTTTGCTTTTCTCAGACACATCTGTTTGGAATAACAATGTACATCTGCTGAAGATCTTTGGATTTAAAACAGCTGCATTTTCTCCGTGCTTAGGAGTTTTTCGCAAACAACATCATATTTGATGAAGACATTCAATTTCTAGAGATTAAACAAATAAATGTACATTATATGGAGCTACATGGCACTTTTAAACACACAATAATCATACTGCAGGGAATGCATAGTATTGATAGTCATAAAGAAAACACCACACTATGGCACACATCTGTCAATTTGCCCCAACATTACGGAAAAGATGTTGCTGTTGGTAATTTTTTGGTACCAAATGCATTGACGAGCCGGTTGTATTTTACCCCTACTGAAATGTTGACTGTCAACAGAGCTCCCATCAAAAAGCAGCGGTACCATCTAGTGCCTAGAGCGCCTGGCTCTGTCCTCTTTTTCAGCCAGACCGGTCTCTGGCAGCTGCACGCATGCACACTGACCGAGGTCAAAGCTGTCACTTCAGAGGGCACTGTCAAATCTCAGCCAGCGTTGGATGATGTGGGAGTGCACCCTACAATCACCCAGATGTTTCCAATCAGCTGGGCTTCTCCTGTCCTCCTCACCCACTTTCGCCACTGTCTGAATTTGGAGTGCCACCATCAACAGCTGAAAACATTTTATGAAAGTGATTGAGAAAATCTGATAAATTGATGTATTTTCATTCCTAAAAAAACAAATACAAACACTGTGCAGATAATGAGTACATTTTGTGACTTCAATTAACATATAAATACAAATATAAATAAAAATGGCAGTTACTTACATATCTAAATGTGCTAAAAAATGTACATTGATAAAAAAAAAAATCAGATTAAAATGCACAAGTTTAATGACCAGTAAGATTTGAATATCACTATGGCAATCTCGGCACATCATCAGGTTGAGATTGTGTTTTTCCAGTGTTCACTATTTATTCCTCGAGAATGCACAGTCTTGAAGATTTTATTTGCGCCCTTGTGCCCTGCATGGACCTCTCATACACACGCGCCTGCATTATAAAACTCCTCTCATTTTCCCTTCATTCTGAAGAATTTAAGAAGATGAAGATTTCGACAACCAATGGTGTCTGTCGGTGTACCGGTTGCCAGATTGGCTACCCCGTCCCATCTGCAATGCTTCTCAGGGGCTGTCCATGCCTAGTCAGCTGGCTACATGCTATATAGAAAGTGTGGACGTAAGAGGGGACTTTGCAGGGCAAGGGAGTGAAAAAAAATCGTCATGACTGTGCATGCGTGTAGGGACAAGCCCAATAGTGACAGTTTGAGGGCGAAGCCTATACTCATTTACGAGTTTTAGTTACAATATGTAACTAATGATTTCATTTGATTTCACCGGAATCTGACCCAGTGGCATTACCATATTTTAACCTTCAAGCAATTTACTTTATTCCAGAAGTTTCTATCCAGGTTTTTATTTGACATATTTTATTTTAGCTTTAATTTGTTGTTTACTATTAAAAACATAAGTCTTCACCTACAGAACACAAGATGAGTTGTATCACTGTGATAATTGCTTCAAGGTAAGACTTAATTCAATACTTGTAATGCAAAATCAAATATTGCAGTGAACAATGTTCCCCAAATATTCTGAAAAGCTGTTGCTGTTGCTCATTTTGCTCACACCAAATGTATCAACAAGCGTGTTAGCCGTCTACACAACTCCCATAAAGAGCCACACCATTCAGTGCTTGGAGAACCTCGTCCTGTTCCATTGTGGTGGTGTATATTCCAAAATGAAGTTGTACTTAATAAAATACTAACTGAGTTTTACATTTTCTAGGTCTCTGGGTATAAAGAAGCTGCCACTTATGTGGGATGTTGAAGGTAATATGGTACAAACAATGCACAAGGGCGATTGGTGTATAGCAACAGGATTAATCCAGCCATGTGAGCATTCATATTTTACCAAAGAAGGTCAGCTAGTCCTGCCACAATGATGCTCAGGGACTCTGAAACTTTAAACATGAAGTTTCCCATTCCCGAGAAAGAATTGTAGGCATTGCTTACCTGCTAAAAGCATATGTATTAAATGTGACAGATAGCATTATTAAATTCAGGATACTTGTACCTCAAGGATAAAAAATGAATCATCCTTGACTTCACAATGGCAAAACAGTGAGACAAGCCGTGCCTCAACCATCGAATGCAAATTACCACAATTTAGAGTGTGGTATTCAGTGGGAGACCATCGCTAAATGGTCAGACAAGCTAGTCACAGATATTAAAATAAATTATGTCTAATTTAAATTTTAGTCACGCTACATTAACTAATAGAAAGTTATTAACATTTAAAAAGAAAGAAAAAAAGCTTTTGCCTGCAAAATTAACAGTGGCTGGGCTGACCTGTAAGCCATGCCGTCTGATCACTGTAATGACAGCGTAATGGCATATTTACATTAAAATCTGGGCAGCTAATATGTGATTCAGAATGGGAGGCTCAGTCAAGGATTATTTAGTCTGGCCTCCTGGCCTCTCGCTGAATGTTTCTTTCTTAACTTCAATACAAAGCAGAAAGTTCTTAAATTCATGACTATTTATGTGGCTGGTCTCTGTGGCTTGCTTTCCCTCTCACCGCCCTAATGTTCTCTTTAGTTCCAACCTTTTATCTTTCATCTCCTCTCTCTTTTCCCTTCTTGGTCTTTAAAGGCAATTATCATTTCACTTCAGAAATGTCAGAATGTTACACTTCAGTTGTATCTTGAGGAGCCTTGTTGGGATGAATGGAATTCTTCACCGACAAAGATGAGTGGCTCTCTCCCACCAACCCCTGAACCTTCTGATATTGCTAGTCTTTGAAACAAGAGAAGAGTTTCTTTGCATTTTAAATATTCCTAATTCCCCTCTCCCCTCCCCCTACTTTGATATTCTCCAAGAAACTGCCGTGTTATTTCAAGATATAGGATGTGAGTACAGAAGTGATAGGATCACACTGGTGTAGAGCTTTTAGGTTTCAGGTTTAATTGGTGTGAGAGCAGTGATGGAAAGAAATACTTGTAATACAGTTTGCCTTTGAATTAGACTAGCTGTGTGGTATTGCATGGATGAATTTGAATTGTACAATATCACCAGGAATGCAATTAAGGATTAATACGTCAAATATTTTACGGATCCACCATTTAGTCAAATTGTCAGAAAATAGTGAAACATTACAAATTCAAACAACCCAAGGCAACATCTTGAAATTGCTTGCTTTTCATGATTGATGGCATTTTGAGAAGTGGAAGTGGCACATTTTCAACATTTCCCTTGATAAATAGCAAACATACACTCAAATATCCAAACTATTGCAAAAATATGTCCTGTCAGTCAACCAATCGATTCATTGACATATCATCCCTAAATATCACTGTTTGTTTATTGCATCAACATCAAATACAAGAAACACAAATACAATCAAATCATATGTTATGATGCACTGCACTGCCACGATTGTTTAAAAAAACAATAACACACAGAGAGAGTATCCTATTTATTGAAATATGATAGTTTGTGTTTCAGATATTCCTCAAGTAGAACTTGTAAGCAGACTTAAGGACACTTTAAGTATCAATGTATTGGTCAATAACTAACATACATACAGTACAAAAGATATGTTACTGGTGTGTCAACAAATAAATGTGTGTGCTTTGACTCTGATGCCCTGACTTTACCTTATGATACATTTTCCATGCGTCTTTTAGAAACAAATCCTTTGTTGCCACATGCGCTCCACATGCTGCTGGCTGTGAATACTGCACCCTGACATCCTTGCAGGTAGCAGGAGGTGATATGAATTTACAATTGCAAAATGACATCTAATGTTTTGCGTTGCTGCTTGTTTCCCGGACCTGTGGTGTACCTGACCATCTGCTCCCCTGGTCTGATGGAGCTATACTTTTGGCAGTGCTCAGAGCTTTGGCCTCCATCTCAAAGGACACCAAGTATTATCAGATTTCTCTTAAAACTGAGACAGTGGTGCCATAAGCATAACAATATGCTCAGAGAAAGAAGGGGGTGGAGGACAAAATGAGTGGAATGGAGGGAGCGGAACAACAATAACAACAAGTTGTCTTGCTAGCAGCCAGATACTGTCACATTACGGATGGAATCACTTCAGAAACGCAGAGAATTAATACCCTAATGAAGTTTCGAGTGGCTATTAGGTGTGTGTAATGGGGCTCCAGGGGTCTGGGATAGATGTCCTGCAGCTTTAGGCCCTTATTTGTGCGCAGTCACCTCAGCGGTTGCTTTTATTAGAGTAACATTAGAGAAAAAGGAAAGATGCCACAGAAAGATAGCGTTTTATTACTCTGGCTCCCAGGGAGCCATGCTCTACCTGTCACAGGCACACAAAGCATGCTGTTTTAGTTTTAGTTTAGATTTTTACAGCTAAATATCTCTGTTATAAATGCCTTCGTCTGCAGAACAACATTCCGGCTATTATCACCAAAATGTTCCGGCGTAGTCTGGAGATGAGTTATTTGGGATAATGTTTAAAACTGTGTGAAAGGATTTCTGTGCAGACATCTGTGAATATAAATTTCATTCACATTTTCCACCCCCCTCTCTCTCTCTTTTTCTCTTTTGACAGGACTGTTGGATACCTCTGCTTTTTATCTCCTTACATTTTCGGGGAATGGATTGCTCTCTACTGTCACATGTGTTCTGGCCAAGAATTCATTTTTAGTGGGTCAAATGTTTCAGAATGTCATCCTTGACAAGAACCAACCAGCACGATGAATACAAGGAAAGACACGGCCTGTGTCCTATTTTTTTTCCGTTCGATCACTGCATACACTTAAAGCATGGTAACCACACAGTACACAAAACACAGGCACAGAGTGTCTATGTAGAAATCAATATTGAATTAAAACTCACTCCCCACTCGTGAATAAAAAAAACAAAAATGAAAAATGGTAAGGTGGCCTATTGGAGATGCAGGACTCTACAGTCAGCTAATGAAGGTTATGTTGCATGGCAGAATTCAGTAATTGCACCGCACAAGTGAGGTATTAGACAGGATGTAGCTAATGGAAAACAATCACATTTAACATGGCTCCTTGGTTCTAGCTGTTCAATAAGTGAGCAGCAGGCTAGCTCACAGCAAACAGGAGGTAGGGTGACTGGGATGTGGAGGGACGCAGCACGAGGTTTTAATGTGATCGGACTATAACAGACAATCTATTTACAGTGTGCTCTGGGGAGCTAATAAACAAATGTTGAGTAATTTCAGCCGGCAGTAATTACCCTTGCAGCTGACAAGGAGAGTGTGATACTCTCTCCTTCACCTCCGGCTCGGTCCAGGAGGTGTGAGCTCTTCGGAGTGGTCCTCCTCCGCTCATATAGATGTGGCTGCTGGCCAGCAGGATCATTTACAGTACACTGCTTCTCTCTGTGCACCAGGGAGTCAGGTTTTACACCATTGTTCTCTTTTGCTTTGGCAATAGCCATATACAACCTGGTATGATGAAACTGGAACATACAGCGATTTGTAGTAAATGTAGAGATTCACAACTTGTAGCAATTGTATATGGATGTGTTAAACAGTTTCCATTTAATCCAATTAAACAGAAACTCAAGCAGCAGGTTACCAGCTTGAGCGGTAATTAACATTTGTACATGAATTCAGTGAGACTCCTCACCTCCTTCAGCCACATGCTATTGCACTCTCAGCTCATTTATTAATCAGTTGAGGAAGAGAACAAATATTAAGTTTAGGAAGCAAACAAATTACTTTGCAGGTTAGATAGGCAAGAAAGCCAAAGGCATCTTTATCCAGGGAGCTCAGTCTTGATCCTTCAGTTACGGTGAAATAGATTTTTATGCAAATATGTCTCTATCGATCGCTCTGCCTTTCTTTGATGGTTAGGGATGGAGAAAACCACATGTAATGAGATAAAGATAATCATTACGGAATAACCATTAATGCAACACGTTTACATCAGCTTAGAAAAGACAATATCTTGCATACAACAGTTTACGCATGACGTAAATTTGTGGATAGATTATAGCATACTGTCACACTGATTTAATGTATGATAATGTTCCGTTTACAATGCGCTAACAATGGTTTTGTGTTGTAAGCAGCTTGTGCCAAACAGCGATATTTTCTGTTGCAGATCGCGCCTGGTGCATTAGCCTTAGTCCACTCTGTCTTTCTGATCAGTATGGCACAAACACTGCCTCATATCAGATCCCTGTGTTCTCTCCAGAATAACAAGGAGGGAGTGGAGCAGTGACGTGAAGGGTCCAGTCTGAGGGGCTGACAGACGGATAGTGAGCCAGCCTGTCCCTTATCCTCAGACAGGCAGATGTCCCCTCTCCCTGCGTGGCCGGCTGCTGACCAGGGGAGAGCCAGGCGGCTGCTGAAATGAAGAAACTTGAGAGCTCCTCAGGGGGTGAGCTGGTCATTTGATGTCCAGCACAAGGGCAGGGTGTGATGCTGAATGAGCTGAGGGAGAGATGCAGCCTCTGCAGTCTGTTACAAAGGCCCGGCCTAGGAGGATAAAATACTGAGCACAGACAGATCATTACTATATTTCATCTACCAAAAAATGGTCGTGAAGCACATGTAGGAATTTGGTTTAGGCAACCACACATTCATCTGTTCACACCCAATGAAGATACAATTATCATCATTACCTATTTGGCCTTGACATATTTTTCTTTAGAATTTTACCCGGGAACTTTATCTGTTCTCATCTTTGTGATAAGCAAAAACTGCCCATAATGACTGGACATTGGGGGAGTAATACTGACGCAATCTACAACTGAAGTCCCATTGAAATATGTGAAGTAGTACAGTCACAATGGAGCCATAGCATCTTTCTTACCTGGCCTAGGTTCAGTCTTGCAGGCAGTGGAGAGCCCTTTGAAGGCTACAGAGAGGCTGAGATGAGAGGAAGCCCTGCCTGCAGAGGGATCAACCATGTCGAAGTGCCAGCACCACAGTGCTGTAATTAATCGCCAGCGATGGCAGCCTCAGTCCAGCAGCCCTGCTCAACTTCTCCCTTACGACAAAACCCGCGGTCAGGAGACGTTAGGCAACATTAACTGCTCGTACCATTTCCATTTTCTGAAAGGGGGTGGTGGTGTGTGTGTGTGTGTGTGTGTGGGGGGGGGGGGGGGTCCCGGAGTGCGTCTGTAGATATAGGACTACCGTGGGGGCTCAGGCGAAGAGAACGACAGTGCATAAGCCATGGCTATGTACCTTTCATCTTGGAGGAGATTTGGAGAGGTTTCAGACCACAGAGACTTCTTAATTCTCACTAATTCATTTGCGTTCCAGATTCACTGGGCCTGGGATAACCTGAGAATGATAATGAACTCGAAAAGGGGAGTGCATGGTCCCTTGCCTTTGAATGTGCTCAGAATAGATTCAGATAATCTTTCCTTGTGAATCTTTCTGGAGGAGAAGAATCCCATTGTAAGAGTGATTGCCTGTCATGAGATGTCCTCAAAGTTGGGATGGGTTTAACTTGTGGATACACATATCATGCTGTCTGAGGACGTAACCCGAGAACATAGTGGTTCTTTTAAAAAACCCAAAATGCAATATGGATGCATCCACGAAAAATATCCATGCGACTTTTCGATTTAAAAATCATACTTTATAATGAATATTTATTTGCAAACTGCATGAAACCCTAAATCGATACATTCTACCCACGAGCTTATATGAAAGGTGTTGTTTTTTTTTCCTATGAAATCAAGCTTCATCCAAACAATATATTATCATTACAAATGAGGGAGCGGGCTATGAACATTTATGGATTGAAATGCCACATTTTCATTACCATACACAACCAAGTATATGTTTGCATCCTAAAGGCAAGCAATGCTTGCTATCCAAAAAATGTTACCTTTACTTTACTTACTTTTTGGCAACATGCACTGGGATATTTTTTACAGTACAGTTCTTTGAATGTTTGAACTAAACATGGTTTAAAAACAAAATTCATTCTTGCATCTGCACTCTTGACATTCACAACCAGCAGGCTGACAATAACTAGAGAGATTTTGAAGAGATTTATAGGTCTGCGGAGTTCTAAGGGATAGATTGCAAACTCTTGTGAGAAAAGGGAGAGAAAGCTGCCTTACTTCAGGGCCCGGTCTCATCTTTGGTCAAACAGAAGTGAGCTTAATTTGTGGGTCTGCCTGGGGAATTTCAAAGGAAAAAAGCTTTGAGTGACGCCAAGCTTGAGCTCCCTGATGTTAGTGAGATGAATGAAAGCAGGGTCTATAGGCTACAGGCCTTCTCACACTCCCACATTAACAGAGGTCTTTCAAGTTCTCATTAGGATAATTGTATAGGATGCAAGACAGTGTTTTAGAGGAGCAATGCAGCCCTTGTCATCAGTCAGATGAAGACACTCTCACTTGTGTGATAATATGTACACACTTTAAGGTATTTATAGCACACAATATGTGGATAATGACAAGTGCTAAAAGATATGAAAACTCACTTTAAATTATTACAAAGTCTAAAAATATTACACTTTGATTTTCACTTTAATGAACTGTTTATAAACTTTAGCAGAGTGACAAAGTGTTTATTAATGAAGACATATCTGTATTTTACTGTCATGTATTATTTGTTTCTCACACCATCTTCCACTAAGGGGTGTCCACAGGAGGAATTATACACAATTAAACATACACTTATATCAACTTACAGCTGCATTTGGGTGTATAATAACAATTTACAAGATGTTAATATACTTCTTATGAACGCTAAATAGGGGGACTTAAAGTAAAGTATTGCCTCAACATCATAGTCATACTAATTTTGATAATTAACTTGCCCATCTTATGTATACACAATATGTTTGGTATTTATTCATACTACGCTATAATATCTACTGGACAAAATAAAGGACAGCAGGTTCCTACTGCACAAAATACAAGAATTCATTTTCTGCCTCTCGGTGTTTTTCAACAGAAGACTTACTGTGCTATTGTATGGAACAGGCTGGCCTTGATAAAATGACCTAACATTTTGACAGGACAAAATATAAAGCTGCTCTTTATTCTGTGGACAATTCACCAGATGCAGGCATGGGAATGGCTTTAATCAATAGAAATGTGGGTGTACTGCATGATTTATTCCAGGCTTTGCTTTATGTACAAAAAGAAATCCCGGACATTGCTAAGAGTGCAAGCAATAATGGGGCCCACTCAATTTCCCCTGAAAGCTTGAGTTGTGATGGTTGTTGCTGCGAGTATTTACAAGTGCTATCTGATCAGCCTCAGAGGCTCCCCAACGAGACAGATGATTAGGTGTGGCAAACGAGCCTCATCACCGGCTAAAATTGATGACTCAATGCCGGATGACAGACAACCCTATTTGTATTAAGATAAGGCACTGACAGCTTTGTATCAATCAAAATTGAGTTATTATTGAGCATAAAGAAAAGCATTTGTAATATCATTAAATCCAGATATGCCTCTCTTCACATCTGGCATGCAGCCATGCGTATTGCGGGGGGGTTGAGGGACAGAAAGAGAGAGGCAAAGCAAGAAAAAAACACTTGGGGCAATCATTCCTGGCAGTGTGCTGGCAGCTGCAGTGTTTTCTTTTTTTTTGTAATTTCAATATGTTCCTCTGTACCTCAAGCTTGGGTGCAATAACAGCTTACAGATTGCTTATGTCATCAGATTTTGACAAACTTCTCAATATGTTTTGACCTTCATCTTCAGCCATCTGCTTTTTTACTCTTTCTTCACTTTATATCACTCTCAGTCTATATATTTTCATCCGGCAGTAAGTACCCTAAATAGGTTATGCTTGAAAGCTTGCCTCAAATAATTCTTGACAACAGCAATCCATAGCTATTAGTATGCTATACATTATTTGTCTTAACTGTTTTAACAGATTTTTTAGGCCACTTGAATGAGCAGAAACAAGCTGCTAATGCAAAACCTTTTAAGTTATGGCAAACTGGCAGGAAAAGAATTCTTGAAACCACAGATACGTTTCTTTGTTTGGTCAGAGCAAATGACGTAGAACAACAAAGGAAGTGTTCCTGGCCACATGATGAAGTTGAGTTTTTGGTGAGTTTTGCTCTGTTTTTGGTCTCCACCAGCTCATGTGAAGAAAAGAAAACAGCTACCTGCTGCGTCCAGGAACAAAACTTTGAGAGTGGTGAGACCACAGACTGCATATCATTTGCCATTTGTGTCTGTCGCCTTGGTTTTTTCAACCAGCAGTGAGACAAGAGGGTAAAAATAAGTACAACCGGAGACATTTTAGGCGACCAAAAAAGTTACATTTATTTCATGAACTGAAAAGAAACTGTAAAAGAAAGAAAGTTCAAAGAAGAATACTCGGACAACTCCCAGACAGTGACCTATCAACCACAATGTAGCCTCGGCCTTTATTGTGACAATGAGACAATGTTTACGATGCAATAATTCAAATGAGACACAGGGTCATTTTCTCATACACTTCTATACAAAAAGACATATTTTTGCAACCAGAGAAGTCGCCCGTGTTGACTATTATAAATAATGCAAGTTTAAAGCTCTTCGGCATTGGCTTCACGTCTTTTGCCTTCTGGTTGAGACTGAACCGGAGCTGTTGAGTTTGAGATCGCCTTCATAGATGTCATTCAAATCAATCCCTTCTTTAACATTTGTCCTCTTGTTCGCTGCTGTTGCATTACGTTAATTGTGTATATTCTAGTTTGTAAATTGTTATTTTGATTTGGGAATATTATCTCTACTCAAACAGTACAAAAGCATAATAGAACACTCTTAAATAGTCTACTGACAACATGGCATTAAGTAGTATTGTGTTTCATGAGCCGGTGATCTGAGTAAACAACACGCTGCGTATGATATAGTCCCTCCACAGTTTGACATTTCCCTCTGATTTTCATATCTGTGCCTGAAATGACAGTCTATGTAACATCTGGAGGCCTTAAAAATGCCATGGCTGATATGAAATCAATTTGCATTTCCCCGGTGCCTGGATAACATGGCCCTGTCAGAGGACCCTGCAGATCTGCTGGAGATAATGACGTTATAGAGGGCGGCTCGCACAGTGGAAAGGATGAAATTGAAAGAGTGACGTTCTGTGTTGCCCATGATTGCCTTGACTGGAGGATGTGTGGCTATCGGACATGTACTCCTCTGTCTTTGCTCCCCATTAGCTCCACTTGTTCCCAGACAGGGGTTAAGACACACTAAGAGATCCACCAATACGACCAGTCAAAGTCTCCAGGTGTCAGTTATGGCATTTCAAAACTATCAACTTTTAAATTAAGAAATTATAAAACTGTAATAAAGCTCCACCCTACTGGTCAATGGTCATTGCTTCAAGGTTTTACATTTGAGGTGACAATTAATTAGGGATTTCATAATGGCGATTCCTATAAGCTATAAAGAAAACATCTGACTTTCAGGTCACTTTTGATGTTCTGTCTTAATGTATGGATACCTAGTAATACATTGACGCACATCTCAACAGCTAAAGAGAAAGAGAATTGATTATGACAATTACAATGTGATATTATTCCAGTAGTCAATGGATAAAAGAATAGTTCAAATAATTTAAAAAATCCCACTGTACTGACTGATATGTCATTGACGTCATCCTGCGGCACTGGCCTGGTGTTACAGGAATGGAATCCCACCATTATATTTTTCAAAGAGGACCACACAGTAATGGTAACTACATGCCACTTTAGTCACTTTGTGAAAATGTGAAAAGGAATTATCTGAATGGTGGAGATCACACACAGGAGTGCACTGCATTGGTAAAGCCATATTATAGTGCACAACACAGCATTTGTTATAAACATAGGAAGTGGATAGTTGATGGCGCTGACCTGAGGACATTTAGACGCGATCACGCTGGTGCAGGAGGCCGCTTGTTATCGAGCTGAGTGTATGCTGAGAGAGAGTGACATCTCTCCCGCAGCTGCAACACTAATATACGCGGCTATAAATACAAGCGATTCCAGCAGTTTTTCCTCACTTTGCCAATTTCAGGCTTTTGAATGTAAAAATGCTGACCTCTAGACCCCGAGTCAGAAAACTTGCTCTCTCTGTGAGGGGAAAAAGTTCATTTGTGGCAAGTTGTAATAGATACATTGGGGACCAAAATCATCAGTTTCTGATACCTCAGTATTTTACCTGGACACAGAACCTTTTCTTTGTCTGCAGCTGAAGGGGAAAATCACCACCAGCATTATCACAACGTAAAACTACAAGGAGAATTAGAGTTTAGAGTTAAGATTAATACACAATATAGTATAACAAAACAAGGGACTAATTAGCAGAAAAATGGTCAGAAGGAATTTTTAAGCCTACAATAAAAAATTCAATATTTCTAAGTAACTACTTTAAGTACATCTACTCAAGTTCTGTATGCTTTTGAGGTACATACATTTTTTTGTACCCCCCTACATGTATTTCAGAGCTATAACTATTAGTTGCTTTACAGATTGTTGACATGTAAGAGATATGATGAGTTTACAAGATATGATTCATTGTTTAATCTAAATGAGTATGTGAAGATGTTATTTGCTCCACAATTAAGATACTGCGTTCATGTCAATTCATTAGTAATGCTATTCCAATAACGTATGTGATATTTTTTGGAACTTTAAGTACACTTTCTGATCCTACTGCTGTACTTGTACTCAAGTGCAATGTTTAATTGCTTGCAGGAGTTTTACTGGAATATTTTTCTACTGTAGAATTTCTACATTAGTAGAGTAAAATATCTTAACACATTTTAAATATGACCACTAGTGTAATCAATACTGTAACGTGCATTATAGTACCATTAATACAATATTTGATTTGAGGCATGAACTGATGTCTTTAGAATTGGAATGCTAACTACATGTAACCTTGGCTGTGAAACTTCAGATATGGATTCAGAATCACTGTAGATCTGTACTTTATGAAAAGGAACAAGTGCTGGTGTAAAATATGTAGGATATCTTTAAGTAACAGAACATATTGAAACCCTTCATGTCTCTCTTATAAGTATTCAGTATTGCTCCCTGAGAAACAAAAATGGTTCTTGGTAATTACAGCTGACATTAAATTCTTGATGGCTAAAAGTAAATATTTAGGCTGGTTAACATTTTTGCAGGAACATCATGCTGAAGACATTCACTCACTAATTATATTCAGGGGTCACGGTTTGACTTTTCTATTTCTTTGTTTCCATACATCTCATTATTTTTTCAAATCAAGATAAAATTGCTTTGAATGCCTGGGGATTAACAAGGTCATACCATAAGTATCCAAGAGTATATGGTGGCTTTGATGTTGCAGGGATTAGTAAAGTATGAAATGTGCTGTTTTTCCACGTTATTAGAATAAATAAACACAGTCCACTCTGTTTACACAAGTGGTCCATTGGGTCTAATGTCCACCCTGGCTGCATTTGAAATCCACTGCAGTACACTGGCATGCCCTGTGTATAATAAAGTAGTATACTCACAATATGTAAAGGAGACGGGCTGATAATGACACATTCTGGCTCTAATCAACCTTATAAAATTCTGAAGAGGAGCAGAAATGTGTCCACCGCTCCCATAACAATTTTCAATTAATAAAAACATAATTTCTTCCAGTCCCCTAGGATGGTGATTCAGTATAACTTGAGGGCCTTCCCTCACATGGCGTGAACAAACCTTTATGCTCTGTAGCTGTTTGAATATGTGTGTGTGACACAAACAGTTTCTCACAATTGTACTCACTCACACACACGCGCACACACATGGCAAGGAAGTACTCTTTATGGTTTGTTAGCACTCAAGAGATAAAACTTTACATGTTGCTCCCAATTAGCACAGCAGTGACCGTGCACTGTCTCCTGTGCTCAGCTTCCCCTCTGAAGGGGGGCTATTTATGTGAAGACTCATGAGAATGTGAGAATTGAGGCGAGAGACGAGATATGGACTGTGTGAGATAGTGTGTGTGTGTGTGTGTGTATGTGTGTGTGTGTGTGTGTGTGTGTGTGTGTGTGTGTGTGTGAGAGATAGAGGGAAAGGGAGTATTGAAATGGCTTAAGCATCCATTTTGAGGAGAGAGACAGGTCCTATTAACATTTAGCAGCATTTGTGCAACTTGGTGCTGAGGTTATGATGCAAATGAGGAGGAATTAAAACTGGCCATAGGTTTGTCATTGATGGATTGCAGTCTGGCGGTGCTCACACTTCCCAGTGTCCATCAAAAGCGATTACTGTGTAATTAAACCTTATTTCTGGACTCTCAAGTGCATAATTACTTTGTGAATGTAACCATCATCTAAAAGCTACAAAAATGCTTTACCATTTAGTGGAGCAGTCAGTTCCATGGGCTTGTGTCAGATATAGCCATCAGACAGAGCAAAAGAACTGTCACTTTTAATAAGAGGCAAAAAATTAAATGAAACTGTATGCTTATTACAGAAAAATTAGGCTTTCAAGAGTCCTTTCTGTTATTTGCATAATTTATCCCCCACCACACACCCCACATATACACACCGCAAGCTTTAAGCAATTTCCCTCACATTTAAATAGATTGCACATTTAAGGCTACTTAAGGAAAATTATCACTTTGCATATTTTAATTGTTATGAAGGAAGTGATTTGAGAGAGGTCTGTGGCTCATCCTCTTGAGCCATGCGGTTGCGAAGCTGTCTGATTCGGCTGCTCAGCGCTGCAGCTCCAGAGATAACCTCCGAGTTCACACACATCCACTCCAGTTTCATCAGAATGCAAATGAAGCACAGAACACTGGGACAAGTGGATCTTTGATATTTACAAAATAGCCACTAATAACTTGAGTGAAATTTATTTAACTCAACTTCATTTTCTCTCTTATCAGTCATGATTTTTTCCCCCTTCCTGGTCAAATGGCTCTTGTTTAAAAATGCAGTGGCAAGAATCAAAGAGCCTGCTAGAATTATCTATCTATCTATCTATCTATCTATCTATCTATCTATCTATCTATCTATCTATCTATCTATCTATCTATCTATCTATCTATCTATCTATCTATCCATCCATCTATCTATCTATTTTATCTATCTATCTATCTATCTATCTATCTATCTATCTATCTATCTATCTATCTATCTATCTATCTATCCATCTATCTATCTATCTATCTATCCATCCATCTATCTATCTATCTATCTATTTTATCTATCTATCTATCTATCTATCTATCTATCTATCTATCTATCTATCTATCTATCCATCTTTCACAAACACTTGTATTGTCCAGATACTTACCTCCTTATACAGATTTAATTTACCATGTAACTTGTTGGATTATCAGCTGAATTTGGTTTGATTGTATTTACTAAACTTAGTTTAAAACTTAGTTTAAGTTTAGCCAAATAAGTTAGTTTAGGTTTAGCAAATGCAATTAAACAAACCGCCAGTTAATTTAGCAATGATTACATTTTTAATTTTTTGTCCTACGTTCTCTAAACTGTAAGTGCAATTGTAATAACTATTCCTTGGAACATCACAACTCTATTGCACGTCTGCAAAAGGCAGTAACTCACCCAACACATTGCAGTCTTGCTTCGAACCCTAGATATTGTTTCAGTAAATTGTTCAATGCCACCACAATAAAAAGGTGTTTTGTCATAATGTCAACAATGTGGACAGTGGACAATGTTTAGATGTATTTCAACCAGTCAACCAAGAATGTTCTGTTGACACTGACTGCTTACTGTACTATACAAGAATGTCAATAGTGTCTAGCTGAATGCTATTGTGTGTCACACGGAGCTCAGCAGGTAAAGCTTTACTGGGAAAAGCTAATGCTGTAAAATACTATAGTACACAGAAAAAGGACATGTACATATGTACAGTAAACTGTAAAAATAAACTTGCAGTAGTTCAGTAAAACACAACAAATTGTAACTCATCACAGTAAGTAACACTATGTCATAGATAGCTATGGAATATACGTGTATGTCTGACAAAACTGGTAAAAAATTATAATAATAATCAATATCTGTTTAAACATGATATCTGTTTAAACATGATACAAGCTTTATTCATTATAATGAGACTAACATTATTATTTTAATCAAAAATGTATAATAGAAGAAATATGTAATATTTATTGAAGTATCCTGTTTTCTAGTAGGCATACTTTGTGGGGCAATGTTCAGAATAATAGTGAATATGACTAGTACAGACCGTCCAAGGACAGCTCTCCATGGGAGACTGCATAGTTTGAAGTGTTGACAAGCTTATCAATGCTTGTGAGGGAGAGTATTCGAACACTGACAGCGCACTGATACAATAAAATTTCCACGTTTTTGTAAACTAACTACTGCAATTTAACTCCACATCATCGAAGACTCTTTATTTAGAAAGGCTCTATTGAAATGAAAACATATTTTATTTACAATTTTCAGTGCAAAGAATGGATCTTTCCCCAAATGATTAGCATACACGACATCATACAGGTACATAATGTATTTGATTTTTTTCCCGGTAAAACCAGTGTTTTCCACCTCGTGTTTTGAATCATGAAATAGTAGATATATGTTAGTTCTGGTTATAAACTCCACCAACAGCTGATATTGACAAACTCACGTGATAAAAAATACCAACACTGACACAATATGCTGGGTATTTTTCTCATTTGTTAATTTGCACAGAAACTTCCCATGCATATAACACCTACTAGTTAATAATGACATGAAGGAGGATGTTTAAACATAGCCGTTTACTTCCTAGTTAAATAAAAAAGTTTGGATTTATAAGTTATCATGCAAGGTGTTTTGGTGGGAGGACTGCAATACAAAGTAAGCCTTAAAATCAGTCTCTGTAAACTGCTGCAAACTGAATTACTTTCACTATATTGTTGTTGAACACCAAGTGAAATAAAAAAAATATGATTTAAGTTGTCATGGCTCTAACACGGTCTTCCAAAAGAAATAGCTTGAAACGGAAATAGCACAGGCTTAAAATAATTACACTATTGCAAATTTAATCAAGTACAGTTACAAAATGCATCCAGTTTTCAGGAAAAAAAGAAAACATCTTTATTCAGTATTTCAATAACCTTTATGTACCTTGAAATGAAATTACATTTAAATTGACTGTACTGTAATTAAGTCAAAACATACACACATATAAACATGTATGTGGTGCATTTTTTGTATGTATGCTGTATATCATTAGCAAATGTACAATACTTCTCTGTACATGAATATGAAAAGTAAAAACTCAGATTTTTCATATCTTAATGTTATCCTCTCATACTTGTATGTGGATTGCAAGTGCACATACATACACGTTAACATGCACACTACAACAATTCACAGAAGATTAAAGCAATTTGTTACTTTTTAGGAAATTAATTGGATTTGCTTTGGCGCCTTTGTAGAACATCATCACAGCACACAGCAATGCAATGTAGAGGTGGCATTTTAAATAAACTGTATGTTAGTATGAATAGTGGTTGACTTCATCGTTGCCTTCAAGGTACCTTATTTTTTTCTGTGACTTGCACTTGACAGTGTAAAGACAGTCTTTGTATATATCTTTTTTTTTTTTTACTTTTTTAAACTTTTTTTTATCAACAAATGCATGACATTCAAAATGACAGGACATAAGTACTACAATATGTAGCAATGAGGTAGAAATGGTTATAAAGAATATCAGATTATGAAACTACATAAAGATGGAAGCAAAGTCTGAAGAAGTTACTCAACAAAAAATGATGAAATACTGACAGATTTAGCAAAAAAAAGCAATTTAAGTGGCTGAGTTGGCATCACTGTGAGACTCAATGTGCTTATTATAGGTTCTGCTCATGTGTTGATTGTGGCTGTTGGCCTTTTCATCACATCACCTTCAATAACAAGTTATTATTTTTGATAACATCTATAGCATGTGAAATATACACCCTATCTATCATATCAGATGTAAGGCTTGTTTCTCTCTAGCTGTGACGCAAATAAAACATGCAAATGTAACTGTTTATCCATCTGCCTTGTGCTCTATTGCCTTTTTAGGGGGACAACTAGTTGAACAAAAACACAGACCTGTTGACGTCAGAGTGAATAAAAGTACTACTTAATTTGAGTGGAACGTTTCCCCTTTTAACATACCTCTCTCTGTAAATTCATGAACAGTCACCCTCTTAATCTCATGAAATCTACGCTTGTTTATGGCACTGAGGGCTTCTTGTCCCCTTGTTGACAAAAGCTGTGCTATGAGTTTAATTACTTTTTTTAATGACAAACAAATTAGCCATGTTTTTATTTGTTCAACAGGCTGGAGGGAATTAACTTCATAAACTCAGACCGGACTAAAGTGAAAAACTACAAATGTTTTACAAAACCTACATATATTTTACATACTGCGATATAATAACTTAACAAAGCCTCGTGGAATCGCTACAAAGTCGCCAATTTCCAATATCCACAGCTCACACTGTGGTATTGAGGTCACCGAAACTCACAACTTCCTAAAACAAATCATCATATTCAAAAGAAAGCTGTTTCACTTTGGCTTTAAGGAAGTTCTAACCAATAAACACCTCAAAGTGCAGTCACAAATGGCAAAATATTTAAGGGGCTTTTAAAAAAGTATTTCACATTATTATTGGCCTATTTTTTGTGTGTTACGACACATTTTTCATGTTTGAAACTTCCAAATGGGCTTTTCTGGAGACTTGTCCATGGATCATCTGGATGTAGTGTATGTATACAGTTAGTCAAAGAAATGTCTGTTTAATCAACTACTTTTGTACAGTATAAATCAATCAATCAATAGCCACACTGTATAATAATAAAGAACAGGTACAACATGTGCAATAGGCAACAACGATGAAGGGACCTTGTAAAAAAAAAACACAAGGTCCTTTAGTGCCTCTGCAGTACAGGTACACCTACAGTGCTATCTACCTCAGTGGCATGTTTCAATGTGCGAGTGCTTTGCTTTCCTTACTGCTCAGAGGACATATTACATTCAATAACATTTCTTACTTGCCAATTCAGCGGTCAGTCCTGCTCTTTCATTGCCAAACAAACTTTGCATGGTTAATGGCAGCAAGTAATGATTAACAGCAATGTAAACATAGCAATGTTTAAACATTTAAATGTGAAAATTACAACACTTAGTAAAAATAACAGTTTTGTGTACAGTGAGACTAGCCTTCAAGACATGTTCTTAAAAAGGAATGCCACTCAATTCATGAATGTTACAGTTATGACCTAAGAGAAACAAACCTCTTTTTTTGTTTTACTTTATATTAAAATAATGGAATTGGTTTCAAGCCAGATGATGTGTACAAAAAATAGCTGCAAATACTATCACATTTGACATCACAGATTCAGGGGCCAAACACGCAATGGCAACAACATCCACTGGTGAATGTTAGCTACTACAGACCAATTTGTGCTAAGGCAAAGGCATAGTGTATTCCAGACCTGATATTCAGTGGTATTCCCCTTTAAGTGCATTACATGGTTCTTGGGAGTTATCAGAATGTAAAGCTAATAGATTTGGCTCACAACAAAATACTGTTTGGTGTTTCTCCTCATCAAACAAGAGAAACAGGTGCTGACATTTTTTGCTCTTCATGTATTTGTCTTTCAGAGATAACTAACAAACTGAGGTAGAAAAGAACTTAGGCTATACATAATCCTTAGGTTTCATTCATGATAAAATATCAGCAGGATGGAATGAAATAGCTTGGGGCAGTTGTGTTCCTAAACCCCAAGATGTTTGTCTGTGACTTTTGAATTTCTCTCAGGTCTGCATCACCACAAAAGACCCAAACAAATGACTTTTTTTTGTCTTGTAAATAAACCAGATTTACTCTCATACATTCATTGTAAGAACCTTCTCATTTAATTCTGAGCTTTTTGAGGTATTATATAGCTTTACATTTGTATGATGATGGAATTTCAAATGCAAGCCAAATGCTCTTGCAGTGGTGCTTTGCCACAAGCGTATGAGGTACTGTACATATCATCATCACTTTCCTGAGTTTTCAAATGGAGACAATTAAAAGAATTAATGGTAGAATTTGACATGTATGTGAAACACTGTGAATTACTACTGGAACAATATTCTAAAAGCAGTACATAGTAATTTATTGTTTTTGACTGAATTCATATTGTAAAATAGTATTTGTTTTTCTATAGTGGAGAGACCAGTATAGCAGCCAAATTCACCTTAAGTTTGCCAGAAAACAAATCACATTGTACAAAAGGTATGTCCATGTTATTGTGATTAAAGGATTTACACATTGATAAAACCTGTGTCAGGTAGTGAAGACCAACTGAAATGATACCAATACATGTAATTTTACTCAAATTAACCACAACTGTTCACAGAGAGCATATCAGACACAACTGTAGAACACTAATGGAAAAAAGAGAGCACATTTTGTGTCTCATTTTAAAGCTTTTTTTTATATTAACACGTCACCAATGAAGATTGTGAGCAAAAAGAAGAAACAAACTTAACAGCACCACCTCAGGCACTTGATAGCAACTAAATCTGAAGATCAGCAGAATAGTGTGTATATATATTTATATATATATATGTATATATATATGTATATACAAAAAGGGGGGTGGGGGGGACTTCTTCCAAATCTTTTCAGTTTTAGTGAGCTTCTGAAGTCAGCCATGTAAAGCATTTAATTAGCTTAATTAATTAACCAATGTGTGATGTCCAGACTGTCATCTTCGATCAAAGGGCAGTCCTTTTACTCTCTATAGTATTTTCATGTCAACATCGTTAATTATTTTACTCTGTCATTGAAGGCCAAACACTTATTTGTAATGAACTACAGGGTTCACATACTTTGTGTTTGACGAGTCTCTTTCATTGACTGCAACCAAACATTTTATTCCACTCAGTGTACATGTCAAGTTGTTTTTGTGATATGCTAGGCTGGAATTTGCAAAACACACTGTCAAAGTCTTGGTAGGAGACCGGTCTCATCTGAGCGGGGTGGATGGTTGACAGGTCAGTACCAGGAATGCCATGGAGAGGACCTACCACAGCCTGTTGACACAGCTGAGCCACATCCAGTCCAGAAAAGCCCTCTGTCCTCTGAACCAGTAGTGACATCTCTTTGTCACTAAGACAGTAGTTGTGCTGTGAGAGCAGTTGGCTGATTGTCTGGTGTCGTGCTGTCCCATCAGGCAAGGGGATGAGCAGTCGCTTGGCAAAGTACCTCCGTAGGGACTCTGGGATCTCTTCAGGCTTATTGGTGGAGCAGACCACAAGGACATGGTCCTCAGTGGAGGTCAGAATATTGTCAAGCTGCATGAGGAGCTCAGCCTTGAGGCGATTCAATGGGCTCTCTTCACTTAGCTGGTCTGACAGCAGCAGGTCCACCTCTTTGATGAACACCACTGCTGGCTGGCGGCACCGGGCCACCAGAAAAGAAGCTTGAATGATCTTGTCCCCCTCCCCTAGCCACTTGGTGACCAGAGCTGAGCTGCTGAGTTGCAAGAAGGCAGCCCCCAGTTGGCTGGCCATGCAGTGTGCTAGCAGTGTTCTACCAGTTCCCTGAGGTCCAAATAAAAGGAGGCTCCGAGGTAATGTGGCAAGTCCACTAAACATATCTGGCCTTAAAATGGGCCATAGTATCTCCTCTTTAATGGCTGCTTTGGCCAGATCCAGACCCACAATGTCGCTCCAGTCCACTGGAGGGCCCTGCTGAAGGATTTCTGTGGTCACCATCTCCACCAGGTTGGAGTCACTGTTCTTTAGTTGTTCCTCTGCAGCATGGATGGACGAGGTAGCTGCACCAATGTCAGGCCCTGTTAGGGAGTGAGAGAGGTGTTGTCTGTGCTCTTCAGTTTGTTCGCTCATGACGGGGGATCCAAACTTGCTGTAGGGCTCGGTTCTGAGATCACCGAGCCCTGAGCTTTTGGTTGATCCATAGGATGGAGGAGTTAGTGCTCTGCCAGAGTGTATAATAAATGTCCGTTGATCAGAAGACATTGGCTGTTTGGTTGGCTTGAATGCTAAAGATGATGCTTCAGCATTTCTGTCAAAGCCATTGCCCCTGTTTGAGTCTAAGACACTGTCCGTTATTCTGTACATCGGGCTCTGTGAGGAGCGCTGTTGGTTGTAGTTGAAATTACCATAGCTAGAGTCCATATCTCCATGTCCACTCATGTAGAAAGCTTTTCGTTTTAATGAGTTGGATGAGCTGCCATTCAAAGGTGTTGGTGCAATTGGTGTATGATTATGTGACTGGTAGGTGTAGCCAGGCAGTGTGGAAGGAGGGATTGGTGTAGGAGCTGCGATACCGGATGGCAGATAAGCAGAAGAAGGGGGTGCTCCCCCAGGGCTATAAACATGGCCAACAGTAGTCTGAGAAGGGTACCCTGTTGGAGGATAATTGTAGCTGGGAAGGTTTGGAGACCCAGCGTTGTAGCTCGGCACTAAGGTAGGGGGAGGAGGTGGAGGCGGTGGTTGTAAGAGCCCAGCACTGTGCAAAGGAGAAGGGTGTGGGGAGGGAAGGGCTGGAGTACTCTGACCACTGTAGCTAGAATGCAGGTAGGAGCCATTGTAGCTGGCAGTATATTCCTGAGAGGGGAGCCCCGAGTGGAGAGTAGTGGCTGTGTGGCTCCCACAGTTACTGCTGGAATAGCTAGGCTCAGACAAGCTGCTGGCCACCCCCGGGGAGCTGCCTATGCTAGCCGACACATCTGTAGGGGGCAGGGCAGCTGTCATTCCAGCTTTGCTCACAGATATAACATCTGGAGCACAGTTCATTGGGTAAATCCCCTCCTGCCAGGACTCATTCTCTGACTTTCGTCCGTTCATGAGTCCAGTGGTGCTATCAGAGTAAGAACACAGCAGGGCCCTCTCATTTGGGCCCTCTAGGATCCCGGAGTACTTCTCTGCATATTTCTTAAGCAGATTGGAGGCAGTCAGTGCAGAGATGTCATCGTTTGCCCATGCATACTGGTATGTTCGTTGTAAGTGGCCCCGGTAGGCCTCCACTTTGTGTGCTGGCGAGCGGGTAGTGGATGAGATGTCAAAGTGTTGTTCTGCCCATTGTGTGTGCTCTGGGGTCCACTGCATCTTTAGACCTAGATATTGTGCATAAGGAAGAAATATGTCAAAGTAAGCATTATATCATGAGCACTTATCATTGAAAATAATATTCTAATATTTTAAATGTTCTATAATAATTAAATAGTGCAAGTAAAGTACTGTGGGGAAAAGTATATAATACATCAATTTGCTTTCAATAGTTTGGGGGGAAAAAGATGAAATAGTGCAAAGAAAAGAAGCTTTTCTGACATTAAGGAAAGTTAGCATTCAGAAAATGTTTGAAAGAAAATGGTCCAAATGTCTCCCATATGACAAACAGAAAACACTAACAGAACACACACCATGGTCAGTATGAGTAGGATATGGGAGCCAACACCTGGTTAGCGTGGTATAATCCACCCAACACGGAGCAGAATGACACAAGCATAGCAGGTCAGTCTATAATCCAACTCTCATCTCAGGCATTCTGAGACAGTTTCACATCTGCTTGGAGGAGCGCAGCAAAGCAATCTTCCTTGGCAGCGCTCTGTTGCTTTCATCACACAAACCCCTCAGCCCAGCATGAATTACATCCACTTCCAGTCTTCCTACTGCTTCCTAGTCCACAGAGTGAGGGAGGGGGAGGAAAAAAGCATGTTTCACTTGTCTTTTTCTCTGCAGCATCTCTCAGCCACTCTATTTGGCCTTGAGGGCTTGAATGACATGAATAATCAAGTTAAATCCTAAAGTCAATCTGCAAATAAAAGACTTTACACATGCTGTCATCTATAACTCTGCTTGGGATTATCAGAGGATGTACTATAGCCTCAAAGAATGTAGACTATTAAAGAGGTTACGGCTTAAAACAATCAGAGATAGTGCATACAGCCGAAAACATCTTACATCAACACTAATCGGACCAAAAGCTAGAAGACCATTTGAGAGGAAACGTATTTAACCAAACTTCCCCTGCCTGTTATAATGGTCCATGCCTTTGCTAATCAGGCACTGGAGCGCTATACTTTATACTTCAGTACGTTAATTCCATATCACAGAATTCAGACAACAAACAGCTACTGTCCAGAGGCAGATTACAAACGCAATGTTTGTCTGCGGATTCCCTTCTGACTCCCTTCCAGCTATTTGCCCACCCGCCACACAAGACACCAGGAGCTAATTAGCAGGATGATGCTGCACTAATTGTGTTAATTTACAAGGTTTTAGTCAAAGAGATCCATGTATGGCTCACATGGTTGTCAACCATCCAAGCTAATGATTAAGAAAAAAAAGCCTGAGGCAAAAAGCCCAGGCATGACAAATATGGTAGCCATACTGTGCTGGAACAGAACGGTTCATCAACCTACAGAAAATAGAATATGAAAACAAGTTGTAGTATCACAGGGGGCAGTGACAAAGATAACTACAGTTCGGAAAAAACAAAATGTCTTTCATGTAAACCAAAACCCTATTTACTTGAGTTACGTGTGTATGAACTGAAGAACATGTATGAATGACTCCCTTTAGAATAGCCAAAGTCTCACTCACTGCTTTAGACCTATGTGCATCTACAGTCATTTAAGTATTAGTCACCCACTACATTCTAGCGCAGCATTTATGTTAAGTTTGTAGGTGGGTGCAATACAAATGTATGACTTTTTTAAGTGGATTTATCCACCAGTGCTGCCTGTTCCTCTTGTTGCATTAAAATACCTTTATAAAAAGTGTTGAATCCACATTAATGCTAAGATAAAATGTTCCCTTTAATACAAACAAAACTGGATTAGGGCAAGACCAACTAGCCTGCCAGAACATCTCAGTCATTCACAGCATTTACTGACAAGGCAGTGAAAGTATCCGGATAATGTTTTTTGTAAAGTCATTCAGTAGAGTGCATTAACACTCAAGGCACATTTTGTCAATACAAAAAATTGCACACAGCTTATTGAGTGAGATTGTTCTATTACTGTTAATCCTCTCTGAACAATGTGCCACTTTGGATAATCAAAGGACAGCTATTCACAAAGTGTACTTGAGATCTTTGAGCATCAGGTATTTTATGAAATAAAAAGATGATTATCTAAGTACAGCACACTGTTATTAACATACTCTACAGTACATAGAAAGTAACTCAAACGGAAACATTTGATTTGTGGAAAATGTAATTTTCATTTACACAAAACATTCTATTAATACAGAACATACAAATGGAAATACAAAAAAACAATGATTTTTGAACTTGCCTTCAATAGCAATAACACAATGAGTGTTATCACATTTTCCGTTGTAAAATGATTCAGTGCATCAACCAGTTTTCTCTTTATACTATTTATATTAAGCATACTATTTGAAGTAGAATCAGACCTTCAAAGGTTTGGTTTATACAAAGGTTATAGTGTAGATAGTAAATGCATCCACACACGAATATGCAGATAAACACACAAATAGACACAAATGCACGCACGTGTACACACAAGAGGTGCATTAGCATAATGATCTTGTACTTTGGCATTACGGTAAAACGGTTGTCCTTTATTCCACTTGCCTGGAAATTCAAATAAAACATCTACAGGTCCTTTTGTCTTTCTTTGAAATGGTATAATTACAGAGCGCTCCATTAGTGGAATGTTTTCAGATAGCCTCGGGGCTCCAGCTCAAATTCCACTGATCAGCCACCAACAAGTACAGCCTTTGTTGGATCACTGTGTTTGTCACTTCATAGACATGAATAATCCTCTGGCATAAATCTTATAGAAGACGTTACAATAAAATACTATTTGTTTGTCATTCATCTAATTGAGTTATCTGTGTCTTAGAGGTTGAATCATATCTGAATGATCAAACACACATGTTTTGTTTTAATAGCACATCATTGTATAGAATCATCCCTGGTATTAACTGTGACAATTTATGTTTTATATTATATATTTTTAGAGTAGCTCATACTCTTTGAAGACAATGTGGAGACGAAATGCATTAGACATGTGCTGTCATAGTATTATGCTGCTACGCTATGGTGTTTAATTTCTGGTTCAGTTATCATCAGCGCTGAAACAGAGATGCTGACCTTTTTGGGAACTATTAATCTGGTAGCCTAGGCCGTTTTTAAGCAAACAAGAGTGGGCCTCCTTTCTGTCCATCCAATTTCCCAGTGCGTAAATTGGACCGCCGCTTGCACAATTCGCTATTCATTACTGTGCTGCTGAAAGGAAGCACAGAGGTGGCGGAGCGGTTTTCTTTTCCTTTTTCTGTGTGTACGTGAGTGTATGTGATACACAGAGAGAGAGAGAGAGAGAGAGAGAGAGAGAGAGAGAGAGAGAGAGAGAGAGAGAGAGAGAGAGAGAGACAGAGACAGAGAGAGAGAGAAAGAGAGCAAAATGCCTTCCAGGAGGATTTCCAAGCATAAAGAGCTGGACTTTGCTTTTTCTTTTTGGGTTTGGGGGAGGGGAAGGTGGGAGGGTTGAGGGAGAGGGGGAGGGAAGTGAAAGCTGTCGTAATTGAAACGTGGCCTAATCAGACTCATTACCATTTTTACCAATTTGCACCACCAAAGATGCTTATTAGGTAACTGTGTTTAATAAGCCGCTCTTTAGAAAACTAACTGTAATGAGCTCTTTAAAGTCAGACTTGAGCGTGATTATGCACTGGAAGTGTTTTGCAGGGCTGAAGCAGACTGGTACATTTAGTCATGTACAATGTCATAATTAAGCTGCACAAACTCTGCACTTCACACCAAACAATGGTCCCAGCTGAGGCAGTAGACATGCTGAAAAGTATTTATAATTACTGATAATTACAACCCTGGGATTTCCATCACTGGACATAAACATAATTATGGGAGCTTTTGCTTTTATTCTGCACACACAGACCACTCTACTTGACAAGCGTGCAAATATTGCAGACAGACAGTAATTACGTTTATAAATAAAAACAAGCTCATATTCATATTCAAATTCATTGGAGATATTCTAAGTAGGGGTGGGGCAAAACATTCAAATACAATGTGAAATGGTAACCGGTACAGCTACAGAGTCTCATTCATCTCACATATCAAGTTAAGACTATTTAAACTCAATTTAGAGCTCCATGTGGCAGTAATTCCAATCTGTAGATGGCAGGGTGCCATTTAACCCCTCATTTAGAATAGATATGCCTTCCTCAGTCGCTGTCTTTTACAGGGCTACTGCCCATTGATTTCTGTCTGATCACACATGGTAGCCAATTTCTAGCATTTTTCCACACTATCAAAGTCCACCAATCCCAGTGGACTCGATCCAAACACAAAAGGTGGAAAAGGATTGTGCATGCACTTAAACAGTATGTTTATTGTAGTTGACCTGCCAGTCAGGGAGACATCTTGCTGTGTCAAAGTGAGTTAGACAGTCCCTTGCGACAGAGCTGAAATCACTTACATTTAGTAAACACATGCAGGTTATTCATTGAAAGCAGCATTTCTAAATGACTGCAACAGTGTTATCTGTGGCACAATACTTTAGATGAAACAGAGTGAAAGTAGGCCGCAAACATTTGCCTGAGAACCTGCTGGTTATCTACTGTATCCATGCCACACCTTAAACAATACATACATTATTATTATTATTATTATTATTATTATTATTATTATTATTATTATTATTATTATTATTATTATTATTATTAATATTATTATTATTATTATTAAGTTATTACATTATTTTGATAATAACAATGAATCAGATTAGATCAATCTGATCACATTTAAGATTCAAATTCAGATAAAATGTTAGATATTAGATAACATGGTTTGATTTTGTACATCTAGAGATAATTTGTTTTCTCTATTAATAATTAATGTAGTCAATCATGAACACAATTAGAATTATAATTAACTTGAACTCTGTCCACTCCATAAAGACTTCTTCTATGTGCAGTGTACTCCTTGTCTAGCAACATTATCCCTAACTGGCTTCCCACCTGCAAACACCGGCAACTGTGTTTCTGAACAAACACGTACATGTTTGGGAGATGATGTTGGCTGGTGTCTATTGAGTATTACGTTTTTGTTTTTTTTATCTGAAAACCAGGAGTCGTCTTCTTTACTTGGATCGTCTCATAAATATGGGCACGATGAAGTCCCTGTCTATCCAGTGCTGGTCAGTTTGTGTAAATACCAGCAGTATGAATGAGAGACATGTTGTGTTCCTGAGCAGTTTCCATATTATTTTCTGATAACACTATCAAAACCTGGCGCAGTGACCAGAATTATAAACCACTACTGTTAAGTCTCAATAGTTAGCACAACAGTTGCTACTTCTGATCACCAATTGCTGAGTCTGCATCCAAGTTGTATTCTGAATTAAATTAAACACCTCTCCTGTTTTCATACATTAAATTATAAATGTCACCAACCACAGTACTTTTCCTGTTTGCAACAAATATACTCTCACATACAAAAAAGGAAGAAGACAGATCTATAATTGATTTAAAAAGACACTTTGTTATAAGTAAATTTGCAGTTGTTTGTTTGAACCCCTACAAGGACAACCTGATGATGTATTTGCCGTGACTAGGGATATCATCATATAAATTGAGAAGTATGAAATGCTTAATTAAAATACCAGTTTTATCTGCAGCCATTGTAAATGCACTCTTGCATGACTTGTACACAAGATGGTGGTGAGAAAACCTGCTCCTGTTACAATTCATATGACTATAATCTACCAAGCAGCACATTATTTTACCAGCAGCTGTAAGAGCTGGTAACAAAATAAAACAGTTTTGCTGGCACAGCGCTGTTGATGATTTGAATAATTCATCTGAAAGGTAATGAGAAGATTGCCACTCAGAAATCATTTTATAATTTAACTGTACAAATGTACAGTTAAAGTAATCTGTCTTTAAAAGAGGTTGAATAAAACAAACGTGTATTCAAATATTTTTGAGTGAGTACTAAAGCTATTGGCCTTGGTCTTTTCATGGGATTTGTAAACAAAAAGAAAACATATGTGCAGCTGCGTTTCCCTCTATTTTCAAAGGGAAGAAAACCCCAAATAATGCACAAAAGATCACGCATGTGTTAATTGCGCAACCTTTTGGTACGCAGAACATTAACTCATCTCTTAACGAGCTTCCAAAGCATAATAACAACGTGTTTATTTTTTAAACAAAGCTTCTGGTTGGTGTTAGGTACAGCAATATGGTGGAGAAAGCCAACTCATTTTGTTGTCATAAAAATAGACAACATATATGGCAAACAATACAGTTGTTCTCAGTGAATGTACACACATGTTGCACTCTTCAATTTGATATCATAATGTATTCTTTGTTACATACCCTGGATTCTCTCAAGTCCCATGGGTTTTTGGGCTGAGTTAATGATAAACTCTTTTGGCTTGAGGGGAAGATGTATTTCTCATTTTATACCCTGTAATACAGTAAATTGGGAAGTTAGGAGATTCTGTGCGCTGTGATTCCTCATTCCTCTCCGTGAAGCTAATTAAACCGTGACTTTTCAGGCCAAAAAGCCCCAGAGGCTACATCTTCCATTACTACCCTAAGTATTGCTAAATTCACACACATGCTAAACTAACAGCTCTCCACTCATAAATAACTTGTACACTGAATACAACTAACACAATTATGGGAGACAGGCTTCATAGTGTTCTGTAGTGCATAATACTGATTAATACTCAAATGGCTTGTTAGTTAAAGGAACACAGTTGTTGAATTCGAGCACTTGGTAAAACTTGTTTAACCATAGAGACACATTACAGTAGAGGCAGTGTTTTTTGCGAGCCTCTATGAACTTGGCTACTCTGCCTCTCAAGGGATCACTTACACACTTCAAAAGAGAAGAGAGGCAGATTGTGACCTTGCTACATGAAGGCTCATTGACCAAAAGCTACTCACTAACATCTCCGTTCCCCAACGTCCTGTTACCCCGAGGAAGACTCCAATCAAAGAGGCAAAAACTTGTGGTGATATTTTTCGGATTTTTATCACATTTAACACATCTTGGCTTCTACTGTGAGGCAGCGGTTTAATGGCTCTAGGAGCGAGTCATCTGATTTACAAACCAACAGGCCGAGCCCCATTGGAAATTAACAGATTATCTTGTTCACTGGTCCGATTCACAACTGTGATTACACTTCCAACCATTAGACTTTACAGCCATGTTAACCTGCCAGACAGGAAGGAAATCGCATTGTAAAAAAATCTCATTCTTCACAGTGTGATCTTGACGTACATATCAGACTGTGTACACAGCCAGTGGCATTGCTGCAACGATTCACAGGGAAACGGCTGCTATAGCTACTGGAGAATGTGTATTGTATACACCAATGTTGAAGCATTTATACACATACAAAAATAGAGCATCACATACTGTATGTGCTTTGACCGGATGGTAAAGAATAATACAATAAATTATAAGTTATTATAATAATGATAAGTTACACAGAAATGAATGCAAATGCATTTGCCGATCACATAAGCTAATTTTTTTTTTTGCATGCACATGGAAAGCCTGGGCCATCTGTTATTGTATTTACTGTTTCCTACACATTAAACTGATTAAAGGTTCAAATGGAACTAAAATTGAAAATACCCCATTGAACAGAAAATGGACGTTTGCCTGTAAACACTGCCAGCTTTCTGTCGAAGAATTCTGAAGCATTCTGCGGTATCGACTGCGAGTCTCAAAGAAGGTCACTTCTCCAACACAGGCCAGACAAAAGGTGAAATGAGACAACTGAAGCAATCTTAGGTCAATATGAAATAGAAATCTTTCAGCTATACTGTAATAAAGTTACTGAAGTGCAGTAGTGAAGCCATAAAGGGGAACTTTTACAAGGAAAGAGCTGTCTAGAAGATTGGTTCGCCCACTGGCAAACAATGACTTCTAAGAGCTAAGGTGCCATGGTCACCGCATCACCATGGAGCTGAATTACAGCATTTGCTTGTAAAAGTCTGGTTTTAAAGGTATTGAATATTTCTAAGATTCATGTATGTGACAAAAAAATATAACAATAAATTACTTAACCAGCATTCAACAATAAATAAAGTGTTAATTAAAAAAAAACAGACACAACTAGAATGAACTCCAGGCACCTTCAGTATAATGTGCAGAGAGCTTAGCTGATAAGCAGAGGTGCTGGGTGAACCGGCAGCATTTCCTTTCTATGGGTTGTCATCACTGTGACAATCGTAACAGTGAGTGTTGCTCACTGTTACTGCAGAGAATGTTATCACATTTAGAGCCAATGAAATACGTTAAGATCTGATTTTTCTTCAGTGGTTTCAACAAAACAGTAAAAGAATATTGGGATTTGGTAAAGAGTTTATTTAAAAAGTAAAGCTAAACATGTTTCAACCTAATATCTAAACTCATGTTGCTGCTGCCAGACTTGCAGGTATTATGTGTGATGGATTTATGATCACATTTTATGGTCACATTTTCTTTTCAAATGACAAGACATTAAGAGTATGACTTTATGATAACATATATTATAATCATACAATTTGTTTAATGCATTTTGCATATGGTTACAGCAGAATAATACGTATCTTAACACATTAATTTCATGGAACATATGAGGGTTAAAGAAATTCTATAATCAATATTGTATTGGTTTAATTTGTGTCATTGTTGCGGATACCTGGCCCTTTCTAACTTTTTCTTTATTCAAGCTATATTTAAAACTTTAGCTTTAGACGCATGTTTTAAGTGAAACATGCTTTGATATAAGTGCAGTCTATATTCTTCTTATCAACCACTTCGAAATACACAAAATGGAAAATGGTGAGATGGTAAACACACTGAGATGGTCAAAGTCTTATTCTGAAAAGGAACCAATCAAAACTAAGTTTGTTGTTTCTATTGGTTCAAACTAAATATGTTTAACATTGTTGTTTGGTATTGTGAGAGAGCAAGTCTTATACTAACATTAGAAAGACAATATGATTTACAAATATTTCTTTTAAATTGACTATGGCCTAAACCTTTACACAATATCACACTGCATGTTGTGGCAGAGCAATACTGTGATTGTTTGTGTTCTGAATGACAGTTGTCATTGAAGACAACTTAAACCACTGTGAGGCCGGTTAATGGCAAGAGTGCCCAAGACTTGACAGGAATTACTCAGAGGCAACAAAGCAGGAGCTTTGCAATGGATATTATTCTAAAGTATTCCTTAATATATTATGAAATGAAGGAATGAAAAAGGTTAATCTGTGGCACACAGTATTTTTATAATTAATATAAATTTAGAGGTAGGCATTTCAGACATATCTATGTTCTCTTTTTTTAACTAAACCCTTTTTTGGTGCTGTTCCCCAAGTATGTTGGGAAGAAGGGAATTTTACACCACCAAACAGAAATAAACAGACACAACAAACACATTTTCTACATTTCATTAAATCAACCTCAGTATGCAGTTTAAAGCAATGATTGCTCTACATTGTGCTGCATTTGCATGTACAGAGTTCAACCAATTAAAAGCTAATTAATTAGACACAATTCTATTAAGCGACAAAATCCACTCATCAATATACATAACCTCGGGTCACCCATTGCTCAAATGTGAATTGGCTCTTTGCACCACATGGACAAGAGAATAGCACAATAGCACTACTGAAGCTCACAATAAACACAATTGGCACTGATATATTTGAGGGAGCATGAACTCATCAGTGCTGATAGATTTTACTTCCCTGGATAGAAAGTGGAACCAGGACCGCTTGGACATGTCACTTTCTCTCAAATGATCACTATTGGGCTGAGGGCTAGGTGTTCACTTTTAGAACTTACAAATACTCACATGGTATGCACAATAATGTGATCATACTCCAAATCTAAATATAACATACTGATCACTTGTTTAATGCTAGTAACTGTACCATGGGAAATATCTGAACCACTATCATCTCTGCATAACCATGGTAACTATAATGAAACACACGTCTGCATGAAATTGTGCATTCAAACTATGTTGCCAGATTTATTAAGTTATTGAAACCATGAAAAACAAAAAATATATCTGTTTGAATCCATATCTTCGAGGTGCTGCATGAAAGTGCTCAAAATTTAAAAAAATAGAATTAAACACAAGTGTTAATGAGTATGCACCGTAGTCAGAAATATAATTAATAGAATATAATATAGAATAGAATTGCTTTATAAGCCATATTTCACTTTCTGCAAAACAATTTTTGGAAAATCTAAACCAGCTACCAGAACAATTACAGTATTAACAAACAATTTGCATTTCATAATATAAAAATCACTTATATAAACTACTGTACATGCTACATGCAAACTCAGCAAAAATATATATTTTTAACTGCTTTTTGTGACTAAAATAGTAATAAACCTAATAGTTGATGTGCTCCATGGCTTATAATTGCAAGGCTTGGTTGAAATCTTTCAAAAGGCGTGCTTGATTCTTCATGTCTCTTTGGCTTTCCGTCTGTTACAATGATTGCTTAAAAGAGGAAAAGTAGGCCTGCTGGCTGAAATATGTAATAAAAAACAACAACTACTCCACAGTTTATTTGTTATGTTTCGCCTCTCTTACAGGTTATGTGCATACTGTTAAACAAATCTGCCTCTGGCTACTGCGCGTTCCCTTGATGAATTGTGAACGGCAGACAGTGAAGAGTCTAAGTATACCGGTCCACTATGTACGAGGCCATTCGAACAGCCTTGCTCATTTGGGTATGCATGAAATAACAATATCCTACTGGGAGCATTCTGAGTTTCAAACATTCCGGGTCAACTACACAAGCAGATTCCACATGTGCAGCCCGTGGCCACGGAGGTCTGGAATCTACCTCCCTCCTGGCTGGGTGACGTTGCATGTTCTATTTCCAGACCGAGGGTTGAAGTGAGGCTGCAGGGAGTGTAACACTGACCCACATGACCTGTGACCTAGAAAAGCTGCCTGAAGCTCTGCACACTCAAAACTCCTCACTCCTTTGCTACATCCTTTCAAAGGCAAACAAAACCTTTGCACATAGCATGTGTCTTTTCATGCCAAATGATTTGCATCCTTTTTATTCACATCTTTGACTTGTTGTCAATGTATTCCATGCTTTTGTGGAGTCTGATGCTCACTCTCTGTAGTCTCAAGTGGGAAGAGAGAAAGGAAGTCAAAGAGAGCAAAACTGCTTTACTTTCAGGCCCGGTGTCTACAGGCCACATGTCTCCAGTCATCTGTCACTAGTTTACATACATACCATGACACTTCCTCTCTCTGTGGGAACTCGTTGTCACCACTTGGCCGCCAGCAGAGGCTGACTGGGTGCTAGATGGGTCTCCCCCAGGTACCTCTAGGGAGCCACATTAGGCCTATCTGACGGACTGACAGGAACACACACGCGCACACACACACACACACACACACACACACACAGACACACACACACACATGCACGCACGCACGCACGCACACACACACACACACATACAGTCCGTCCCTTGCCCAAGCACTCACTCCTCCTACAATACGCTAGCTCACATGCTCCCCAGGCATGGCACACTTTGCATAAAGCAGTGACTTTGCTCTACATCATTTTTTTTCAGACACAAAATAATTTTTCACCCCTCTAGCCTCTCCATGCTACATGGAAGTTTTGAAATGAATAATGGAAACAACAGAGCAGAAGACTCGTGGGATCCATTTAAAGATGTGGGAGAGGCGATGCAGTCAGGGTTTTGACTGCAGAAACATCATGCTCCAAGTCAATGATGATCTGCTATTGTTCTGCACTGTAGAGAAAAACTCATGCTATAAACCGTGTGCAGGCCCATTAATGCCAACAATAACATCACATTATTAAACGTGAACACATTTCCTTTTAAACTAGGAAAAAAAAGAACTATAAAAATATACTTTAAGGTTTTAGTCTCCCCCAAGGAGAAAAATGCTCCGTGGCCAAACAACCAGCTACAAACTTAAAGGCATTCTGTCACACTGGAATCGTACCCTTTTAAACAGAACATGCGCCTTTGTTTAGTGCACATAACATCCTAGACAGCGGAACTGGACAAATGGCTTGATTTCCTTTGCTAAAGTGGGAGTTTATACTATGTTTAGCTTTTCTCAGCGAAACCTTCGTTTGGTATTTCCACCTTGCCTCCCCAGATGCTTTGAGTGGAAGCGAGCGTGGGGCAGTCCAATGTAACAGCTATTTTAGACCGTGCAAAGTCAACACGACTCCCTGAGGTGATTTCCTGATAATGAACACAAAAGAAGTGTCAGCCCTCATAAAGCTCTGTGATGATGCTCAGCTCTTGAGCGCTCTTTTTTTTATTTAAATTAATCTAATTCCATGTGGACACTAAGAGGGACTGTCAAATAGGCCACACGCCAGGCAACAAGACTAGTGACTATTCACTTACACCGTGCAAGTGAGACTCAAGTTATTCGGAGAGAAAAAATAAACGGCTTTTATTCATTTAAATTGCATGAATGCATGTATTAATCTTCAAGTAATCAAAATATACATTTGTTCTTATTGTTTCATATTTAATTATAGCTTCCTTGAAGAGAACTAATTTTCCTTATGCGTACACGGCACCTAACAACCTAATATGCTGTGCACCATAACAACAACATAACATCCTCAAATATCCAGTCGTTCTGCCTCACTTCTGCGCATGCTGCTGTGGTCACGTCACAGTGTCAGTCCAGACACCCGCTGCCTTGCCACAGCCTGACACTTTGAACCTTTATGGCAGCGTACTCACCCCTCTGTCCCCTCTTTCCTTCCCTGCCCGTACCCCCTCCCTCTCTCCACGCCACCAGGCAGACCTCAACCCATCCTCTCCCGTCCCTGGCACTCAAGGCCCCCTCTGCCAGCACTTGGCACAATGCCAGCCTGTCAGCCAACCGGCTCCACAGAGGATCAATGAAACGTTGAGAACCTTGCGAAAACCACTGATAGCTCACATCTCGTCAGATCATCATTTTAGCTAATTGTCCCAAATATCAATTTGAGACAATTAGCATGAGATGTGATGAACTGGGACAATGAAAAACAGTCAAAAGATTAACGTTTATATTCAAAGTAAATCCTTGCATGCTCTTGAATATAAATATCAAAGGAAATTCAAGCATGTATTTCAATACATGAATTATAACACTATTGTATTGTCATACAATGACACAATTAAATGGTTGTAATTAAATGGTTGTAATACAGATATTCTGTGAGACAAATGTACTCAAATTCAAATTTTGTTCTTGCAGTTCCATATTTTATCTTTTAGCTATATTTTATCTTTTAGCTATGTTTTTGTAGCTCAGTCAAAGCAGTGGGATCACAGCTTCTTGCTATTATCACAATTAAGGGGTTATATTGATTAAGACAGGTCAGCATCAAGACATTTGAGACTATGTAAAAAAATACATTTCAAACGCTTCAATATATATATATATATATATATATATATATATATATATATATATATATATATATATATATATATATATATATAATGAAGCTGACAAATGTGGTTTGGTGAAAAGTATTAAAAGGTTCTCTTGTTGCAATGGGGTCGGCCTCGATGGCCAGATTAGTCAGACACTGTTTTGTTGGAACACAAGAGGAATTTCAATACAGTAAAATATTGAGTTTTCTCTTATCCTCTAGTGAAAGGCTTGCTGCTCTCTCACAATACAAAACTCCCCAACAACATGCAATAAAAAAAACACCTTGGAAGAGGGACGGGAAAAAACACCTCTCCTCTCCAAGGTTATTCAATGATAAGCAACAGTACTCAGGCACACAATGACAGCTCAAAGTGCCAGCTATTTTCAAAAGTCATGGAATTGTAGATTTTGTTAATCATAGTCCTTGGGGGTTGGATATTCACTGCCTCAAAGTAACAATAAATAGTCTGGCCAAAGACATAATTTAAAGATTTGAAAGCAGATTGAGTCATAACATTGTATAATTTCTTATGGATAATGACCAAGTTCAGACTATCGTCCTCGAGCTGTGCTGTCATTCCATTCAGATGTTATTCATAAAACAACCTATGAATGATTTCTTCCGCCACAACACTGCATTATACATAATTTTTAAGAGACTTTAAAGAAAGCTACGTTAAGTAAAGAACACTGAAAATTCTCTTTTTTTCTAGTGTGATGTACATACTACTGCAACATACAGCCAGGAAACCAATAGGCATAGTCCACAACATGCCAAGAGGAATGATAGGAAGACCCCCAATCTTTTTGGCCATTAAAAGAAATCAGGAATTTAGCATGCTAATTAAAATGTAAACAGTGTAATGAGGACATCAGTGATTTAGGCAAATGTCTCTCTGACTGCCACTGGGGGTATGATAATTACAGAGGCAAATCTATGAATGCACATGAATCTCCTACAAGTCCAGATTAAAAGCCTTAGTGCTAAACCTAGTTTAGTACACCTGGGGATTGTCTATTTCTGCCAATCCCCAACAGGCGCGAGCTGCCTCGTCTCCTTATGAGTGCACAGACACCTCGTGTGAAGGAGATGAAACAAAGCCTCTGTTTCAATGTGTTACAAAGTGAAAGTGAGGAGAACAAGGAGTTTAAAGCAACAAATGCCATACTCGTTGTAAATAATATGTCTGGCATATATATGGCCTGAATAAATTAACCTTACACCATGACTTGCTGTTATAATCAGTCTTTTAGTGAGTCAGACAATTAAGCACATTGTGCATGATGGTATGGTTCATAAAAAAACATAACAGGATGTATGTGCGGAAGATTAGTTTCCTAAAAAATAAAAATGAAAAAGAGAAAGAGGAAAGGGCAATGTGTCCTCCCTCAAACTGGTTCTGAAAAAAAAACATGCACAAAGCGAAACAGACAGGCAAACACACAGATACTGTACGTGCACACTCACAATCAGATACAAAGACGTACTTGCACATAATTCTTAAACACATTTAATATGATAAAGTATATGCTACAATACAACCAGATTCATTTATGTAGCGATGTTAATTCTGAGCTGCAGTGAAACTGTAAGACAAATATCCACTTTAATGCAAACTATGTTTTTTTGTATCCACTAGAATATGTGTTAAACTAAATTAAACTGTAACTATTTTGTTGGAATTAGAGTAACAAATAACCTAGATAGGCCTGTAGCACGGAGACATACGAAGGGTAAGTACAAGCAGCCAATGGTAGGCGCATGCATTTTAGAAAATGTCCAAGCCATATGCTGTCACTCAGAGAAAGAAAGAAAAAACAAGTCTGAGCAGACAGTCGCTGTGTCTAAATGAGATGGTAGAAGGAGGAGGAGGGGAGAGAAAGGGAGGATGTCAAGGATTCATGGTCCTTCATCTTTGCAGTAGAGCAAACACGTCCCTCAGTATAGCAACAGACAGCTGCCTTCACTTTCTAATGCAGTCCAACTTAGATCACTGCAAGAATTGTCAGCATAGAGAGAAACACACAAAGATAACACAGCAAGCTGCCATGAGGGAAACGACAGAGATGTGGATACAAGAGAGAGAGAGAGAGAGAGAGAGAGAGAGAGAGAGAGACTGGGGAGAAAGAGAGGATAGGGCGGGAGGAAGACATATAATACTTAGAATAAGAAAGATTGGAATGTTTTTGTCCCTTCTGCTAACATCTTACTCCATTGGGGATTCCCTCGCTTTTTTATATGAAAAATAGAAAAGACACCACTTAACATATTCGCCATAAAATGACAATCCTGCACTGATCTCGTAAAAAAACATTGTCAAGGGGCTGAATGGTCACTCATAGTCACTGACAAAAAGATCCATCTGTACAGATTAATAATTCATCAATTTAGAGACAGCATTGCAGACATCCCAGGGGGTGTTTACACAGAATCAGCTCAAGGTATTTAGGGGCCGGCTTTAATTGTCATCATTAGTGCGCCTACTGTATATAAAGGGTCGGTCTTGTCGTGATAATGTTTTAAGCCATGCTGTCAATTTTAGCGATCACTAATAGTGTTACACACTTTCGATTATGGACAGAACATTTAGAGCAGCTAAATTGTTTCACACAGAAGCATGTCACCAGCAAGCCAAAGATAGCATAGGATGCATATAATGATAATTAGTTTGTCTTTGCGTTATTTGTCACAACTGTAGTTAACTTAACAATGAATCAAGGATATTGTATATTATAATGGTCATAACAGATAACACAAACAAAGCATTTCTGGAAACCTTATTTGATTCTATGTGCAGTCAGTACACTGTAAATAAATGGCTTCCAAAGCAGCATTTTGAGAAAGATTAAGACATTTCAACATTATTTTGGATATGTATTTTTTTTCATCTGTCTGCCTACATTACACAGGATGCACTGACTGCAGTCTTTGCCATTGACAATTTAACACGGCCAAATATAGAAAGCATAATTTCTCATCCTTGTTTCACTGGGAAATTGCTGAATGTAATTATTTACTATGGTTTACTTCACACAACGCATTGTTATTATTTACAGACACTTTTAAAAGTGTGAACATGTGTGACACTCAGTAAAGAGGGTGATGAAAACGGGGGGTCAGCATCTGTCGTCAAATTTGGCTCAGAGATTCACGTCAAGCAACAGCTTAGATTGCTATCATAAGAAATAAACAGAGCTGTCAGCTTCTTTCCATGCACGTCAGAGGTGTCTGGGGTTAAGTAAGGACCTGCAAGAAACCCCTACCACACTGCAGGAGCGCACACAGAACCCTTCCAGGGTTTGAACTCTAATAAATATCCTCAGATTGTACTTGATAATTAGGATACTCAGGATAAAAACCTGAAAGAGTAGTTTAATAAATGCAGGCCGATGGTTTTTGCTGTGCAGATGCATTATCATTTTTTCAAGATAAACCTCACTTATACTGTAAAAAACTTCCTCTAAAATTAGGTGTGAATATACTGCAGCATGAAAACAATTGCATGTATGTGGCTTTTAGAAGTCTCAAGTGATATTAAGACTGCAAATATAAAATGTAACACTTAAACAGACTGCACAGGATATGTGAGTACATGCAAGCCGTGGATACATATTTAAATATCATGAATTGCTTCAAACTATTTGCCACCCTCCTAAGTAGCCATATCTGAGCTGTTCAAATCACAGTTATTCTGTAATATAAAAAATACCCACCACCATACAAGGAGTGGTAGTGGAGGCGGGGGTGGTGGTAAAACATGTAATACCCACTTTACAAAAACACATTACAACTTAACACTCAAACATAATGAATGTGGTGGTAATGTACATTTTGTTCTCACTGAGTGACAGATGCTGCAATGCTGTTATTTTTTTGAAGAGGAATGAAAACATACTTCAGCTCACTGTTGATGTTAATTTCCTCTCAAAGGAAAACATGCAAATGAAATGTGTGGACACAATTAAGTAAATTGTGCTATGGAAGTGGACGTGGTTCACTTAGGACAAAGTGTTTGCAAAAGAGAGACAGCACACAACTTGTTACTCCTTCTGACTTTGTGTCCAAGCTCAAATCCATTTACTGGCTGGTCGCAAACCATTTCCACTGGAACATGAATAACAGCTATTTCTGGCGCAGCCTTTGATGTCATCTGTGAGCAATTTTGATTAAGTTTCACTAGTGAATTGTTACAAAGTGTGAAAAGTAAATGAAAGTGCACGGCAACTTCATTAAAGAAACATGAAAAAGAGCAATGAGTCTGAGTTTTCCTAAGTCGTTATAAATTGCATAGGGTGTTTAAATTGTTACCTTTATCATAATTATATTGTCAACATATTATAACATTGCTATATTACAAGTATTGTTGTTGTGCTATTTATTAATTCACATTTAGAATAATTGCACGCAAGACATAGTTGTGATGCAACTGGTACTAGATAATAACTGTGAAGCTAAATTCATGCTGTTTTCACATCAACAGTCATGTTACTAGAGGTAATAATTTTCTCAACATTTGTAAGAGACCCTGAGCTTCAGACATGTCATGAATTTTAAAATAAATGACATTTTGCAACTGTCATGCTAATATCTCCTAAAAATTATGTTAGGGGCAATATCTAATTTATGGCTGAATTAAATAGCAGACTAGTCTCAACACAGACAAGAACATGTTTTATAAAAGTAGGAAGGTTGTCTCTTAAAAGAAATGTGTTACCCTTCACATCTATTAGGAAAAAAATTTCATATTGTTCGACATGCAAAAAAACAGGAAAGCAGTGCAATGAGCAAGAAAAAGTTAAACATAAATGTCACATAAATGATATCACTAACAGAAACCAAACCAATTTAAAAATGTGTGCACATTCTTAAACCTTTACAAGATACTTTGAGCCTAATTGATAATGCCACAAGTATGAAATGAATCACATAATGTGCCCTAATCTCTGGACTATGAATTTCTTATAATAACCAAAATGAAGTAAACTTTTGAAGATGACCCACACGTGCACAAAGACAAAATCACATTACTGCATTAACAGTCTCTTTTCAAATGAGCTATGACACAGATGAAATAAGAACAATAATAGTAATGATAATTGCAAAATGAACATACCATAAATACTGGTGCTAGTGATCATGTCTTCAAGCCTAAAAACAAGAGGAGAGGGGAAACAGCAGAAACGGAATTTTCACGAGGAGGAATTCCAAAGGTTGCTTCTCATTACAGCCACTTTTTCCTCAGCTATCGGATTTCACAAGTTTCAAAAGCGCACGGTCCCTTGTTATTTCCTCAGGTATTCATCTAGGTCGTGTAATTAAAGACAATTCAAACCAAAGGGAAACGGAACATGCGAGTGAAATGAAATAATAAAACAGCCCTACGGAGACGCATGGAAGCATACGAGCTCGGCTGGAGCCTGTCACTTCTTGCGCGAGTTGAAACGAGAGAATGCGTGTGAGAGACTGTGGATGACATAAAACACACATTTCTCATGACGCCTATTAGGGGAAGCAGCTAAGCCAGCATGATGCCCCCTCCCTTTACTTTTAAAACAGATCACTTGCCAGCAGTTGTTCCACTACGAGCGCAATGACAACCCATCTATTCACCTCGCGGCAAGTTTTATTCAGGCAGACATGCAAAAACTTATCGCTGCAAGAAAGTTATTAAAGAGACTGGCCGCAGAGACAATAAGTAACAAACTACGGAGAGGAAAACTACGGCGAGGAAAATAAATTGCAAACTCGGCTAGACCCGAAACTTGAAAGGGTTGATTGAGTCTGCTGGGAAAGCGATGGCCAGACGCAGGATGAGTGGCCGCAGACTGCGCTGCAGACCTGCGATGCGCGACGCGGTCTCTCGGCGAGCGGCTGCGCGTCCGAGGGCTGCTCCGTTTCTCTTTGAATTGACAACATCGCTGATAGAGAGGATACGACTTACCTGTGTAGGTGCCAGGGCAGCGTCAGGGTTTATAGTACCATCGATTCGGTGGGTGCGCAAGATGAATGGCTCACTGAGGTTAAGCGCGGCTGCTCGCGATTTGAAACCATTCCAAGTTAGTGAGGGAAAGACTGACCACAGCCTCTGCCATGTTGGAATTCCAAACCCTGGACAGCTGCTCCGCTGACTGAAGGCAGCACGCTGCACACTGCGCATGATCTGTGCAGCAGGAGCCAAATTCAAAGAGAATAAGCCTTAATAAGCAGCGCTTCACAAGTATCATGACAGCATTTTGCTATGTGCTATTTGAGGTAGGGTATTAACAATTTAGCCTAACTGAATACATACTGTCTGGGGACTGCCTTGTACTGCCTACACTGCTTGGCACTAACAGCATCATGTGCATTTATTTGTATGAGAGCCTGGAGGTCACATGTCTCTCTATATCTGTAAACATGACGTTTTGGTAGTAAGGGTTGGGCAGCTTTTATATACATTGTGGAACATTGCTTGTGTTATAAAACTGTCAAGAATAGCCTTGTACGTATCTTCCAAATTGTCCTGCATTGCATTTTCTGCTGGCGAGCTTTCACCATTGGGGTCAGCGTTGCATGTTCCTCTGAGTAGGGGGTGTATGTAGTTCTATGCGTTTGTGTGCTGGAGCCGACATATGATGTGCGCACACAGTTCAGTTGTGGCTGGCAAGTTTACATACCCATTAAAAACAAGAAATGGATGTAAGTTTTGCTGCTTTTTCATCTTAAGGCTACTAGTTAACAAAGCTATAAGTGATGGAGACTGATTATTTGCATTCACTGTCCCACTTCCCATGTTGTAGTCAGTGAACAGTGAGTGGGAAAAGTTGTGGATTCTCGGTACAATTGACAGGCTGACCTGGTACATATTAGACACTAAAACGAGATTGATTCATTCATTTTCGCCTATAGCTACAGACTGAGAAAACATCATGTAATTCACTGTGCCACACAGAGGCTACTGGCAGCTTTTATTGTGGAATGTTTCATTGCATGCTTCTAAATGTATGAGTTGATATTGTGAATCAATCAACACATGTTAAATGTCAATATGACATCTTTGACTCTCCTGCATTATATACGCTTTAGTGAAGATTGGATCCTCCTCAAGCACTTCAAATGTAGGCAATATGATTGTCAAACAGGTTATGCAACTGTGAATATTCTATTTCCTCACTTGGAGAAAACAAGTGGAGTAGCGCATTCAGGTGCACACCGACAGTGAGACACCTATGCCTGTGGCAACAAAAGATATTGAAGCAAGAGTTAAACATGTGGTAATACATTCACTTATTTGCTTTCAACAGTACGTTTCCAGTCTTTAGGCTCAGCTAACCAGCAACTATCTGTAGCTTCATACCCAATAAATGCAAAAGTGGTATTGATCTTCTCATCTAACTCTCAGCAAGGAAGCAACGAATCCCAACAGTTTAAAGGGATTTTGTCCTGAAAATGTAATGTATTAAATAAATAACCTTTATTTCATTCACTGATTGAGTCACACTTTTACAGGTTATTCTCCCATCCCTTTCTGTTATCTGTGCACGGCCTTGAAAAGGGAGTGAAAGGGGGGGAGGGGGTGGGGTCTCTCCTCCTTTGGGGAAGTGTTGCACGAAGACCCTGGTTCGACATATGATATGAGAATTGGCAACAAAAGTCCCATTATGCCCTCTCATATCCATACCCAAGGCCCTCAGAGTGATGCATTGATTCAGCCTTCAGTACTCCCTTGACTGCACCATGCTAATTCCAACTGCATTACCGCTTTGGAGAAATCCTACCCAAAAGGGAGGACATGAAGTGACCACTGCTACTTTCGACAATGACAGTTTAAACTCATACACTCCACTTGCATTCACTGCTGCTGTCCCTTTTGGCAGTGTTTCTTAAAAAAAAATACCCGTAAAGACAAATGCTGCGGATTGTGTCAAAACTGGCCAAGATTTAAACAAAATGATCATAATAACATTTCATCAAACCCTGCTGCTAATTACGTGAGGATACTAGGGTTCATCATGGAATAATATCCTGTTAATACGCAGCTGACTCAACCAGAAGTGAGGGTCCACGCTTGTAGGAACAGCCTGTGAAAATGTCTGTGTGCTGTGGAGGTCACGGTGAAAACAACAGCAGTGCATTTCCAGGTAGCCACGTCCATTGTCTCCTTCCTCATATGGGCATGTTCAGTCTGTGCCTTTGTCCTTGTGTCAGCAGGCAGGACATTCTAAATTATTTTGCTCAGCTGCCTCCCTGAACTCTTGCTACAGCACGTCAACACACACATCATGCAGACACCCGCACATACAGCTACAGAGATCACAGTTCATGTCCATCACATACTTGAATCCTCCTTGACACAAATCAAACCTCGAGGAAATAAAAAAGCTATGATTTTAGTGTCAGGCAATTTCAGATTTCACATTACATAGTTTGGAAATTAATGTCTGAAAAGATTCAAAACTGTTTGACAAAATGTAGTTGTCGACGAATTTCAAATAAAAAAGCGTATTCACCTATATTTAGATGAATATCAATATCTGGTTATAGTGTATTACACATGTAACGAAAAATTAGTGTTTAATAGACGTACACACACTCACAGAGTGGAATTGTGCATTTCCTCAGGAATGAGGTTAGGGGTTTACATGGCACGTGACTGCCTGTTTTTTAACCTTCTGCCTACAGACTCTTATGTCATGTGTGATCACTTCAGCAATGTTGCTGGGCGTATATTGTTTCTGCCATGAAACACTGACTTCGGCGGAACCAGCTGCATTGAGCCATTTCTCACAGGAACATGCATCTAGATGTAACACAGGAGATTGTATTCCCCTGATCAGTGGCCTGTAGAACTATTGACTCATCTTCACGGTGATTGTTGTTAAACATTGTGTAATAAAAAACGCTTGTAGTATCAATCTTACAGCGAAATAAAAATATATATTGAGTAATTCCACTAGCAATGAAAACCAATTTGGTTTCCCTTCTTCAAACTGTGTTAATATGTTCTATCATTACACAATGTAACTATAATAATGCTATAAACGCCATCATTTGGCGAGATGCTGATCAGTATCTCTGGGCTGTCAGAGTCTTAAGACAATGTAGGCTAGTCACAAAAATTAAACATGTTTACTACAAAAGAGCAAAAGCTTTTATAGAGAGAAAGATGTGCAAAAGTGAAAAACACAGGCTTTATTTCCCACATTATTAGGTGTGTATCCGAGTCCCTGTATAGACTCGGGCTAAAATCCTAATAGGGACAAGCTTGAAGTGAATAGAGCCCACAGAGGATAAGCTACTAAATCTTGCAATAAAAGCAATGTGATTTACAGTAAATTCCACAAGGCTGACAGTGCCACAGCTGAGGGCATAAACACTCCTTTCAGTGCTGCGCCTCAGTTCTGTCTGTTGTGAACTACAATCACACAGGCATGCTGCTCAGCAGCAGTGACTTTGATAAATCACCAGGAAGTCCCACTGTTGGCTTAAAACTAGAACTTGTTCAGTTGCAATTCTGCATTTGTCCCTCTTTAATGTGTATGGAAGTGGCTTTAGCAGTAATCTGTCAGTGATTGATTAGGTGTGGCCAAATCCCCTCTCCGTTCTCCTCTACTGGCTCACCGTTCAGCCATAGCTGTGTATTTACAGAAGATGGCTGTATTAGGGAGGAGGCTGCCTTATTTACCTGCAACACAAACATACTTCCACTTGGGCGACTATACACACACACACACACACACACACACACACACACACACACACACACACACACACACACACACACACACACACACACACACACACACACACACACACAGGATGACCGCCAGTAAACAAGAAACAAGAAGTGACATGTTCTTGTTCCTGCTGAATTCATGCACCAATGGGTAAACAAACAGGCTTATAGAGCTATGACGGGTTGGTTTTGGGAAGGAGAAATCACATCTTCAGCTGTCGCCCAAGTTTGTAACGATCGGCAATCACACCAATGTGAAGTGTGGACAGCAGAAAATGAACACTAATATCTTAATGCAGCACAATAGGCCTTTATCCTGTGGAGAAAACAAATACATGTATTTAACTATTAAAACATTTTTATTTTGTATGTGACACAAGAGGTTAAAAAAGCAATTTAGACAGGGTGCTGGATATTGATCACACTTACCAGCAGATCCATTTTAATTAAATATTAAGAGTGTGCTGCATTGATAGCAACTGAGCAGCACCCGGTTCTTACCTTTCTTTTGCCATCATTTAAAATAAAAGATACAAACTGAGAAGACATGCTTTAATAATACTCACGTGTAATTAGACTTGAAGCATTAAAGCAGGGCTGGGTTTTATCCAATGAATTTTGTATTCAAAGAATATTTTAGTTATTTAAAAAAAAAGGTCTGAGTATGAACATCCGTGCATGAATTTTAATGGAGATACTTAAATGGTAATTATTCCACTCAGGCTCAAACGTAGGTAACAAATGGAATTCAATCAGTGTCCATGCATAATGATGGTCATTAGGAGAAAGAAAATAATAATGACATCCTATCTGCATTAAACCTGCAGACACTTTATACAATGATCCTGCAGCCATTATTGATCTCCATGGAGATAAGCAATTGTCACTTTTCAGCATTGTGCCTGAATGTTAAATACAGCTCATTTTGTTTTTCTGCAAACTATTTCAGGCAACTCTAAATTTTCATTTAATTGACTACCTTACTTGAAATCCTTGGGCTCCTTCCATGTGATTGTCATTTTGGCTCATTGTCACAGCCAACTACCTTTTTTTCCTCAGATTTAAGGTTTCATAAAATGAACAGCAAACCTGAGGAGATGGTTTATGAGCTACTGTTGCGCTCATATGTAAGTATGCTATATAATGCAATGCAGCCATCAAGCCATCAATACATTGTGTAACTTATATAGCTTATCTTCCCTAAACTGAAGGCATGCATCATTAGCTCATAAATTGATATAAAAGCAACAGATAAATTAAAATGTTCAGTCTTCAGCCACATATTTCATGTATACTCCAAAGACACATTGTCTTAGTTTTCATCTATTTCTCTAACTTATTATTAGTTGGATATTGTAACAGTTGCTTACGCATATTGTACAGTCGGCAGCTTGTATTGAGTGTTCTCCAAGATGGCCACTTGGTTGAATAATTAAATAAGATCTCCAATCAAATGATCCATGATTTGCATGCCTTCTGTTGCCAACTAGCTCCATCTGTTTGGTTTTGAGAGCTCTGACACAGTGGCTTGTGTGAGTGAAACAGCAATAATGTAATTGTGGATGTGACAGATACACCAGATGATATAGAGACTGTTCGAAAGTCTGGTCCAAGGCATACTGTACAGCACGGTGTCATATGGTCTGCAAGAAAGCATGACAAAAACTTTTTTTCAGAAAGGCTCTCTTCTGGCTCCTCTTCCCACTTAACTTTGCAGTGAGAAATGCTTATTCATTTAAATGCACACTCCTGATTCTAAGAGTCTGTTTAAAGCATTTCTTGAAGCATGCGTCACAAGTTCATGTATCTTAATTGAATAGCAGGCTTCAGAGCTTGGTGGGTGAAGGACAATAGCAGCAGGGCCAGTTTGGCCGGGTGCCAGTGGACGATGCGGAGCGGGCCTCAGCTCTCCGCAGCAGGCAGAGCCCTCGCCGGAGTCCACAACAGGAGAGACAGCCTCCGTTGCTTTGATGGATCTGTCATAGCAGACAGTGTCTGCCCTCAGCCGGGGTTCAGGTATTCACCACCAATAACGCGTTACTATTGCAGGTTAGAGTCAGAGTGTATTTTCTCTCGTTTGTCTCCCTTTCTGGATGTTTCTGGAGGACAATGCAGTATCTATGATCATTTTATTTTTAGATAACATGTCAGTAACTAGTAGAAATTATTGTTTAATTACAGTAAAAAAAAATTAAGTTATCATTACGTTTCACACAGCATCATTCACGTTAACACTGAAGACACTCAATATGACTTGTTAATCTTCCCTAACTTAATTTATTCAGCTTTCTAGTTAACAATTAAACATTATGTGGGCCGGTAATAAACAGCATTCAAGACCCGGTCGAAGATCTAAATGTAATATTTTCCACCAAGACACAATTTTTCTACAGTTGTCGGCTTTTTATATAGAAGTTCACTCGCTTATTAAAACCAGTGATGCCAAGGTTATTCAATTAATGTCTCTCCTATTTATCTGCTCCAGTAGCTCCACAGTGACTGAGTGCCACTTTGCCCATCACACTCGAGCGCTTTAGTGCCAATGACTGAAGCCCACTGCGACCACACAACATATTTTTATAAATAGGTTGATGAAAATGGAGAGAAATAAGGAAGATATTTGAAAGATTTGTTTCTTTTGTACGAACTCTATTCTATGGTCACCATTCGTATCAGCAATTATAACACTTTAATTACCCTGGTGAACTGTAGAGATAATGGGTCACTTCTGGTGAAGGGAGACTTCTGCGTACAGCTTCATGACAAAGTAAGTTTTACTATACAGTTTATTTCAGTTATGGAAACATGAAATCAAAGACACACATTAAAAGTAATTATCCAAGTTGATTATTTTCATGTCCAGCTTCTTCCTGGTGTAACTGTGACCCGGTGTACTTAACTATAATTAGTTGAATATGTTACCCGAGGTACCCAATGCATTCAAGAGTTAAAAGATGTATCTCATCCCATATCTCAGTGATGGAATCAGCAAGTAAAAGATGATTACAACAATTAGAAATTAAAAGTAAAAAAAACGACAATGGGACCTTTAAATATTTTGTTTCAGGGTGCCGACAAATATTTACATGAAACTGACCAAAAATTGTGAATACAAATAAAACATTAACACCCTACGTGGAAAACATCCCCTTATGTGCTGAGCTTCATTCACAACAGCCGAGTGTAGAACAGACACACGTGAGAGGGGCTTGTAAAACACAGTGCCTGTGGTTGGATTCATTTTGCAAGGCAATGCTTTTCCAAACAGCTCCAAGACTTCCTGATCGGCTGTAATCCCTAGCTTTCACACATAAGTCATTGAGAGCGATGGAGTCCCCTCTGTTTACTCACTCCAAACCAAATGATCTTTCACAAGTAGACCACTTCAGATGTGAAATGGAATTTGCCAGGCTGTTCTATCCCAAGTCTATTTCTCTGTACGCTTTACCAATTCCCAAATAGGGTTCAGTCGCTCACAGGTAATGTCTGTGAGGATTGAGCTGGGCTTCTCTGCTGTTTTAATGGCCCACGGGAAAAGGTATTTGACGGAGGTAAAGAAGTACTCTTAAGCACATACACAGCACTGCATTTCATTTTGTTTTAGTTGCTGTAATGCATTTGTTCATTGGACAGGGGATGTCTATAACAGTGTGTGAATGATTTAACATTATAGAGGTTGCACTTAAACTACCAATATTATTTCATTCAGATTCAATGGCAAAATGTATATAACTCATCCAGTTAAGAACCTGTGAAAAAAAGGATGGGTATTTATTTTTCAGTAGATTACTTAAAATATAGTGTGATATAAAATATAATTTCTTATGAAAAACATTAGATGCTTCCTCTGTCATAAGCTCACACATGAGGATTTAAAGAGCGTATCTGATGGCTTTATCTTTCCAGTGGTTGACAGTGTTACTGCTTTGGTACATAGTTATGATAAATGGTTGTTTTAAGAGGGCTGCATTTACTTTGTAGAGTCATTATGAGAATATTATGTATGAGAAAACAGCCATTAATATTCATTATAATTGTAGCCCACTGAGCTGAATGCTGATGGAGTGTGTTAGGATACCAGCACAGGGCTGCCTTTTCTAATGTATCTCCTCATTGCATCTGTGCAGCAATACATGTAGGTGTTTAGGAGGATGTCTGTAACAGGATTGGACTTTTACTCATTTTGCCACTCAATCAGTAAGCTCATGTTATCCTTGTGGGACATAGAGATTAACATACAACAGTAATAACATGTTCTAACAGAAAAAAACGTCGCTAAGATATAAATTCAGAATTTTGACCTATAAAATCAGTCTCAGTGTGTTGTTCACTTCTGTAGAATTCAGTGCATACGCTGCATCGTAGTCTCCAAAGGATACAGTGTTCCTATTCCATTTGATAAGGGCTCCAATTTTGTTTGTCTCTGGTAATTGGAGCGATGTTGAAGTGAGGAGCACTGATACATTTCCCAGCCTATGTGTGAATGAGGCTGGCTATGGAAGGGAAAGGTCAGGCCCTAGACTTGCCTTTCTCCCCCAGGGCCCTGAGCAGTAGGGGCCGGAGAACACCACAAACAATTAAACATGTTGCTTCTCAGGGTAGAGCAGCCGCACTCCTGTTGGCTGGAGAAGTTTTTACCTTAGTGGGTTGCTGTTGGTCACTCTTCAGAGCAATAATCTGCAGGTCTGAGCAATCAATACAGCCACGACAGCTTCAGCTTCCATTAGCACGAACATCTCTGGAGTGCCTGTGCATGAGCAGAGGAGCACAGAGAAGGCATCAACTAACACATCCGCACGCACACACATACACATACAAACAGATATATTCAAGCTCATGCACAGAATCCTCCTTTCACACATGCACACGGACACTGATACATTATGTGTACAAGGATACCCAGACCTGGACTGACATAGAACACACGGCTTCACACAAATATATTTAACGATTAGAAGTAACGGTGTAATATTAGTTCACTGTGTTGAATCATTTTATTTGACATCTGTCTCAATACTTCTATCTCAACCATGTCTCCTGCAACATATGTTTATGTACTAATAAATAGCAGCAAGTCAATTTTAAACCATAATGCCTGAGTTAATTCATCAAAATATTTTGTAATCATTTTAATTAACTTATCTGCCATGTCTTCAAATATTCATACTTAACGTATCTGCAAAGCAACAACACATTTAACATAAACATAGTTATGTTCAGGCGCAACGCTCTTAGTTAAGGTTTGGGAAAAATCACTATTCTGAATAAAGTAAAAGAAAAAAGCATGAGACAGGATTTACAAGACAAGTTTATTTTAACCTTTACCAAAGTTAAATTGACCACACACAGGACTGTGAACCCGTGACCCCCAATCACATACACAAATTGAACTACCAAGGTTTTTATTAATCACTAATAAAAGTCTCCCAAACATCCAATAATCTACATTAAATAATTTTCAGTCATAGATAATATACCAAATATGTGATGAATATAGTCATCAGCTGAACATCCCAAGACTTGCAGAATGTGTGGGCATACACAAGAAGGCATGAAGTATGATGACAGAACCAGATTTAAAAAACGCAAGGATACTGAGCAGCACTTACTGTGAGTTTCATGGTAGTCATCTGTAGTTCCTGAATAGCAGATAATAACAATGCAGCCCTCTGGGCCTCTGAGACAGCACTGTGTGCGCTGGGGCTAGTCCATCTATGTGCTCTTGCTTGCTTTAGAGCTAGCAGTAATGCACTCAACAAGTGAAACACCATTGGCACATCTCCAACAAGACATCGCCCAGAGGAAGGCAATGCTACAGCTCAACAATTACACAAACAAAGAGATACCTCGCTAAATGCTTTCAGGAAAAACACAACATGAATATTTTTTTTCAAATTATTCCTTGATGTGAAAAATACTAATTGGTTCCCTTGCGTATTGTTTGTCATCACCAACGCTATAGAAGTGCATTGTCTGTGTCAAAGCTCTTCACCAGAATACTACTTGATTTAAAAAAATATATTATATGGATATGAATTATATTATATGTTTTTTTTTTTTTTATGCACACAAATGTACGCCTTTGCATATTTTGCTTTCTACTATAGGATGCAATGAGAAGAGCACAGCACATCCATACTGATAAACACCCAAATTAAATTCCTCCTGTTTACAAAGTTTCTGGCTTGGTGGTAGGAGAGCAAACTAGTGTGAAAAAGACTCAAGGTTGGTTTAAAGAAGGCTGTTTTTCTTTTGCATTCTTATCATCAACCCCTTTATCGCTGTACCGACAATACGGTGCCGAATAGCCCTGTGGGAAGGTGAATCACAATCTGGATACACACCACAAAATGACATGCTTTGGTACTGTAGAGTAGATAATGATTAATAAAAGGTTCTGCGTAGTTTAATCCAAACCAGAAACACTTTGCACATCTATTGTTGCAAGGTAGAGGTCTGACAGCAGCTTCGAGAGAAAACCGCTCTCTATTTTATGATAATGTTATGCGCTTTTCTGTTCTGTTTTTGGACAGGAATCTGCTTAAATGACTTGTAACTCTTGAAACATGAGGTACACTGATATTGATTTATCACAAAGAGAAAGAGCAAGAGAGAGATCAAAATTAAGTTTCAATGATTGGTGTTCCTACTGTTATCATTTTCCCCCTTTCATCCATTTTGTGAGATATACCGACCTTTTTGTTTGCATAGAATAGGTTAATGTTTGTGTTTCCTCTTCTTCTGTGAGCTGTGCTCTGTCTCAGTTCCCTACAGGTTGCATGTATCCTAATTGTTCAGTGACCTTTCTATATACCGTTAGCAATTATCTGATGAGTTTGTCTGTGCTGAGGGTCAGTATCATTGGATTGTAATCAACTCAAACACAAGGAGAGCTCAGGAGAGCTTGGCATGCCATTCAAGGACCCTTACCTGACTACATGTTATTAATTACCAAACGACAATCAAATGGTCTTTGATGAATGGGAGGCACACAACAAATGTTAACCTAGATGTGTCGCAGAATCATCTGAATAAATCCTCGATGGAAGATTTTCATCCCTGTAATTATTTGCCACTGAGACTGTCCATGTGTGTAATAGCAAGTATGCATCAGATTCTTTGTATATAATTATATATATATATATATATATATTCTACTTTTAGAGAAAAGACCTGTTTACCATTACTTCTGACAAGTGGCATATGACCACATTAATAGCCATGAGCCTCTTTGGTTTTCCTCCCAAAGAAATGTCATGTTAGCATGGTTGACATTGTAGTTTAGTTTTAGTACAGCTGTGGCTGATAAGAATGTCATTCGTTTTGCAGGTGTTTGGTTGTTGCCCAAAGTATTGGACATGTTTTGACCTATGATGGCTTTAAAAGAAAAGACAGGGAATCATTCGGATACATAATGTGGGAGCTGTGAATGTGTGTCCAAAATATCATGGCAATCCTTGTTGGCATTTCAGTCTGCACGAAAGGGGTGGACCACCATGCCACTAGTGTGGCTAAACATTAAAAACACACACATCTTGTGCTTCAAGTCAGCATCTCTGTTCAGTATTTAACCAAGACGACCATCTCTCTTAGTTCACTGCACATGGGCAGAAATAGAGAGGAAGAGCGAACAATAGACTATACTCATTATTGTCTTAACCAGCAGTTCGGTGTTTATATCCAATACAGTTGACCAGCTTTATTTAAATCAAAGGTTTGGCAGTGGAATGTGAGTGATAATGGCGTACAGATTTCCTTTTTGTGGTTCTGCACACATACTATCACCATGCAGGCACTAGGTAGTCCTACTTTGAGGGCAGACCCACTGGGGGCGGCAGCGCGAGAGAACACTGTTGTGGCCTTGGTCAGCAAGGGAGGCAGTCATTATTGTGTTTCCATGGAAGAGATGTGTTACAAGCACAGTTTTAACGCGGTGTGCAGAGCTCATGACTGAGCGACTGTAACTCGGCCAGCTTGCAGCACCGCTCCATAGCTTGTTAAATAAATTCCTCGAGAACAGAATAGCACATGCCTTTCCACAATTCACAAACAAGTCGTCTAATATTGTCATCATTATGTGTTCATATAGAGGTTAATGGTAATTAGGTGCAAAAATATGTTTGTTAACATGACACACTGTGATCACATACACCCGCTGTTCTCCCACCACCTGAGTTGTGATATTCCTTTAAAGCTGCAATTATCAGAAGATTATCAAGTTCACGCTGCTACGACAGGATGCTGTGAGAATGAATTTTGGTTCCAAGAGCACTTGGCTGTTTGCCATTGCTGAAGGTGACAGAAATCTTGCCGATCTTGCACGACAGTGAAGGGGGATGGACGGAGGAGGCTGGGTGGAGCTTGTGAATCTGAAAGTCATTGCTGTTTGGGCTTCCACCCTGCCCTCACTGCCCCAGTCCAGCAGATCAGCTTTACTCAGCAGATTCCTCCCTGCTGGGAAGCAAAGGAGAGGCGTCTAAAAGCAGTCTCACCAAGCACGTGGCTGAAGCCCCCACTGTCCTGATGCTAATTTTTGATCAGATGATTAAGGCACATGGAGATATTTTTTTTCTCTTAAAGTGAAAGCTGTGATTGTGCATCTCCGACTTGTCAAGAGAGAAAGCTGCCAAAAGATCAATACTTTCAATCACGCCAGAGAGCTCTTCTGTCTGTCACGCTGAGTAAGGTGATTACAATTGAGTCTTAAGACAATGAAGAACTTTGTGGGGCTTCCTCAGGCACACTCAGCCTCCTCGCAGGGAGTCTAATGAAGTCAGACCTGCTAAATAGGTCTACAAGCCACTTCAGTGCAGATCCTGAGAGACTGGCCCTGCTGCAAACTCACCAGCTCTCACCTGTGAGTACACATGGAGACAAAAAGACTCACCAGGAACAACGAAACTGTGACCTTTCATTGTGAAAAACAGAGGAACAGCACTGCACCGAAACCTTGCATGAAGCCCTATTGTGTGAGGAGTTTGAAATGGGAAGCCGTGTGGTATCAGGAATACATGTTTAGAAACCGCAGTGAACACGGGCAGAATGATGGCTTTTCCTCAGTCAGAGCAACTGCTGCTTTTCCTTCTTTTTAACATTATTTAAAATTATGACAGGTGTGGTTTAATGTCTTATGACAGTGGATGGAATATTTCCAGGCAGAATTTAACCTTATTTTTAACACAGACATTAAGACAATTCTTGACTTACAGAAAGTAAATGATAATGCGAAGATTGTCATGTCAAAGATTAAAGCTGTTAAACTACTTTCTTTTCAATTATTATTTTCTTTCCAACTGATTCCACCTGTCAGAGAACAAGGGACAGGAATTCAGCTGAAAACATGCTCTCTATTTAAAGCAGTTAAGTTAATTCAATAATTTAACAATGGCAGAATAATGAAAGAACCATTTAGCAAGATGTCAACTCCCATTGTAAAATCAGACTAAAAAGGTATAGCAGTACATCTTCATTGCTGATTAAAGACCTGTGCAATACAAATAAGGACTCAAATTAAATAGTTTTGTGTTGGGGATGTTTCTCTGTCTTTAACAGGCAGCATGTAGCTGCATCCATCCCTCTGAGGCTGACACCAGCCTTTCAGGGAGCAGGTGACTTGTTAGTACTCTAAGCAACAACGGGAACAGATGTGTCCCTGACAATGGATGGATGGTCAGGGTCCATCTGGTCAGTGCAGCCCTGGACAGGAATGATGAATACAGCTTCATCAGTGAATAGCTGTCATCAATCGCATGGCGTGGCGATGGCCGGTGACAGCCACACGCTAGCCCCGGGGCCCCAGGTGTGGTGAGCAGAGAGCGGGCTGGCTCTGGAAAGCAGGTCAATCAGGCAAGTCTGAGCCGTTGAGTATATCGCAATGTAAAGTGCATGCATCACAAAGCAGGCAGAGTGCATTGCTTAGACTGGGTGCAAATAATCTGCTGGTCCTTTGATACAGGCAGAGTCTGGGTTTCAGATTTATTTCAACACAGAGCTGTTACTAAGCCATCGTGCTAAGGACAAGCACCAGGCGTCTAGACAAGTCATGGCTCTACATTGTCTTCCCCGGCGGTCCCAAATGAAATGTGCTGCATCCTTGTCAGCTTCAGTGCATAGCCATGGAGAGGTACTAAAACACTGACCTTGCTCTGGACCATTCTGTATATGTTATGGCTCCCGATTCCCTTGAACTGTCACAACTTTAAATCGACCACTTCTAATGGTTTCATACACTGCATCACACTGATCATTATGCAGGATTCTCCACCAGCTCTTAGTCCTGCTTTGAAACAATAATATGCAACTAGAAATCATACTGTACATCCCATGAACTGCTTGTATTTATTTATTGTTGAAAGAAACTACACATGAATAATTGCTGGTCAGACAAGCCATGGTGGGTGGGTGTTAAGACCCCGTTGTTGGTGAAAACAGGTCTCTATATTCTTGATGAAAAAAATTAAAAGTGTACAAATCTTACAAATAATATGTATTATTTACATAAAGTACCAAACCTTCTTCTTTAATAATGAACAACTTTATAAGTTAAAGCAGAAATGCATGCAGCATCCTTGTAGCATCCTCAGTTGTACAAAAGAAAAGCATCTTCAACATTAATTTATGTCACCAGCATATAACCAGATTTTCCATTACAGTCATTTTAATACATTTTTGATCAATTGCAGATTAATAGTCATCTTTACATAGCTATCACTGATGGCATCCGGACCTCAGTGTCAGGATAAAAATAGCCTGGCCATGTGGCACACTATCAAGGAGGGCATAAACACAAGTGCACATATGACCTATTAGAGAGGAACGTCTAATACATATTTATTGGCACATTTCAGCTTGACTCTTGCTGCATATGAGTCCTGGTCACTTATAATACTTTCAAATCCATATTATTTGATAATTGAAATTAAAGGTAATCAAATCAGTTTAAATTACACATACAGAATTGGTCTTTTATGCGCATAAATAAAAATAAAAAACAGTTTCACCTCAGTGTTTTCACATATTACTAATGTAAATAAACCCTTTTTTCTATATCAAAAGAATGTATCTATAAATTAAAAAATACATAATTAAATGAATGCGTTGTGTTTTGGGGTAGCAGAGCAGAGTGTATTTGCATGACAGTAAAGAGGGCTGCTTGTCAGTATTTTCTTTCTTTCTTCTATAAGCAGAGAAAGGTGGTCTTAGCCAGCAGAGAGCTGGTTTTGTACATTTTTGCTGCCCTGTTGTTTTCTCAGCAGGGTGTCTCTTGGGAAAATCAAGTGGAGGGGAAGGCCATGGGGGGAGGGTATGGCAGAAAACACACACACACACACAGGCATCATATCTCCAAAACACATCAAGGTGTCGGCTGTCTGATGCCGCTTACATGTGATTAAGCTTCTGCCTCTAAACAGGCTACGTCTGATGACCCTGCTGGTGTGTATATCCGATGTGTTGTAGTGCTAGCTCTCACCCTCTCTCTCCCTCTCTCTCTCCCTCGATCCCCACTCTGTTTTTCTCTCCCCCCGACAGATGCTGCAGATGACCGTCTCAACAAGAATCACTCGCATGTTCAAAGCTACACTTTGCTTTGTGAGGCTCCCTGAATCTGACATTAATCCACTTTTTCTTCTATAAACTGACACAAGCATAGAATGGAGGTGTCACACTTTTAGGCAGTGCAGGGGGCAGTTGGGGTTTGACGGCCCGCTAAAGCACTGCTGCTGCCTGTAACAGTCAGAGCACTGCAAATTGGAAATCCAGAGAAGATCATCTGTAAAGAGCACGTCCACCGGTGCAACGTATGCTTTCCCGTCATTCTAGCAGAATATAACCGGAACATGTTAGGAGAAAAGAATTCCAAAGAACATGTACATTTTGCTTACCATTTCCACTGTGAGTCATTAGCAGGAGAATGTAACATAATACAGGTAACATACAGTGTCATGTGTGTTCACATTTTGCTCTCCATCTCTCAGACATCTGCTGGGCTCTTGAGTTATGCAGGTTTGCTGAGTATTTATTAGAACATGTGGGGCAAATTGCATTAACTGAAAGAATTTGACCAGGTCAGAAGCAAAGATGAACTACATCTATTAAAGTCATACTTTTATATGGAAGGAACATATTGGCTTAGGAAAACCTCGTTATGACTTCATTCCATCACAAACCAATATGTTGGTATTTCCGGGGCTAATACTTTATTCTCTAACACAATATAAGCTTGTTGGAAGTATTGATGAAATAATCAAAATTGTTGCTTGTTCGTGGGTCATAATACGTCTGATTACGTCATTGTACGTTTGTTTCCACAGCGATTATCATCTGTAACCGTCATATGAGTGTAGTGCAGAATGGTGACCGTGAGCTGGCTAGTGGGCTGCGCTCATGCACTAACATGCACTAAAAGACATGCAGGGCTGGACTGGCTATGTCAACAAATCCAGATGACGCTCAGATTACAACACACAGAGGGAGGATTACTTATCCTCTGCTCGGGCATTACTCCACTATATCTTTACAATACATACAGGTCGTTGCTGCTATCAATGCTTTGAATATGGCATAAAGAAATGTGAAGCAAATGTTGGAAGTTTTTCCAATTGCAACTATTTAATTCCAATTGTTTAATTCAGTTTATTGCAAGATTGTGTTTTTGTCTTGTGGAACACCAGCTACAGCGACATCTCTGTGATCAATGTCGAGATCTTTTCTGTTGGGTAGAATCAGTTGAGTTATTTGGATGCTTTGCTTATCTAATGGTTTGGTGATGGCAGCAGCTTTCAGCTTGCATTAAAGTAAACATCAGCCCACGAGAGAGAGTGGCCCGAGAAAGAGAACTACAGTACAAACTAACAATGGCAGCTCCGTTTTTTTTATATTTATAGCGCCCAGCAGGTGTCAGCCACAGCAGTCTCTCTGCCCCCTTTGACACCCCATGGCTGCTCGGCTCCACTGTATGAAAGAAAAGCGAGGGGGAGGAGGGGCAGCTGCCGCCTGGGATTAGGTACCTGAATCCAATCTTGAGGAGCAGTGGGTTCCAATGGCGTTAAAGTGTTTTCTGGAGAATTTCTCATGTTCCCCACTAGCTGATTATTTCCAGATTTTAGTTCTGCCTCAGCGGAGATGAGCTCCACACAGTTTTGCCAGTCGTGGTTAAGATGTAGCTTGACACTCACTGGCCACACTCAGATGAGTTGTATAATCCCATTCGGAGGAACACATCCCACAGGCAAATAACAATTCCCACAAACTGCTATTAGCGTCTGTCAATATGTTACACACAGAAAAAGTAAACATGAAGTGCAATATATGCAGGAGGTACATTTGTGGATTTTTTTTTTTTACCATTTGTTTCAACCATGAAAAACAAAGGCATTCCCTTTTCACCTCTCTTTGCCGTCTTCTTTCACCGCTGTCAGCACTGCTCTGTCTACTCTGGCTCATTAACCTCGCTTGTTCTTCCACTTCATAGCCCTGCTAATATGACCCCCCGCCCCAACTCTTAGAAGTCTCTAAAACCCTTTGAATAACGAAGAGAAGGGAGGTCGTTATTGCAATCTAACTGCACAGTGATTAGCTTCCAGCCGTAATCAATTAAAAAAGATATGCTTTACATTAACAGGGTTAATTAACTACACTATCAAATTAACAAAACTATCAGGATATGTGCATGTGAAATGATTTGATAGATTTGTGTTGCTGTAATTTGTGGTTTATGTGTGTATTGTTATATAATGGCATTAGCTATATTGTATAGTGGAGTTTGAATTATAGCTGAAAAGCAGTAATAGTATTGTTTTTAAATGTCTCGGTTAATCATTGATTGAGTTAAAGACAAGGATGTTAGATGTTGTTCTGTTCTTACAATAGGCAGATCTCTTAGATAGTATAGGTCCATGACCTCAGTTTTTTTTTTTTTTTACTTTTGAATATTTTCACTTTGAATGAGCTGAAAGAAGACTTTCAGGTGAAATCTGCAGTGGCCTTGAGAGCGCAATGCACCACAAACAAAGAAAGCACATGATAAAACAAGCAAATAAAAAAGACATCTAGAAAAAAACGCTACAAATATTAACAACAAAATTGGTTTCCAAGCGACACCAAAAAGAGATGCACACGCTCAGGACACACTTGTTCTTGTTGCCATGTTTGTGGATTATTAAGAAGCTATTGAAGTCAGCTAGCTGTCATATTGATTGCATGATTCAGATAATATAATGATAAGCAAAAAGCTAACGCTAGGTTAACTGAGTCCTGACATCAAACTAATTAATTAAATAATTAACAGCAAAGACAAACATAGAAATCTACTCACAGTGCCAAAAGTGCTTAATCAACTTTAGCTGTTGTGAAAACTAAATTGAATCCAAAAACAATTACAGGTGATTAATAAAAGATTCAGAGCATAATAGTGTCTCAACAGGGCTCTCAACATGGTGAGTCTTTGGCTCAGAAGCATGTCCATGTTCCCATCGCCCTCAGATCATACATGTTCTGACGGACCATTATTACAAAACCCAAACAGTCTAAACATTGTCACATTAGATAAAGGTCCATTTGTCTGACAGCCTGTTATTCCAAAAACAAACACCCTTTGTTCCACAAACACACCAAAGCACATGGTTAATAATTATGCAGACAGAGGTCACTGGACCTTCCCAGTCATGATTTTGTTCCCATACTATGGCAAGGGCATGCACCCTATATTTTACCTCTAATTGGCATATTTTTTTAACCAATCTCACTCCTCATGCCTAAACCTGACCAACCTAATCAACAAAGCAAATACTAGCCACATTGTCTGTCTCTTATTAGCACAAAATCTTAAAAAAGTAATTGATACACCTTAACATGGGTCAAGGATGATGCTGAGGTATGAGGCTAAGGGAAAGTTGTCTGACCCTCCTTTAAGCTAGTCAGTGATGCTCACGTGCACTAACATGAAATGAAAGCACACATGCTGTCAGTAAAGCACAGAAAAGATCGGATAACAACACACGCAGAGAAGGAGAACATTACTTTATCGTACAGTAAAGGTAAAACTAATACACTTGAAGTTTAATCGAGCAAAAAAATGCAATAGCAATACAGATGTGCGCTTCCAGAGTATCCAGTATATTCTGCGTAAAAAACAAACTGGTGCTACGATTTCCAACACGGATGAAAAGACAAAAGAGTGACACCAACAGAGAGTCAGGGAGTTCTTTGTACTGGTCAAACCAATTGATTACCATGTAATCCTTGCAAAGGTACAAAAAAACAACACCATTGCTTGTTAGTTATTAGTTACCATGGCACCACCCAAGCTAGACAATTAACACCTTCAGTCTCTTTACTTTGAAACTATTTCTGGTTGTGTAATAATCAGATACAAATGAATGATTGTACAATGCAATGCAACAAGGTCTGTAAATTAGGCATTATTGTTACTATTAACAATGATTCTCCAACAACATGCTGATGTCGCTCTGCTCTGAATTAACTTTACCCAACAGGTACACAGTTTATCTAAAGGTACCCAAAAAATAGGTTTAAACGTGTGACGCTATTGTCTTATAGTACAAGTTTTCCTCTTTGAAATGTATAGTGAAATGAATTGAGTGGGTGACGATACGAAAGGATGCAATAAGTAAGTCCTAATTTGGTAAAGAACTCATCAATCAATCATAATGATTCAGATTGAGTCAGAAACCGGAATCCAAAGGACCACGACTTCTGGGCAGAGCTTTAAGTCTTAGCTTAAACATCAAGCATAAGAAAGCAAAGAATGAAAACTCTTTGATGTCACTATTCATTGCAAAAAGATGGAACATTCAGCACAGTACAAATCTCCATGTTCCTGCTAATGATGACAGAAGAGGCCAATATGGCAGCAAGATCCAGGGGAATTCAACAAAAATGCTCATTAAAAGGTCTAATAATTAAAATATTGATTAATTAGTCTTACATTGATTTACAGTCACACTTTATCAAAGCGTGAGTCTCTAATTACCGTGCCATTATGCCAAAGGCTGACCTACTCCTTTTTTGTCACATGTAATGAAAAAGAACATTTCTTTAACTGCCTTTTAAATTTTTGACCTGTAAAATTTTAATGGGGAGTACAGTGGGTGTCGAATCTGGATTGGCAGCAAAGTCATGGGTGGCTAATGTCTGTGAGTCTGGTTAAGTGGCTGTACACACCGGGAGCTGGAACACCTCTCTAGAGGGATTGGTCAGGGTTACTCTCTTTAAACAAAAGTGCATTCACCAGCCTCTGCAAAGGCACAGTGAATAATTACACAAAACTTGACTTTTCTAGTGTTTCCGTGCACTTTTTAGAAAGCATTCAAACATATGTGAAATACCCCCAAACTGTTTTTAAGAAGCATGGAAATGCACTTATCAAAGTTCTTTGATACAAGCACTTTTTGTGGCTGGCATTTGGTGGTTAGTTAATGAAGAGGTGTTGAGCAGGAATTGAATCCTATTTTCCACTCCATAGAGTCAGAAAATGGTACTTCAGACACTCAGGAATCCCAATTTTCCTCCTGAAATTGGAAATGTGTAGACACGAGAGTGAGGTGCAAATCATCAACAAAGTTTTGACTGACCAGTGGCAGAGTGCATTGCTGGATTCAACTGTCCACACATCTCTCTCTGTCTATCACTATGTAACAGATTCTGCCACACAGGCCTCCAGTATTCTATGAATTGAAAATGTCAGTGCAGCTTTGGTTGTTAAAAAGAGGACTCTACTGATGTAGCATTGCACAATGGACAGTTACAAAAGAATCAGAGCAGCCAAACCATAGATGTTGTCCTTTTTATTCAACACATGTTGTTCCTCATTGCAACTTGGCAGCAGAAAGTTTGAGGTTCATGCGCATTATGCTCGTTGCCTCGAGCCGCTGGCCTCAAGCAGAGATCAGAAGGCTACAGAGGTCTGGTGAACTCACTTCTTTCTCACTCCACAGCCCCCAGATTTTCTTTTAACCATTTTCAGACTTGTAGTCTGATGTTTCCTTAAGTGACCTTTAGACAATAACTTGGCTCTTAAGAATGCCCCTACACCCTCAAGATCACACAGCAAACCAAACATGCATCAATCTTGCGAAAGAGAATCCCCACTAAAGTGAGATATTTAGGCTTTGAAGACGTCCCACTGAAGACCTCACTGTTTGTGAACAGAAAACATTTCAAGGAGTGTTTATTTTCCGTAATGCCATAGATGAGCACATACTAGAAGAAATGGAAATGATTCAAGTAATAACAGGTTAATATAATGCATAACGCATAATGGGGCACTTTTCATGAATTGCCTTCACACAATCACTTAAAGCCTCCCACCAACCTCCCACCCGATTTCAAATGCTTCTCAGTGCCACATTTATAGGATCTGCTAGATAGATAGATAGATAGATAGATAGATAGATAGATAGATAGATAGATAGATAGATAGATAGATAGATAGATAGATTGATAGATTGATTGATGGAAATTACATTTAAAAAATATCATCATAATCCCAGCAAATAGCTGATGTATTTCATATTTTAATAACATATGAACAGTATTACACCTCCATGATGTTGCTGCATCAGAACATACAGTATATCCACCCCACCTTTGTTTGCACCCTGCATTTGCATTTCAAAGGGAGCCCGAGAAGACACTTTGCATATTTACATCTTATTAACAACTTTAAATTAACATGTCAAAATCTCAAAATTGTTCATCACTGGCAGAGAGGACTATTCTTATTCTGTACCATAATATGTAACGTGACAAAACGCTGAGCACAAACTGTGATTAGTCACAGTGAATTAAGAGATCTTGTTAAGAACATATTTTCAGGGGGAAATTTGTATTTTTAAATATTTTGCACATACAATACAATAATTAAATATGAAGGGAAAATAATATATTACTTCCACTGACCACATTTATAAACCCCAAATAAAACTAATACAACTAAACTATTCCATGTTTGACTATAACAGGCTTATAGTCAAAAACGTGTTCTAAGGCAAAGCTTTACTGATTTAGGTATACGTCTTATTTCATGGTGCATTCCATTAAGACAGACTCATTCAAATTTCATGACCATCCCTTAGTGGTCCCATGATTATGTATTTTATTACACATCCTGCCAATAATAGTGAATTAAAAGGAGGGTGAAAGATTGGTCAAGCTCCCACATCATTAAAAATAATCCCAAATTGTAGCATTCGGAAGGTAAGAAAACAATGTTCGCAGAGTAAAAAGTAAAGAGTGGTCATGGTAGAGAAAAAAAACAGGCTATAAATTTCGGATTGAGGCTTTGTTCTGCTGAGCTCTATATAAGAAATAAAATATGAACTTACTATGTGATTATTAATTGGGCCCATTGTAATTTGAGGATTCCGGGCTGCATATCGTTGGCAGCTCTCCACGGGGTCTGTCTGTGCAGGAACGTGTCGAGGGGGTACCAGCCAGGATGCCTCAGCCATTTAGAGAGCAGCTTGCCAGTCGCGCATCGGCATACCAATGAGAGGGGTTAAAAAGGCACGGCTCCTCTCAGAGACAGCCCTCCTTCTCCAGCTCGGCACCAAGGGGTCTCCACGGACTAATTTCCAAAACCACCTCTTAATGTAGGCTTGTGTCAATCACCTGAACAGACAGCTTCATCCCCTGATATGGAGAAGTCACAGAGTATAGAGCCAAGCCGACCAAAGGAAATACAATAGTGCTTTACAGAGCAGGAATCAGGGAAATAATACAGAAAGCTCTTTAATACCACATACGTTATTATAATTAATAGCTGAACATTGTTTGTATTTACTGTACAGTGATACAGCCTGAATCAAACTGATATTACCATAATAAATCCAATGTATTTTCTTAAAAAATTTTGGATACGTAAATCTGCTTTTAGGAGATTTTTTTAATTACTAAAGTATGATTATTTTTTTTGTGAATTATCTTTTTATCAAATACAAGGCTTGTCCCGTCCCATATGTTTTATAATACAACACTATATGGACAGAAGATTGCATTTTTACAGATACTTTTTTTTGTATGCGGTATTAATTAATCTCTTTCTACAGTAATTATGAATACTTCCGGACCTGCTTTGTGTGTCAATGGTGTATGTGTGAAATGGGCGGTTTGGATAATGGATGGATTGTTGGATATTATAGCTGATGAATAATTGTGTGCACAGTATCAGGGTCACAGAAAAACTTGGCAAAATGGCAGCTGTATTAGTAAACATTTGGTGGTCATAATTAGCCTAATCGGTAGACAGCAACCAGTTTGATGGGCTCTGGGGCCTTCTCAAAAAAGAATAAAGCTATATACTATATATATATATATATATATATATATATAGATATATATATATACTATATATATATCTATATATATATATATATATATATATATATATATATATATATATATATATATATATATATATATATGATATATATATACTGTAAAATGACCAAGGACAAAAGATAAAACAGGCATTTAGCCAAACAGGATAACATGAAGTTCCCTGTAGCTGCTGTGTAGCCTAAATAGAGATGCGGCTGTCATTTCCGATCCACAAACAACCACACACTGCACTTAACTCCTAAACACAACTTATCTCACACTTCTTCTGAAATCCTTTCACGCTCTGACTCTGAACATTGAATAGCTGAGAAACCATCCCTCATACTGAGTTTTAGCTTTTTGTGTTACAATCCAAGATGACATACGACACGAGAAATGATGAGAAAACTGTGGGGAGGCTTCCAGTAGATTGATTCTCCCATCGCTTCATTCTTTTCTAGTTAGCCTTTTATTGGCTACAAAGGTAGAGTCGTTGTGAAGCCGAGTAAGAGAGGAGTGAACCAGCCTGCCCTGTTTAATCCACGGGGCATTGAAGGAGGGTGATCACTTCTTAAGAGCACAAAGGCCTACAAGGAAATCAGTGCAGTCTATGAGATCCCAAAGCTGATTTAAAGGAGAGATGTCCCAGCTTGGGCTCCAGGCCTTTAACAGGAATAAGGCCATCCTGTACAATAGCATTCTAAGGCTCCAGAGGAAAGCACTATTCATGTTCAAATAAGATCTCAGGTTTGGATGGAAACACTGTGCCTTATAGAAATAAAGACATGTGCTTCTTACTGAAAGTGAAATATGAATTATTCAACCACTGCATCACACACTTAAATTCCAGATTAGTGTAATCATAGAAAAGTAATGTATGATGTAGATCTAGTGTGTGTATCATACTTTTCCAATTACATGTACTGTATACTCTTATTTTTTCTTACGGGCAGATCAAGTCCATCTCTTTCCAAAACCTTAATCATAGCAGAACAGTATCGAAATGAAAAACCACAACTTCCATTTAGCCACGAAGAGGGAACTGAAGATAAAGATATTAGTTTTTTTACTTTATGTTTTACTGAAATACAAAGCCATCAGATGTAAAACGATTTGACAGTTGGCTAGACAGCCAGTGGCCATTTTTTGGGAGATAATCAGTGTTCTGGGTTTTCCTGTGGCTTTGTCATCTTCATTTCAAAGGCATTGATTGCACTTATCAGCTCTTATCTACCTGATGATGTGCATTCAATCACACAATGTTAACAGTATCCCAAGCTAGCAGTTAAAGTGTATGTCATTTATTGAAAAATAACCTGTGTGGACGGATGCGTCTTTGTTGCCAATACAGGCTGAGAAACTTAAGAGCGAGAGCAAAATGAATGAAGGGGAACTCTGAATTTTAGTCAATGCAAAAAATGTCATTAATGTTATTATTCAGTCACCTCTATGGTCCTGAATTTATATCATCGAGACATCATGTGTTGAATCCTGATTGCATGTATTTCCATTTCTTCAGCATTAGGGGACTCAGAGCTGAGAGAGAGACACCTGGGATGCTCCGTATGAGAGAGGCATTAGTGTATCTCAGTACTGAAGATCTTTTCTTTGTGTGGTACGTATACACATAAAAGCCATTAATTTCTGTACATTCATATTTGTTAAATTACTTCATCTTATAATAATGTGTTTGATAAGGAGGAGTCACTCATCTGTTCGATCACGTCTTTGATGGGTTATGATGCAATAGTATACGTGTCTTATGGCAGCTTTTATATTTAAATATGGCTTAGTAATTCTATAAGCTGTTTTTTAAATAAATATCTTTAGAGATATTCAGGTGCTTGTCCATTCTGTGCCTATGTCAAATACAATATTTAAATGTAATATATATTAAAACAGGACAATTATTGTCGGGCAAATCCATGGTGACATTTGAATATGACAGCTGAAAAGAAACAGACTAGAGCCATAGTGCTCGACATGTTGACATTTGGTATTTTATTCAAATGCATTAGTGCGTAGTTAGCACAGATGACCTCAATAGGTAATATCATTTGATGGGATGGTTTAATGGAAATCTCTAAAGACATACGTTGTGGTCTGGGAACAAATAGAAGGAGAAGGACATTTTAATATACAGCACAGTTGCATTGCATAAAACCTGCCACTGAATTTGAAGTATTCCTATCATATGGTGTTCTTCAGATACATTTGTCATCGATCTTACTCCAATGTGATCATGGACAAACACTTCCAAGCAGTGTCTCCTCAGAAGACATCCACTTCTGTATCAATAATACAACACATCTCAAGAAGAAATCATCAAAAAAAGGCCCCTTGGCCTTCAGTTTTCCTCCTGTGTCGCTGCTTCCTCTTTCGAATGTTTTACCTTCACCAGGGATGAAAGTAGATTGAATTTCTTCTACTAGCCAACCGCCATCGCTTCATATTGTTCTCCTCCCATCCCAGCTGCAGCCTATGCAGTTTTAATATATAAAACTGAACAGTTAAAATAGATACAATGTTTGCGAATTAAAGAATGACACACTATCGAGAGGCAGGAATGCGATGCGAGTCATTTTGTAGGAGACATACACAGATGCAGCACTCTTTTTTTTCTTTTTTACACATTAAGCAAATTAATTTACTTTCCTAAATTGATCAAAGTCTTTTTTTTCTCCAGATTACATTAATTCCATGACTGATAATGTTTTGAGAAAAAATAAGTTAACATCTTGTTTTGATGGTTGTTTCTTAAATTAGCTGCTAGTTTATTCTTTCAGAAGTTACAGTGTATTCGGTTTATTCACTAGGTTGTCCTCGTAAGTTAAATATGTTGGTACAATGAGGAAGTGCCAATTTGTTTTGATATAAATCAGAAGAAATCTCCAATTCAGGACTGCATCTTTTAGTGGTACGGAGTACCGGACCGGCTTACTTTCACCCCTGATCTTCACAGGAATACTGACGTTCCATCCTGGTCACCTGAGGCTTCATTAGTCTCAACAGCCTTTACAGTAACATGAAACTCGCCCTGTTAAGTAACCACATGACAAATCTGAGTCAGAATGAAGACACAACCTGCTTCACCTCCTCACATGGTGAAACAAATGCATATTCTAACAGAGGACTAAAACACAAGTAAGGAGTAGGAGGTAGGAGTAAGGAGGTAGGAGGTAGGAGGTAGGAGTAAGGATTAAGGAGTAAGGAGTAAGGAGTAGTGTACATATTGAAACAAACATGACTGTTTGGAGACAGACTTTAGATGTTTGGAGATATACTTTAGAGTTCATAAGACATTCATTATTATGATTAGTCAATTATTTTTGATAGAGCTTATTAAAACCAATCACGATAACTGAGTAACAAATGTTGTTCTAAAAGACCAGATAATCAACATATTGATCATATTGATCATAATGGCCAACACTCAAACTGTATCTCCCAAAAAAGTTACGTTAACTTAGGGTAACAGGTTATTGTAACTCCCATTCTACATGTATTGAGAGATCAGAGGACAACCCTGTCCTGACTCCCTCGCTTCTTTTCTCAGTGAATCAGGCATTTCAGTGTAACAGCTCGGGAACAGCTCAAACCATTAGCAGCAACCTGTAACGACAGCTGCACAAAACAACCTATATTATTATGCTCCTCTGGCTCTGTATATAATGGAAGCTGCTGGACGTTGCCCTTTTTTCAGCTCAGCCCAACACAATACTATATCGTACTCTAAATGTACTCTAAATGCCAGGTGTATGTAAGTATGCCTGGCCATGATGCTACATTTGTTTGATATATAAAATATCATATGGTTTGTTCATATGAAAAATAAGTTGCGCATCTTTTTTTTCTGCTGCTACAGCACTTCCATTTTAATTGGAACAAAGCACACATAAATTACATTTTACATAGACATTGAGCCTCTTATTGTGAAAGAAATGGTAACTTAAAAAAATATAAGTCATGAATTATATTTGATTGATTTATAGGATCCATGACAAGAACAGCATCATAAAACGCTTCCACACTCAGACACTTGTCAAATCATCCAGGGGACAAACAGTTGGGTCAGATATCTTTTGACCTAATGAGAGGATTATAGACTGCGCTGTGTGCTGGTAAAAAAAATGGACAGACAACAACGTACAGTAGACTGAAACCAAGATGCTTCGCTCAATGACAGCTCCACTTTCAGCTCCTGTGAAGCTTCCAGTTCACAAATAATTGAATTATATGTTCATTATTATATGAAGATTTTTGACTTTGCTTATTACAGCAATATAATTAATCACACTCTTTGTTAAAATTAGGTGTGCATATGCACAATATATCCATTTATTTACTTATTTATATAAAAACGGCTTATTTCTGATTAAAAGGAGATATGAAGGTGAGGTAAAACGTCAGTGTAATTCTGGCCTTTTGTCATTTAAGCCATCATTTAGAAGTCCCTGGTGCACTAAGATTTCAATGAGCAGTATACAACTGTTGATATTTTGATTGAGTGGTAAGACAGTTGAACACACTCTGACAACAGTGGAAATATTTAGAACTGGTAGAAATCTGCAAGTGAAATACATGCTTTTACTTTGGAGACATGGTCCTCTGCCAATTGTGCTGAAATAGTGCTATCCTCATCTCAAGTACTGCTTCACTGAGGAGCAGCCTGCTTCGCAAAAGAAAACAAAATTACAATGTAAAATCTTTGCAATTTCAATTTCCTGTGTCAAGGCTCTCCAATCCATGGGAAAACAAAGGGCTGTTTTTGAAGTGCCTATACAGTACTTAGATGGAGAAAGAACATATGAGGTTATGCAGTTATGTTTGTAACACCCTTGAAGATGAGATGGTATATTAACAACATACAAAAAATATAAGTAAGAGAAATAACACATGTCAAAATGCAACAGTTTACATCATGATTACACATTATAGCTCATCTTCTCAATAATATTTTTTGCCCAGAGCCCTATAGATGCCCGTTGAGTGTACACTATTGAGTGGCTAAAAGCTTCTGGACATCTGAACAAAGTAGGACACCGCCTTTGTAATTTCAACATCTGTACTAAACATTATATACCATTGTGTGGAGCTCTATCTGGGAAAAAAATCCCACATAGAAGCAATGTGTTTGATGAAAATGTATGTGATATTTATGGGGAAAAAATAGATTTATCAAGTTGTTCATGACCAGAGAGGAAAATGTACTGTAAAATGTTGTGTCTTTTATCGCAGTAGGGAATGATTTACCAGACAACATAATGAATGCTACAGTCAGACACCGCAGGTTGTATATCAGATTACATAATACAATTAGCTGACCGTACACATGGTCAGTTAAAATGCTTTGGCTGCTGCACGACCACCACAGGCTGTGTCTTGGCTCTTGTCACTGTCTGTCTTTGGCAGATTTTGGCTCAGCAGAAGAAAGGCAAAAGTCCTCCTCAGGACCGCTCTCCGGTTCAGCTTTTTGCATTTTTAAACAAACAAGGTTAATTAGTGAGCTTTCAAGATGCTGAAAGGCAGATTTGTGTCACCTTTAGTCAGAGCCAGTCTAATTGTTTCCCCCTTTTTACTGTCTTTTTGCTAAACTAAGCTACCAAATTTAACTTCAAATTGTAATATTTAAGATATGAGATTGGTATCAATCTTAAGAAAGAAAATAAGACAAAAGTGGATGGTGCAACACAGCTAACAAGCTACTACACATGTCAGGATCTTGGTTTTGATTTAGTTTGTTTCCTGTTTTATTTTGAAGTTCCCTGCTTCTTGTGTCCCGTGTGTGTCTCCCTTCCTGTCTTTTGAGGTCTTCCCTCCTTTTTTCTGTGCAGCAGTTGTGTGTTTCATGTCTCCTCCTGTTCCCGAGTTACGTTTCTTTATTTTTGCCATTTCAGTATTTCCTATTTCATGTTGTTTTACTCACTTCTCCTCTCATATCAGATCCCTTCACTTCCGGTCTTTGTATGTTTTACCGCATTTGTAATTGTCTGCCCCGCCTCGGATTTAATCCTCCTGTGTCTAATCACCTACATCTCCCCAGTGTATCTAAACCCTGCGTTCCCCTGTCTCTGTGTCAGTTTGTCTGCTATGTCCGTATTCCTCGTGCACATGTCTGATCGACCTGATCCTGGTTTGTATTGTTTTGTCCGTTCTGGTTTCTTGGAGTGTCAGTTACTACTTTTGTACTCACCTGCCATGTAAGTTTTTCCTTGGACATTTCTTTATTAAAAACACAGTTTTTTTTTTTTATCCTTCTGCTCCCCGTGTCTATCGGCATTTGGGTCCATCCCCAGTTGTCTTTTTGCCCGACTACAACAATATAGCTTCTTCAATTTTGGAATCTCCGGCTCTGTTCCCAAAGGTCAGCACCTTCAGCACAGAGCAACGTTAGCATTTATTTAGAGTAAAGTTTCTAGTCAGGTGTCAAATAGTCACTCCTTTTATAGTTTTGGTTCTCCACCAACGCCTGAAATAAATATATCAACTATTAGCTGATCAATGCTACACCATGTTCACCTGCTAGTTGCTTACTTTGATAATCATTATGTTGTTTGACGATAATCATTTGGAACAAAAGGTCTTCCAATCCATTTCAATTGTGTGTAAATGCACATGTGCAGATGATCCTTTGTGCACCAAAAACAAACTGCCGTCCACCACAAATATATATCCTACACACAGACTACAGAGAGTAAATTCTATTGCCATGTTTCAGTCGATGAGGAAATATCATGGAATTTAATCCAACACCATGAGAGATGACCACCTCTGCAAACCATTACACATAAATATGTTGTGATCCCTGTGTTCAACCGTGTGTTCTGGACAAAGATGCATTCATTTCTTTTTAGTGTGCAGTCATGTCTGAGGTCATGGTCATTTTGTCCATATCCCATTTCTTGGTACATCTTTAGCAAGCCAACCAAACCATGTGTGGTAGCTCAGACGGAAGTCTTTCTCTGTTGTTGGTACATGGGTCAAAGAGGACTCTTTTGAAAACAGGAAGATAGGAATACGGCCCATCACTAAATGAAAGGGGTTTACAAAGCTAGAACTATTCTCTTAAATGTCTGACCAGAGCAAACTGATATGTAGTCGAAATACTCTAAGTGCAAATATTGCTACACCGGTTCCATCACTTTTGTACCTTTATACACACACACGCATCTGGACGGCTCTGGACTGGGATTCAATTAACTTGTGTTATAATAAGGGGCAAAGACTGCAGTTAGCAGCACACAACGGAGGTCCAGAGGTATGATTGACGTTGGCCTTCATGCAACCTCAGCCTGAAAGGAAGCGCTAAGTAAACAAATAGCATGCTCTGAAAACATTTTCTGTGTATTATATCGTCCAAAAACCCTCATATTTTTTTTCTTCTATTTTTTAGTAACATGAAATGGAGTTTGCACACAGTTACTGTATAAGGTACCACTGCTGTCTACCAGATCAGTGCTGGAATGTGTATGCATTGTGGGTTGTTGATGAATTTAATAAGTCTGTGTGCCGTGCTGTAAATCTGAGTTGAAGGACGAGCTGTATCTCATACCGGACTCTATCTGAGGGAAGAGAGAGCCTGTGGGCAATGATAGAGGGGACTGTGGAGGGACAATTGGTAATTTAAACAGTATCTTTTTATTTAACTCTGTCTTCGCAAGAATAATAATATTGTCTTTTATCTTTGCTTTTAAAAACATTTATTTTATTATCTTTATCAAAAACAACCAACACTGATTGGTTGAGGTGGGCTCGCTTAGTACATTGCACTGTACTTATGTTTGTATATTTCATTGCAGATAATAATATCTGCAATGAAAGTTCCTGTGTTAAATGTGTTTTTCTTTGTGCTGAATGAATGACAGTGTCAGATCCTGTCTTGGACCTTTTATGTTTCACTTCACTGCACATTTCAGTCTTTCTCCTTCCTTACAATAGCCACAGAATATATATTAGTCCTGTTGTTTTGGAGCTTGGTCTTGTTTGGGAGATGTACATGTTGTGTAAACTAAACACACACCTGATTAAAAAGGCATGCCCTGTTTACTGCTACATATCTGCACGAGCTTAAGCAGGAATGTGGGGTTTGTGGTGAAACATTGGTGAAAGTATTGGTGCTTATGACGCAAGCTATAAAGAGCAGAACCGTGTGTGGGTTCCTGTGCTGTGGGGCACTTGTAGGTGCTTGCCTGGTTGTGTCAATATGTTTTTAGAGCAAGCAAGGAACTGCGTAAAGTGCAAAAAGAATACATAAATGCACTACAACCAGAAGAAACTGTCGACCATATTTTGGCAAACACCAGGGAATATACACCTGCGTGCAACCTCAAGATGTCTAACACCAACAGCACAATCGGGACACAGTCTTTAGCAAACACCACAGCAACGGAAGACAGTGTGCGGCCCCTGAAAGCCTCAACAGGAAGGTTTTCTGTGGTATTAAATCGTTTAAAATTATGTCACTTGCAATTGTCACTAAAATGTATTTTAAAAGCTTTTGGCTACAATGTCAAGCATTATTCATTATTCAAATTGAAAGCTTGTGCATGAGAGAGGGTTTTCTGCTGTAAATGACACAGCTCCAGCCGGAGCCGCAACAGGTTGTGCGCAGAGAGTCTGTCTTCACGTCTGTTTGTGGAGCTAAATGGACCTTTTGGACTAATTTGATTCAGTGCCCTTCGTGAGAACATAGATTAAAGCAGGAAATCGTCTCTCCCCTTCTAGGATACCAGGACAGCATTGAAAAGAAGCCAAGCCGAGGTGTGTCGGGTCAGAGAGAGAGAGAGAGAGAGAGACGGGTCAGAGAGAGAGAGAGAGAGACGGGTCAGAGAGAGAGAGAGAGAGAGAGAGAGAGAGAGAGAGAGAGAGAGAGAGAGAGAAAGAGAGAGAGAGTGAGCATGCTGCGTAGATTCTATAGTGGGGCATAGGTGTTGCGTTGTGCGAGTGGCCTTGACGATATTAACCTTGGTGACATGTGTGCAAAGCATGTTTAGCCTATTTACTAGTCTTGGCTTGAATCCATGAAATCTTGTAGGCTATAAACCCAATGTTACCGCATTTTGGAGATGCTTTTGTGTTTGGAAATCCTTTCAGAAAGATGCTTGAGACCCTCAAAGTCTTCTTGTTCAGGCATCCCTTCCAAATGACACTCAGGAAGCAAAACAATTATTTTCTCATGATAAACCAGTGGTTTGGTTTATAACATTATTCCATTGCTGGGGAGCTCTGAGGTGTTTAATGAAAAATAACATATTTGTGCTGTAGATTAGAACATAATCTACATTGTTCATGGGGACTATCTTCTTTAAAAGAAACATTAACTTCTGGCAACTACAAGCACACTATGACAGCAGCACTTGGCAAATAGCCAATCAAAACCTCTCTGCATCAAATGTGTTCCTTCCGCCTTTATTGCCAAAGGCTTGGGCATGTGTTCCCACACTCAGGCCACTTCACATTGCAGCAAGAGAGAGAGATGTGGCCTCTATGAAAAGATACGCTACAGTATATCCACATGGCGGCCAGCCAAGCACATTTAAAACACCATTTTGGATGTGTTATCAGCCCTAACCGTAAATTGTAGAATAATGATGAATAACAGCAGCAACATTATGTCAATCATTAATCCAGAATGATATTGATTTCCACAGTAAATTACTCATTACCACTAGAAGCCCCCTTTTTCATGCTGCCAGCAGGTGGGGCTTGTGTAATTTATGTGTGTGCTACTTTTATTCCTCCACGTTGCGGTGGAATTTACGCGACAGTATCCACCCGAACAAACATCGATCAGCATTAGAGAGCTGATTAGTCAGCAAAGCCTTGGCTCTGCAGAGTGAAGACACAACCCTGTGGCCTGTAACTGGTTGCATGGAATGGCTCATATTTTGGAGTTTTATCATTCTTATACTTTCAAAATGTCCTTTTAAAACTTGTACTACCTCTTACTTTTGTTTCTATTATGCTGCTGTACCACTAAATACTTATGTCCTGCATTGATCAGTGACAAGTCTGTCCTCTCACTGTTTCTGATTTAAAAAGCTAAACTATTTGAGATTCTTTATTTCCGGTTTTGTTTTCATTAAAACTGACATTTCAGATTTCTTGTAATTTAGAGCTTGATTCAAACCATTGTATAATACTTTCCCCCTGTTAATCCTTTGTAATAATGTGTAATATTTGAGGTACACGAAGCTGTTATTTAACGACACTTTTATTACTTCAATTTACTTAGCTCTAATTGCATCCTCTTCATCACCATAAGGACCACAACAAGTAAAAAGCCTTAAGTAAATACTGAGTAACTCTGGCAGCTGTTTGCACAACAATGGCACATTCTTAAAAATGTGTAGCCTCTTAGTAGAAATTCTGTAGGCAAACAGTCTATGAAATTATAAATGTATTAGGTTGTATGTTTGGATTATTTCTGCCCTCTTGTGGTGAAAGGCCAATTTCTCATCAGCTCATTAGTAAGCTCATAGTGACCAGAAATTAAATGATTGGCAATAATTATATAGATACATGTAAAATAACAAAACAATAAAATAATAAAGTTGTTCATGCATATTAAGTATTTTTATGAGATGAATTTACATTTACATGAAATAGAAATAAATACTTCTGGATCGCATTAAAAATGATACAGGCAACTGTCCATTTCTTAGTGTTCGTTTCAATTAAATGTTTTGTTTCTAGTTTTGTTAAATTTGTAGTACACCACCTAAACAAAAAATTTTAATATTGGCATGAAAGTGAATGTACAAGCGGAATAGATTAACATAATTTATAATCGACTGCATGGTACAGTAACATGGACCCTGACTCTGAGCCAGATTAGACGCAGAGTGAATCTCTTCTCAAATGCCCAGCAAAAGGTCAGCACGGTATTGAATTTAAAAAAAGAAAAATTCAAAATACCTCCTGGCATGGCAAATATTTTTGACGACTGCGTAATACTTTGGGGAAGGATGAATCCCCTCTCTTGCGCGCGCACACACACGCGCGCGCACACACACACGCGCGCGCACACACACACACACACACGCGCACACACACACACACACACACACACACACACACACACACACACACACACACACACACACACACACACACCACACTGCCTGCCAATCTGCGCCGAAAAACACTGCTCTGGGTTATTCATCGATTGACCATTCAAATCCCAGCATATGCTGCTCTGCTTCTATTCTACTGTGTACTCAGAAATGAACCATTTCCTAATTCTTGCACAAGACTTACTAGCCTGTTCAGGAGTCGCTCGCACACCATGTAAATGAGGGAAAAAAGTGGGCAGAAATGTAAATTGATCCAATACGTGTAAATGTTCTTTTGCACATGCCCATGTGTATCCAGTGTGCCGCTGTGAACACTTTGATTTTACTGCCAAAAAAAAGGGCAAAGGGCAATATGTCATCCTAATCTCTGACCTGCAACCTTGAAGCTAATTGCCTTATGATATACTGTATACTGTTTTCTTAATATATATGTTGTCTATGTTCTTTTTTTTTTTTTTTTACCTATTTGCACTTTATTATTATTACTATTATTATTATCTGTATTCACTATATGTTGGACATGAGAGGAACATTTTAAAATCTCCTGTATGTTTGCACATGTGGAAGAATTGACATTAAAGCTGACTTTTTGACATTTTTTAAAATATACTGTATGGTGTTGTTTTGGAGTTTCTTCTCCTAACGACATGCTATGGTGTGTGAATGATAGCGATCACAGGAAAGTGAATCTGAGAGTTTGGGTCTACTTTTACTTATACGATAATATTCACCCCTAGTGCCGCACTGTCAAACATCTCAGCTTTACTTTGCTTTTCTTGTACTTTCTACCTTCAACGTCCAAAATGTTTTCCTCTCCAAGACCCCCTCCCGGTGCTCCCCCTGTTGTTTTCCTTTTCTTATCCATCCTTTTGATCACCTAAACATCAGTCCATCACCACCAGACGTGGTGGTTTATGTCTCCCTGCTGTCCATAGCTCACTGTCTGCCTTCCAGTGAGAGCTCCTCCCCGCTGAGCCGCTGCCCGTTCGCCAAACTCGAGTGTTTGTGGGAGAAGTGAGCAGGTTTTACATGGAGGACTGCCTTAATGTTGTTCAGTTGGTGGGAAGCCACACAGGGTGCTGCACTTCAGATTCACTGTTTGTTCATCTGTGCAGGGCCGATCCTCTTTCTATCCATCTCTCTCCCCTCTCTTGTGTGGGTGACACACACACACACACACACACCGTATTAAATAACCTAAAAGAAATGAAATGTTGTCTGATATGGTGTAAACACTTGGCTGGCTGGATGTTACTATTTCGTCTGAGCGGTAGAGGTATGCCTTTCAACTGGGGATTAGGAGGGGACGTGGCCTCTATAGGGCTCCCTCAGAGCAAAGGCAGTCCTCCCATGTTAATTTCTCAAGGTCAAGAAGAACCTCTGCAATGTTTCAGCTTTGAAGGCGGACTCGAAAATACAATAACAGGAACCCTGCTGTATGGGAGAAGGAAAAAAAGAGCACACTGATTCTATACCACTACATCTACCTGTTTGCCAAGATCAAAGAGGCCAGTTACGGAGGTGTTTCAGGCTCAACAGCAGCAGCCATATATGTGTGCTTTATGTGAGTTCATACAGGACTTGGTTAAACTTCTGGCTTCGACATAATAAAAGCAGTAACTCATATTAAAGAAAAAAAACAAGCTGATCTGCAGTATTATTGCAACAGAGCATCTTTCTACTCTTGTCCTTGTTGGCTCAGTTCCTGTAGGAATAGGCATTAATATGATCATTCATCACTCACTGTCTTTAACAGTTATTTTACAAGCGGCTCTGTCGAGGTGTAATTGAGCTACTTTACATTGTAACAAGGCAACAAAATGCACCGCATTGAAGCAGACCCTGTTCCCTTATGTATTTAAAAATAGGGCTTTGGAAGCATTACGTGTGTCTCGCCTTTTGAGATTTAATGACTATCCTGTGACTCCACTGAGAATTACTGCCAGTAATTGATTATTAAAACTTAAAATTGCAAACCACATCCATTATTTGACGAGCTTATGTGTTATCCTTGTAATTAACAAAGCTTGGCACTTACCGATTGCCAGTTCCAAGACCCCCAGAAAAAAAATACATCAGAGGTTAGAAAGGCGAATTTATGGCGCAACCGCCGTCTGGGCAATTATCTGAGACATAATACATTACCAAAGATGCTCAATACACCAAGAATATTCCACTTCACACACCATGGCACAACCACGATCTTGAAAAAGCAGTGTGTGAAAAGGCATTAATTGTGTGGTTGCTGTTTACAAGAAATGTATCACTATTGTTAATGTTGTTTAAAACTCCATCATCGGCGTAAAATGTAAGCTGGGGTATAAAGCATAGAAGTACTTTTAACTGCATATGACCGAGAGGTTTCAGCCTCGAAGATTCTTTGATGTTACATTAAGTGTACAGACGAAAACTTAAGAAAATCTTGAATATCAAGCAATGTGCAATTTAATTTATTTGTTATTCATCATGAAGTCCTAGATTTGTCTTTTTTTCAATTCATCATTTTAAGCAACATATATGGCGTCTAAAATACCAATGCAACCAATACCCATAATGCCCTCATTGAGTCTTCAATTATTTCATATTCATACAGATTTTTGATGTACATAAACAAATAATCAGCACAGTGGCTGACTTTGCATTTGTCTGCACTGTACCCGTCCTTCTGCTCTATGATCTATTAAGACAAGATGCTTGTTCTAGTTTGTTTGACCAGTGACCAATTATTACCAACAAATAGTAAAAACAGCACAACTGTGCAATGTAGACCATCATAGGTCATCTATGAGTCAATATAATTAGTTCAACACCATGTGCAAAATAAAAGGAAACGTTCAACGTTGGATTTGCTTTAGACACTCTTGATGGGAGAACCCTTTACAAAGGAACAGTTAAAGTCTCTAACCTTATAGCTCATCCCATAGACAAACTTAGCCTCATTGCCTCATACACTCTGCCTAGACGCATACCCAAGCCCAAATAACACACCTTTGAGGATCAAGAGCAGTGCAAACAGCCAGGTCTTCACTTCATTAGAGATACAGTAATTGGTAGACGAGAGCGTAGCTAGATAATTGAATACAGACTCGGAGAATACAACAAGAGGGGCATTTTAGAACAGCGTGAAGTTGACAACTCTGAGGTGGAACATCTGAAGTCATAAGAGTGAGAGTGCAGGTAGGAGTAAATCCAGAGTAGTGGTGAGGAGTGTTATGAACAGTGGTGGCTGTCCATGAAGGCCAGAGACGGAGCAGAGAGAGAGTCTTTATTTGCTGGGAGAAATGCTGTATCCACAGGCCGTTTGGGCTGGATAGAGCTGGATGAATTCATTAAAGGGAGCGCAGTCTCTCCCAGCTGCCATCTCTCCCCCTGCAGCCAGACTCCGATCAATGGCAGGAATACATCCAAAACAACATTTAGCACAAGACCTCGGAAGCAGGGGTGTATTTAAGACTTCTGTGTGCGCACATCTCCCCTGGATGTTAGCACCGTTTCAAAATGTGCTATTGAAGTAGAGGAGGGGAGGAGGTATAGGGGAAGTGTGTTTGGATCACAACAGAGAAGATTGTTTAACACGAATGTTCAAGACAAGACATTCTCACGTTTACTATTGTGGAGGGAACAATCATATCCTTTGTTTTATTTCATATCTGATGGAGCCCAGTTGTAAATTAAAATAAGTTTACCTTCAATTCACTCCTTGCACCAGTAATATTACACTAAGACAAACAGGCACACAGGGGTCGTTGGCGTCATTGTAAAATAAACATACTCCTTGCAATACATATACGCTATACATGTTTCTTGGTGTAGTTACAGCATTTACATATACAATGTTGGATGCTCAATATCAGTGAAGACTTAGTTCCACAACTTTAAGTCAATATAAACTTAACTTGCATCGGACACATTTTTTTTATTTATTTTTATATATATAGTACATTTAAATTGCATAAGACACACTTATTTCTAACATAAACCTGGACGAGTAGTACCATCTAGTGGTTAAAGAAATGATTTATGTGCGTATGTGCCTGTATACACATGCTGCCCACAAAATTCAGTAAATCATACATGACTATGTTAGGCTAATGGTACCCATACATATGCTATATAGTGCTACTAAATTTAACGATGTGCTAGATCTCTTTGGAAAATCATGTAAAAATCTTTCTGCGCAGAGAAGCGCCCCATTGTGTGCTGATGAGAGTTCAGGTGAACGTTTCGTTTTGTATCGAGATTTAGTGTCCGCCATTATATTTGTATCATAACCTATTTATCATACAAAGACTAAGAGGAATACTATTTTATAAAGTAAAGAGATATAGTGATTGATTGCTCCCCACTGTCCCAGATCTCATCTGGGCTTTACGGTTAAGAGTTGGTCATGCCGTGTATTGAATACATCGATCGCTGGCAGCTTTTAAAACATAATTTAAACCTCCTGTAATGTGGCTTTAACTATGGTGTGTTTACCGAGCAGCTTATCGTTAAATGTGACAATAAAGCATACAAATCATACATTACAAACACTTTGTTTATATAAAACTATGCAGTCCATGACATTTATTGATCAATGCACTTATTGTCCAGCTGAATAAAAAAAAATATTAACGAACAGAAAGAAGATGGTCATTTCAATTATGTCACCGATTAAAAATGCCTTGTTGTTAAAAGCTGATGCATCATTGGCTTACTGAAAACAAACAATATCTGAAACAATATTTATCCACAGCAGTGGATACCTGAATCTTTGTAAAATATAATACCTGAATTTCAATATCACTGAATTCAGATATGATCAAAATCAGTCACACATAATTTCAGATTTCCAACTTAATGGCTAATATCTAAAATTGGTGAAGCATATTTCACTGCTCGCAAGCTCACAACTTATTTCATGTAATACAAACATTTCATTTAATCACAATCGTTTAAAATTAATGTACAGTGCAGGCTGTGTGCCATTTCTTGCCACCCGTACATTACCTCTCCTTTTCTCTCTACAGCAGTCTCATCCTAGACTACAGGGCATGCACAGTGACACTCCCTGATAGGTCGTTTAAGCTCTCAAATAGAAAACAATAATTTTCTTTAAAAAAAAAAAAACTACAAAAAAAAAAAACACCTGAATGCTTAGAAATACAATGACAATGAAAAGTAAGATAGCTTGGTTTTACTCAAATTTAACATGACAGAGGCGTTGTGTACTACAATTCCCAGAATGATATGGTTTCAAATTAAAATTGATGACAGGTGAATGTAGATATTATTACTGTATACATATTGCAGAAGACATTAAATTGACATTTGTTCAGTGAAAACTGATGTAAGTGAGTAATAATACTTTCTTCCACTGGTGTAATAATGATGTTAGAATCACACAAGCTGTTTGCAGTACACGTTCAGCGCTACACTACACAGCACGATAAGTCGTGTTTGGACTTTGCACAATGGATGTACGGCCACACATGAGCCAACAGACAAAACTGCACATCATATTTAGCACATGTAGTCAGTTATTATACAGTCTATTGTCAAATTTAACTTTTTCTGAAATATAAAAATAAAGGAGGAACCACGTAGCCAAGTATGAATGGAGAAGATAGTGCATGATAACAGTGGTTTCAGTTAGCATGGCTGTTACGCGTTTCGTCTTCAAGGCACAAGAACACTGGGAGTGTATGTCCAGAAGGGCCCTGGAGTTAAGGTGCATGTGGGCCCTCTGGGTTCTCCTGGGTCCCTCGTTCACAGGGTGATCCGGGCACAGTGGTGTTTGAGCTTGCAGGGCAACACCCCTCGGTTTAGCTGGTAAAACTCCACCAACTGGATCAAGTCAGAGAAGCGTGTGTGACAGTCATCCAGACTGTAGAATACCTCCCCCTCGTCCTCTACCTGCAGTATGCACACAGATACGTGCACACCCACACACAAAGGAATCATGCACAAGAGATAGATGACTTACTAAACGTCAGGCTCAAAGGCGGAAGACGTTTTTGGAAGAATAAAAAAAAGCATTGTATATCCAAACAGTGGGTTGTACTCACAGGTAAGATCTGAAAGTGTTTGATTTTCTGCATGTGGCACAGCGACAGTACAAATGTCTTCGGGTTGCTTTGGCTGTCTCTCAGAAGAAATACTCTGAAGTGAGAACAGTTAAAAGATTTCTTCTGGTTGTCAACTATATTTGAGATTTTCAAAAATATATTAATATATTATCTTGAAGTCCAGCCTATTATGGCCTACTAGAGAATATTGCTGTAAAGATACTATCAGATGTAAAAAAAAAAAATAATAAAAAAATAATTCAAACGCTTCTTATGTCTTCTTAAAATACTCTACAATTATTACATTGTGCAACCACCCACCACACAATTGCACAAATGTATTGTCAACTGAAAATGTGACTCACTAAATGTATTTCACGTTGAAATCACCCAATATTAACAGAACTACCTGCCTTGTCCTTTAGAAAAGGGGATATAGCAAAATACCTCTGTACCAAATGCTGTAAACCCAGAAGTCTATCCTACTAGCAATTTAATGACATAATGTAACAACACAAAAGCACTATAACTGCTTACCCATCGATAAGACCCTGTTGAGTGATTAGACGCTGAGCCTCGTCCCGAGACAGTTTGCCGTGGAACCAGGACTGAGCCAAGTGGAGGGCTGAAGCACAAAGAGAAACAATATATGGCAAATTATCCATTTCACTTGTGTCCAGGGAGCAAATCCAAATAATAGAAGAAGTGTCACAGAGACCTATGTTTGACACTGAGCTCTGTGATGTGGAGGGGCTGCCATGGCTGCTCAGACGGTGGCAGCTCTTCCTCTACAGGAGAAATGAGTTACAGTCACAATATAAGTTGGAGTAATGTGAAGTATGATAATCACAATTTATGATGTGCTTACAACTGTTGACTTAGATTTATTTTGTTAAGCCACCCATCTTCCTGAATATATTGTTGAATATTAAAAATAGTACACACACACACACACACACACACACACACACACACACACACATACACACACTATTAGCATTTGCCTCCTTTTTTGTATTCTTAAATACAAATTCTACCTTAAGCCTTACATTTTAAGTTATTGTAATTCTGTGTGAAAGGAGGACCTAGCAAAGTATGTTGTTCATTGAACTGTGCATATGACAATAAAAAATTCTTGAATAATGACATTTGAATCAAGTGTTCCTAGATTCTCTCACACCCTTCATGTATGTTTATATGTCAAAAGGTAGATGTTTTCACGAGGTGATGCCCTGACTTACCCTCCATGACAGGCCTTCCTCTACAGCCACAGACAGCGCCTCAGATGGGTTCTCAATAACTCGACTCTTTTGGCCAGAAAAGTCCATCGCCACCAGTGAATTCTCTGAGATGCTTCTCTGAAATTATATATCGAAATGTTATTTTTGTACAGACTGTGTAACTTATTTTTCTTTAAATTATTCCCCAGTTGTTGATTTTGCTTTATTTTCTCATGACAAAAAACTACTGTATGAAGATATTCATTATATTCTACAAAATACCCAAACATTGTTCTTTTTGGGGTTGATTTCCTTTGTATATTGTGGCAGAGGAGTAGCCTGACTTTTGCTGTCTCATGGTATTGTATTGCCATCTAGTGTCCGAGTAACGAGACTCCATCTTTACCATTTCTAGATGATGCAGACCGAAAACTCCATTGAAAAAGAGATTAGAGTGGCTTTTAAAAGAATGACACATGGGCACATTTTAGTCCTTTAAGCTGCCATATAGTGAGTGGCTCACAGCACACACAAGAAAATTCTTCTTATCAGGATTACCAAGAAGCTTTTAATATTACCACATTTGTTCCTCTGCCACCTACTAAGCTTAGAATGTAAATGAATGGTTAAAACAAAGTGAGCAGTGTTTATTTGAGCATCAAGGCATTCCCGCCCGTCTTATTCACTATGCCCCAATTCCAATGATGTAGAGGTACCCATCATTAACACATATATGTTACTTCATTTCATCAATGCCATTGCAGCTTTTTATTACTTTTCAGTTATCATATGAAGCATGTTCTCAAGGTAGCATGTTTAGCTAAACCTGGCAAGTAAAGCACAGGAGAATCAGCAGCCTCACCCTGCATTTGGCAGATGCATGTACTTTCGCATCTTTCTAGCTAATCCCCTTGGCGAGGCTGTTTGTCAAATATGACCCTCCGACAGCAGAGAAGAGGTGACGAGTTGTTAAATCTGAGAGCAGCTGATCACTGTGTATTTTTGGAAAGTGAAGAGTTCATGAGCATGTCCAAAAGACAGAAATAGATTGTGTTCACTGCCACAAAAATATTCCCAGTAGAGTCTGAGGCTATTCTGAGACACCAAACCCACATTAACACACTGAAGGTGCCTCATTTGTCCTATGCAAGTCTATTACTACACTGCTATGTGTTGGCCCAACATATTTTTAACACATGAAGACGTATCTTTAAAGCTGCATTAATTGAAATTAATCTTTGGCCACCTGGAAGCAGTGAAACAATCTAGAGAAACAACACTGACATTGTACTGCCTTATAAAGTTGTTATGGCAAACTGGTTTGTCACATTTCCTGGTCTTAACCAACTAGTAAAATATATGTCTTTTAGCTGCTAAATGCTCTACCATGTTCTCCAGCTTCATTTGGTGCTTGGCATTTATGTTAAAGTATGTACATCAGAGCTTCATGGCTGAAATACGTTGCCTGCTTGGGTTTGCAACAAGGTTGGTGAGGACAGTATGTGGGCTTCAACACCAACAAGCCAAGGTTAAGAGGATTGAAGGCCCTACCAGGTGAAGTTAAGACAAACTACAAATATTGTGTCAACTGTGTGACCTTTATCACAATCTTTTGATCCACTGCTAATATAAGCTTACTAAAGTACAATTTTTAAAGTGAGGATATAAGCTTTTAAGGATTTTTCAAGTGAGTTGCATGACATCAAAATAAGACCTTCAGCTTACCATTGGTGAAGCTTTTTGTTTCTGGTGTGGCTGAATGAAGTTCTGATACAGTTCCATCCCATACTGGAACAGACAGAAAACAAGTCAGCATTTTAAATTCTAATCTCAAATATCTATTACATCTTAACTTTAAAAAAAAAAAAACGTTTTCATCACTGGAGTGTAGTAACGAAAAAGGTGCAGATACAAATAAAGCCTGTTAAGCTTGACTGTATATTATTTATAGACCAGCAGGAGAGTGACTAATGCTCTTAAGTGTATTCATCAGATATCCAGACAATGCACACATGCTGCTTCTATAGAGGCTACGAGTGCTAATCCAGCGTCATTTAGTAGTTTCCCCTGACCTCCTCCCAAAGCTAAATCTGATTCTAGCACTGACTCAGCATTCCTCCTCTTAGACATCACCAGTCACTGATCAGCGAGCCAACCTTTAACAAGCGCATGGCTGTGATCCAGCAGGTCCTGGTCTGCTCATCATCCGCACACAGCAACTTCAAGTCCCGGGCTGAACTACACTTTGTGGACTGGAGAGAGAAGTTACAAGGAGACAAAAGGAGTTCAGCATGCTGAGAATCAATACTCTACTTCTGCTCATTTGGTGCAGTTGTGGTATTTCTAGAAAGTGTTGGTACCTTGACACAGAAGCCGTAATCTGTAGGTGCTCCATGTAGTTTTTTGGCTGTCAACACTGTGTAGACGTCACTGTCACTGAAATCGGCAATGAACTGGAGATGCCTTGGTTCCTGTTAAACAAGGGAAGTCATTATAAAACAAAAGCACAGAAAAGATATGAACTTTCATGCAACATCAAATCAATGTTTTGGGTCTAGTAATCAACTCCACGACATGTCTGTCAATCTGCTGCGTGAGGGATGGAGACGCATGTGAGGTCTGTTCGTCAGTATTGCAGTCTTGTTTCTTCAATTGGTCACTAACGTGACAAACAGTCATTTACTTTTGTAAATGAATTGGACATGAAGCATGCATGCATGCTTCTGTGAGAAATCAAAAACTCAACCGTGGATAAATGCCACCTATATTTTAAATCAAACCACACTTAGTCCATTTTTTTTGGCATAAGAAACATTTTACATTTACAATTATAGGGGCGTTATTGAGACAGAATCGGCACCAACATTGTGCCAAAGAAACATTTAAAAAAAAAAAAAAAAAGGCACAAAGATTACCATTGTTCTCCCTTCATGTGACGCAGCTGTCCCACTTCCTTATTTAAAGTAATACCTCAGCCGTTAGCGACTGTGCTGACTGACTAGCAATGTGTCAGAGCACAGATGAATGGTAAACCTGCTAGAGTAAAAGTGGGCGCTATACCAAAGCCTCCCTGCACCCGACAACAAAAGGTCTAGTGTTGTAGGAAATGAAAGCAGTTAAGAAATGGTTGTGTTGGCACGTCGAGTGCCTAGGTATACGCTTCACTTGTCAGCAGCTTTGAGAATCCTGTTTCTGCCTGGATGATATGCCAGCTGACCCAAGGAAAAAAATAAATAAATAAAAAAAGAAAATCAAGCTCAACCTGTTCCATTGCCCGTGCCAAGCATGGGTGAGATTTATACAGAGGATAAACTGTTGACCCCAGAGTACCAACAGTAGTCCTTTCCAATTTTATCTTAGATATTACAGTGCAACTACAGAATGTGCATTTATTTCAAGCAAGGGTCCCAGACCAATGTAATGCAACAACACAAATATATCCATATAGGATTGCATGCATCGGAGTGGTTTTAATTTTGTGCAACAAATAACCCATGTTGTATTCTGTAGCCAAGTCATTAAGTTTTACTGACCTTGGAAGTTCCCTTATTGGAGAAATAAAGCCCAGACCTCCGCAGGACAAAATAAAACTTCTTCCAAGACTTCCTGCTTTGCTCTTTGGCATGGAGGTGTCCATGTATCTCTGGACATGTGCTGGAGTTGAGAAAGGTCTTTGTTGGGGACAGAAATATGTGTCAATAGATGGGTGTGTACAGTTGACTTAATGTAAGAACACATTTAGACAGGAGTTTGAGAGCCTCACAATTGGCACTCAATGAGGAGAGATTGCAGTGTAAACTGAAAGAACTTAATACCTGCATGAGCTGAGAGTGATCCACCGCCCCATTAGTTTCACTGGATATGGAGACCATGTGATCCGGGAAAAAGTCCTACCAACATGAAAGAAACATCATTTAATACACTCTTCAGTCTCCTCAACCCACACAGTAGTCGGAATACAGGTGGTCGGTTCAAAGAGAGAATGCCCTAAGGCAAAATTAAGTATGAACCATCACCATACTCACAGCATAACGCTATCACAAACTTACATGGGGTTTCCTGAAAAATTCATATTTAGCGTAATTCTTCCTAAAATACAGCCGGCAGTCTGTCTCCATTCCCCAGCCTGACAGCACCTCCATAACAGACTCATGGTCTTCAATGGTTCTTTCTAGTGAGACCAGGAGGACAATAAAAAGAAAATCAATGACAGGTTTTTTTTATTTCTATATGGATAAAAGATGGAATAGATTCAGTTGTAATGCTAAACAAAAGTGAAAGACATAAGTTTAAATGTTCTAATTGTAAGGCAAAGATGTCTGGAAACGATTTCATGACAAGAGATTACTGCTTTACTTGGAGGCACAGTTTGACTATCAACCCTATATCAATGTGTAGCCTCTAGATGAGCGCACAGGTCTCAAGAGAAATCAGTCTAACATAAACACAAGTCATTTCCCAGAACTTGAATTGACTGAACAAAAATGTTTTCCCCCGATTCAACAGACAGCCATGAGAAGCAGGTCCCAACTTTTAACAACCAATCAGGGCAAATACGTCATCAGACAACAAGTAACTATTCATGATTTACATGGCTGGTCATAGGATTGTGGGAAATTGCATTACTGTATGCCTTTCTTTGTAAACAGTTTGATTTAATCATCATTTATACATATGCACTTTGAGTGGTCTACAAAAAAGTAGCAACCCTCTACCGCCTTAATACTGTGAAAACAATGCATATAATTACATCTGTCAGTTTATCTGAAAAAGTAAAAATAAATATCTAAATACATGTTTTTCACAATAAAGCAATACCTGACTTTGATCAAAGAAAACAATGATGACTGGAACAAAACAGATGGATGAATTATGTAATGTGTGCAATAGTGTGAAAATGCAGCAGAGAAATATTGCATGCAGTCATACTGTCACCTAGCATATCAGTGTCAATATATCATTGACAGACATGTGCATTTGTCCCTGTTGGCTTATTAAGAACTATATTTAACATCATTCAGTCATACACCATTGTTTTATGCAAATGGTAATATGACTTTAATAAACAAATAATTGAGTTACAGTACATGATACAAGTGTTTGCAACTAACAGCAAATTATTCAATGCTATGCATCACTTCCAATGTTCCTAAAGCTGTAATAAAATGAAACTCCCTTAAAATGGGTGTATGGCTTTCAAACAATACACTAGGTTTATTAGCTGGTTGTGCTTTAAATTAAAAATGTAGACCTCACAGCAACTTCTTGCATTTAACAGCAGAAGCAGACAATACTAGTAGGGATGTAAATTGAAGTGAGAGAAAATATAACTCATTGAAGATTGCCTTCATACATGCATGCATTTCATTACCTCTCTTCTAATACAATACCAATAGAGGACAATAAATAATATTATATGCAAGGAAGATATATAATTGATGCCTTGCAGTTATAAAGACACAATCGGTACCGACAATAGCCCTCCTCATTCTAGACAACGTAGTTAGCCACTGGATTGGTTTAAGTCCACACTTAACCCACACTTAACCTGAGCTGACTCTACATGATATTTAATACTCCCACAACATGTGAGATTTGATTAGGATCATTATTATGCACGTTTTTGACATTGTCACAGAATAATGCTATTCATACAGAAAACATTTTTTTTTTTACCTATTCCCAGAAGAGAGATGTGCTCAAAAAGGGTCCAGCTGTGGTCATCAATGCAGTGGTTCTTCAAGACAAACAGCTGGCATATGTCCCGGGCAGTGATGTCACTGGGAACCTCCACTGCCCTGCTGGTGTTATCTTCACTATAAACTTTGATTACCTGAAACAGAAGCATAGAATCAACCATTTCAACCTCTCAGCAGGATGGGATACGTTTTACCTTCAAGGAGCACAAGCAGAGAGTGGTTTTTGACTTTAAGTAATGCAATGAAAAGTATTAAAAGTGAGGCAAATTATCAGACAATTGAATCAGGTTGACCAAACACCAGTTAGGGAGCGCCCGTTATCTATTGCAGCAACAACATATTTAGAAAATGACCGTTGATGAAAGACCTACAAAGTAGAGAACAATGTGCAAAGCATGTTCCAGGATGTAAATAATTGAGCTTGTGAAGTGTACGTCAAAAACTTAAAAAATTAATCCATCTGAAAGAAGAACTTACCCCCGTGTTTGGAGCCAAGCAGTGTTTGGAGTTTGTACAACATCTGAAGTCTGTATATGGCTGAGTACACAGCATTGTAAAAGAGAGCTTTTGTAAGAAACATAAAAACACATCTGACAGCACCGCGAGTGTCAGCTGGGAAGGACCAAGACTCAAACTCTCCCTCCCGTGCTCCCTCTCTCTCTGCCGTGCTCCCTCTCTCTCTGCCGTGCTCCCTCTCTCTCTGCCACCCTGTGCTGCAGTGGAGCTGAAAGGAGGCAATTAGGCAAAACTGCCTCTTAGCACAGTGCTGTCCCAACTCCACATACTGTAACTGTATTGCTGGGGGTGGACGAACCCTTTTACCTTTCACCACCACTAAGTGTCAAGAAGCCAGAGATCAATCTGCTGATGAACTCGAGTCCCTTCCAGAAATGCACCATACAAGGTCGGATCCTTTAACATCTCCGGATCACTTTTAACATGGCACTAGTCGGAATCGAGAGAGAGTAAGCCGACTTGCATGTCTTGTATCGCCTTCTCTAATGTCACACTCCAACTGTATTCATTTACCATATCTGCATCTTCTATGCACTAAATTAGTTTTGATAAACTAGGAAATACTGTGAAAAAGTACATTAAGATGTTAAAAAAGGTATAGATCTCATACAAAAGAATTAAAAAAAAATCCCCTTGTGTTAAATAATGTTTACTGCCATAAGGAATATTAACCTAAAAATGAGTGACACAATGCCATTACTTTAACAGATAGATGAAGCCAGCAATGTTACCTATTCAATGTCTGAAAATGCCTGAGAAGAGGAGACAGACAGTCCCAGGGCTCCAACTCTCCATTCTCATTCACACGCCCATGGCAAGCAGCGCTCCAGCCTGCAAGAGCCCACAGAGCAATTACAAAGGTGCTGGTTAAATGTAATGCTAGTTGGGTCAACTCTGGCTAAAGTTGACATAGGCGGGTGTGGAGAAGGGGTATGGAGGGGCGCGAAGTAAAGACCAAATGACTGTCTTTTTGTTTTCTTTCTATGCGTGCTATTGGTAGTTCAAAGCTGGGCAGGGCCAGCCTGCTTCCTTTTGTGGCGAGAAAAGAGGTCATCGCTCTCCAGCAGGGCTGAGGTTTGAGCCCTCAAGGAGCCATCAGCAAATGGGAGCCTTCAGCGATGACGTAATCTCAGTGTAAACCATTTAGTGTTTAATCAGCCCACTTGGAGCCTGACAAGACAAATATATGTGCTTGTGGATGTCTCACAAAGACGAGGGCGTACATTAAACAGATTACTCCTGCAGCCTGTGTTTTAATATAGTTATCACTGCAGGATAATTATATGAAACTCTTTTTTTAAACCAAATCAAAGACAACTACACAAAATCATTCATTTAGAATAAACAAACCTAGATTATAAAAAGGGATGAATGTGCTGAATTGCTGGTCATAACTGCATCCAACCTGGACTCTTCTTTAGCTGCTGTAAGAAGTGGCTTCCTGAGAGTTGGCCAAATCAAATCATTCAGGCATCAGATTTCACCAAGGACAGGGTTGGGCTTGTCAGTGGGTGAGGAAACCTTTTTGGGGCATTAGCATTGCAGATTTACTTCATGTTTGCAGTACTTAGCACAGATCAACTGAGAGGTAGTTTTGTGAAAATTTTAGTTTAGGGTGTGGAGAACATATGCATCCACAATGAATGAAAAATAAACGAATCACAGTAGTCCACTCCATCACTCAGACCACAGCCTGTAAACTCTTCAACATACAATAGCCACTTATATGAGCCTTTTACAAGAGGAGACAACACAGGGTTGCAGAGTTGTAAATTATTGCATGTTATAAATTACTTTGAGGTTTTGTTAAGACCTGTGGCAGCTCCGAGAGCTGATGAGTACAACAGATGAGATGAAGAGCAAGAGCAGACGTAGAGGAAATCTATATTCCCTAAATCATAAAGCATTGTTAAAACAGTGTAACATGTTTAGTGTAAAGGAAGTAAAAAATAGGCAAAGTAAATTATGTTCATGTTAAATTAGAAAATAGACAGATCCTAGGGGCATGCTGGAGTGTGGAAGGACCGGGGAAGTGTCCTGATGTGAAACATGGTTGTGACAATATCTATGAAACCAACTTCTAAGGTTGATTTTTTTTGGTTTGGTAGATGCGTTATCACCATGTTCCTTCTGAACCACACAAGCAGAGAAGTTTCCTCTGCCGTCTCCTTGGTTACTGTGATAGTATTATTATTTCTTGCATAATTATCCCAAATTAGTTGATGTCAGATAGTGGGTGTTTGGCAAAAGGCACCAAAATGGTGCTCACATGGTTTGGCATCAAACACATTTAAAAGTGAAGAATTTAAATAGAAGTCTGCTCTGCAGGTCAATTTAGAATCACTAATTAACTTACCAGATGCTCGAGTCATGCAAATATGTTGTTGGTTGTTTTCAAACATAGAACATATTCCATGTTGAATCAAAAAGGGATGTATATAAAATACAGGGTTTTACATGTGATTTGGCCAATGATGACATCAGATAAGAAATACGCACATTTGCATAATACATTGTGCATGCTGTTTATAATAAACAGACAGGTTTAATAAGTATCATTCCATACCTCAAACTGTAATTACTCAAATAACTTACTGTATCATTATGCATCATTTATCATTCATAACACTGAGTGGAAGGTACTGTTAATCATTGGTTAAGAGTTTCTAATGAATGGCCAGGCAGCATACCGTGTACTCTGCTGCCGTCTTTATCAGTGAAAACAAAGCTGCATTCATCACATCAGCCAGTCACCCTGATCCAAATGTAAACATGCTTTCACCTGAAAAGCATTCATGTAAGCCTACGTCATGTCGATCAAGTACACCTTTTATGTGGCAACATCTCAGATTATTGTTCCTCACTTTAAAGGGCAAAAGAGTAACATGGTTTCAGCTGTTCCAACCAACAACATGCGTTGTTTTTGTAAAGTCTTGGTTGCAGACATGCCAAAAAAAAAAAAAAACACTTTTAAATGATGTACAATGGTACAAAAGCCTCACTGGGGTGAGATATTGGACAGCAATATATTATCTCAAATAGTTACATTTGGATCGGATTGTGTACCATCAGAATGATATAAGCACCACAGGGATTATTATGTTTGCTTGGTTTGATACTAGCTAGGTTGGTTGTGCTTGATATTGGTCTTTAATTTTATTCTAAGGTACTTTTAAAATATACATACTTGTTCTAAAGCAGCGATCGGGAACCTATGGCTCGCGAGCCACATATGGCTCTTCCGGTGACGGCATATGGCTCCCAGACAATTCTGAGTTGAAAAAAAAATATCAGTTTGGAACTGATTTTAAAATGCTTGTGATATTTCTTCATAATACTCTGTCATTTTAAAGTAAACAGAAATTAGTTTTGAAGATAAATTTCACGGGTCACGGGACACCCGTGGGTCGGGTAGGTAACCAATGGCTCGCGAGCATGTCCGGGTCTTTGGCTATCTGATAAAATTGATTTCTTCACCTTTACAACTAGTTTATCCGCTTCGACCCGTGTAACAGAAAAGATGGCAAAAAGAAAAAAAGACGATGATTACCGTGCATTCCAGGCTGAGTGGACAGAGGAATTTGCATTTGTTGACAGAGCAGGATCTGCGGTATTTCTAATATGCAACGATAAAATTGCATCGATGAAATGGTCAAACCAAAAGCGGCACTTTGAGACGCACCATGCGTCATTTGCATCGAAATATCCAGCGGGGGACAGCAGGAAAAGGGCATGTGAGGACACACTACATGTGTGGACCAGGCAAGGTGACGGGAATTCCGCTAGCTTTGTGGGTGCTTTGGCAATAGTAAGGAATGGAAAGCCATTCACAGATGGCGAGTATGCCAAAACATTCATGCTTGATGTGGCCAATGAACTGTTTGATGACTTCCCAAATAAAGAAAAGATAATCAAACGAATAAAAGACATGCCCCTGTCAGCAAGAACTGTGCACGATCGTAGCATCATGATGGCAAATCAAGTCGAGGAAACACAAATTAAGGACATAAACGCCGGGACATACTTTTCTCTCGCGTTAGATGAGTCAATAGATGTTAGCCATCTATCTCAGTATAATGGCCAGGTATGCTGCAGGTGACACACTGCGTGAGGAAAGCTTAGCTGTTTTGCCAATGAAAGGGACAACAAGAGGAGAGGATTTATTCACGTCTTTCATGGAGTTTACTAAAGAAAAAAAACTACCGATGGATAAACTTATTTCTGTCTGTACTGATGGTGCACCCTGTATGTTGGGGAAGAACAAAGGATTTGTAGCGCTTCTCTGTGAACATGAAAAGAGAGCCATCCTAAGTTTCCATTGCATCCTGCACCAGGAGGCGCTTTGCACTCAGACGTGTGGCCAGGAGCTTGGTGAGGTGATGTCGCTGGTCATTCGAGTGGTCAACTTTATTGTTGCCCGAGCTTTAAATGATCGGCAGTTTAAAGCTCTGTTAGAAGAAGTTGGGAATCATTATCCCGGTCTGCTTTTACACAGCAACGTGCGTTGGTTGTCAAGAGGGAAGGTGCTTGTCTGAGTGAAATCCGGACTTTTCTTGAAATGAAAGGAGTCAAGCATCCTGAGCTAGACAACACTGACTGGCTCCTGCATTTTCACTATCTCGTGGACATAACTGGTCATCCGAACCAGCTCAATGTGAAAATGCAAGGTATTGGAAATACAATCTCATCCCTTCAACAAGCAGTGTTTGCATTTGAAAGCAAGCTGGAAGTCTCTCAGGGACATTAAAACAGGTCGTCTTCTGCACTTTGAAAGACTGCAACAATTTAGAGATGCATGCTTAGCAAGTGACTCCACTCAACATCTGGATCTCCAGCAGCTAGCTGGCTTTACGTCCAATCTCCTGCAGTCATTCAAAGCACGTTTTGGAGAATTTCGTGCGCGCACTGGTCTTTTTAAATTCATCACTCATCCACATGAGTGTGCAGTGGACAAAATCGACCTGACATGGGTCTCTATCGGAGACTTTGAGCTGGAAGTTGCTGACCTGAAGGCATCAGACATGTGGATGAGTAAGTTCAAGTCACTTAATGGAGAGTTGGAAAGTCTTGCGCGACAGCGAGCAGAGCTGGCGAGGGAACACAAGTGGACAGAAATGAAAAATCTTCAACCTGAAGACCAGCTGATTCTTAAAACTTGGAACGAGCTTCCTGTGACATGCCACACAATGCAGCGTGTGAGTATTGCCGTATTGACCATGTTTGGCTCTACATGTGAGCAGTCATTCTCGCATATGAGGAACATTAAGACCAACCTACGCTCACATTTAACTGATGGAAGCCTCAATGCCTGCATGAAGCTCAACCTCACCACGTATGAACCAGACTACAAGGACATCAGCAAAACCATGCAGCACCAGAAGTCGCATTCAAAGTAAGACATATTTAATTTATTATACGCTAAAAATACTACGTGGCTCTCAATGAAATATATTTAGAAATATCTGGCCTTTATGGCTCTCCCAGTCAAAAAGGTTCCCAACCCCTGTTCTAAAGTAACTTTTTCCGTTTGTTATTTACCATTTATCCATTATCGCACTAGGTTTATTGTTTTAAAAATATTTGTATTCTATGTCATTGTTAGGCACCTTTCACAGAGTCAAATTCCTCGTATGTTCAACATACCTGGCAATAAACTTTTTAAAAACAGTGAAATGGTTAAATTCACCGGTGGTGACACTGTCAACATAAGTATATTTTCATTTAATTGTTGGCTTAGTCAAAAACGGCAGAGCAAACATCCAAAAATGTCCTCCAACTCAAAGAGGCAGTCAAATCTGCAGTCTAAATTCAGAAACTGATTGGTGACTGTCTCCTGCTGTGGCCAAAAACTGTTTAAAAGCAGTTATTCATGAAAGTAAGAAATACTTAATATTCGTCAGTTAAAAAGAAAAATCGCGGTGCTCTCGGAAAGCGCGGACCTCCACCAAGGACAAGCCCTATTTCGCAATATTTATGAAAGTGAAATTTCATAAATTTGATTTTAGACCCGCTCCAAAATGTGTCCCATGCTACACATTTCCAAGTTTCATAAGAATCGTGCCAGAAGTTTTTCCGTAAACCTGCTGACGAACGGACAAACCGAACTGAAACAAATTCCTTGGTGGCGCTAATAAGAATACTGTAAGTTTATAAATTACAGAAAAATGACTAAGATGTATATCTTGTCAGTGCTCTCTGGTGGACAAACAACAAAATGTTTTAAAATCAAATGCAACCTTTGACATTTTGTGATAGTCAGCACAACATATGGTGATGAGTGAAGCAGGAGGCAGAACAAAAGAACATATCGTGCTGTGTTACAAGAACTTTTCCTGAAAAGCCAAAAAAATAAAGCATCTGGACAAAGCAGAATAAATTCAGACATCCACTATGCAGCACTACATATAGTCTTGTTGAACATAAACTCTTCTATTAGACTTTCTTATCTCAAGGACAGGACAGTGTGAGACATTTTGGCAATTAGACCGCTTTGCCTTAACCTTGAACTGCACTCCCACAGCTGCAGCTCTATCGTGTACTGGTGGCGAGGAGGTGGCCTCCAGCCTCGTTTATCTAAGAAACCATTAAGAAATGTCCTCAGTCTGATCATCATTTTGGAATTTCTCTATAATGGCCAAACCAGGTGCTATTTACGCCTATAGCTCATGGCCCCCAAATATTAGCTAAGCACTGGTTCTCTGGGTGCTGAAACAGAAATGGACCAATTAGAAAATCAAAGTAATAGCCAGGCTGCGGTTTGCTTTAAAGAGCATCCAGCGTGCACCAATGAACAGATGAATTGCAACAGCAGACAAATGTTATCAGGCTACACAGTTAAACACGCTGGAAAGCTTGTAGCTACTTTAAAATATGTTTTAAAGTAGCTGTTTGCTGAGCTGCAGGAAATGATTTGGCCAAATTTATATTCTTCTGAGTTTGTTGGGATTGGATTTCCACAACATATTTGACTCAAATAGGATGTAAAAGACACTTGAGGTGGCTTGATGAATAAGACACATGTATTATCATAATTCGAACATTGTATAAACAGCCTATTTATCTCATACTACCTATATGGTTCAGGAGGATTCCACATTTCATTGCGTGTTTCAGCTTTGCAGATTCCAGGTCTGTCTGCAATATTTTATGAAATATAGGTCGACACCCCCATATCAAAGTAAACAAAGAGACCAAGACATAATATGGAAGGCAAGAATCTCTAAATCCATAAGGATTAATGGAGTAGTTTTAAAGGAGAGCAGGCTGGAGCTTAAGAATGAACATTATATTGTTTTTGGAAAGTCCTACCAATGCAAAGCGCTGCTCCAATATAGACAATATATAAAAAAAAAAGCACTGCAAAGGAATATTCTCTTTTTATGTGTGGGCTTGCTTTGTTTTCTTTGTTTTGCATTCCTGCACATTTTACATGACAGTATATTAACAAAGTTCATGTAATTGGTAAATTGTTACTTTAAAACACCACCTTTTACCATTAAATGCCACATTGCATCAGTGTGTGTCAAAGATAAATTCCAAGAATTAAGAACATTTAAATAACATTTTTGAAGAACCCAGTGTGAATCCCAGTGGATGTTCAGCTTGACCAAGTAACAGCACAGAGAAATGATTGTTAATATAACATGTATGAAGACAAACCCTTGTTGTACACATAGTGAGCCTTTTTAGAGCGCTCACATGATGTTGGATCCAGTGCCATCTAAAATGTCAAACATGAACAAAAGGCAGCTCTTCACTAAAAACAGAGGAACAACGTTAAGATAGTCGAGAAGAGATCCGTGTAAGATTCCTACCCGCTTCTGCAGACAAAGTGGTGTGATGGCAGGCAAGGTGACTCTTCTCGCATGGAAATTCATGCTTCTGCCTTAGGTGCACAATTAACTAAGCGATACGTACATAGTAACTGAAAATAAGGATAATGTACGAATTGTAGTTGTAAGGATAAATAATAATATAGTATACAGCACTTATACTATATGGCAACCCTTTTGGAAGCTATAGAAAAACAGTTAGCATGACATCCTTCACAATGAAAGTGTGAGAAACTCAGTCACACCGCCTCCCCACAACACAAACTCCTCCTTTGTCCTTGGGATTGTAAAAGAGTTTTCTTTTTCTCTTTTTAGAAAGACAGTTCCAATAAACACAGAAAAAATGGATTTTCTCATCAGTTAGAACACGACTGTAAAATACTTGGGATCAAAGTAATACATTCTGCCTGGTAAAAATGTTTTAAAAAAAAACACAGCAAATAAGCTGAGGAAGTCCATGGAACATGTTTTTTCTTACTTTGTAGCCAGACACAAGACAGCTATTTTTAGTCTCAGAAGTAAATTATTTCACTAAACAAACATTCATAAGCAGTCATGAATTATGTTGCATTGTAATATGTTGTCAAATCTATGTGCGTTGATATTAATGGAAAAGAGTGATCAATAAACAAGTCGAAAGTCCAACCGTTTATAGATAATTAGAAACTGAATGTGGGGAAATCCCCCCCAAAAAAGATTGTATACTTGCAGGACAGTTAGCCTCTTCCTGCAAACACATTGAGACTGAGCTGTTAGATATACATCAGGCCCCACATTATCCATGTATTGTCTTATTAGTTTAAAATGTTGTATTACTAATTACTATTACATTTTAGTCTTCTAGTCTCAACAATGTTCTGAATACACTGTAGTTGTTGTTGATATTTATACACTGCTTTGGCACTACTGCATCTAATATGATTAGGCCTTTTAGGCTCTTTGAGAGAGAGTGAGAGAGATGATGTCATTTCAATAAAACTATAAGTGCATTTATATGAGAGAGACAGTCACAGACCACAAGGAGCCTGAAATTAATTGTCTAATGAAGACCACACACACGCATACAAACTCATTCAGCCCTGCTATAGTAATACTGTACTGAGATAGAGATCTGGTTAATTTTTGGACAGTATGCAAGTTAGTATACTATATATTAGTTGTGGTGTGAAAGCTGTCGGGATGTGAATACTTAGTGTCGGAGCGGTAAAGCAGCTATGTTGCAAATCATCTCTAAGCTAAAGTAAAAAAAAAAATAAAAAAAAAAACTGTACACTGCATTGCAAAATATGCATGGTTTATTTCTTTTATCTCCTCGCCAGCACCAATCACTGTCATCCAAGTCAACTCATGAGAACCTCCCACAACAGGCTTCATGTTTATCTGGAAACACGGCACACTGGCTTGTGAGAGCGTAGACAAGCAGACGCTGCTAGTTATCACGCAGCTAAAATGAATTGGAATTAATGGAGCCAGCATGATAACAGAGTCTCCACAACTCCCATAACAAAGCCAGCTCCAGACACATTGTCCTTGACCACAGTTGATTCAATGAAGACCCCTTGCAGGCTCTGTCAAAGTAGCAAGACAGCAACCAGAGTAGCAGTGGTGCATTTATGTAGGTATGGACAGTACAAACACCTCTGGCTGAGGGTAGTCAGAGTATACCCCACTCAAAACTGCCAGAGATATATAGCAGAATCCATCTTGCAGAGCAAGGACACGGCCAGTCATCTTACAATCTTATCTACTGTAAACTTTTGTTCCCCGAATTTAGCCTTTAAGTCAATACCTCCTGCCCAAAAAAACGACACCTAGCCTGGAAAGAGGTCTTTAGGAAATACTGGGGGAAAAGAAGTCCCTAAAATAATAGTAGCTATCGTCCACTCACATAACGAACAGGACGCTTCTAAAGCGCCAACTGTTAAATTAGTTTTTAGGTGTTAAAAAAAAAAAAAAAAGTAGATGTTACTGCTGTTGAAATGTGAGTCGGACACCAGTGACTACTGTTGTTGGAGTTCTAGTCCTCTCAGTCCCCTCACTCTGTCTTTTCATGCATTATTTGCCTTGCTGTGAAACCAATTGCCCTTTAAGGACAACATGTTTTGTCTGATTATGTGCCACTCAAACCACTGTTACCTGGTGCCGAGATTTAGACATGAAATTTAGACATGAAATCCTGAAAGAGTAAAGTAGCATGAAAATGGAAATTGTACTCGAGTACAGGATTTTCAGTAAATGTGTTGCACCAGTGTCCCTCTCTGGCGACACAATCTGAAGCATACCAACTGCTGTGACAAACGGGTAACTATGCCAACCTTCAGTTAAGGTGAGGGATATCTTTTCTTTCACACTACTAAATGTTTGACTGAACAAATTCAACTAAGTTGGCATTTGTAGGTGCATTCCCATGATATTAGGAGAGAAGAGGAAGAGAGAAAGAGATTCTTCTTGTGTTTGACATGACCAAATATTCTGCGTTTGGTCCAATCATATCAGACCACTCTGACAGTTCAAGCCCTGGTTATTGCCCTTTACCTGGGTCTGCAGCTGTCATTCCACAAATCACATTTATACCATGAATAATACCAGTTTGGTAAACATAGTTCAACTTGAAGTTCTGTAAAAACTAGTCAAATCAATGTTTTCAATAAACATTGATTCATTCATCAACACCAAGAAGAAGTGGGTAAATTGCATCATTAGATTATTTGATCTCAATTGTAAAAGGTAAACATTTGGAAAATATAAAGACTCTTCCATTATCTAGCGTAGATTTGATTTTGGGCTATACAAAATAAATGTGATTTAATAAAAATGTTTTAGATCACCAAAAAACAGGATCCCACGAATGTCCATCTGAAAGGGGTAAGATAGACAGAGACACGTGCCTCTAACATCAGATGACTTCCTGCACACAACACATACTCTGTTAGGCTCAAGGAATGAAAGCTTTGTTCAAAAGTTACAGCAGGACTACTTATTTTAATTCCTCCGATGCTCACATTGAACTATTGCATTACAATGTTCAATGACAAACCTAATGTTGATAGTTTATCAAATCCAAATGATACATACGGTATGGCTTGAGCGTAGCTCTGTTTGGTCAGTAAGCAGCTTTTTGACAAATGATTAGGTAGCAGAATGGAGAGAACATGAATAAATGTTTTATATTTTATTAAGTGAGACCCTGGGGAGCCTATTACATCTGCTGTAGAGGCGAGGCTGAAACTCAGAGTGAAGAATGCAGACATGGAGCATGCTGCATCTGAAATAACATCTCTATAGGGGCAGGCATTTCCTCTGAGTCATATGGCTGAACTGAAAACTCAACACCGTCTGGAAACTGACTGCCTGTGCGCTTCTGGTTTCTGGTCTGAGCCCAAGCATGACTGCCCACTATATTCCTGGAGAGAGAAGGCTTTGCCAGAGATTTGCTCAATATTTTGCCAACATATCATGAAGATTTGCCGTTTCTTACATAATGTTACTTTCAAAGCCAGCTGACGTTGCCCTAATCAACAATATCAACATGGAATCGTCTTCACAATGACTAACTTGTAGCATGACACTTCTCTATCCAACATATATTTACATCAGGTCCTGCTAAATGTTGCGTATTTATGTATGCAGTGGTATTGTGCTGTGGCTTAGCCAATAGTATTAGAAACTGAACCCTGAGAATTTCTAGTGGGCATTTTCCTGAGGTCCAATTCAAAAGTGCAGGAGGATCTTATTTCACAAAGCAATCAACAAATGTCTGTGTTGTACGTCTGAAACAGCTGAGGTAGTTTAGGACACATTCTGACCTATTCAACATGCAAACAATTACAGTTATCTTAATCTATTGTATGAATAACAATGTATTTTCATGCAACTGACAAGACACTGTATTTATATGCATTTACAATGTTTTTATCTAGAAGCTGTTGGCGTGACAGTAAATCCAAGCTTCTCAATGACCTAATGTGGCAGTTATGGAAATACTCCATGAAACTGCAAACACAAGGCCAACACAGGGCTCAGATAAACCAGTGTCTTAATAGTGAAGTATCTTAAATGCCTGTGTAGAACAAAGCAATGTGACACAAAGGGTATTGCCACAATTCAGCAAAGCCAATTAAATAAACTGCAGGAACATTTTAAACACGGTCAGCCAGACACTGACGGGCAAATTCACAAAGAATGAATTGCAGCCGCTGATAGCACCATGCATTGTGCATCAATTGCAACCGCTATCTGCCCCGTCTCAAGGTCCGATTCACAAAAGATATTGAACTGATATTATGAAAGCACGGCCATGAGGTTTTGTAGCAGAATGTTAGTTGCCCTGTTTTTGTGTCTGATCGCAATTATCCATGTGTAGAAATGTTGCATGTGTGCCATGAACACGATAGGAAACAAGGACAATGGCAGAGAGAAAAATACCAATTTAAACAATGACAGAGAGAAAGCGACTTTTGGATTGAATTATGTCAGTATAAATGTTTTTCAGTTACCGCCAACTCTTTAGATACGTGCAAATAGCAGAGGAACAACGAGACACAATTTGCTTGGCAGCACAGTTAGGGGTACTTTGCAGCCTTTACAGTTTATTTTTGCAATCGTTTGTGAATTTGCCCCTGAATTGTTTGAGATGCCACATTAACAAACACCACTGTCATTTTTCTACAGTAGTCGGCTCAATGTATAATCCAAGCCTGTCCTTTGTACAAGATTATCATTTTAAAATAGTTGTAGCTTCTGGCAAAATTACAACCCAAAAAGAGACACTGGAAGCTAAATTGCCAATCACTCTTCTCTGATGTGAAACCTTGAATTGAGTGAGAATGGAATACAGTAGAAGGGCTCATTTGAGACTTTGATGCCAATCACAGTACAATGGAGGCACAACTTTCCATATGCATTTTATTTTTCATTCCCAGGATGAGCACAGAGTATTCTTACACTGCTGATAGTCCTTGGTAACTAATGAGCTCTGTAATATCAAGCTTTCCCATGAGTCATTGCAGAGCTGCCCCCTGCTACCACACACACACACACACACACACACACACACACACACACACACACACACACACACACACACACACACACACACACACACACACACACACACACACACACACACACACACACACACACACACACTACTGAAAAACTTAAAATCAACTTCAGCATAAAGTATAAAAATCCACATCCAGGAAATATCTAGAGGTTGACAGACCAAACTAATTTAACAGCGCTGGAAAATGTATAGACAAAATCCCTTTAGAAACCCATGCTCTTTTTAAGCAGACCCATAATTGTTAGCTTTCCAGCATAATGAATGTGCTCTCTTTTTAGAATTTGGCAGAGAATTCTGCATAAATGTTGTTCTGCATAAACGTTGGCAGAGAGTTCTGCATAAACTATTTATTGATAGATAGATAGATATATATATATACATATATATATATATATATATATATATATATATATATATATATATATATATATATATATATATATATAAATATGATGGTAGGTGGGAATCGCCAGAGGTCCCACGATTTTATCACGATACTCGAGTCCTGATTCGCAATATACTATCACAATACTACGATATATTGAGGATTGCGATATATTGCGATTTATTCCCTTTTTTCCACCACAAATTGTCCCCAAAGGAAAACTTTGTCAACATATTGTATTTAAGAAGATAACGTTTTCAGTCTGTTCATCTCACTTTAATAATTTGTATTGCAGCAAAATGTGATTGTCAAGCAGACAAACTGACCAACACTGTCATAAATGTTGCACCTGACAAACTGAACTGTTTGCATTAGTCTACATAGTCGCGTCATTCGATCTGGACGTGCCGGAGAGGGGGCGGGGCTTATCTCTGTGCAAGCAGTTTTCATTTCCTCCATTCACCATGGAAATAACCACTCTTTCCGCTTTACACACGGACGGCGTATTTCTAATTTCTTTCTCGGATGTCTCCATGTTTGTTTTGACCAACTTCCTACCATCACGCTGATCCGGCACCTCTGCTGACCTCACCACAAAACAGTCCCATCTAAATGAACCAAAAAGTTTATAATTTATATAAAAAAAAAATTGATACTTGGCTTCTGTGCATCAATACAATATTGGCACGCAAAATATTGCGATACTATGCTTTTTTTCCCCTAAATGATGGTCACCCCTTTTTCATGATGTGTATTGTACCGCCAGATAATTGCCAATACACAGCCCTATTAACCAACTTCCCAAATTCCCCATTCAGAACCAACACATCCACTGTCTAGGAGTCACTAAGCTATACAGTACATGTGAATTTAGGGTGACTCTTTATTTGATCAGTTGGTGATCAACGTAAGACACAAAAACTGCCAAAATTAACTCTCGATCGGAGTGAACGCTTTGTCAGTAACAGCAGGTATTTCCCCACATCCAGTGCATCACACACCCTATGCTAAAACAAATGTAATGTCAACTGAGTGGCTGTTGGGCACTAAACCAGGTATTTTCTGGGTAAACCAATTAGTTATAATCTAATTTCAAACGCAATGTCTACAGGTGGTGTCACAAGTCACATGTATTGGCAGTGTTTATGTTAATTAGTGGCCACTGTATGTAGATAAAAACCTGGGCTCCCAAAAAGTAGTAACATTGCACATGTCGAATTTCTGATTATGCGGACTTTTATCTCTTCACTGCAATCAATTTGCATACCAACACACCATATGCCCTGAAGTTTAAGATAAATCACAAGCTAAACATGTCCTGCAGTTGTTTTTCTGGCACTTCCAATTAAAGTTAATAAAGCATAACTATGCTGCCTGAGGTAGCATATCGAAAATGTAAACAAAAAGGCCTTTGTTTTTAGTTTTTTTTAATAAAATGCCTCTTTGAGTCAAACACCCTCTAGTGCTGTAAGCGGAACACTCACCTGAGTTGCACTATTTTTGGTCCACGGTAATAAACACTCAGAGACGAGGGGTGAGAAGGCTGAGGCGATAAGCTCAAGGTGAGGGTTTGAAACAGGGGAAGGGAATGACTCCTCTCCCTCTTGATTGCTCCTGAAGGACAAAAAAAACAGGAAGAAAAAAGCAGATGCTGCATAAAATGTAGCAGGCATGGTTCATTGTTCATCTTATTTCAAAACATTGAGATCCCATCGTTTTCAAAAGTGCCAAAAATGTCAGGCTGAATTTTTGTACGTTGTGTAGAAAATGATGCACACTAAATAAATCTAAATATTCTATTTGGTCACTCACTTAAAGATGCAGAAGCTTCAGTAAAATGTTGGATCAAGCAGATACAGAATAAAGTGTGTAAAGTGTGGAGAAAGTGCAGTGGAAAAATCAAGCTTTGGAAAAAATTAATACAAATAATGGATTATCCCCATATGTTGACTTTCAGAGTCAGTCAAGACTGTAAAATCATGATGATGTATTAGACTTTATGCAAGACTGATTTTGCAACCTGTAGCTCAGAGAGCCCATTGCTGACTTCTCTGTGTGCGTGTCCCATGTAGATGAATGGCGGTATAAATTAAGCAGGTGATAAACTTACAAGGCTGTCTGTCTCTGCATAGACGCCTCCTGCTCTCAACTAGAGACTACGACACACCTCACCATCTATCAGACTGTTGATAAGATAAAGCTCATGTGAGCTGCCTCTGATGTAACAGCTAGCAGACACAACAACAAAAAAGCACTTGAACTGGTGGCTGGACGAAAGTAAGCCATATAACAATACATATTTTGTTGTCATAATCTCAAAATATTATTGCATGTCACTCATATCAATCCATAAGTAAGTATGTAGCCAGGATATTTATCTCTTTATTTATTTACATGTTCTTGATCCAAAATCTGAATCAATCTGGGAAAAAATGAAAAGGTCATAACACCATATTCAATTATCATCACGTTAAGATAAGAAAGAGTTAGCTTTCAGCACACTTGGAGTCTGAGTTTCTGAAAGGTGCTGATCTCTGACTGACACCGTCTTTGCTCTGTAAACATAGCAGTTACTGAGTTACTAATTATCTCCCACACACTAACAGGTGCTTGATTTGATTCTAGGTATTTAACTGCACTGCTGAAATAAAACATTACACTCCATTGACAGCTGTTGGGGGTCAAGCTCATTGTGTTTGCAGGTACAAAGTCTACCCTACAGCTTTCCAATAGACGCTTGTGTCCCAGTCCTGCAAATACAAAGAGTGTACTATTCTTCTGTGGGGCAGCCAACATTGGAAAGTGTCGAGTAGAAAACAGTATATTCCATTTTAGTGCAACAGAAATGTTGTTTTAATTGAATCTTATAGACAGACTGGTGTCATTCATAGCAAGTGCAAAGAAAAATTAATCTAACCTGTTCCCCTTGCTGAGTGTAGTCCTGATCTTCTGGGCATTTGGTGTTGGTAAAAGAGCTTGCGAAGGGATGAGGGCTGGGCTGGGCAAGCCACTCACATCACCCTTACCAGTCTGAAAAATCTCTGCTTTCTCTTCGAGGCTTCCAGAAGTGTGTATTCCATCCAGTGCGTTATTCATATCACTCATGTGGGCCGGCTAAATCCAAGGCATCATCTGGGGCAGAGAGAAGAGACGAGAGGTTGGACTGGAGTGTGCAGAGCACAGTTAGAGCAAGCTGGCTGACGGGGCTCCTCTGCTTACAGCTCAGCAGAGCGCACACACTCACACTCTCTCTCTCTCTGGCTCATCTGCTGCCCACGAGGCTGGCCCAGTGGGGCAAAACGATCCCTCCTACCCAAACATGATCCACCACAATAAAGATATTTTTAACACAATGACTCCCAAAACAGCAATCCCTGCCACAGTGGTGTAAAAATAATCACCTAATTTGTTCAGCCTTATGTCTTTTGTTAATATTGTGCTTGAATTTCCCTGCAGTTGTGTTGGTTACCTTTGCAAGCTGGAAGCAGAAAATGCACATACAAAGGACACTTGCACAAAGGAGGTGTCTTTAGCTCAGTAATGAGTCTGTGTGCACCACCAGAACTATACAACTTTTGTCATGGACTTTGCACAGTGATCTTAATTGCACTTTAAACTTAGTATATTGTAGAACATATGTGGTTGTACAGAGTAGCCAGCCAAGCAGATTGGCTGTGTTGTGGGCTGTGTCATTCAGTGACATGCTCCATGTGGGGGATGGTTGGGATGATAACATCTTTCTGAAAGGTAATATGTAACAGAGTCTGACCAAGGGAGGACATACAGACCAACAGGCAGCATGGGGTTAAAGCAATACCTCACTACATTAACAGAAGGCCAGGCTAACTTGATTACTTTGGTAAACATCACAAGCTGCACAAGTGGTCAAAACTCAGTTGTTTTTATATTCAGAAGAAAAAAATACAGAGTAAGTAAACAGTAAAACATCTCAGAATGATTAATGCTGATGAATTTCATCTTCCCGAATGAAAAAGTTTTCAACTGGTAAATCGGTAGACTGAAACAAGGACAAGAAACTCCAGGCAGCATGAGAGCGCCAGAAATAACCCATAGCCTGAAATGTATTATTTTGGTATCAGTCAATGCAAATGCTAAATACATTGGTGTACGATGAACGCCAAATCTATTTCAGGAACTTAATAATAATAATAATAATAATAATAATAATAGTGTTTTACAGAACTGTAAGACAAAGTAAAAAAAATAGTTATTTGATTTACTGACAAACACACAGGTTAATTGTAGTAGTTATTTGATGACTAATGACTGATGATAGGTTGTCCTTTTCATTCATTTGCAACATTGTTTTAGCCTCGTTTTCTCTATTGCACACATGCTATAGTATAACGCAATGCAAAAACTAGACAAAAATAAAAGGAAAGTTGTCTGATCATGGTTATATGATATATATGTATATAGTTTTATTTTGATTATTTTGCACTGTAATGCATTTGGGCATCGGTTTTACACCTTGGATTTCTTAAGATCCCTTTATTTCTGGAACGAAACTAATACAAACTATTAATCATGAAGTGAACTTATTTCATCTTAAATGATCCATAGATTATGTTGTAATATAATTTATGTAATATCTTTTTTATGAATTCCACTCTGTTGGACATTGAATGACAGGAGCAGTTTTGGCCCCAGTGTATTTTTCCTAAGTGCCAAATATGACATGATGGACACATTCATGCCTAATCACTCTTCTTCAGTCTTGGAGTCACGTTAGTCAAGTCCATCCTGCAGGCCATCCGTAAGCAGAGCATGGACAAGGAGATGGTGGAAACTGGATATTCCACCTTGCTATCACAATGGTGGCCAACCACCTGCGGCTGCTGGGTGTGTCCCTATCACTACTATAACAACAAGACCGACCTCTGTTTCAGCTAAGAGGTTAGATCTGGTGAAGATGAACAACCTCGCCTGCCTCAGGCTATGTTATGGTCAATGTTGCATAACTGCCCTCCACCACAAGGACAATGTAAATCTCCTGGGTGCTCCATTGGTACTATAAAGTACCGTTTGTAGCATCCATCTCCCTCAGAATCCACCTTTTAAAGAACTTAAAACAAAACTAAAACATTACTGTTGGATTCCAGCAGTACCAGAAATTTGCTGCAGTTTATGGCTTCCAATCATAGTCCAAACAGCACCCCAGAGCACCCTGTGACTGATGCTTTCCCTGTCTATCCACCAAAGTCTTGGGATCCCTGCGGATGTTCTCAACCTACAAAGATAGAGCAGGAGTGGTTGGATCAATGGCTCGATGAGCCTCTAAGAGTGGAGGAAGGTGGAACTGCAAGGGGCTCATGCTGCAGAATTCTTGTATGGTCATTCTGGCTGTAATCGGAATTGAACGCTGAAATGTCCGACAGTTTCTCCAGACTAGGGAGAACGGTTTATATCATAGTGGGCTTTATGGGTGATCTTGAGTAGCACAACTCAGACATAATTGTTCATGCAAAATAACATCATGAGTTCAAGTCAAGCCACAGTGGCCCAGTTCAGCTCTGTGCACCCTGTCCATCTATTGACATGGAAAGGTTACTACATGTGTGCACTCTTGGCGCAACGGCTGGCTTATGTGGAATGCAATGGAGTGATGCATAGCAGCTGTTGGAAACTGCAGGGAGATGGTGGTTGAATTAACACTTGTGCTGCAGCAGCTTCTTTACAGACAAAAGCCACACTAGTCCATTCATAATGTGTGACAGCAGTGATCATGTCACTTCTCACCGCAGCAACTATTGAGTGCATTATGAATTGCTGCAACTTGCTGCCATTTCTCACTTGAAATCATTGCATCATTTCGAGCATGTCCTATATATTGTGGAGAAGATATTGCAACACAGTACCAACCTTCCTTTTTTGAGAGCAGCAGTAGTTTTGAAGCAGGCCCCTTGGTGACATGACCAATTTAAAAAAGCCCAAACATTGTCTTTTCAATGACATACTGCCTGAGGTCATGATGTCATATTGTCCCTGAATTGCTAAAGGAACACGGGAAATGCAGGCAAAGCCATTTGTCTCGGAAACAATTTAATGTATGTCTTTGCAACTGGCAGTGGGACCCATTTTAGAACCATGGGGTAAATCAATCGTGCACAATGACAAAGAAGTGATCATCTTCATGCACACGACAAACATCCACAGGCAGTCTATTATAAACACTGAAGGTGTCGAATTCAACACTTCGGTTGACGCAGTGAGACATGTCGCTAGCACGTATACGTTATAGTATTTGGAATGAAAAATGGAGGACAGTTGGATAATGTTAACATTTAATTAGCTTTAGAAAGATGAATAGATGAATGTATAGAGTTCACACATTCCGGGGATTTCATTCGGAAACGTGTGGGAGAAAGCAAGCACTTTATAAGAACTGTTCGCTTATCATTGCGGAGTTTGAGAAAAGTCAGAGGAAGCGACATTAAGGTTACGCACAGTCCCGGTGCCCAATTAACTTAGTTACATTTTGCGATAATTCTCTCATAGTAATGACTCATTTCCATTTCAAATCATTAACGTTGATACGAAGGTAAATATTTTACAACAGAAGAAAAAATAAATAAATCACACGGTGCAAAGTGAATCCGTCACAGTATTTCCTGCTCCCTCTACAGCAGCTTGAACCGACTAAAAGCCGAACTTCACTGCGATAACGTGAAAGTTTAAAACATCGACTTCTTTTTAAAGCTGTGCTTACCTCGTGCCTCTGAAAGTGGAGTTTCCAATTCTAACCCAGTGAGCTAGTCCTCATATCGCTGCTCCTGTGTGGATTGAAACTCCCTGTTCGCACGTGCGACACAGGTGCCCTACTGTAACGTGCCTACGTCATACACATCGTCAACACGTTTTACCTGTTGTGAATACCAGGCTGTATTCAACGCGACCTGCGTTAAGCAGTTTGAGTGGAAAACAAGAACTATCTGCATCATTTATGCACTTACTGAACGCAATGACTTTAATAAAGACATCTGATGATAATGATGATGACCAATGATAAAAGCTTTATTCATATCAACACTGCTTGACAGAACAACGTGTGCTATGCACATCAGTGTATTTCTGGATATATCTTAATCAAAACTCTGTAATACTTAAATATAGATTTTATGTATAATCCAAAGAGCATTTAAGTACCATAGGTCAGACATGGTCTGTTCGACAAATCCAGTATTATTTAGATAATAGATTTCCAAATAATTTATAGAATTGTTCTCATTTAACATTCTTGTTCACACACAACAGTCATGCATTACATGCATGATGATCATCACACTAAATAAAACAGAAGCATTACAATATGCAGATCAGAGCCAGGGATATTACTTAATGACATGCCAGAAAATAAACCAAAATACAGCAATTATTAATTATCAAAATACATAATTTACACTGTTGGAGACTACCAAAAGAGGTAAAACAAGACAGTTCCTGCTTCTGTGTCATGGGATAAAGGGTTCTGGAGAACTCAAAGTAGACAGGATAAACTCCTCCTGGAAGAAGAAAAAAATACACTGGTTCAAGCATGTGTTTTGGAAACATTGTTATGATATCATATTACAATGTGTGTGTAAGAGTTTGCTTACAGTAGATGATATATTGTCAGAAGAATTAAGGCACTGCTATGGACTGCTCTCTCCTTCTATATGAGCAATCCCAAGAACAGATGGTGGTTTCACCTCTGCCAGCTGCAGAGTGGAGCCTTTGTCACCATCCACCATTCTGTTTTCACCATCCTGTGATGTTGAAGAGAGACACAATGTGCAATTACTGGAGACTTATTGCGTCAGGCAACATAAAGAAGCAAAAAATAAAGACTGCACTGTATTGTTATAGTTATTTTAAGAGCCTTTAAAACAACTATATTGGGTCCTGCAAAAGTAACTACAGTATTTCTACAAGTCAAAATGATTGTCCCTTCACAACACAATGCCCAATGCCCATGTGTAGGAGAAATAGAAGTACCTCTTCTGACAGTGTGTACACTCTTCTGGCCATTGCTAAAGCTCAGATAACGAGGGGTTACAGGGTACACAGCCTAAATTGCTCAATCTACTTTGCTTGGCATACCTTGGGTAAAACAAATTAAATAACATGCACAATACTAAGTTGTTAAAGAGCTTACGGCAAGTAGTTTATATTAAACCCTGGGCTTATTCAAGTCAGTAGGTTAGAGGAACTATTACACAGTATTCTGCTACTTATAAGATTTTATAGTGTTCATGAGAGTCACTAACTCACTAGTCAGAGTGTAAAAGGCTGATACAGCAACAAAATGAAGCTCCACATTTGCATAAGTGGTTTTAGTTTCAAACCAACTAAAGCAATAGTGGGATAAGTCACATTCTTGTCCCCTTCTAGATCAATATTTTAAGGGAAAACTCCCCAAAACAGCTTTGCTCAGCAGTGCAAAGTGCTCTTCTATTAAATACACATTGTATTCATTATTTTAAAGCTATGACTAGTGGCAGTGGTCTTATGAGTAATCATTTGTGTCTTTCATCTTTGTGTAGATATTTAAATCTAAGTATGCTATGCTATCACAACTTACCTTGAGCTCAGATAATTCCTCTGACTCTATGACTGATGAGCGACTTGTGCTTGGGGAGAAGGGTGGTGAAACAGGCGACGCTGGCACACGGGTAAAGGACTGGCTCCTTCTCACAGCAGAAGACACTGCCTGGGCGAAGCGGGATGGGGTTGCAGAAGAATAGGGCCTTGGGGCTGTAAAGCTCCTTAATTTTTCCAAGCTTAACCCTATGCTTGGCTCTTTAAACGGCAAACTACTTTGCCTGGTCATTCGCATGTTTGCTACATTCTTAGCATCCCCCTTAGGGCTCAGCTCAACATTAGCAGCCCCTGTTGTCTCCTCTTGACACTGCACAGGAGGTGGATGAGGAGGGGGTGGTAACTTTGCTCTCTCTGCACTTCCCTGAGCCTCCCTCTGGCCAGAGCCAGGACTTGCGCTGAGATTCTTTTCTGCTGCTGAGGTTACATAATACCCAGGTGTTTTTTTCTGCTGTGCCAAGCGGAAAGAGCCAGGCTTAGGTTTAGTTGCGGGTGGAATTTTCATCTCCTTGACCTCTGCTGGTGAACCTGCTTGAGATGCCCCATTAGCAGAGGAAGAGATCTTGTTATCATTCGTTTTAGGTAATGTTGGTGACGAGGAATGAATGGATTCAGGTTTGCTTCCATTAACAGTGTCTTGGGTAGTAGTAGTGCTAGTCAGTAAGTTTTCCCTGGGTATAGTAGAGTGCAGCTCACTTTTGTCTTTTGAGACGTCCGTCTGTCCCCCTAGTGCTGTGCTCTCCTCCAGCTGAAGAGACCCAATATCAAGTCCCCCTTCTGGAGCTTCAGGAGGCGCCTCCAATGTCAGTGCAACTTCAAAATATCTCAGCTTCTCCAGAGATTTCTGAGGCACGATAGTATACGTTGTCATCCCCACTTTGGGGATGTAGTCCCTTGTCAGCTCGTTGGAAGGCTTGGGCTTTGGCTCAGAGTTAGTGGCATAAATAGATGGTGCCTTTGTTGTGGCAGGAGCACTTGGTGTTGAGTCTTGGCATGATAAGGTCTCCGGGGTGAGGGATAAGGCATGTTTGAGATCAGGCGAGTCCACTTCCTCCGTTACAGTGGCCATATCTTTCTTTGCCGCTGATTCAAAAGCAGGCACATTAGCTGAGCAAGGGACTTCGTCCATGTCTTGTTGTGGATGCACAGGTGGTGGTGGGAAATCTGTTTGCACTTGAGCATCTTCTCCATTGGGGCATGATGTGTTAGTGCCCGCCAGGCTCTCCAACTGGTCTGTCTGCTCCCAGAGGGTTACAGTGTTTGCCTGAAGAGAGGCCTGCACTTCCACATCCTGCATCACAGGCGGTGGAGGGAGGCTGCTGGGTACAGTGCTACAATCACCCTTGACACTTTGAGGTGTAGAGTCTTCACAGATCGCGTGTTGGCTTACATTTTCAACTGGACATGGACCACTATCTGTAAAGAAAATAAATGCATTAGTAGGTGCAAGAGACCTGCCGAACATATGAACAATGCCACTATAATACGAGTGCAAACTCACTAGTAACTGCCAGTTCAGATGAGTCCGTGCCATCAGTTGTTTTCACGTCACTCAGAAGTACAGGCTCATTCACTGTGTTCTGCAGTTGGCTGTAAAAGTTAAGCAAAGAGAAGGAATTAAAAGCATTGCTAATACTAAAGTTAAAACATGGCTGAGGGTGGAGAAGTAATACTGGAGTTCGTACTTGCCATGCGAGGACAGATCACGAGACTGATCTTCCCCATTTCTCTCCATGGACGTTGTGGCCAGTAAATCAGTATCTGGGGACTGGGAATGCAGTGAAACATCAGCAGACGTGTTGAGGCTGCAGTCCTCTCCCTGGGTATCACTAGCAGTTGCAGACATTACAGAAGCTGTGGTCTCCTCTTGCTCCATTATCTCCTCCAGTGTGTTAGCAGCTGCACCATCTGGAAAAACCATCATCATAAAGAAGACACGTAAAATCAATCACATACCTGGTATTATAAGTACAATGTTGCTAGGTGATCAATGGTGCATCCAACATTACATGTAATTCATATTTTCAAGGACATGTGCTGCATGTAATGTTCAAAACAAAATTTGGAAATGGTATGGCAATCTTGCAAACAATAGGAAATTCAAAAGTTATTGTTTTAGTTGTATTTGAGTAATTGTGTTGTTTCCACATGTGCAAGAGGAAAATAAGTATCCAACTATTTACTTCAGTGCTCATACACAGACATTCACCCTTTCCAATAAAATAATGTTCCACTGACAAAATCATCTTTTACATCTCAGTCTCTCTTGTCTAGTTCTTAATTTAGCACTCAAAGAAAGCACATAACAGAGGAGCAGCGAGCAAAAGGAATTTCAAGGCTACAGCTTCTCACTGATCTCAGCCTCTGATCTCTATATCTACTGAGCAGCACCGGGCTGTTGGGGAAACAGCAGAGGAAATGATCTTTCTCTGTGAACTTCAGTGTTTGAAAAGTGGGAGGACGGAAATGGTGGTGTATACATGTAGACAGCAGTTGTAAAAAGTCTGTGATGATTAGAACTTTCTATTAATGAGGTCTGGGAGATAAGAGAAGGCCATTAGTCATGGGGCTATGGGTAATACAGTTGTGACATTTTGCGAAGAACACAGTAAAAGTAAAAATGTATAAAGAAAACAAGAAAAAGAAAGACAGAGATATGAAATGGCATTAATTTAAGAGAAAGTAGGCAAGGAGGAAAATTGCTTTATTGATGTGTGGACTATCAAAGGCTGTTCCCAATGTCTAATCATAATACATGTTATGGAATGAAGTGAGTTTTGTTAAAACTAGTGAAGAAACTCCACATACTGATTACTTGGGAAGCCTGAACCTTTCTGTTGATAGTTTTCAGATTTGTTCTACTGTGGATTGTCCACAGTGAATAAAAGGATATTATTTCTGGAATGTAATATCAATACTATGGGCGCCACACCTTCCACTCACCTCTCACCTCTCCACTCATCAGTGTGGTGGCAGAGATGTTAAAACCTCAGTAAATGAAACCACAACTAAACTACATGGATAACTGCCACCAACAGAATGTGAGAAAAAAGGTTTATGTATGTGACAATAATAATTTGACTGAAAAAGACTGTGTGTCTTGATATTTCTCCCATCTTTTTGGATTTTCTCTGTTTTTGCTTAAAATTGTTTTGTATACAGGAAAGGTGGAGCTTCCCTCAAAAGACAATTCAGTGCGGGTCAGATGTGTTTACACAATCACAGGAAAGTATGTCAAAGCAAGTTAATTATACTCATCTAAGGAAAAATACTAAAGGGAATCCAGAACTTACAATGATCTGGAATGCAGCAAAAATGATTTTCTCATCATACATTTGTTTGTGGCTTTGATTTAAAATAAATAATTTTACAGGTATTTGAATAAGCACCTTGATTTCTAACTATATAAAGTGATCTGTGCATAACATATGAGAGATAAAATGAGGTAATTAGAGAACAGAAATAAAGGCAGATGAAGCTTAAGAAGTAAAACACTAAGTTAATGAAGAAGGGCAGTATATGGATTTTCCGTGCTTGAACCACCATTTAGTTCCCATGATCCATTTATCCCAACAGGGCTGTAGTTTTTCAAATGAGCCACTGTTCAATTATGACCACTAGGAGGCAGAACAGTCATACAAATTGTAGTCTCGAGCTTCAAAGTTGAATGCTTTGTCTTTGAGGGCCAAAGTACACAAGACAAATCATCACAGTACAGGCAATATTTTATTTTCAGCGCAGCAGTGAAACAATCTAATTGTATGAAGAAATAAAACACACAGCCGTCCCACTGAGTAACCATGAACATAAATAAATGCAAACAGAGACAAACCTTCATCCAGAAGAACTGTTTCTTGGACAACAGCACCAGGGGATGTGGGGGGTGGAGGAGCTTTGCGTTTGGTTCTCTTTAAGGAAGACTCTGCTGAGGACCCACGACTTAAACCAGCCATCTATGGTACACACCAATAATTTATATAAATTCTACAATCAATGTGCCTGAACACAAAGATCACAAGTCATTTTACCATAACTGCTGACATGTTAATATTCACCCACCTGGTCACTGTCCAGTTGGGCAGTAGGTTCAGAGTGAAGTCTCAGACGAGTGCTGAAGTCCGAGGGGCAGCTCTGGGACACCACAATTGGGGGTAGAGGTGCACGTCTCTTCTTTGGCACATCAGTGGGTAGTGTAGGGGAGCGTAGCGGAGACGAATTTGAAGTAGGTAAGGCCATGCTAAGAGGTCGAGGCTTGCTCACGAGCACAGGAGAAGCTGGGGCACTGGCCGTCGTTGCCTTTAAAGAACAAACATCCAATCAGAACAAGATAAGAGGCCTGTTCCCAAACAACATCATGCACGTCAACCAATGGCAAACCAAAGTCCACAAACCTCCCTCTGAACATTTCAAGTTACTTTCTGATACAGCTGTATATTTGCATGATCAGTATATAAAGAAAAGTACTGCATTACCGGGTCAGATTTTTTCTTGCTTTTTCTAAACTTGCTGAAGAGCCCTTTGTTTTCTTTCTCTTTCTGATCTTTATCTTTGCCTGGCATCACTGCTCCTGAAAAAAAAAACGCATTGTAATATAACATCGGTCATAAATATGACATCTCTGTTGATATCAACCATACAATTTACAAAGTGAAATACCTGCATGTGTTGGGGAGGCTGGACACACGGGTGAAGCAGGTACTCCTGCAAAGCCAACAAGCATGAGACTAAGCAAAATAACAAGTGAGCTGTTGAGGTACAGTATAACAAAAACACTGAGTGCTTGATGTGCTAATATATCATGCCATATGCAGCAAGGTTTGATTCTTTGAAATATATGAGTATTTACCTTGAGTGTCTCTTGCATAAACTTCCCTGATTGCATAATCATTTAGAGAGCTGGACAAGTCCAAAGGGGCCAGTGATTGAACATCTCTCCACAGAACGGTAGTTTCCATGTCAAATTCACATTTCTCACAGATGGCTGGTAAGTGTTCAGCCAGGGGAATGCGAGGACTAACTCGTAGTATAGTTTTCTGGGTCTTTCTGTAGTTTATCACCATCCGAACAGTTGCCTAGGGAATAAAAAAAATTGCCACTTTGATCAAATCCGTTAACTCACCATAAAAAGCATTTATTGGTGTTTACTGCATGTGCCAACATGCCGTCATGTCTGTAATGTACCTCGGGCATCTGAGGACCTGTTTTCTTATTTTTATCCTCCCCTTTAGGTTTAAGTATGATTTTCTCTGCATCCAAAGTTCCTATGAGAGCATTCGGCTTAAGTTTGGTGTTGTTCTTGTTGGCGGTGACCAGTTCTAAAGTGTGGCTGGATGGGTTGAGGTGATACTTTGCACAAAGAGTCACTAATAGATCCATCAGGGGTTTGCTGAAAGACATGGAGGACATGATAAAGCAAAAACAAAATAATTGGTTTGGCATAAGAGGGGAAGTGTGAGATGAAATCTGGTTGAGTGACAATTACACAATGCAAAATAGAACATTATGACCAAAGCAATTTTGAAATCAAGGAAAAGTATGTATGATTTGACACCATAGATGAATCGACTAATCAATGCTGCTCTTATTGTTTAGAGAAAATAAGACGTATAATTATAAAATAAAAGTTAACATTTTAAAAGCTGTGCAGAAAGTGTTGGAACAAAACAAAGACAATGTACAGTCGCAACAGTAGTCACATGGAGCTTTCTGGACACTAATAATACAGTTTAAACATAATGCCTTAAACTTAATCCTCAAAATAAAGCGTTAACTCTGTTGTGTCGGCACGTAGGAAGGGTTTAGAGGAAGAAATAAGGTAAAGAATTCAGCATTTAATCCTTTCACATTGGATTGTTCGTTTTTAGAGGCCAAGGTGCAAAAGACACCCAGAAAAGAACATTGTGAGAAAGATAATGATATCTTAAGTAAAGTCTGTTGACTCATAGAAGGACACACAGACCTTTTGCTAAAAACGTTGTTGTACTAGTATGTTGGGACGTTGACCTGTAGGTTGTGCAGACCTAGCTTAAGGTTGGAAGAGTAAGATTTGTGTGTTCTTATCGCACTACAGCATGCAATCAAGAGATAATATTTGGAATTTGAGATGAAGAACTTAATTAATCCTGTCTTACATCATTTGGTGAGAAGACAAAAATGAAGAAATGCAATAAATGTTATTCCCAGTACACATATTAACTAAAACCACACATTCAACTCCCCCTTTGTGACTCAGACTGGAACTGCACTTACTGTGTTGAATTAATCAGATATCAAGATGTTGAGTTTAAATACAATATACTGTTGATACTGTTCAGTATGAAAAAATACACAATGCTGTTCTTGCTCAAATTGCATAACGGTGCTCCAACTGTACCTTCCATGGACTGTGGTCATTTCTTCTACTCCGCCAGGCAGAACCACAACCAGAGAGAGGTCTGTATCAATAAGGTTCTCCTTCTGGTCCATGGTTAGGTGAAGGGTTCCTGGGTACCACTGGGAGAGTCCTGGCGGGGAAGGTGCTTTGCTTTTGGTCGACACCCTGTAGTTGGACAAGAGAGTGCTTCAGTATTTGTTAAAAAAATCAGACTATGGCTAAGAAACAAGCCGGACAAATTCATAATTTCGCAAAGACTGGGATTAGTTTTCGATTTACGTGCATGTGTGTGCATAAAAGATAAATAATTGGAATTGGAATTGGCTCTGCTATCTTAGACAATACTCTGACTGAAAATCAAAGTGCAGCAGACAGCATGAAAGGAATCCTTTCTTCCTCAGGTTTTAGAAAGCAGTGAGGCTATTACATGTCGGAGTTCAAGTCCACTTTGCAAACAAGTCACAAGACACCCAAGTGGACAAATTTACTCATTGAGCCTGAAGAAGTGCCTGTGAATGAACAGACATGTGAGAGTTACTTAAACTATAGACTGTTTTTCTTTCCTATGTTGTAGGTAAATTGATTTATAGTGCAGTGTGTTATTTTTAGTGTAGAGGCTACACCCCCATACATTAGTGAACATCACTTGGTGAGCTAGGATTCAGTTTTCAGTGTGACTAACTATAAAATACACTTTTCAGTTTTGAAGGGCGTTTTTTAGTGTTTGTCTTGGCTCAGCATTCCTGGAAACTGTGTCAATACAGTGTGGGAGGAGCAGTCATGTGACAGTTACAGACTGACCAGGTATGCCACACAAAACCGGAAACACTGATTTCATTCATCTCAGGATTATCTGTAAACTGGCCATCAGTTGGACAATGATGGTAAATCTGTTACGCATCAGATAATTACACCGTTCTAGTAATGCTCCTGAGAAGTGCTGAATAATAAAAACCTGCTGTCGGTAAACAAAACAAACCATTTGATTTGAACAGAGTCGTCATTATAAGATTTTAAGGCATGCCGGGACACATTTTGTTTCGTGTTGCTGTTCGCTTGAAATGAAAAGCTTCAGATGGTTTGATAACAAACTAAAGCAAACACAAGTTTGCATTAAGTCAGTTAAGGCCAAACTATTGTACTGCAATGTTATCAAGTTGTTCAGTGGGCCTAGGAACCAATAACCTCAGAGACATTCAAGTGTCACATCCTTCATTCTGCAGAGAGATAAAACAGGCATTTGCAGACCCACTGCCTTGAATTATAGCCTGTAAAGTCTCTGGTGGGGGCACAAACAGAGGAATCCGAGCAATGCAAGGTCACAGGCTGCACCGAGGCACGTCTAGCGAAGGATTATTAGTCTTGCTATGGGGGCGGCTGTCCTTAAACACAGACTATGACATAAAAGAAAAACACAGACAAACACACACGTACACACACGTAGAATACACAGATACATTTTTGTATCATAATTACCATAGTATATAGTATATGCTGATCATGAAGACAATACATATTATGTTCCATACAGTATGTATACATGTTATAAAGTACAAAATTGCAACAATTTACATTTAACAATGTATCATGTGCTTTCTTGTCTCAATCATGTTTGCTGAAATAGTATTCTGCATAGATAAGGCAGAGTCAGTGAAAAGTCTTAAAAGCGTAATTTTTACACAAATGTGTCTTTTTGTTTCGTAGAAACATCTTTCGTAGAAACATTAAATAACTTTGGAACACTACATGCATGAGGGTGACTTTACACTGCACCAGAAAGAAAGGGTAATATGATGAATAACACTTGATACTGAGACTTGATACAAGAAAATAAAACTATATGTCCAGGTGTTTCTTTGTCTATGTAGGCTTTAGATGGTTAATGCATTTAAGGCTACTACCATTATATGGAACTTATTATCATAAAATCCTTATACAACTTTAATGGTGACTTTTTTCAGCCTTAAAGGGAAACTTTGCAAGTTTAGAAATGATCTATTACCTTGTCATGTGGACGAGGAGATACATACTATACCATATTCATAAATGTGTCTGTGGTTCTCCAGTAAAGTGTGCTGTGATAAATAACAAAAACCTGGAGGACGACAATGATGATGACAATGGGGTCACACTTTTCATGACCTGAGCAGGACCATGTTGTTTTCTGACAGCTAACAATACATCACACCGCTCACTAGTGAATAGTGAACACATTTAACAATTTCCCACACAGCCACAGTGTGATCTGCAATGTCATTAAGATTTGTCTCACAATATTGTTTGCTATTCATAAAGCAGCTACATGGCAGCTGGCTTTGAAATCCATACCAGTGTCTGAGAAATGAGTACTGTTGTATCTGACAATAAGGGTTAGCCAGACAACAGGCAGCACAATGATTTGAGAAACTGCAAGAAGACCTGAGGCAGCAAAAAAAACAACAACAAGCAATAAGCAGTGGGACACGGCAGAAACACACTAGTTTATCTGTTCATCTTTAATAACAATAGTGCCAGTAGCCGGGATGATTAAAGCCACACAATCTAGCACAGACATTAACGAGCAAACCCAAATAATATACTGGGAACTGTTCACATTTGTTGATTCTGTTCTGGTGTGTGTGACAGAAGCCACTTCCTTTAAAAATGAAATGGGAAAGAAACAAATGCAAAGTGAACCAAGGAATGGAGTTTAACTGCACACCGCTCTCCCAAGGTCCCCTGGACTGGGTTGTGCCAGCTATTACTAAATCCAATACGTAGCCTAATCCATTAGTTTGTGTGCAAAGCACTTCACAACTTCTTAGTAATTATTAGCTACTTTCAAACTCCCGATTTAAATAATCGGATTGTGTCTGTTAAAGTTAGGATCTGTTACAAACTGAAACAATAAACATTGCAATGTCCAGAAAAGGGCACTGTGGCATCATGAGCAGTAACACACTGTAACCCCAAATACAACAGTGTAAGGAGGCCAAACAATATATTAAACTACACTGACAATTCTTTGCCTTGAAACATATGGTTTTATTTATAATGACTGCATTTAGCACCTTTCAACCATACCGGACAAAAGCACTTTACAATGTGCCTCTCATTCACCCATCCATACGCTTTGCATGGCGAAGCCGCCATGCAAAGCGCTTGCTTCAGTGTCTTGCTCACACTTAAGGAGTTCTGTTATAGTATTTGAGATACCCCCCAGATCTATATTGTATAAAGTTTGCATTATACTTCCAGCATTATTAATCAGATGACTCATGTGAAAGGGGTCAGGCACTGGGTGTGACCAGATGCAAGCTGCTTAGTTGTGGAAAGACCCCCTTCTGAATAAGGCTGAGGGCATCCTCTGTGACTCTACTTTCTCCAACTAAGCTATCAGAATGAAGAATTCTACAAAGGTAAATAAGAACAGCAAGGTTTAGCAAGTCTTTCGTTCCTTCAGAGATTTGTTGAATGAGAGGGATAGTGTAAAATCGGGTTAGGATTCTATGGTATTCTGGTCAGTGCTATGTGGAATGGGAATTCTTATGCAATACGTTTAGCTCATTGTTTTGATGGTTTGGCCACAAATTAATTGTATGGTTCGGTTTTACCGCTCTCATCAACCTGGCTTCCAGCAGCAGCTGCATCGAAGCAAAGACAAGACAAAATAAATCCACTGCCATTTAGACAGTAAACAAAGTTAACCAGCTGGGGAAGACAGACGAACATCTAGTAAGCAAATGTGAGACATTGTTCTCAGGAGTTGCTGGAGAAGGGATACCTTCTTGGCGTTCTTTTTCCACATGATGAATGTTATCTGGATGCTAACATATTAGCCATAACAACGTTTAAAGAGAAGGTTCTCTTGTCTATTTTCAGGGCTGTCTGTGTCTATCAGCTTGTTTTGGAGTTCATCTGTTTTCAAGTGAATGAAATCACGATTAAATGTTGGTGTTTAACGTAACTGATCTGGATGACTGAAATGAAGAGTAAATGCCTCTATCTGCCTGTCATCATTTCCACCAAAGAAACCTAACCGCTGCTTTAAGCAAGATCCTCAACTTTGTCCAATAAAAAACTGAGAGAGAAAAGAATTGCCATAACATTTGCCTGCTGATATTCATTTTCCACAGAGGATAACAAGTATTGATACTACCACACAATAAGATATCCACTTCACACATGGAATTACAGAATGTATAAAACTGATTTCTGCACAGATGCTCCCGAGAACAGTACACTGAAGCATAACATTTAGCCTCCTGAAGGGTCTAAAAACAACGGAAATATCAGTATGTTGATCCTTTTATTCAACATGAGCACACAGTAGTATGGCATGTAACTCTACCACTGTAATTGTATCACTGCCAACTATAAGATGTCATATCAGCAACGGTGCTTTTATATACTGATGTGTTGAAAAGTACACCTTCTGAACCCTAACTGGTCAGTTTAGAAGGGTGTAGAAAAGTAGGGAAGGGAGTGTTAGATGAATAATAATATACAGATTACACATTGTAGGTGTAGAACCACCAAATATGGCCATGAATGATGCCAATTCCCTGCACGTATGTCAATACACTATCTAAAACAGACATTCCCACTGTGATCTCCAGTGGGTGCAAGGTCCTGATTTCGTGGCTATTTATGTGGCAATGTCATTCTGACCCTTTTAGCACAGAGTCTGAAATGTTTCCTTTTCCACAGCTTTTCCACATGCTAAAAAATAAAGCATTAGTGGATTTATCTAATTGATTCAACTGTCATGGGATTTTTCAAATTAAAATGAAGGCCAAAATGTAACCCTTTTTAGCCATGTGATATTTGAATAAGCTAGAATGGCGACAAATAGTTGTCTCTCAGGAATCAGGGTGATCCAGTTTATACAGCTGTGTCATCAGAGATTTTCACCTCGAGCAGGTGACAGACACGGACACACAGGCTGGTTTGTTTGTGCCGTTCTAGCCTGTGTTTTTTCAGAAGCACAGGGTGCTGCTGAATGAGAAGAGACGTGTTGAAGCTTGACTCTGCTGATGCCTCATTCACAGGGTTTCCCCTTGGAGGTCTGACACTCACAAACAAGCCCATTCAATACCTTCTTGGTCTTGGTTTAACTGCATCTTTCAATTGATTTCAACAGATGTCTGGTGCTCTCGTTCTCATCTGAGGAAAATGTGCAGGATAGCTTGACTCAGTAGGTGGAGAATATTCAAATCAGCTTGATTAGGTTTTAACTAAACTTCTACTGACAAGCCTCAAAATGAAAACAAAAGGCCAGTATAATATCCAGATGCTGCTCCTTGTGAAAAAAATACTTCAAATATGTGTGTGCTTATGTGCGAAAAAGACACATATGACACATGTGTGACTGAGAATGACAGAGGGACACTGGCGAGAGAGAAAGTCTGACGAATGCTGGGAATACGTATCTATCCTTTGTTAAAAGCAACCAAAAATGAAAAGATAATCATAATATCAGCAGCAGTCAACCAGCTGAAAGAGGGAATATCCAAATTCCTTACATTCCATTCCATTTTGTTCCAGCTGGCATGAATGTTACCAGAACAATTTTAGTTTAAATCGATTTCCACCCTATCAATTAAAATCCCTTCAGGCATATCATGGATCAAACATAGCAAGGAGCAGGTGGGAGCTGTCCAGAGAAGAAACCAGACCAAAGCATTGGTAGAAATTTGACTTTCAATGAGGTTCTGAGGAGGTGGTTGAACTAGCAGAAATGCTTAATGTGGTATGTTAGCAGCTGCTGGGTAGCAGGACGGCACCCACTGGAATGGTGGGTGCATGTACAAAGAAACAAACAAGAGACCCTTCTGCTCAGTCACACGTTCAGACAACACACATAATTATTTTAAGAAAACAAGAGCAACAATTCAATGCTCCGATGATGAAACACTCCCAGAACTCTACCTACCAGCAGTCGCTTCCTAGCTAGCTACAGTCAAATGTACACAGGCTCAAACATGCCCAACACACCTTCCACCATTCGGTACAGAAAAAATACTTCACGGTCCTCACCAACACTTTTAAAGTGAGTCAGGGAGAGACTATGAGACTATTACTAGGAGAAAGAACCAGAAATGTAAAGAGCAGGTGTGACAGACCTGCTTTTCCTCTCAGTTTGCCAACATGTCCTTTCATGCTCTTACCTCTTTCTCTAAGGTTGTCTCAGCTCAAATAATTTCCATTCTGCTGTGTATCTCCCATGAGTAATAAGACAGACTAAACTATCAGCACAGCTTCAAAAGGCCCACCTTTATGCCACGCCCAGGCTGTGACATCAGAAATCTGTCCCCTCTACCTAAATCCTGTCTAACCCCTCGCTGCGTCTCCGAAAGCTCAAGCTCACAGTGTGTAAGTGGCACTCCCCCCGTGGTCATGAGCAGAAAGGTAAGCAGCTTTGCCTCCCTGTGCAGACATGAACCTGTGGGCGGGGCCTGTTCAAGAGCGCACTGAAACACCCTGCAGCATGGGCTCAGGAACTTAGACAAGAGTTACTATGCTGCATTGATTATCATGTTTTGTTTTAAGCATGCATGATATTTGTAATCATGCTGGTGATGATGTGATCATCAGGGTAAAACAGCACGAGGAGTCTGACAGACTAAAGGACTTCTCCCCATCCCCTAATCTAATCAAGTACTTCACCTGTGTTTGCGTTTTATTATGATAAACACTGGCAACTTTTGACAACCACACCTTACTTCTACAGAGCTGACTCATCCCAGAAGTATGTAAGAAGGCTTGTCAGTTGAGCGCAACGATAATGATAGTTACAAACAAAGGCATGAAATAACCTACACTGTACATCAGTACAGTGTAGGTTAAAGTAAAGCAGTCCCTCACATTTGGATTGTGATGATTTAACTATATCTTCTCTGAGATAAAACTCCTCCTGGTAAAAGAGGCTTTAACTCAAAAAAACAAAAAGAACTGTAACTAACATAAAATTCTTAAGTCAACAAACATATTAATGGAAGCAGTTAGTAAAAGCTGTCAAAAGAGGCTGTCAGCACTTTGCACTTAACAACTCCAGGCGGAAAAAGCACCGCCTTTGAGAGTTTTTTCTGATATTGTCATTATTAAGTTATTCAACACTTAATTATAAAAGCTTTCAATCTAAAATAGCAGAGCAAAGCAAGCTGTACACCGACTGGTACGGAAGCAATAACTTTGACTTTCCGTTGTGAAATAAGTGCTCATTGCCAGCGCGTTATCAGCAGCCCTACACTTTTACTTAAGAATGTGCGGACCATTCTACAAACAGCACCACAAATACCACAAGGCGATAAGGAGGTGGAGTGGTGAATGGAGATGTTAGTGTGTAGGAGCAGGAGGAGGGGGGTCCCTGAGGAAAGACAAAACTCAGGGCCAGAGCCACAGCTGAATAATTTGGTGAGAGGTCACTCACAGTAAACACAAGCTTTTTAAAGAGGGTCTGGAAAGGCCATTACTTCATAAGCAGTGTGGGATGGAAGGAGATTAAGGAGAAAAAGAGCACAGGGACCCTGTGAGAACTTCCCACTTCCTATGTGTATTGTTTATTATTGCAGGCAAAACAACAACTTTTTTCCCACAGCACAGGCCTGGTCACACTCAAACTCTCAAGGCGTTTTTAACATCATTATGTAGAATTATGAAATGATTAGCTTATCAATGCCGCGTGTAATATCCGTTTGTGGGGATTCAGTCGGTATTATTACTCCCTGTGGTGCCCCCCTGCACAGCATGTTGTACAGTGCCTAACACTACAGCAGATCCAAGGTAAAATAGCAGGTTTGCCAGCCAGTTAATTAATGAGATTTGAGATTACATGGGTTGATCTCTCAGTTCCCCTAAACAATGCCCCCAATAAGCAGATGTCATTCTACTCCGTGAACTGGGATACACTACGGTGCATTACCCTCACTTAATCTCAACCAGCTCAAATATGTTTACTCTAAACATTGCACCAAACACATGTTTCTACACAGAAAAAAAGCATGCATGAACAATATGAACAAACAAGATAAGGTAATTATCTCTGCAGCTGTTGGTAACTTCACCAAATGTGTGCTTTTTGAAGTAAAACCAACTTTAACATAACTTGGTGAGAGAGAAAGCTCTCCTTGAGTCATAATTCCAACCATCACACTGCATTCTTTCATGTGAAACAATGCAGTATTGTCTGCAGTGGGGCATCTTCCAAAGGGCACAGCAGCATGCTCCTCTGCTCATCACATGAACTGAAGTTTTTAAAGGGAGAGTGCAAAGAGTACATCTGCACTAAAACAGGCACATCCAGTATGGAATTTCATTGCTAATAGTGTAAACAGAATATTCAGTGTTGCACAAACCGCAACTTCATTCCATCTTAATGTCTAAGAGTTACACCCAGTCTCACAGACAATCTCAAGGCAAGAACAGCACCGCCGTTCTGATCTTTCAATGTCATGATATTTCTTTAAACGTTCTTCCTGAAAAGAGTAAATGGCCTATATTAACTTGAGAAACGTTGTATATACTTCTGCTCCTCTATACAGCATGAACTAAATTCTGAAGAGCAATTGCAAATTCAACATTTCAAGCTTTTTGAATTTGAATATTTCATCAGCATGCAAGATTCTGAAAATAGGATTACGAATAAATGGGTACTGAATGAACAAAAATGATTTCCTCGATTTGAATTGTTAGTTAATTTTAAGTCGTCTCCTTTTTGTGAAGTTTTCATGTTTTTCTGTCTTTTTATGCAGAGGGACTTGACCGGTACCCCCTTTGTAAAAAAAGATGTTAAATCTCAATGGGATTATCTTGGATAAATAAAAAAAATATATCCTCATTAAAACTGCTGGCCGCTGTTAGAGTCATGCCATGGTTCATTAGTTGCTACAGGTTATATTAGAAGACGATAAGGTTTATTATATCAGCTTGTTAACAATCTGATATTATGCAGATGTAACACGGCTGTCGTATCAATGTGCATAAACACCTGGGTGGATACAATATGAACATATGCACAGTGACAGTGCCATCTAGAGCACCATTTCAAGGTGTGCAATGGTGTATCATACTTGGCCTTTGTTTCGTTATATTGGCTTAAACTTGGATGTGTGATTTGTCAATGATTTGATCATTGCTAGACAGCTTGCCAAAGATCTTGTTAAACAGACCTGTAGTAAACTCAAACAATGCCATTCATGACTGGCTTGGCCTTTTTCTATAAATATCTCATCTAAACAAGACAAACACTGATAGTGGAGGTCAAGAAAATCAAAGCAATTTGTTCCTTTGTCGCATTTAATGTTTGAATGTTATTGGAGATAAGTAAAAGTTCCTATTGAGAATAAACAAAGGACTAATTCATGTTGGGTCATTCTGAATTTTGCACAGGCTGAGAGTGGGTGGCATTCAACTGTTATGCCATGGACGAGTGTAACAGAAACAAAGAGGGCCCAGGACTCCATTTCAGGCAGGATCTGTGCAGCAGATCTATTCAAACAGGCTGTTGTGCACAACATCCTTATTAAATAAATACATAATCATATCTACTGTAGAGATTTAAAAAAAAAAAGATGTAAACAATAACAACCAACAAACTATGTTTTGTAATCCAGTGAGAGGTATTCATTGGTATTCACGGTCAGTGCGTTGGCTTCAGTGTGGTAACAAAGGCAACTCATTATTCCCTGGCCCATGGATGTTAGCCATATTGTCTGTTTTAGCCCTGTGAGGCAGAAAGCTTCCATAAAACATCCCAGAATCCTAAGACACACCCGCTCATTGGCAGGACTAGCTCTCTGGGCATTAATGTGGATTTTCCTCCCGCTTTATTGCATCTAGTGGGTGGATATCTTTGAATGGCATCCTTTATCTTGATTTTCTAGCACTGGAGATCTGAGTGGGCTCCTTGAAGGCAGCATAATGTAGACTAATTATATATTTTCCTTTATGAAGAAAGATGTGCTTAGGGCCTCAGTGTACTTAGAAGCCTAGTTGTTGTGATAAGTCACAGCAAAACCAAGTGACTGTCACTATGTTTCAATGTGACATGCCCACTTGCTTCCAGAGTCTACGTTTGGCCAGCCATGATTTTCATCTGTAGACTCATGAGAGCAGCTGTGTCCTTGGACCGCCTGCATATTTGGAAACAGCTGTGGGGATTCACAATACCTTAACTAAATCCACATTCTGCCCTGAGGAAAGCCAGCCATGTGAGATCATGGTTTAAGGTGTGTCCAATTAGCGGGGCCAGCTTTAAGGATCTTTAGATTGAGGAATTACAAAGAATTGTTGTTGATTATTCTGATTATTGCCTTGAAAAAAGAAATCTTCTAAAAATTACTTCTCCAATGACCACAGTAGAACAGAAGCAAAGAAACACTTTGTAATTCTGTGAGGACTACCATGTGTTAAATACTGACCCATGTGTGTTAGTGACGTCTCTGCTTGGAGAACAGCCAGCCCAGTGATTCTCGCAGATTCAGTATTTGGATAACAAATGTAGCATAGCTTAGGGGGTCACATGAAGTCTTCACATATGAGTGCATTTGGAAAAGTGAGATACAGCTAGTTTACTGGCTCACAATATAAGAAGCCACAAATAAAGCAGGGAACACGTGCGTTCCCCCCATGCCCCAGCAACTTATGGAAGACTGCGGTTTACTTTTCCAAATAATAGTCAAACCACAGAGAGATTTAGGTTGTCTGCTGCGCTCCATTGCCAAGGAGTGTGGCTGTGCTCCTAGATTACACAATGCTTATGAAATATGATTATTCGTCATACCAAGAGAATGGTTTTCTGTTTCTTTTTTTTTGTATACTTGCACATGATGATGTGTCTGAATGCTATTTTTACAAATGGGTAAACCACAATATACAGAAAAGGACTGGAAACTTTGCATATAGCTTTCATGAAATACTGGATTGGAAACTATCATGTGTTCAAATTCTCTGTCATCTTTAATTTAAATCTCAAAAATGTAAAAGAGCTCCTCTGGATACCAGAGGAGTGAGTGGTGACTCTGTAAAAAAAGCTCTGGAAACTCACTCCCCCTCTTTTTAATGATTCCATCCACTGAAACTCAAGCAGCTGACATCATTTCTGAGTCCCTGAACCAAAACTGATTCCATCATGTCATATACTCACAGCGCTTTTTAATGTGATTCTCTCTGACTATTGGACATGACGAATCGGTATTTTATAGAATATCAGTTTCAAGCCCAGTGAACGCATGATTTCCACAAGAAAAACGATCAACAGACTCATCACAAAGTCAGAATGTTTTGCCTGCTAAATACTTCCCATGACCTCTACATGTGGTCAAGGCAATTTCTCAGTACAACCCTGAGAGCAGGAAATGAGGAGAGTTCAAAGGTTGAAACGTCTGCAGCAACTGTGACTTCACCAAGATGTACTGAGTGAGAAGAACGCTATTTGAAATTTGCATTATTTTACATGGTTGGCATTATACTTATACCAAATTAACAAATAGGTCAGAAAAAAACTGGTTGCATGCTAACAATTATTGTGTCCAGCACCACAGGGTGGAAGCATTCTATATTCTGGTGGCATTTTGTTGGTGCACATGGGGGGGGGGAGGCCTTTGATATTATTATGTCTAATAAGTGTAAAGTATATTTCCTAAACAATACTTTTAGGACCATGGAGGTGTGGTTTGAATACAGATAAATTACGACTATTATTTCTAAATAATCCAGTAAAAAAAAGCTACTGGACACATTCCTAGTAGGTCTAACAGGTTTTCTCTATAATTGACAAATAAAACACATAGTTATGACAACTGGTAATCTACATACCTCAGACCAGAGCTCCGTGGATGGGGCTGGGATCCATGATCATCCATGACGAAACTCATTGGTTTCACAAAATCGCTCCGACTGGGCATACACAGACAAAAGGCACAATTCATTTTAGTAACAGTTTACATGGCAAATGGTATAAAGGCTACTCTAACCTGCTGCTTTCAAGTGATGCAAACTGGCAAATACTGAAATATGGGCGAATCCCACATGAGGTCATCAGTTTTTCAGTCATATGAACCGTTTTTCCTTCTTTTCTGCTGGATATGCGTGCAAACGAATACACTTATTTACTAATCATGTCTTACCATGAATGTTGTTGGTTTTCGACGCGGCTGTCAACTTCCATAAGTCTTCGCATTGAACAAATTAGTTGAACTCCACTACAAACAGATTTTGTTTCGATAAATGATCCATTATTCCGCTATGAAGTTTCGTCTTTTTTTCACCTTTTACGCAAACCACTCCAGTGTGGTGAAAAGTGTCCCCACCTTCTTTTTAAACTACAAAGTCTGGCATATCTAAAGCATTTTGCCCCCGACACTCTGCCAACTTTTCTCTGCTCCAAAACACTCCATCGCAACATTGAGCTGTAAAAGTGGGGCGTCTCTCGGATCCAGCTTACCTTCCCTCCAGGATCCCGATGAGGCGCCGGCCATACCGTTATCCAGCCCAGCGCCACATCTGGACACACACATTCAAAGCAACACACCAGCACCACCTTGAAAAACAACGCAGGCAAAGCTCCTCTTTCATATAGTTTGAAATATGCTGGATCAAAACTCATCACCGTTGTTGTTTTGTACTTCCTTTTAATAAAAGTTATATATTCATACAGCGACATCCTGTGGCTGAATATGGAAATGACCATTTCCACTTCAGTGTGATACAAATCATTCTGAATCATGAATATCAAAACGGACAATGCATTTAAAAAGAAAAACAACAAATTAAACTCATACACGTATCAAATCTTGCCAAAAGTATGCAGAAACCTGAACAGTACATTCATATGTGATGTTTGACCGTTTTAATCGAAACCCATGGTTATTAAAATGCTCCTATAATATAATATAAGGAGTGGCGTAGTGGTCGTTGATGAGGTGGGTGTACTACTCGGTAGATGGGTTGGCAATAATATATTTTGCTTATATTTTAGCCACAAGAACATTAGTGAAATATGGCACTTGTGTTGGGCAGCAAGATCTGGTTCACAGTCAACGTTCCTGTTCATCCCACAGGTTTAACACCTGTTAAAGTTGAGCTTGGGCCTCTGTGCAGGCCAGTCAAGTTCTCTCACACCAAACTCAATAACATATTTCTTCATGGACCTTGCTTTGTGCACAGGGGCATTATCATGTTGACAGAGGAAATAATCTTCCCCAAACTGTTGCTCTAAAGTTAGAAACGTGCTTTTTTTCTGAAATATCATTGCATGGTGAAACTTTTAAAAAAAACTCACCTTTTCAGTAGCACATACATTTGGAGTTCAGGAACGCAAACTCACAAGCTGTTAAAACAATACAACCCATTCAGTTTCTTGTGGGCTACCTAGATCAGAAAACATGTGATTCAACAAGACATTCAGATTTGGCTCCCCTACCTATGTCACATGACATGTACGTCATGAGTCACATCAAGAAACAGGCGCTAAAGCGGAGCGTTTCAGACAGAGGTGGAATACAGGGATATCCAGACAGAAAGTATGATAATTTTTTCAACATTAAAGTGTGTAATCATGTTCGAGTAGAAACCCAAAATATGAACCTTAAAATGAGCATATGTCCCTTTTAAGAATCCCCGTAGTTGGAACTGAGGAGACTTTAGTACATAAATGTATGCAAACAAGCTTGACCCACATTTTGTCACTTAAGCGTTGTTTATAAAAAAGTTGAATAGAAATAAATATTTGTTGGATTTTAGACAGGTGGTACAGTGCCAGAGACATTGGCATCTGCACAGTAGAACATCTCCTCGCCGTGTGAGCAATCCTGAGGGTAGAGGCCCGTCATGATCAAACCGGTGATCATGACAAACACGCCAATCAATAACAAGATGGTCGGTATCAAGTTTTCACCCTGGAACCAGCGGCCGGGGGAAAGTTTGAGGAAGCACGCAGATGGAATGATGAAGATCAGAGGTGTGGCGCTCAAAACACCCTAGAGTTAGAAGAGAACAACATTAAGGTAAAATTCAACACTCATATGCACGAACCAAAATTAAAATGTAGATATAGGTGCTGCGTTTACATCACTTACATTGAGCTCCAAAACAACTCCCAGACAATCATAGGCCAAAGAGATTGATGCGCAAACTGCAACTATGAGAAACGTTATTGCCACATGTTCCACCTTTGTAAGATCCCGACTGCATAAGACATTGGATAACACCTGAGAAGATGAACAAGAGAGAGGGGGTTCTCATGCACACATTTTCTTTTACATGCCTGCGGAGGACCTGGACAAGCAGCTTTACAGCTGACATTGTTGTACTGGTCCCCACTCAGTGGTTCTGCAAGAGCAACTGGGAGTGAAGTGGCGAGCTTTCCTTTTGTTCCTTTAGTCACAAAGCCACGCCTCTGGCTCAAAGCCTCAGAATACCACTGTCCCTCACATATGTAAACGTTTAGCTGTTAAATTCTTAGGTTGGAGTACGAGAAAGGATCACTTACCTCTCGCGTAACAAAACACTCCAGTGGAAATGTGGTAATAATGCTGAGGCCAAAACAGAAGCGACCAAACGTTGCCAGGTTATCATTTCTGCAGTAGTTCTCAAAAATATCTCCTAAAAAAAAAAGTGGAAGTATATATGAGATCATAAACATACATTTGTGATATTAAAAATAAATGACTGTAGAGGCGTGTAGTTTGCTATTTCTAATATTGCTACCTTGTGTGTAGCCAGTGAAGGTGGTATAGCCAGCAACGGCAAACACAGCACTGATTATTAACGCAGATCCCACAGACGCGTGGGTGACCCGGGACCAGTTTGCTAGCGTGGGGTGCTCCAGAGAACCATAGATGAGAAAGCTGTTGTGGTGGCAAATAAAGGCTAAAGAGACACACAGGGGCGGAGCATAGACATACCATTAACATACATAATAACAATACTTTCATGCTTAAACTTAAACCTTAAATACTAGTTTACTTGATACTTTGTCTGAACCAAGAGGGCCTCTTCCCTAACTGCAGAATGTATTTGATGGTGAACTGATCATATCCATCTCCGTTAAGACTGAGAGACTGCCAACAATGCCTGTCTTAGTTCAGGTTACACAATACTGTATTCCCCATCTAAATTACTTCCTTTGTAGCAGTAGTAGGTATTATTGTCAAGGGCACTTGATTCAAGGCCAACATTTTCACCACAATGTGTGTAAAGGTCTTGGTGGTCTAGACTCACTTCCTCATTCAGAAGGAGATGACAACAGGCCTTATGCTGAATGGGTGAGCTTGTGTATTAAAGCTGTGGGCTTCGGCTCTGACACATTTAATGACATTAAATTAAACTGCTGGAAACAGGATTTTAACCATAAAGTGAGTGTACAGGTTGTGAAACCAAAATAATGAGCTAAATGCTTCACACCCCTTCTGTGTTCATATATAAAATACTGACCCCTCTCAGGTGTATGGCGCTGCATTTGATCTCTTTTCCCAGATAAGGGGATAGGACCCCTTTCACTCTGCATGTGTTCTGAGTTTTGTGGATACTCTGTCTTCGTTTACTTGTTTCTAACATTGAAATGTGTCACATGACGCTCAGTCATCGGCTACATGCGGATAAACTCACCAAAAGACATCACACCAACTGCCTGAATTGCATTCCACTTTGCAAATACCCATGCATTCTCTGTAGGGAGGCTAGAGAGTGATATGCACATTCAGTCATCAAGGAACACAAAAACACATGATTATGTTTGTATAATAGCATTTTAGTTTAAATTAAGGAGGAGAAAAGTGGTTCACACAGTAATATTTTAATTAAAATCCCCATGGATGAGTAAATTGCTGATTATTCATTCATACATTTGGGGTCCAAAGGTAGCTGCTCTGATGATTACAGTGATGAGGATGGCAAATGTCAGCACCATTGACATGAAGGACACCTGATAACACACACACACACACACACACACACACACACACACACACACACACACACGCAGTTTTAAAATCACTAAATTACACTGACAACCGTGTAATAACCAAACTTACCTTCCCAAGTTTCTCTATGTTTCGATAAAGTGACAGTGGCATTGTGAATGCAAGGGTTGATAGCAAGATCACAAAGTGACGCTCTGCAAGTATGTGATCTGGACCAACTGTAAGCAGAATACATGACAACATATACTTGAATCGTATAGATGCACTGAATATGTTAACATGTAGGATTTATTGCACGGTGTCGCTTGTCTTTTATCTTAGATGGAATACACTACATGCAGCATACCTCCTGGTATTCTCTGAAATACTTTGGTCAGTGTGTCAGCAGTTGTGATGTTGTAGCTAATCATTGCTGAGGAAGAAAACAGAGGAGAAGTATCATTCTAGTATTCATGTATGCAGTATTATTTGGAATGAGAAAAGAAATAATAAAAATAGAATATATTATAAACCGTCATTATTTGTCAGACTGCACTGGAATTTACACAGAAAATATGTTATTCCGATATATTCAATTTTGAAAGTATTGCATGAATTAAACAACTCACCAATGAAAGGATAAAGGAACTGCAGTCCAGACAAAATCAGAAATCCAGGGAAACCGAATGTGCTTTTCACCAGTGACTGATAGCTGTTTGTCCCGGACAGGTTTCCTCCTTTAATTAGTAAGATGATTGAGTAGTCTGCCAATAAATGCAAAAACAATGTTAATAGTTTGCTTATTTGATCAATCCATGCCTCCATAATTTAAAACAAATGACACCTTTCATATATACCCACCTGTGATGAACCCAACAACTACCAACAGCAGAAGGCCAAAGGGGAGTCCAGCCTGGTTCAATGCATATGGTAAACCTAGTCAAAAAAATTGATACATAAACATATATATATATATATATATATATATATATATATATATATATATATATATATATATATATATATAGAACTGCATTTTAAAGCAAAAATAAGTGTTACAGTTATAACCTAGAATAATTCTTTAAAAGGCCGTGTTGATGCTCTGCTGTTCTGTGTTTTTCGCGATAATGACTCAGGCATTTTTTGAGGATGAAAGAGTTAAAGGGGATAATGGGGGGGCAACAGGCGCCGGTCATATGATATGGAGGGTTTACCACTGCAAGGCTCGAGTGGTATGAAAGCTTCTCTTTGTTGCACAAAAAAAATACTATTACATTATTTTACTGAATAATCTCAGGATTTGGATTGTTAGAACAACACTTTTCATTCATTTAATCGATGGCACATAATCAAATGATACGTTCGTCATGCAAAATTGGCTTCTTGAATTGTGAAATGGATTTACCTATTATTCCAGATCCTATAATGGAATTGATGAAATTAAAAGACGCAGATATCATTGAACTTCTTGGCTCTCCCGGCGCTTTTTGTGGGGGAATCAATGTGGTCCCTTCTTCGTTGTTTAGCTAGAAAATAATAAAACGGAGCAGTATAGAAACAACAACTGTCCGCCTGCTGTTCGTGTCCTCCAACAATAGCATCACTTACCTGCTGAGCCATGTTGGGCACCTGCTGTTCGCTGATGAGGTTCCTCTTTGTCCACGTCTCCTCCTCAGTGTTTAACTCTCACATGTTTGCGGTGAACAAGGCGAACTTTATATATACATACTAAAAAAGCCTGTCAATTCCACCGAACTAATGTCTTGAAACATATCAATAGCACCCCCTGTCGGTCGTATACTATTCTCTGGGGTGAAATTGGGTCTACAGCCCAGCAGAGCTAAGCTCCTCCCCCTGACATCCAAATAGCCCCCTGGCACCTTTCAGACACTGTCCTACACTGTCCGACCTAACAGAGCAGGCTCCTTTGTTTAGCGCAATCAAAGAAAGATGATGGTGTGTGTGTATATATATATATATATATATATATATATATATATATATATATATATATATATATATATATATATATATATATATATATATTGGCTTCGTGCAAAGATGTGTCTATTTGTATGCATGGACATGACTTTCCATGTATTTCATGGACCTAAAATTCAACTGAGAAAAAAAAATGCCACTGTATTTTTTTTATAATATTGTCTGTTGGGACTTCACAGTTCTTCAAGAAGCTGAATGGAGGTGTAGGTGAATGAAATGTAGTGTGTTGCATTACAAATTACATAAAACACATCTTATCAGAAACAATGGAATTGCTCTGGAGAATCAGCACCAACAGAACACTTCATACTGAGGAAATAGTCCTTATGAAAAGTTTAGTCTGAGCCCAAGTCTTTGACTAGGGCTCCCTCTCCTCATAAATCCCAATTTAACAAGAGACACCTGTATGCATTTCATGTGATGATAATCAGCAGATGTGTATTACATACTATAATTTGAACACTGCAGCAGACAGGTGCGTATACAACTAACTTCTGGGGAATTGGTTGCACTTTGGCAGTTGATGCAAAAATAGCATACACGGAAATTAAGAATTAAAGGATTTAAGGATTGTTCTGCAAAGCTGACTAATAAAAAGGGCCCCTTTGTTCAGACACGGAAATTATTAAAGTTAAAGGAAAGAATTCAAGACATAATGTACGGCAAGAAATAAATTACTGTTTCTCGTGTGAGAATTAAGGACATTTATTGGTGATTTTCAGTCACTATAGGTCAGATTTTTCTGTCTGGTTTTCTTATAATAAAATAACAACATATTAATGTTGTGTAGACCACCATGAACATATAACAGCTGTTATATATGTGGATATGTTAATAGCTTTGTAGGCCACACAATAATATATGGAAATAACAAGTTATATAAGCAGACATCAGTTAAGCGTTGCCATTCTATGCAGTAGTGAATATGCAATACCCTGTTTAAAACACATTATGTAGTTGTAAGCATATGTACGACCATTTGAGGTGTTTATTAATGTACAGTATGTGTTGTACTACTCATCCATTCGTTATTTGTTAATAAAAATAATGTATTTGTTTATACTTCAGCTATGGATGCTTCATATGTGGAGTTTAATTTGTTGACCAATTCATGAATAAATACCCAAGAAAGATCCTTAATTTGCTATCAACTGCATTATTCAGTTGTGTCTTGCACATGTTTATTAACTGCTAATAAATGTCAAAGAATACAATACAGACGTTGTTTGTTTAGATTAAAAGGTATTTTAATATTTGTCTAATATTGTGTACATGTACATTTTAGGAATCAACCTTTATGGTCTGTTTAAAAAATATATGTAAACCTAAAACTGTTGAATCTTTAAATAATTCTGTCCAATACATACAATGGTTCCGTTTTGATATTTAATAATTTGCTCTACATCTCAATTCATGGTCTGCCATACGATACAAAAACAATTTGGTTAACTATGTCAGGATTCTGTACAGTTATTTGAAGCACTACTTCAATCCGATTCAATTCAGCTCCTATTCGATCCGATTCACTTTTTATTCATAGTATTCTCATGACGTGTCATTTATTTCCTAAACCAAAATAGACATCGGTTGGCTGTTTTACACTCTGGAAACGTTGTGCTCGCCCACTTTGCACTTAATTCAAAGTCATGACAGTGCTGTCCAAGTCCACCAGGTGGTATCAGACTCAAGGTGAATGTCCTGCTCACAATCAAGTCCCTCACCCAACTTCATACAATAAATTATTACCTATATGCAAAACACAAGGCAGATACAGATATACCTCTGAGATCCGCTTATGCTGCCATGTGATGGGTTCTTTTCTCGCTGACTGTGGGACAGTGACCGGCTGTTGTTGTAATGTTTGTTTGAATAACTGATAGCTCCTGCAAACTCTGACCACCCCATTTTACGCACACACATCCAGAGTTGTGGCTTTAGCTTTTAGTTCCGGATACACGTCGTTTAGACTCCGGTCCCGAAAATTACGCACACTAATGTCCACCACATGATCCTCTCCACTGCCATGCATTGATCTCTGCCCTCACTTGGTACCCAGGAACATCCGGAAGCGGCAGTACAGTAGCCTACCCCGTCCTTACCGCGCGCAGGGGCGGATGAAACAAACTCTCTCTCTCTCTCTCTCTCTCTCTCTCTCTCTCTCTCTCTCTCTCTCTCTCTCTCTCTCTCTCGTGGTTTTGCAGTTGGGATCGTGGAAATTACCAGTGGAAGAAGCGTCAAAACAACTGAAACGGACGGTTGTTTATTTTAAACAACATTTTGAACACGCTGAGGCTCTTCCACGCCAATTGTATTGTTCACCTGTCGAGGAGGGAACACTAAAGGTGAGTTACAATAATATCTTAAAGTTGTTTGTGAGGGCCTGACTTCTAGAGAAATTGGGCTGAAATGTAAAACGCCTGTAGCTAAGAATACAACTTGTAACTTTGCGTTTCTATCTACCTATCTATCTATCTATCTATCTATCTATCTATCTATCTATCTATCTATCTATCTATCTCTGTGTGTGTGTGTGTGTGTGTGTGTGTGTGTGTGTGTGTGTGTGTGTGTGTGTGTGTGTGTGTGTGTGTGTGTGTGTGCGGCATTATGCTTAAAGAACTGTGCCTATAGGGGTTTCAAACTTATGATTCAGCCTCTGCGTATCACATTCTATCAAATTGAGAAGTCATTTTTGATGATGGTTTGATGACCTGTATGGGAAAAAACGTGATTGATCAGTATACTTCATGTGGGTATTGAGTGCAAATTATGGGCTACAATATGTAACAAGTTAATGGACATGGCAGCAATTATTAGCCCACACATCTTCTGCTTCCTGCTTGCATGACTGTCAACATCATTATTAGATTGCTGTCAATTAGAGATTAGACTGTCCTGTTTTCTCTCTCTCTCCAGACTGAACACACACACACACACACACACACACACACACACACACACACACATGCACGAACACACAACAGAGCACCAGCTTGTATGTAAAACCGCAAATTTAATACAGAGAACTATGTTCTCACAGCTCTTCATCAGCGTTTGCCAACGCCCTGGATGAGCGAGATCTGGTCCCTGATCCTGCACTCTGAGAGCAAGCATTAGTTGTGAGCTATTAGGAGCTTTGAGTGTGTTTGTCCCTTAGGAGTCCACAGATACAGAATTGTGATCACTCTGTATAAGTCTTCTTTGCTTATAGGATTTTTGTTGTGAAAAAAGCCTTGCGGACCGTAGCAGTGACTGAGCGATAAAGAAATGCAGAGATTCTCCTGGAACATTGTATTTCACCTTATGTCCCTTTTTTGACCCTTGTAAATGTCTGCTTGACTTTATTTTCTAAAGTTTGGAGCTGACAGGGTGGTTTGAAGTCTGTCAATTTTAACAAGTGGGAAAAATTCTGAAGGCACCAGACTGGAGGTCGAGGCAAGAGAATGTTCCTGGTGATAATGTTGGCCACTTTGATCTGCAAACACTCTGTATCATGCCTTGCATTAGCTTATTCATCACAATGATATTTCAGTTTTGGAAAATGCTTTTTCTTTAACTGTATAACCAACATATTTATGATTTAACCCCATTTAATGTCAATGGAATTAGGTTTGTATACATCTGTCAGACACCTAGAGTAGCTTTACCTAATAATAGTTACTTTATCTGGAAGCTAAGAAGAAATAGGGTACAGTATGACACCAATCTTGTACCTAATCAAAGTACTAAGAAAACTTTTGAGGTCAACAAAATTCAGTTACATAACAAGCAGCAATGCACATTAAATGTTCAAGCTGAGCTTGTATTTGTTACTGTGTGAGAGTGTAATATATTTGAAGGTGTATCAGGTGGCCTAAGGATGAGGCCACTCATCATTTAAAGCAGGACACAGTCCAATGTATGGCGAATAGCAGACACCAAACTAATGCTTTGACAATATGTTCCAGTGAGAGTTAAGGGAAACAAATGTATCCATTTTAGGTTAGTCGGCACAAGGTCACGATGCTGACAGGTTGCAGATAAATTAAAGTGGGACTATCTGAAGCTTCAAAGTGGCAGCTCATATCTCAAGTTGTGCGTAATGAGTTGGGAACAGATTGACAGAATAATGCATGCCTCTTCAGAGGTTAGTCCATGCAGGTTGACCTTGTTAGGTGAACATCAAACATTACATGTATGTATTTAATGAGACACTATGAGAAGGTTTCTTGTTGTGGTTTCAATGTTGCTCCTCAATTGTTCAACTGTTCCTTTTTTCACGAAAACTATATTGCATTCCTCTAATAGTTATAGGCTTGAGTTAACCTTAAGCCTATAACTACGCTTGTGGAATTATATGAAGGGACAGCTGTCTTTTAAGATCATGGACATCAGAGGTACGTTACTTGACGCTATGGGCATCATTGTTATTCACTCATAAAGACCACAGCAGAGCCGAGTAGTTGTTGTTCATTGTGCACAACTGCTGTCCAACAATACCAAAATCCTTTGATCAAAATCCAAATCAAAGCAGTGCCTACTTGCCGTTTGTAATTTTTCTCTTAGTGTAAACCTGACCTTGAACTAGACATGCAAACAATGCCGGACATATATTAAACGTCAAGGTTTTTTGTTTTTTTTGCTGGAATTACATCACACATGTATAACCCAGTGCTGTTGGCAGTTGATTGACCAGTGTGTTTGTGATTGATTTCTTGCATCACAGACACACCGTGTGGACGTATTATATTACACTATTACATTCAGGCCAGGCAAAAGCTCTCAGTGGCCGGGCACCCAGAGAGATGCAGTGCAGCCGGTAGTGCATTCATATTTAATACTGCATAGGTCTGCCTAACACATCATACCAGTCAGGCCTATTAGCAGGATGAATCTATTCTCCTTTGGCTCAGTGCTCTAAGGGAAAGTAGACTTATTTGATTTTGAAGGATGGCATAGGAGCCAGATTCTCACCTATAATTGATCATTGTCATGTCAAATATTTTATCTGCAGATAATTAGATCTAATTTTACCATAGCTGGCATGAGTGTAGTTGCATGACACCCATCTCTATGAACATTACACCATGCCACCTCCTGAGATGATGATCTCTCGCCAAATAACAGAACCACACCCACCTTCCTCTCCTCTCCTCTCCTCTCCTCTCCTACCGTCTCCTCTCCTCCTCTCTCCTCTCCTCTCCTCTCTATTTAAAGCAGTTATAATCTGCCAATCAAATTTTGCCTCCAGACTTTTTTTTTCTTCCAAAAAACAATAACATTTCATAATGGAAATAACTCAGATATTAACCTCCAATCAGAGCTCATTATCTGTTCTGACCCCACAGGCCTTTCTCATGTTAGTGGCTAGCTGTTCACTCTGAAGGCGCAGGATGAAAAGATGGCACAGCTGCTTGTACCACCAGGTCCAGACAGCTTCCGCCCCTTTACTCGTGAGTCCCTCAAAGCCATCGAGAGACGTATCACAGAGGAGAATGCAGAGAACGCCAAGAAGCCCAAGGCCGAGAAGAGAAAACAAAGTGATGAGAATGAGCTCAAGCCCAGTCGTGACCTGCAGGCGGGCAAATCCCTCCCTCTTCTGTATGGGGACACTCCTAAAGGCATGGTGTCGACACCGCTGGAGGACGTGGATCCCTACTACTGCAATCAGAAAGTACGTCTGCTTGATTTCAAACTTGAGCATGAAGTCTAAACACACATTTAGCTTTTTCTTAACTGTGTTAAGACGTAAATATTATTTGTTGCACCTAAATGAGGATTCTCTCATCTGGAACTGCATGCAGCTGTTAACCAGGAGCGTTGAATTTTAGATAACAGGAAGACCAGGACAGTAAAAAGATGTATATGACGTTCATCAGCAATATACAAAATGTGATCAGTGATCATCAAGTACTCTTTGATTAGTAGTTGGAAGTGGCCGTATGATACCATCATTTATTATTTGTGCAAACTATAATTAGATATTGCAAGTCAGCCAAGAAGTCTTTTTTCTTTCTGTCAGACTTTTATAGTATTAAACAGAGGAAATGTCATCTTCCGCTTCAACGCCGCTCCTGCCTTGTACCTCCTGAGCTCCTTCAACCTTCTTCGAAGAATATCAATAAAGATTTTGGTACACTCATATCCTTTCAGGTAGATCATAATCTGATAAGCATGAGTCATGTTTATGTTGAGCCCATAATACTATCCTATCCTATATGAACAGTTTCCATTGACAATTTTTGTGAGATTATGATCAATTATATAAAAGAGGTGTTAATTCCCGAATCAAATAAGTGGCTTCCTTGACAACTACCTGCAAATTGTTCAGTATGGTGATCATGTGCACTATCCTCGCTAACTGTGCAGTTATGACACTGAGTGGACCTCCTGAGTGGGCAAAGAATGTAGAGTAAGTTTCCCACAAATTACACATTGAAGTCCATACTCTGGATATATAAATATGAAAACGCAGTTTTATTTTTCATTTTTTCCAACAGGTACACATTCACCGCAATTTATACGTTTGAATCCGTCATAAAAATTTTAGCTCGAGGGTTCTGCATAGGGAAGTTCACCTTTCTAAGAGATCCCTGGAACTGGCTGGATTTCAGTGTGATTGTCCTGGCGTAAGTACAGTTACAATAATGTTTGAATGTTCTTCTTTTCCCCATGTGTTCCTTTGTTTGGACAACGAACCAGTTGAATGTTTTACTGGTTTCACTGTTGGTAACAAAAGCAACAGTTTTGTCAAAATGTGTTACTATTTGTTCTAACTCACAAATGCTCCAACTTCTATTGGACACAGGGTATTAATCTCCTCCAATCACGAGCACACATTTTCCTACTGAATATATGTATAAGCGTAGCTGGCCAATCAGGACATGCCTACCCGAATGTGTGCGGACCCCACAGTATACAAGACCCCCCTGTCTGCCATCACACTCTATACACAGGGTGGCCGGCTTTGCTCAGTGGGGTGAGTGTCAAGGGCATATGTACGCCGATAACTTGGTCTTGTCTGCAGGGGTATTTCTAGAGAGATTCGATTTCTTTCCTCTGTCAGAAAGATTCGGGGGTTAGACCAACAATTTTCCCGGCTAAAGCCCAATGCTGACAACGCCACTGCTTGTCAGTTCATACTGTTCTCTGTCTTGGACATGGCTGGCTCCTTTTCAGGGTTTGTACGACACAGGACTGCTGTGTCAGTTGTGTGTCAACATGTCTCCGTGCTCCTTGATGAACCGTGCAATGTGTTGTTGGCTGTGAGCTGATCGTCTTTTGACCCATGCAGAGTTCAGGCCATGGCTCTACCCGGTTCAGTTGCGTACGACCTGGGTTGGCTGGGGCCCCCTACTTCTCCTCTGTGGCGACCTAGATTATAAACACAAAGGGCTGTGGCGACTAACCTTTAGTCGATCACAGTCAGTGTGGTCGATCACAGACAATGTAATGTCAAGGTAGAGTGTGCATTCAACAGGCTTCACCCACTGAACCCATAGAGTCCAGTAGAGGGCAGAGCCTGTGTGTGATAGAACACAGGTTACGATATGGTAACCCTAGTTCTGTAAGTACAGATGTACCCTGCTCGCTGAAGAGGGTGTATGATAGTTTGGCAGCAATGTGTGCTGCATTATATACTGTGGGGTCTGCACATTTTCTGGTAGATGCATCCTGGTTGGCCGGCTGCCTGCTTGTGATTGAAGTAGAGTTTTACCCGTAGAGTCCAGAAGTGGACTCAGAGAACTGTGGCTACAATGTTATAACTTTCATTGCTTATTATTTATATATATTACCAGTTATTATTAAGTTCAAATACATTTTTGTAGGTATTTTTTATATTTCTTAGTGTAAACAAATCACAAACTAATACCTCCCTGTAGCCCATTTGTTCCTACTGAAGACGTCATTTGTTTCAAAACAACTCACATATAAATTGTCTAATTAAAAAAAAAGGCTGTATAATGTTCTAAAACAGCTGGACATTGGACAGAGATTTTGAACAAACATGTCTTAAACAGAAGTTAATAGTGGATTTTTTTAAGCAGCACCATTTTCAGTTGTGGATTAATACCACGACTGAAAACAAGGATAAATATGAAACTGAATTAAAATTATACCTGATAAACAAAAAATAAATCTGTGTTGAATTGACATTAAAAACACTATTTGTAAGCTTGTTTACAAGATATTTAGCTAAGGCTAATCTATAATGAGAACCATAAAGTGCATTCTTGGAGGGATGGGAAAAATAACACTGAATATAATCCTGAATGGAAATGCTATTGATTCTTCAGCCCATAAACTGGTTGGTTTGGTTGGTGAGTCATAGCAGCAGCATTGCTGATAGTCATTGCAATGAAAGAACATGTCACCCAGTGCAACAATGGGGTAACTTGTGTGTTTTTAATCAATTCTGTAGAAAAAGGCCTATGGTACAAAGGAACTTGTTGGTGTTGGTCTTTTTATGGGATTTGTTGACAATAAGAACAATAAAGAATATCCCCAGGCTTATCCTTTAAGTTTGTATCACATGGTGCATCTTATGCTCATCATTGTAACTTCAATATTGTTTTACCTTCACCAATGTGCATGCCTCAGTGTATACTTGTTCTGCTTCATCTGATACTGTTTGTACAAAAATGAAATTAACATTGTCTGCTTCAATCTATGTTGCATGTATTGTATCAATATCCCATATTAATTCTAAGTTTCCCTGCAGGTATGTAACAGAGTTTTTAAACCTAGGCAATTTTTCAGCACTTCGCACATTCAGAGTGCTAAGAGCTTTTAAAGCTATTTCAGTTATCCCAGGTAAGCATTAGAAGCAAGTGCATGTTAGTTAGCTTCTTGCACAATTTTCCCCGGCTGCCCCTCAAACTCCCCTCCTGCTGAAACTGTCATGACACCTTTCCCACCTTCCCACCTCCTTATCACAGATCGGTCACAGAGTTGTTTCAGCAATCTGAACATCCACAATCTGAAAAACTAACTTGGGTACCCCAGTGTCAGATCTTCAGGTCTTAAATTGATCAGTTCCTGAGTCCAGCTGTTTGAGTCTAATGCACAGTGTAGCCACTGAAATCAATAATCTCAAGCAAGCAGCAAAATTCAAGATTGAATGTGTGTTTTCCCACCTTGGGATCTACAGTGTAATAGCTATTTAGTTTGCTACTCTGTGAGATCTGTGCCATTTGCTTATGTGTTTCTTGCACTATTCCTGGTTAGCCATTTGCTCCTCTTTGCTTGTGGTTAATGAAGGCATCTGTGGTGAGGGTGTATCCCATTAATGTTGCATGTACATCATTACTTACATGCATGATCTTCATTTTCAGTGTTACTGTCCGATTACCAAATTGAGCCTCCATTTTCCCCCAAAAAATTGGTGGCTCAAAAATACTTTTTTTCTTGCATTTCTATTGTTTGTTATTAAAACATTGCGTAGCCTATAGTTGTGAAGGATATTTATCTCATGGCTTAAATTATAGTGGAAATAATAATTAAAGAGGAATGTTTTACTTTAAAGGGGAACTCCTAAAAGTGTATACATTAAAGTATGTGTAGAGGTCTTAAGGAGTACTTTGTAATAAGTGAAAAGGGTATATAAAGTCTATTGTTGCTTTATATAAAGGGAAAGGCGCAAAGTTTGTTAATGCAATATCTCTGGTTCTGCTGCGTTGACCTTTTTGATCAAAATGTTTCATTGTCAGTCCAGCAATGTTACAGAAGTGCATTGCTAAATCGGTGGAGTACTCTTTTAGAGAAAGTGCTCACTGGCATCACTTTTTATTGTTTTCACAAGCCTGCTGTTAACGTTGAGAGTGCCTTTTATTGATACTTTGAGTAACAAGTGATACTGTATCTGACAGGCCTGAAGACCATCGTTGGTGCGTTGTTCCAGTCAGTGAAGAAGCTTGCAGATGTGATGATTCTCACCATCTTCTGCTTGAGCGTCTTTGCCCTCATAGGGTTGCAACTGTTTATGGGCCATTTAAAGCAAAAGTGTGTACGGACACTTGTTAATTCCACCTCATCATACAATGGGACTGACATAAATGGAACAGAAGAAAGCAGTTTTGACTGGGAAGCGTACACGGTCAATAGGAGTGAGTATTTCACTTTCCTCTGTTCTACTTTGTGTTGCCGTTAACTTGATCCTGCTCAAAAAACAGCAACACAAAAATCATCAAAGATATTACCTACGTAAAGAATAAATGAGAAGTTACGTGATTAGGACTACTTGTCATTGACAAAACATTAGAAACTCTAGAAACACCATTCAATAAAATGCCGCCCGCCTACTTCAACAACACTACTCAACACAGCCTAAAAAAAGCCCATAGTTTTGAATTGACACCTTTCTGCCCCAGTGTCAACAAAAACGTATTACGTAGTATATATTACTATAATTATTTTTGTGGCACTCTTGTACTTCAAATTATAATCATATGATATTATGATTCATTGCCTGTCTTGGACTTTTTTGCAACGCCTGCTGACAAAGAAAAGTGTGAATTTCCTTCTTTTCCCATCAGGTAATCATTATTACCTTCCAGGCAAACGAGATCCACTGCTTTGTGGAAATGGCAGTGAAGCTGGGTAAGCTTATTCCCTGAGAAGACTTGATACAACATGTATATAATCCTTGTATGATGTGTCTGTTTCTGCATTAACACAACCATGCAGTGTGTATAGGGGGAAATACGATTCCTTCTGACCTTCACAGACTCTGTTTGTTGCAGGCACTGTCCAGAGGGGTTCACTTGCATCAGAGCGGGAAAGAACCCAGACTATAATTACACCAGTTTTGACTCCTTTGGTTGGGCATTCCTCTCTCTGTTTCGACTGATGACACAGGATTACTGGGAAAACCTCTACCAGCAGGTAAGCAGCGGAACGACTTGATCAACTTTTTCCAGACATTGTATAATACATAGTAAGGCATGAGATTTTCAGTAAACATGTAAATATACATGTATGTATGTTAATGAATGCTTTACACAAAATGAGAATACAGTAAGAGATAAACACATTAATTTATTAACAATTCAAATTCTAATCCAATGTAATATTAATAGAATAATAGAAAAGGTATAATAAACAGCATAACATCTATGACAATATGTCTTGACAATTACGCTGTAGCAACTGGCTTCCTAACTTAAGTCTAGGTGACATATACAGTGAGTTATAATAGTGTATTTTGTGTTATGAATGCACATACTGACCAACTACGTATTTCTAAAATGAAACCTGCATTGTCTTTTTTGTTGCTACAGTGAAATTATTTTTCAGATTGTTTTTTGGGTTCCAAGACAATTTCCTATTTCAAAACAGTGACCTGAGGTGATACTCTGCAGAAGGGACCCCACCTCTAAGATCTCTGATATGCAGTTGCTCCAGTTTTTTAAATGTTATTGCAAGATATTAAAAGGATCGAGGCAAAAATACAGTGTAATATGCGTAAAAATTAAATGCTATGTCAACATATAATTTGACCTGGTGCCAATATATATAGAGAGAAAGGTATGAGCTGTGGTATTTTTAACAGAGGTGTTACATTGCTTTGAACTTTTAATTTAGTGCAGATCTTCCTGTATAGCTCTGTTTTGCATGAAGCTAACTACTTAACCTTGAGTGCCATAATAAGTCTTTTTTTGGTCCTTTGGTTGCTCAGTGATCCTGTTAGAAGAGCGGTGGCTTGTTTAATGTCAGGTTGATGAAATGTTTGAACTCATGCGTGGTGGAGGATGCTGTCTTTGTCTGGCCTGCTTCTCTAAATACATAAAGAGGCAGTGTCTGCTGTGTTAAGGTGGGGCTCTGTCCAAGACAAAGCATTCTCACATTACAATGTTGGTATTAAAAGTGTTCAAACAAACCTCTAAAATGAAGTGCAGGTGCATCTTGGTCAGAAGGAACAACGATGAGTCCGTCTGTGACTCAGGCAAACACAACGTGAATGGCCTTAAAGGCAAATAGGTGTCCTCTGAATAGACTTGTTGTATCAGTAAGCAAACAGTAATACAACACTGCACTGTCTGTAATTGCATTACCTGTTTGGTACAACAAGCTATTTTATGTCAGTGTCTATAGGATCAGTGATCATATTTTGGCCTAATGCTGTCACTACAGCAAAGTTCACAGGTTATTTAATCTATTTCATTACCTTTTATAACATTTTAGCTATATGTTTCCAGAGAGCGTGAATAACATTAGCTAATCTAGACATTATTTCTGGAAATATATTGGTCACAAACAAATGGAGGGACATAAACATCTAAATTAATGCTGCTGCTTTATGGAGCGACAACATCTTAATGATAATTTACTTTGCTTACAATACATAGCAGAAAGCAGAACAATTATGTGAAATTAACTAGTCTGAAACCCAAAAAAGTAAGGATAAAAGAAAAGTGAATAATTATATTAAATATACGTATATTGAATAAGTATACTCCATTGTTTTTCTTCTAGACATTGCGGGCATCTGGGAAGCCCTACATGCTCTTTTTTGTGCTGGTGATATTCCTTGGTTCCTTTTACCTGATCAACCTGATCTTGGCCGTAGTAGCTATGGCCTACGAGGAGCAAAACCAGGCCACCGCGAAGGAGGAGTTGGAGAAGGAGGAAGAGTTTCAGGCCATGATTGAGCAGCTGAAACGGCAGCAAGAAGACGCTCAGGTACAGGACAATCCAAAATTCCCACTGATTCCAATTAAACAACATAAAGTTAGGATGCAGTTTACATTCTGAAATAAAAAATGGCTGATCCCAGTATTGCTAGAGGTAAAATCTGACAGTAGTGTTAAACCAATAAGCAGATCAATAAATGATTCAACAGTTCTCCACCAGAACTTCAGGCTTCAGACCTTAATGTTGGAAAGTTAATGTTACCCAAAACATATTGAATACAAAATAGTAAATTAACTTTGTACTTAATAGCTAAAAGGTTTTATAGAGAGGTGAAATATTTTTGCTGATTTATTAATATGTAAATAGTATTTTACTGTTGTGGTAGAGCCAATTAGGCTATTTTGGATGTAGTTTTTTTTTAATGTATTTTTAATCTGTATATTACTAATATCTCATAACTAAAGCTTCCAAATAAATATAGTTGAGTAAAAACTATAAAATTTCCCTCTGAACTCACAAATGTGTACTACATTATACCATTTTCCTCGGTTGCCAAATGCCAATCAAATTTAAAAGTTGCTGGACAAAAGAGACCTTTTTGTTTGGATTTCTTTACCAGTGTGACTTGCGCCACAGTACGTGGTAATTCATCTGCATCCTAAAAATGATCCCCTACAGACCTACAGTGATTATCATGTTGATGCTTTCTTCCAAATAAGATGCTATCCAGCCATTGTGTGTTTTTTATAACAGATATATTCTGTTTCCTCCCATCCTGGAAGATAAGTCTGGCTGCAGATTGTAGTTAAATGACTTTTGACACTGTTGTGAGCAAAAATTAAACAATTTATCATGAGATGTTCCCTCTTTCCTCTTCTAGGCAGCAGCAACTGCAACTGCTGCAGAGAGTGGGGATGCCAGCGATAAAGTCACTGGCCCTGAGAGCTCCTCTGACACCTCCAAGCTTAGCTCCAAAAGTGCCAAAGAGAGACGCAACAGACGAAGAAAAAAAAAGGAAGAGGAGGGCAAGGTGGCTGATGAGAAGGATCCTAAATCTGAGACACAGGAGAGTATAAGGACATCTCACTGCCGCTTCTCTGTGGATGCAAACCAGCTCAACTATGACATGAAATGCTCATCCGCACATCAGGTTCAGTATTATCTGTCAGTATGATTTGTCTATGAAAACAGCGATATTCCGCAAACTATGTATCATGCCCTGCTTTCAGCGTATTATTTTCCTTGTCAACTTCAAAGACAATATTATGCAGTGCTTTCCCCATAATTTTTTTGTTGTGTGTCTACATTACGGTAATTCTGAATCAGTCAAGAATAATAACATTTAGATAATTATACATTTCATTTTAATACCTAAACATTATTTTCAGTTTACAATCGCACCAAATTACATTTCCATAAACTATAATATTCAATGTCAACCACTCGTATTTCAGAACGACACACACCCTTGATATTGTAGAAATACTGACTCATCTACAGACAGACAGTAACAGTGCTTGAAATAAAATAAAATAAAAGAGAGCACCAGGAGAGTCTGTGATAACTGTTCCGGCAGATATGTTGAAAGTTCTTTCAATAAGAAGACTCGCTGGCTTTCGACAAGCTCTTTGCAGAGCTCTCAAAATGAGTGACAAGCGAGGAGAAGCAAATGGATAGATAATGGGATTAAGTTTACATTACATCCGCCAATAGTTGTGAGCAATTCCAATGTCATACCAAGTGTTGGATTGGTGAATATCTATTATGTGATATTTATCATATTAGCTGACTAATCCTTCACGAGTCGCTGAATCATTTTGTAATTACTTTCATGCATGCAATTTAGACCAATGCAATGTTTCATTCTCTGCTATCACCACGACATTGATTTCCTTCTCATCATAACCGGTATTGTCATTGACATCATTATCATCATCACTATCACCATAATCATCTTCTTCTTTGTCATTATCAACTTCTTATACCAATCATCATCAAGATGCATTTTTTATTTTACAATTTCCCTTCTTACAAAGCTTGTCATTATCCTGAACACCATCATCAACATCACCAGAATCATCATCATCATCTTTTACCTTTTGCTTCTTCATCATCATCATGATCATCATCCTTACCATTCCTAGTCATCACCAACACTTATATTTTGCAGTTGCCTTTCAGTCCTCACCGGCATCATTATGACCATCATCATCCTTATTAGGCAATTTTATCATCACCTCAACACAGAAATCACTTTTATGTCATTTGCCCATATGACGATCGCTATCATCTCCGTTCTTTCCTCTTTACGATCAGCATGTAAACGGAAGAACTGAAGAATATCTTTCTCTCCTAGTCCTTTCTGAGTTTTCGTGGACCCCTCTTCTCATCCAGACGGAACAGCAGGACCAGCCTTTTCAGTTTCCGAAGCCAAGCGCAGGACATGGGCTCAGAAAATGAGTTTGCAGATGATGAGAACAGCATTTTCGAGGACAACCTGAGTCGGAGGGGCTCTTTTTTTCTTCCGAGGGGTTGTGATCGACGCAGCAGCAGTATGAGTCAACGCAGTTTCTTGTCGCATCTCCTACTTTCACCCAATGGGCTCAAGCACAGCTGTGTAGACTGCAATGGCGTTGTTTCTCTCGTGGGTGGGAATTCACTCCCATCGTCACCTGTGGGGCTCCTTCTGCCTAAAGTGACGGTAGATATGGCCTCCACTGGAGACAACGTAAGAAAGGCTTGTCTATCCCAAATAGCCCTATTTAATTTTCTTTAGCCTATAGCCCATAGTTCTATCCATTTAGTTTTTCTTTGTCCTTTTCTCACACTGTGCATTGTACTGGGTACTATCATGTGAAGGATATTGTAACAGTAGCACAAAATTCCAAAAGTACCAAAGTCTATGATCATCCATGCAACAGCTGTCGAAATATTTAACTAAAATCCCAAACTGCAGCTAGCATAAAATGCAAGCAATCAGAAGTGCAGTCAGAGTGCAGAACCCATGCCAGGTGGGCACACCTCAGCTCCATCTCAGCTCCGATTCACAGGCATCACCGCGACTTGAAGCATTTATTTAGGCTTCAAACAATAAAGGTGAGCAAACAGTTTTCCCTGACTGTGTCTCTGGCCGCAGAGCAGCGGCCCAGCGGCAGCTACACACTCAACTGTGTGATCATTTGTAGTAGCGATGAATGAAGACATTTCCCAAAAATATTTTTCAAACTTTGACGATGAATTTACTTATATTTTAACCTCTTAGCGTGCTCAACTTTATACTATTACTATATCTAATTAAGTGGAGCAACATTTCAGTGACACTGAAGGGGAAGCAGCGCACAAGGCTAACCTCCACCCTTGTTAGGCACAAGAGCCATGGTGGATGTAAAGATAACTTATGTGGTAATGCTGTTTTGATGGTCAGAAAAGACAAAAACTAGTGTCTTACAGTTACACTTTTGTTTATTGATCCACACTGGTTGTCAAGCATAACTGTGGTTTCTGACCATCTGACAGGGTGCCAATAGTGTGCCACGTTATCGCGTACTGTTGAGCTTTACTGTACGATTTCCTTAGAAACAAATAACTTTTGAATGCATAATTTCCTTTCAAAGTGTCTTCCTTTTACTTGTACAGCTTTGCATTGTAATTCAAAACACTGACACTTGCATTCACGTTTGTAGCATCTGTATATCCATGGTAAGATGTAACTTATTCTCTGTGGCACATTTGCATCGGTAACAATCGTTTCTATCTCCAGGCTGACACCACTGACTCAGAGTACAGACAGGCCAGCGAAGGAACACACCAGGAGTTTATGGACCTCCTCGAGGGCCCAGAGGCCAGACAGAGAGCTCACAGTATAGTTAGTGTCATAACCAGCACTATGGAGGGTAGGTATCGTACACCATGGCATGAGTATCACATTTTGATTTTTAGTATTGAAAAGATCATTGTGATTTTCAGATGGAAATATTTTTTCTGTTTCCATCAGAGCTGGAAGACTCGAGGCAAAAGTGTCCTCCTTGCTTGAACGATTTTGCCCACACTTACCTCATCTGGGAATGTTGTCCAGCATGGCTGAAGATCAAGAAGCTGGTTAAACAAATTGTGATGGATCCATTTACGGACCTATTCATCACCATCTGCATTGTACTCAACACAATGTTTATGGCCATGGAACATTATCCAATGAGCGATAATTTCTTCATCATGCTGTATGCGGGCAATGTGGTAAGTAGATTGTAATTGTAGAATAATAAAATGTTAATTTTCTGCCCCTATTTGGCAAAATAGTTATGATGTTTATTAATGTTCAGCATTTTGGAATTTTGTTTTTATAAAGATATTCACTGGCATCTTCACGGCTGAAATGGTCCTCAAGATCATTGCTTTGGACCCATACTATTACTTCCAGGAGAAATGGAATATTTTTGATGGAATCATTGTCAGTTTAAGCGTGATGGAGCTTTTTTTGGAAGATGTGGCTGGCATGTCTGTTCTGAGGTCATTCAGATTGGTAAGTCTATGTGTGTCATATAGCTAATATGTTCAGGTGCATTTTGTGCGCCGACAGATTTTAAATGATATGTTTTTCTTTTGTTTTTACAGCTGAGAGTATTCAAGTTGGCTAAATCGTGGCCCACACTTAACACACTGATCAAAATAATTGGTAATTCAGTGGGGGCTTTGGGCAACCTGACGCTGGTGTTGGCCATTATCGTCTTCATCTTTGCTGTGGTCGGTATGCAGCTGTTTGGAAAATACTACAAGGACTGTGTGTGTAAAATCTCGACCGAATGCACACTTCCCCGTTGGCACATGAATGACTTTGCTCATTCATTCCTCATTGTGTTCCGAGTGCTTTGTGGAGAGTGGATAGAGACCATGTGGGACTGTATGGAGGTGGCTGGGACCCACAAGTGCATCACTGTCTACATGATGATCATGGTTATTGGAAACCTTGTGGTACATCATCATCTCTTTTAGTCAATTCATGAGTCCAGCTTGTCTAACCCATGAATGAGTGTTATAGCTACACAAGTTTTGTTGTTGTCATGAAGTACAATAGCTAAAAGAGTACGCAGTCTTACGTGAAGTCATGTCATCATCTGATAGGTGCTGAACCTGTTCCTGGCCCTGCTGCTGAGTTCATTCAGTGCTGACAATCTGGCAGCGAACGATGATGACAGCGATATGAACAACTTGCAGGTTGCCCTTGGACGGATTCACAGAGGCATTGCCTTGGTCAAATCTCTGCTTCGAAGCAGCTGCAACAGTGTCTGTCTCAGGAGGAAGAAGAAAGGGAAGGGTGAGGACAAATCTCTGGATGAGCTCCACAAACCTTTAGGGCCGAATGGTATCCCCAACAGTACCATCAAAGACTTTCCTAAGAACGGAAATGGGGATGTGACCGGAGTGGACAAAAATGGAGACAACAAGTACATAGTCAGCAGCAAGAGTGATGATTCTATAATGTCTTTCATCAACAATCCCAGTCTGACTGTCACAGTTCCTATTGCTGTCGGAGAGTCTGACTTTGAAAACCTCAACACTGAGGACTTCAGCAGTGCCTCGTCGGATGCAGCAGGATGCCATGTGGTAAGGATGCTCTTGTGGATTGGTCCATTTGGTCTCTCAGAGTGCCTTTAAAACCTTTAAAGTTGTTACAGCTATGTCACTGACGTTAATGATGTGTGATAGATGACCATGGATTTCAATGTTGGTTGTGGTTCTTGACAAACATATCTGTTGTTGTGGCTAAGTGGTTTGATCTGCCGTAGTAGTCACGTTGAAGCACTTTGCCCATAGTCCATGGAAATGAGGTATGAGCGTGTGATGTGGCGTTTTCCCTGAATATCCTATATACCATGGCCCTTTAACGGGGAGAGGCCATATAGACAGGAAAATGTAGATTACATTATGTGCCATTTAAGCCTGAGTGCTTGGAAGCTGAATCCTCCTCTTAGGGGGGCTCTTTGTGCTTTGCACTGGAGGAAAGCTCAGTGTGAAAGGAAAAAGATGTCTATATGATTCTTTTTGCTTTACTATGTGAATTTACTTTTTCAAATTTGGTATCAAATGAAGATTTGTAAGTAAAGTTGTTCCTGCTTGCTTGCTGCTTTTTTGCAGATGCTCTCAATGTTTTAGAAGAATTTTAAGTTTTCTTTCATTCTCTGGGGTTTTGAGATTTTTGTAATTTTGCAATTGCAAGGCATTACCTAACCAGGATATGTGTCATTTAAAAATAGCATAGTGGTTTTCTGATTTCAGCCCATGAATACATAAAGGCTTTCTGCAAACCATGCGTTTAGATATTGCAATCACACTAAAGGAATAGTATATGTAATGGTCCACAGTTTACTTGTGAGTTTGCTGAAGTGCATCTGACAGAAATAGAATGGATGGGTTGAAACACAAACCATCAACACATTGACTTTAGTGCTCGCAGTATACTTACATGCTTACATCATTCCCTGCAAGACATCAGCTGATCCCAGGCCAGCCAAGTGATCCTGCATTCTCCAGGAAAGCATTCAAGCTGTTTGCATCTCCCAGCTATGAGGAGACACGCCCTGTAGAAAGCAATACTGAGGGAGAGACCATGTGGCTACTGCACAACACCGCCAGGCTGCAAATCTCTTATGATACTTAGATCATTCTGACTTATTAAATATATTTAGTTTTATATATTTCAAAGAACTGGCTGTATACAACAAATACTGTGCTTATTTTGTGTGTCTCTAGATGGCAAATATTTGACAAGTGTGATGTTGGCAGACAGTTGTATTTAACCTTTTAAATAACTTATGTAATAAAAAAAAAGTAAATCTCATCATGTTTGGTATAATGTCCTGTCTTTGAGAGTCTGGTATCTTCTATGAGAGACAATACTAGCAGCTGTAATGTAGACTTTTAATTACTTTCTCTGTTGACAAGCACTCAACCGGTGTTCTGCTGTCAAGCCAATGAGGATGTCCGAACGTTTTTCTTTTTATCATTATTATTTAGACATGCAGATGCTTTTTCATTTTAACATTTAGAGATTGAAGATCTTGGGGTTTTATGACTGATGTTGATGTTTTTGAATGAAAATAACTTATTTTTGAAGAGATATGGAGTGGATGAATTGTGTTGACAGACAGGTACTCAGCATGCCAGCCCCTTATATTTGCCATGGCTCTGTTATGTTTGCTCATTGAACACCGGTTTTATTTGGCTTTATCCACAGATTGTAGAGGACGATGGCCAGCTCAGCTCCTCTGAGGGCAGCACAATAGACTTTGGGCCAGGCGGGGAGGGAGGAGATTCTGTAGACTTTGAATTGGAAGAAGCTATGGAAACTGACGCCTGCTTTACTGATGGTGAATACTATATAACCACCACTTAACCCTACTATGGCCTTGGTGTTAATCTAATACTCCATATTACACTGACTGGTAAATCACCATCTCCCCTTTGTCTCTACTCAGGCTGTGTGCAAAAGTTCCAGTGTTGTCAGGTAAATGCAGAAGTGGGCTGGTGGAAGGTGTGGTGGATGCTGAGAAAGACCTGTTACCGGATCGTGGAGCACAACTGGTTTGAGAGCTTCATCATCTTCATGATCCTGCTTAGCAGTGGAGCACTGGTAAGACGGGAAGACAAATGTCGATACAGTTGTTTTTGAACACCTGATTTATTTGGGGGCTCTCATGTATTTACATATTGTGTCTGGCATCTCTCGCCAGGCAGTAGATTCTAAAACTGTTGTTTTTAAAGAACATTTTGTTTTTTTATTAGCGCAGTCTAACAAATATAGAACAGTTTTCATTCTCTGTAAAGTAAGGTAAGGATGTTAAATAAGATGTATTTACTTTGTATTTGTATTCATATGTGCAATGAATTACTCACTGTCTTCTTCACACATCCAGGCATTTGAGGATGTCTACATTGAGAAGAGGAAGACCATTAAAACAGTGTTGGAATTTGCAGACAAAATCTTCACCTACATCTTCATTCTGGAGATGTTACTGAAGTGGGTGGCATATGGATATGCCAAGTATTTTACAAATGCCTGGTGCTGGCTGGACTTTCTCATTGTTGATGTAGGTAGAAACACCTCTGCTTACTCAGAAAGACACGTACACTTTAAGCAATGCTTAGGTTGCTGGTTCTTAAGACATTTGTTTGTGCATGTTTTATAGGTCTCACTGGTCAGTATGACAGCCAATGCCATGGGATATTCTGAACTTGGTGCCATCAAGTCTCTGAGAACCCTGCGAGCTCTGAGGCCACTGAGAGCCCTGTCACGGTTCGAAGGCATGAGGGTAAGAGTCACTGGATTGACACTGTCACCAGCTCACTGCACTGGTACAGAGTAAAAGTCTGCAAAAAGCAGCATAAAGCTCTATAATTTTGCAAAACCTAGTGAGCAGATACCCCAAACATGTGTTGCTTGTAAATAAAGCATTCCTGTCCTTGCCTAATCCTCTTTATCCCGATGTTTGTCCTCAGGCTGCCTCATACATTTGAATGACAACATTTGTTATTGTTTATCTTATTTCAATTTAACATCTAATTATGCGCCACAAATTTGTGTTCAATGAGAATATTGATACCACTGTCATATCTGTAATTAAAATGTGAAGCTAAAGCCAATAGATGGTTAGCTTAGCTTAGCATGACAAGCAGTATGGGTAATTCAGCCTGTCTCTGTCCAAAGGTGAAAATGGTTTGCCATAATTGCCTAATTTGCCTTATTGTACACGTTATGTCTCAGTTGTTTAATCTGCATAAAGACAGAAGTGTAAAAACAAGAAGGGAGTTATGTGTGCTGCTATTTTTTGTCTGGGAGCAGTGACTTGCAATCTAAGGGGGAGTGTTGTCGGCTTCTGAAATCATTGTGGCATGTATTGATTGTTGCTTTTATGTTGTGGTGTTCTAGCTCTTTAGAGCAGTGTTACGACAGTGTTAAGACAATGGTTACTCCTGTAGTAGCTAATGAATTTCCTCATTTGCATGAACAGCTTTTCAAGTGCACCAGAAGTGCTTTATTAGTTTGCAATATCATTTTACTGAAGAAAAATGCAGAAAATGACGCCATGCCTGTTCTGTTCTGTTTCAATGTTTCTCTAAAATGTAGTTGTAAGCAAAAATGCACCTTTCTCCTGTCTTTGAAACATTTACTCTTGTGTTTTCCTATTCTTACCATTACTCGAGGAGTGTTGTGCGTCAATTTTACAGCCTGTGATTTCTGCTGTACAGATGTATGTCTATGTGTTGGTGTGCAGGTGGTTGTCAATGCCCTGCTTGGAGCCATTCCTTCCATCTTCAATGTGCTGCTGGTATGTCTCATCTTCTGGCTTATCTTCAGCATCATGGGAGTCAACCTATTTGCAGGAAAGTACGGCCATTGTGTCAACACAAGCTCTGGATCACAAAATAAGGATTACCCGACATCAGATGTGAGAAACAAAACAGACTGTGAAAGATTGGGCAAAGATGTTGCTCGTTGGAAAAACGGCAAAATCAACTTTGACAATGTTGGCATGGGTTACCTTGCACTGCTGCAAGTGGTAAGTAACTGAGCATAAGACAATTGTTGATTTTGCTTGTAAATACATTGTTTGCTGTAGCAATGTAAAGATACAAGTTCTATACAATATTTTTTGTGGATATTGTTCATTTCTATAAAGGCTACATTCAAGGGCTGGACGGACATCATGTATGCTGCTGTGGACTCTCAAAGCAAGGTAATCAAAATGTACTTTATAATTTCTCTTATAATATCACAATCATTTAACAAATGATAACACTTAATCCGCTATTGGCTATCTATCTAAGGGAACATTGAAAATAGCTAAATAAATAAAAACATTTAAAAATAAATACAATACACAACATGTATTTGCTTTTTGTCTTTTAAGGAATTAGGTGACATTAATTTAGTTTTTTTTTTTTTAGATGGAGACACATTGGCAAAATGTAATAACAATAAACAACAATCAACAATCAAATATGGCAGCTTGCTTGCTTTAAACTATGATGCTCTAAGCACCCTGCAAGCGTCAGTTGTTTCATTCATTCTCCTTTTTTTCTAAAATTATAATCCGCGTTCACAGGGATCAATTTGGTTAGGTTTGGCAGCAACACTACTTGGTTAGGTTTAAGTGTTTCAGTGTTATTCATTAAAATACTTGCAGAGTACATTCAGTGTCAATTCTTTGGCTTGACCTTTAACCTGTAAACCCATTGTAATACATAATAGCTACCACTAGGAGTGCTATTTAAACCTAGTTTTCTCACAGTTATAACCTTATTGTACTAATGTATCCATTTTCTGTCACTATTATAGCGAGACGAACAACCAGAATATGAGATCAACCTGAAGATGTACACGTATTTTGTTGTTTTCATCATATTTGGAGCCTTCTTCACACTCAATCTCTTTATTGGTGTCATCATAGACAATTTCAATCAGCAAAAGAAAAAGATAAGTATCAAATCTGCTTTCTAAAAGGTTATGTATTTTGACTTGCTATTCTAACCGAAATGCAATATGTAATAGTATTACTTTTAGTTTGTCTTCTCATCACCTTTGCTGTGATTTAACATGTCTCAAATCCCATGTTTACTTTGGAGGTCAAGACATCTTCATGACTGAAGAACAGAAGAAATACTACAATGCCATGAAAAAGCTGGGATCAAAGAAACCACAAAAGCCTATTCCTAGACCATCAGTATGTAACTTTAATCATGACTGCATTGAATCTGTATTACAAATCCAATCCTTTTTTCATGGCACCCAACATGTACTTGTGTTTCTCTGCCTTCTGTCTATTTCAGAACATAATTCAAGGATATATCTTTGACTTCATCACAAAACAAGCATTCGACATAGTAATAATGGTCCTAATAGTGCTTAATATGGTAGCCATGATGGTGGAAACTGAAGATCAGTCTGTGGAAATGGACAAGATTCTCAAAGACATTAATACAGTTTTTATTATAGTCTTCACCGGAGAGTGTTTGTTGAAGATGATTGCACTTCGCCATTACTTTTTCACAAACGGTTGGAATGTATTTGATGTTATCGTCGTCGTCCTGTCAATCATTGGTATGACTCGCTTCTGTTCACTGCAGTGCTCAAATAAATTCCCATCATTCACTTTGTCAGTATATGGCTGTGTATTGTTTACACTCTGTTTAATAGGTTTTTCTTGCTTTCTTTCCATAGGCATGTTTCTCTCTTCACTGATCGAGAAGTATTTTGTTTCACCAACCTTGTTCAGAGTCATTCGCTTGGCCCGGATTGGCCGTGTCCTCCGCCTCATTAAAGGTGCCAAAGGAATCCGCACACTCCTGTTTGCCTTGATGATGTCACTTCCGGCCTTGTTCAACATCGGCCTCTTACTCTTCTTGGTGATGTTTATCTATGCCATCTTTGGCATGTCCAGCTTTGCTTACGTCAAAAGGGAAAACGGCATTGATGACCTTTTCAATTTTGAGACATTTGGCAACAGCATGATATGCTTGTTCCAGATCACCACTTCAGCAGGGTGGGATGGCCTACTTGCTCCCATTCTCAACAAACATGAAGATGATTGTAACAACAGCACAGAGCATCCTGGCAGTCGTGTGAAAGGAGACTGTGGGAATCCTCCTGTGGGCATCGCCTTCTTTGTGAGCTACATCATCATCTGTTTCCTGATTGTGGTGAATATGTACATTGCAGTTATCCTAGAAAACTTTGGTGTGGCCACTGAGGAGAGCGCGGACCCACTAAGTGAGGATGATTTTGAAATGTTTTATGAGGTCTGGGAAAAGTTTGATCCTCATGCAACACAGTTCATGGAGTACAGAAAGCTGTCAGAATTTGCAGATGCTCTGGACCCACCATTACGCATAGCCATGCCTAACAAGATGGAACTGATCTCTATGGATTTACCCATGGTGAGTGGTGAACGCATCCACTGTCTGGACATTCTGTTTGCCTTTACAAAACGTGTTCTGGGTGAGGGTGGGGAGATGGACATTCTAAGGGGAGAGATGGAGCAGCGCTTCATGGCCTCCAATCCTTCAAAATTGTCCTACGAACCCATCACTACCACCCTCCGCCGCAAACAGGAGGACACATCAGCCACTATCATACAAAGGGCATTCAGGGAGTATACAAAGAAACAAGCTGCTACAAATCCCTCTGACACATCTAGGGATAAGATTGAAGAGGATGAAACACACATTGGCAAAGGGTATCTTGACCCGGGCAAACTCCAAGACATTTGTTGTGCCGAGAAAAGTGAACTGACACCTACAACAGCCCCTCAACCTTCAAGTAACAATGTGACAACAAATGGAAAAAACAAATATGAAAAAGACAAAAGTGAAAAGGAGGTTGAGGGCAAAGATGTCAGAGAGCAATATAAGTAAAATAATGCTGGAGATGCAACAAAGACATTTTAATTAATGACAAAATGTTTACAACCTTTGAAAAGTGAAAGTCCTCCATTGGACTCCCCTCTTTAGTTTGGATATCTATACCAAACTGACCATGCTTACTTGAGTCTAAAGGTTATAGTGTAAAATGGCTCATTCAGACTGTAGTTGGATATTGTTGGTGGTGTTCAGGAGCAAGGATGCCTGTTGGCAGTACAAGCTAAAGTGTTCTGAAGGAAACAGTAGTTAATGCTTTAATTTTTACTGCAGCTAGTTCTGCTATCCAGTGTCTTGCATTATTGTTATATCACTGACTGTTGTATTACTTTACCTACCTTTTATTCAGGCAGATTCTTTTTTTTTTAGACTATCATTTATAGAAATCATAGTTAGATTCATTTAATTTGTATACACTTGTTTTACTTTTCAAAAGGGTTGTTCCTTCAGGGGTAGTCTTTACAACAAGCAGCACTGCCTCAAGGCTAGTGTTGCTTGATGCTTAGAATACTTGAGACCATGTTGGACTTGCTGCAGTTAACTAGATATGTAGACCTGCATGAATGTTTCTCCATGATTATGCATGCCAGAGTGTACTATTTTCCTCGTATGCTTCATGGTGCGACAAATACAGTCATGACATGGCTGTTTTTTTAAACATTACAGAAACATGAGATTATCCAGTCCAAACTAATCTGGTCGAGTATGTTTGATTATCATTGTCAGAGCAGTGACACTTGGCAGAAATTCTTTGCACATTCAGTTTGTTAAATCATCAACATCATTCACATACTTCACCTCAGCCTGCTGTGTGTTATGTACCATTTACAATATTGCTTATTATGTACAGATTTGATATGAAAAATAGATAGGGTTTGCATTTCAAAGCTAGGCAATTTAAGAAAAAGCATGTTGTTTTCACACTGTAACTGACCCTGTTATAAATGACCTCGCTGAACCGCAAATGTCTGACAGTGTGCTCCAGGAAGAGATAATCTATGATATTGTCTATTTGTAGGACAGCAGGATCGCTTCAAAATACAGGTATCCTCCATATGTCTACCTTTTCTTTATTGTGTCTGTTTTCTTGTGTAGTTGTTTTTTATGATGGACCTCAACGTAATGATTACGAAATTATAGAATTTATGTAACAATTTATATTTATCACCTGTGGTATGAAACCAAATATGTTTTCCATGATCCGCTTGATTCATGCAGACAGAGATACTATACATTTAGCAGGAGTTGAGGTGGAAAATGGAAAAGTCTATAAAAACTAGCGTGGACGGTAGTTTAACTTCATAAGACAAAGCCCTGTGTTTGATTACTGGTGTTATGATATGTCTCAGCGTTACTTTTTTTAAAGTTTTTTTAACCTTTAACCGTAAATTTTTCTTTGGAAATAGTGACCTGTATGTTTTTGGAGGTTTTATAAACAGTTTTTTTTTACAGTTTACTTCTCAATCTTTATCATGATAAATATCGAAGTTGAATGAAAGACGGCTCAGAAAATTCTGAATGATTGTCTCAAGGACATGGCATCACACATCTCATGTTTCCTACTTCTGTTTACATTTTATATTGGCAGTTGTGTCACTTTTGTTAAATTCTCCCAAAGCTATATGACAACCACCCTAAACTGTATCACAACCTCATCTGTTGTTCCATGTTATCGAAGTATAATTCCATTCATGTAAGTATATTTTAGCATGTAATTAAAACGTCCAATACTTACACTATACTTTATGCATAACGAAAGAATGCTTTGATTACATAGAATTTAACATCTCCCATCATTCATATGCATAATGCTTGTAGTGTATAAATAAACTGCATGCAAGAAACTGCTATAACCCATTTCATTGAAACGCCAAAAGAATAAAGATGACATGTACCTCAAGTATGCCTAAAACATTAATTTATTTTCTTTATATAAAAACATTTATACCTTGTTTTACATTCATTTATTACTGACTGTGAGAGGGGTTAGACATGGATTATAGATCAAATATTCTCCCAGAGAGGGACTAACTGCCCATAGGTTGGTCTTTTTTTCATTAAGAATGACTCTGTTATCATCCATGTTTTGGTGAAACTGTTTACTACTACTCTGTCTCTTTAAATCCTTTGTGACAGGCATAACTTTTCTGTTTTATCATATGACATTCAGCAACAATTGCAATACATAAGGGAGCAGCTAGTGAGTGTTTAGGAGCTTTATAATTTAGGATCCACATTGTTTAGGGCCATAGCTTCTCGGTATTGATCTTTTTGTTATGTACAGGTACAGTATATGCCTTGTTTACCCTGGCAAAATGCTTACATTTCCTGAAGTTTGAATTTACATTATTGTTCAAACAATGTGTGTAATATACATAATATGTAAAATGCACATTTTCATTTTACAGAAAACCAACTGAACTGGTGTGAAATATTATTATTTGTATTTATTTTGTAATATTTTTTGTCCCTGCATGCTTATTATATTTTTTCCACAAACATAAGTATTTTAGCTTTACATATTATACATGAACATTAGCCTGTCTGGCTTTGCCTAGCTTTGTAGGACAATTCTGAATGTGGAAATATTAGCATCTTTAATAAGCACCTGATGTGCATTAATGAAAATGTGGTGTCACAATACCCAAAGAGATTAATTAATGTTTCAGAGATTGTTGTTCAATGTTATGTTTATGTGATCCTAATGATTGTTGAGGTATCCGAAAGTCATATTAGAGCTTATCAGAGCACACCTACAGTAAGTGGTTGTTTTTTTGGGGATGAAACTGATGAATAATCATCAGACTGTCGTGATAACGTTCAGTTGAGGGGGAGGATTTCATTTCAAGAAATGGATCTAAAGTGCTCACTACAATCAGAGACATTAAGCATCAGCTTTTACAGTTACAATACACCTAATGACTGCTACATTGTTGATAGCTACCAAACCGTAATCACCATTAGCGTCATTTTAGAAACTGTAAAATGCTAGATATATCAGTGTGCAAAATGTGAGCACTCAAACTGTGAATGGTTGACCTTATATATAAAAACTGTGACTTTAAGCAATTCATCTTGAGTGACAAGACAAAACAATATGTGTGAGATGTTCTTCAAAATATTTACCATGAAGGAAGCTTCTGAACTGAAAATGTGTGTGTCTGAGTGCGCTTTATGGCTCCTGCCGGAAACTATTATCATCATTAGTGGGTGGAATATTTTATTAATTATTAATAACAGCCCAAAAAGTCATTACAGTCCAACATGGCTTTTACCTATTGTGGCTGCTGAATCCTGAGGGCAGTAAACAAGAGACTGATGGCAAAGTGCTGATCATTCCTGCCATACTGTCTCACAATGATGTGATTATCAGTTTGCGCCTCACCCACTACTTTACTTTATGGCTCACATGTGGTTTTCCTGAGAAGCCAGTCAGCAGAACAATTGAGGTGCCTCTGAATAAATGTTTATGTAACACTTTCTTTGACGCCGTTGTCTATAATGCATTACATACTTATAATACATTGTAATCTGCTTATAGCACTGTATAATTATAGTGAAAAAGAGCTCATCAATATGTATAGTGCTATATATAAATGTAAAATGATCAAGCAGTTGATGATGACGTATACGGTGAAGAATCAAAGGACTTCATAATTACTGGTCACTCACTGACTTTTTTTCCAAAGATCTAACTCCCATTGTTAGAATACATTAAAATCCCTGTTATGATATAATATCGTATGATTATAAGTTACTCTAAGTCATCATTGTTGACTTTAAAGGAGCTGTATGTACACTCTGAACAACAATATAGCAAAAAATCAACTATTTGTTATTTAAAGTCTATCGTCAACTGATGTAAGAGAGACAATATGTTTGAAATGCAGCCTATGACGGAAACCAGCACACAGCTCCAGCAGGTGGGGTTACAGATTCCCTACTTTAATGACCAGTAAATCAAGAGTGATTCTGCAGATTCTCCCTGCCAGTTGCCCAGCAACATGACATCAAGCTCCTTTGTTAGAGTACATTAGGGTGGAAGGTCGGGAGTCGGTCTGCCGTCCCTACCCCTGTGTCTCGCGAGCTGCTGTGGATCTGTTATATGTGAAAGGATGTCTATTTGGCTTGGGATCTCGCTGCTGCATGCACAGAGAGGCATGGGGAAAAACAATGCAAAGAGAAATTGGAGAATGCTGCCCATTACGCCTTTGTAATATAATTTGCTGTAGATGGATGGGGAGAAAATCCCATTAGATTAGCTAGTGGAGTACCCCCCTACCTTCCCTATTTGTTAATAGACACGCACACTCACTTTCTTTATCTCAATAGCTAAATCACACACACTATTACACACACACACACACACACACACACACGCACACACACACACACACACACACACACACACACACACACACACACACACACACACACACCCTGTTTCAAGTGAACCACTCCCTCAGTAATTCACAACCTGCTCACAACACACACACAAAAAACAGTTTACAGCCAACAACACTTTGGGAAGTGAAGTGAAAATACAAGGATGATTGCACAAATCCTTCCTCTTTTTCTATTGCATGATGTATGACAACAATAGTTAATGCAAATAGAAAATAAAAAGCCTTGACCATCAATGCCTGTTTAGAGTAAAGTAGTACATGTATCTGTACTAAAGTGAGAAGCAAACAAATTACAAGTAACACATATGTAAAAATAAATAAAGGAGTTAATTTTCAAGTGAGCTGCTTGTATTATTGGGTATGGCTCTATGATCAATAATGGTCTGTACAAACCACAATGGGTATAGCCATTAGAATGCAATAGCGCCATATCCCAGGGGGTACATATGTCTTTCCTCTAATAGGTTTTAAAATGCATTCTTTGTAAGTGCAACAACACATGCAGTATTTATTGCTCTTTGCTAAGTACAACACCTTGATTATCTACCATGTAACTCTTTAGGAGTATTATGGAAAATAGTACCAGTTTAATTTGGATTAATGAATTAATAAACATATAGTAGTTCATACTAAATAGCATTATTCATCATGTGTATTAATTGTAGTATAATTACCTTTCACGTTATGGGTTAAAAACTGTCCACTAAATTGTGTGGTACAGTACACGGACTTTTCCCATTGCTGCACATGCTCAGTGCTCGATACCAATCTGATTTAGTCTTCCATTGATGTGCGCTGCAGAGACTAATGATTATGTGTCACAGTTGGTGCTAAATAGTATCTGACAAGGCATGGAAAGGGCTCTCTTGGAACAGTTGCACCCATGCTGGACACTGGCTGATCCTGGACTCAACACTGTAGACATCAAGAGTTCATATAGTCAATGCATGGCGTTGCATAAGATTGGGCCACCGATTACTACTGAATGGATGGAAATATACTTCCACTGCAGATGGTAAACTATAAGTTAAGTTGTGCAAATATTCTTGTTTTCTTGTTCGGATGAGCTGAACAATAATTTAACTTAAAAAAAAAAGTATTAAAAATAATTTACATAGCACAATAGCAAAAATGAGATAAGATATTGACATTGATGTATTTCCTATACTAAAGGGGGTTAACTGTAGGCAAGCAGTGGGCCAACCTAACAATAGCTATGACCACTTTAATCCAAACTCAGTGAGTGTTACCATAGTGCAACACAAGCCAGTGAGCTCCCTTAAATCATTTCCATATATTCAAAGTAGATGTAACTTAAGTCAATGTGCAATATATTTTCTGCTTGTTGCTTCAAATGCCCTAGAAGTTATTTAAATGACTGTTTTGGCGCATGGTAAAATCCACCAATTGATACATTTGTTGGCTATAATCCCTTTACACCTTTCTTACCTTAGAGAACTATCGCAATTATTAGTATTAAAGGTGTTATTATCATTGTTATTGTTATTGTTATTATTGTTATATTATTTTTTTTATTTTTTATTATCGTTAGTATTATGTTCAGACGTTGTCGTAGTGTATGAAAGGAGGACTGCGCCCCCTGCAGACACAATGGCGTCACCAGCTCGAGCGTGTAAAAAGGGCCTCCAATAATAAATCCTCCATCGATAGAGGGGCATTTATTTCCCGAGTTTAGTCTGTCAGGCGTACGTTCAGGCTGAGAGACTGTCACTATTTACAAATCATTACGCAAATGCACTTTACCAAGTAAACGTTAAAGGCTTTGGATACAATATAAACTATGTGTAGCGTTTGGATCTGCCAATCATACCAAAAAAGGCGGAATGAACAAGAAGCCAGCAAAGAAGTGTTGCCTGAGAGGAAAATATCAGGGTAAAATATAAACGTTAACATTGCCGTTACTAAGTTACGCTAAAGGAGTTGTTGCAAGATGGCGAAAACACAACGAAAAAAGCAATAATGTTGTTCTTATGCCCAAAGTACAACGCAGACGAGGTACAGTGGTAGTTCTTTTTGTCCACGAGTAGCCGTTTGAACACAAGCGTATCAGCCAAGATGGAGGATGAAGAAACAACGTTGGTAAGCGAACACGATAACAGCAACCCGAGGCTCCAATAACGTGAACAACAAACCAGTTCGGATTATAGCAACATGATACAGAACCTAGTTAGCCATTGATGATAGAGCACTTTTCTTCAGACATTTCAAAACGTTTAAAAGTAATAACGTAGGCGATGAATGATATCGGCTCTCGTTGACGTCTGTGACTCATACCTATAAGCTAAGCGCAGTTTCTCTTGAGAGCATCTTTTAGTAGCTATCGCCACCCAGAAACCCCTCACGCACTGTCTTCACTCTGTTTTTCCTTAGGCTTTGATCAGATGCTATTGCTTTGAAAAGTATTTCAATCACGCTGTGACCACTGCAGCAGCAGCTCAGAGGAAATTCAACGATGACCCCATCTATACTTTTTTCCATGCATATGGTACTCTTATGCAAGGTAAGCTTGAAAGAATAACATGAAATAGTAGCGTTGGCTATTTTAGGTTATACTAACTACTGCCCCTTTGTCATCTGTCATACATGCACTTCTGTCACTGTTTTACTACAGATCAAATTCAAGAAGCCTCCGTAGAGTTGGACACATTAAGAGATAGTCGAGATGTGTCTCTCTGCACATTAATGGCCCTTGTGTATGCTGAGAAAAAAAAGATAAACCCAGGTATGCCAGCTACGTTCTTTTTATTCATGCCACAGTTTCTGCCCAAAGGACTGGAAACACTTGTTGGTAATATGCATGATGTTGTATTCCCAGACAGAGAAGTCATTCAAGAACTTGATGCTAAGGTCAAAGAGGATCGAAAAAGTGCATCTCCCAAGAGCCTGTACTATGCTGGGATGTTTCTCTGGCTATTAGGGCGAAATGACAAGGCAAGGGAGTACACAGAGAGAATGATCAAACTCTCCAGTGGCTCTAGAGAGGTGAGAAATGCATCAGCATTACGTTTCTATTTGCATGCAAAGTATTGGAGTGTATGTAATGGTAAGAGGGACATTGTGTCTTCTCACCTATTTGCATATTTGTTGTTCAGGGGATGATCCTAAAAGCCTGGATAGATGTGACATCTGGTAAAGACGCCTACGCCAGAAAGGCTGGAAAGTACTTTGACGAGGGACTGAAAGAGAGAGCAGATGTTTTTGCCCTGATGGGAAAGGTGAAATAATAATCACAAATCCATATTGAATGGTCTTCCTCAGTCATAGATGAATAGGTTTCGATGCTATCATTTCTTATATTTCCCCATGCCTCTTATAATATTTAATGTGTTTCTGATTGTCCCTTGCCAACACTGTGATTGGTGTATATTTACTGTTTTTTTTTCCATTCACCATATGAAATATCTTTCAGTTCATTTTAGCAGTCATTTATTTGAAGTATTCCCCTGTAACTTTTTAATATTTAAATGACATTGATAAGTTTATGACCTTGAGCCATTTAGATGATTTGTTCATATTGAATACTAAAGGAATACTCATGTGTTGTGTTAGCCTGGGTGTACGATACACTTTAAGTGATGTTTCATCTGTCCTAGGCACAATATTATGAATATCGTCAGAACTACTCTGGAGCATTGGAGATGGTAAACAAGGTCATTGTTAGTTTTCCTGGGTTCCTGCCTGCCCTCACCAAGAAGATGAAACTGCTGCTCTGCCTTCAAGACTGGGAGCAAACCATAAATGCATCACACAGGTAATTGATGAGGTGGTTAGGAGGTGTCTCCAAAGTCGTACACAGCTCACATCTTTCTTAGTACAAGCCTGTCTGAGGGTTACAATGTGTCTTGCCATATCATGAAGCGCAAAAAACATTCCTAATCACCACCATGGATGTAAGAAGAAGAAAAACACAGCCTGCCTTTACAAATGGCTCAGCATTCAAGTGCAAATGAAACACTAGTGCAACGCCTCAAACCAGTGCATACTGATTAAGCCATTGTTTGTGAAAGCCCTTCTGGACTTTGGCCAGGGTCAGACAGCATAAAAAGGCCTTTGAGCCAAAGTGCAGAAGTCTCACACAATTGCAAGGATTCACTGCTGCAGGTTTGCTGAACTGTAAAAAGAGTGATTATTGAAGTTGCACCAGGCTGAGAGCTGCTGTGGTTCCCTCAGTGGTTTGTGTCAAGTGGGAGGGATGCAGTTAGCATAAAGTATACTTTGCATCTTTTGGCAGCCTTCACAATTCCTTTAAGTGTTAGTGTCATTTGTCTGGGAGCTCAACATGGTACTGCAGCAGCGTAATATATTCTATTACTATTGCTGAAATCCAAGCTTATCAAGTGTAGCAGGTGGACCTTATTCACAACACCTTGTTTTATATTTCAGGCTTTTGCAGAAGGATACAAATAATCTGGAGGCACTACGTATGCTAGCTCTACATTCTTTATGTAGAGATGGAGATATTACTGAGGTAAAGTTAACATTTTGCAAATCAGCAAGAATTAAAATAACATTGTAAATACTGACATTTACAATGGAGCGTTGGCAAACTGCTGATTAATTTACAGAAGCTGTTTTTATGTCCCCCATGGCAGTCGGTAAAGCAGCTTTCAAACCTCATCAGCAGCTTGGAGATTCTGGAACCACACAACCCAGAGCTTTTCTACAGGATGTCTCTGGCCTTCACCCGTGTTGTAAGACAATTTTCAGAATTCCTAAATGCCACATTTTGGTCATTATTACTTCTGAAGAGTTGTTTAACTTGTTTGGAATTTTTAGCGTTTACAGTTGTCTTTTTTTCATAGTGTGGACGGAATGAGAAATTGATTGAACAGACGATTAGGATGGTGGAAAGAGCGTTCTCTGTGGCATCAGGGGACTCCGATTTAGCCACCGAGTTGGGCTACCAGATGGTGCTTCAGGGCAGAATCAAGGTGGCCATGAGGTGGTACAAGACTGCCATGACTTTGGATGAGACAAGTGTTTCTGCTTTGACTGGTAATGTGTAACAGTTATTCATATGTTGTCTCCATTACACTCTGGGTCCATACATGCAGTTATTTTTATATTTCTGAAGATTGTCTAAAGAATGTTATTTTTGTTTCTCAGGTATAATCCGTTGCCAGCTGATAGAAGGCCACCTTGAAGATGCAGAACAACAGCTGGAATTTCTCACAGAGATTCAACAATCAATTGGAAAATCAGGGGTAACGTCTTTTAAATCTTATCATGGTTTGAAAAGTTTGAAAAGCACTGTGCAGTAGCACCTGACAGGACAGGCAGCAGCTGCTCCTGTAAGTCTTCAGTGTTTTCTCTTCACTTACATACTCTTCCCGGGAGACTTTCTGTTTTTATCTTGTGTATTCGATCCATCTTAAACAGAATGCCTTATCAGGTTTTCTTCTGATGTGTTCAACCATCTTGCGTCTCTTCTTCTGGAAGTAAATTAAAAAGGATTTCACCCTCAGGAGCTACTATACCTACGTGCCGTTCTGGCAGTGAAAAAGCGCCGCTCCCAGGAAGAGGTGACCAATCTTCTGAATGATGCAGTGGACACACACTTCTCCACTCTGCAGGGTCTACCGCTGGGAGTGGAGTACTTTGAGAAGCTGAACCCTGACTTCCTGTTGGAGATTGTCAAAGAGTATCTTGCACTGTGTCCTGCTAAGGTACGACTCGGAGATTCATCAATGATGGGCTGGTCTTTGGTCCTTAAATGTCTATGTCATTTCTGAGCCTTACATTTGGGACATAAACCTCAGTCAGTTTATGTAATTATTTAGCTGCTAATGGTTGTTTTTGTTATTTATTTCACACATTTGGGGATAGTATGATAAGGATATGCATCCTGTTGTGGTAAAGCTCACAATCAAACAAATGAGAATCTCTGCAGTAAATACTGTTTTTGTTTTAGCCTCCAGCCCAGGGCCAGCCGCCTGCTCCTCAGCTTCAGTACTGTGCCACATTGTTGGATACTGTGGTCAAGATCGTACCAGGTCTCCCCCAAGGGGTCTTCCTGCTAGCCAAAGTCAGATATCAGTCTGGTGAGCACTTCATTTAAATTATGTTTTGGCTTCTCTTCTACGAATGCTTTTGTAATCTACATTGCTTCTGTGTTCATTCAGGTGACATTGAAGCTGCTCAGAGCAGTCTACAACATTGTCTGGACCAGTGTCCTTCCTATGCAGATGCTCATCTGCTAATGGCACAGATTCATCTGCTGCAGGGTAACTTCACACTGTCTTCCCAGTCTCTTGAGCTCTGCCTCAGCCATAACTTTGAGGTAAGATAACCATCAACATGGACAGTATTATTGGCTGCTTAACATTTACTAGACAATGTGTGCTTAGGGTCTTATTTGACCCACGGCAAATGTACAAATACATTACTCTGTCACCTTTAGCTGTAATATTTAAGAGCATGTCAGAGCTTGTCCTCAGTTGAGCATAGTAACACAGGAAAATATGCAGGTGAAAGGAAGATAAAAGTTGCACCCTGTAAATATACTTTGTCTCTATAGAGAGTAACGTTAAAGATTTGATATGAATGTTGTTTCTTGCTACAATCAGGAACTCAATCGTAGAATTAAACAACCTGATATTGGTTAACTGCAGGAATTGCTTGTCCGGCACATCTTGCCCATTTCAGATCCGAGAACATCCCTTATACCACCTGATCAATGCTCAGGCTAAGAAGAAAATGGGTGAGCTGACAGAGGCTATTCAGACACTGCAGATGGCCATGAGTCTCCCAGGTGTCCGCAGAGCTGGATCCTCGTCCAAATCCAAGAACAAGAAGATTGAGCTGAGTCCTGCTGACTGCCTCTCTGTCTTCTTGGAGTTAGCTGAGGCCCTGTGGCTCAACGGCGAACAGGTAACATTTTGAGTTTGGATGTAAAAAGGCTGATACAATTCTGTTTAATTTAAAGCATCCCTTTCTTTGTGGTTGATGAGAAGCAATGTACAAGGTTTTCCTCCCAATAGTGTTTTTTTGGTTTCTACATCTGCCTGGCTTTGAAGGAGAAAAAACACTTATGAATGGTTTTAATACTTCAGCATGAAGCAGCAAAGGTGATGCAGGATGCCATCAATGAGTTCTCAGGCACCCCTGAAGAGCTACGTGTCACTATTGCCAATGCGGACCTGGCCCTGCTGCGTGGTGACACCGAGCTGGCACTGAGTATGCTCAGAAACATTACCCCTGAGCAGCCCTACTACATCCAAGCCAAGGAGAAAATGGCAGACATATATCTGAACCACAGAAAAGAGAAACGTCTGTATGCAAGCTGTTACAGGTGAGCAATACATCTGGATCCAAATGTACAAAAAAAGCTCACTGAAATCTTGATGTAAGGTGGGAGCTTAACATATGAGCGACTTTACTCCATCTGAAACCTAATGCATTGTAAATGTTTGTCTGACTAGTAATGGCTGAAACTTAATTAAATACATGCCTCTAGGACATTCAGCCACAGTGCACCTACATTTCATCCAGCTGTGTCTGTAGTAGGATTTAGAATACCACAAACATAAATTAAATCAAATAAAAACTTAACTGAAGCCATTCATCCAGTAAATATGAAATGTGCACAGTTGCCTTCAGTCTTCTGCTGTTCTCTGCTGCCACTTATATTAATGGCTTAGATGTATAGCATGACAAAACCTCTTCCCAGCAGAAACATACTGCATGTCGAGTACACCATATGTGATATGATATATTTGTCTTTTCTCCAGAGAAATGGTGGAGAAGCTGCCCAGCCCTCACACATACCTATTACTAGGTGATGCCTACATTAACATTCAAGAAGTAAGTGGGATTCATCTGTGTCTCATGAAATGTTTTTACAACAATGTTTGTATGGATATTGGTCTAGAATGGATTTAAAGGTGCTACGTGCTTCAAATGACTATAATATTGTGATGTCTAATCCTAGTTTTTTAAAGTCTTTTTTCAAAAAGTCAAAGGTGTATTGAAAAATTGTCCTTCATGGAAAGATTATAAATAGTGGTGTTATACAAATGTGTAGCTTCTGTGTAATGTAATGTCACTACTGTTGTGAGTTGTATTATACTTCTACATTCTTGTTCTTAACATTCATGTTAAGGAGCCTCTGTGTTTTTTTTTTTAATTGTTGTCCTCTGCTGTGCTGTGTTGGAGCTGTCATGAAGACCATCGCTAAAGTCTTACCTTGGATGATCATTGTCTACATAAAAGGATGTCCCTCTTAGTATGATGGAACCGAATAGCTTTGGTGTTGCTTTTCCATGAAACATAGAAAACGAACAAGCAGCGCTCCACAATTCTACTGCACATATTTCTGAAAGAGCAGCCTATTTACGACAGACCAGGACATCGACCACCTTTCTGGTGGAGTGAGCTATCAAACTGAGGGGTCACGTAATGAAACATTATCTATAATTCACTAAACATTGTTTAGAGACGGGGTGTCCCGATCTTATATCATCGGACAGTGAGAGCATCTCAGAGACTGAATGAGCAACAATAATTCATCGGCACACTCACTGGACATTGAATAAACATCTTCTATCCCATCTTGGCAAAGTTAATATGTATTTATCTCAATAATTTGGCCTGTTCTCACTTTTCAAGTTGACATCTGAAATATGAGAGAATAAATTGAATATCCTGGAAAATAATGTGTTGAGAGTAACGAGAGGGAAATTGTTTAAAAATCCAGCAACATCAAGCAGTTAAGTTATGTTTACAGCTATATAAAGGACTAGATACGAATCAATTATTTTAAAATCACCCACTTCATGGCAGTTCAAAGGGGATCATGAGCAGCACACCCTCTTTTGAACAGAAGCTTAACAAAACAACTAAAACAAGGCATTACGAGGTCAGAGGGAACTCCAGTAAGAGATTGTGACCCACTCTTTTAAATATGGTCTAAAAAGGAGGAAACTCTTATTAATATGTATATAATATTCATATGGGAAATTATTGTTTAGTCCTCTCATCCCTATTCTCATAATAAACAACAAAACACTCATCAGGAAGTTGTTCAACAAGGGTTTGCAGTAAGGAACACACTGTGCCTGCCTCAAAGTGAGTGGTTGGTCTTAGATTAAGTCAAAGAGGAGGAGGTATGCATGGTTGTACGGGAGGCGAGGCAAGCCTCCTAAGGTCAGGCATGTTGGCACATACTCTGGTTGTGATGATAGGTACGATGGCGTCAGTCGTGGCTAAAATAGATTTTCCCAACTCAACCATCAGAAATCATATCCTTATCCAACATTCCCAACAGCTCTTAACCTGAGCCTGTGTACGGCATGTTCCCAACATTTGTTAATATTGACATGTTATAGATTCTGAATAATATTTACAAAGCCAACAACAAATTGTGACACCACGCATTTTTTTTCCATCTTCAGCCTGAGAAAGCCGTGGATGTTTATGAGCAAGCTCTGAAGAACAACCCCAAAGATGGTGCTTTAGCCAGCAAGATTGGGAAAGCCCTGGTCAAGACTCATAACTACGCAAAGGTTTGTGTTGTATACTCATTTAAATAAAGATAAACATGATTCACTCGCGGAAAAATAGCGGTGTTGACACAAGACCGCTGTTACACAGGCAATAAATTACTATGAAGCGGCCCTAAAGACGGAGCAACAGAACTTCCTGCGCTACGACCTGGCTGAGCTGCTGATGAAGATGAAGCAATATCAGCGCTGTGAGGGAGTCCTGCATGGGGCTCTGTCCCATGAGCCAGGTACTTAAGACGTCACAGTATTACACACACAGTGAACTCCTGACGTCAAACACACCACAAGACAATCTAGTCATGAGGATACTTTGTGCAGTGGCAAATAATGCTTCAGTAGAAACAACAAAGAAATGTAAGAACGTATTGTAAACTGCTTTGAATCTGTCAAGCTATGTTTTGAGTTCATTGTTTTGTTGCCTTTTTTCTTTCTTTTTCTTCGAACGTACCCAGTGAATGAAGTGCTCGCACTCTCAGATGATTGCCGTAATCTGGTCCTGTTGGCAAAGATCCAAAATAAGGTTGACAAAAATGAGGAAGCTTTACTTTCCCTCCAAAGAGTAAGTGCTTGCAGTCATGTGGCTCTCTTTCTCACCTTTTCACATTTTGTATCAAATATTTTGCTGATTCGTGAGATGATTATTTCAAAAAGAGGTTGTGTTTTTGCTCTGTATAGGCCCGGGATGTGCAGGCCAAGGTGCTGAAGCGGGTGCAGTTGGAGCAGCCTGACGCCGTCCCCATGCAGAAACAGCTTGCTGCCGAGATCTGCGCTGAGATCGCTAAACACTACACAAGTCAGAGGGGCTATGAGAGAGCAGTCAAATTCTACAAAGAAGCTCTTGTGTATTGTGAGACTGATCGCAAGGTCAGTGCAGCTGAATCAAAAACGCCCTGTGTACTCACTGCAGCTGTGGTTAACAAGCACTGGCATCTTTTAGAGTCTGGTGTTTGTGTTTGTGATCTTAGTTGTTGATAGTTAGATTTAAAGGTCTCATTCATCTACCCTACATTATTCCACCAGGAGTGTTGTCACATGAATTCAAATGAATGCACTCGCTTTTCTTAGGTGATGCTGGAGTTGGCACGGCTGTACCTTACTCTAGATGAGGTTGACGCATGCCAGGAGCAGTGTGGCGTCATTTTGAAGAATGACCAGTTTAACGAAGATGCAACTCTGGTATGTTTTGCCTGTCCTTCAACACAGTTTTGATCATAACCTTTTTTTGGAACTTATTCATAGAAGTAATTTCTTCCATATGTTTGTCCTCAGATGATGGCTGACATTATGTTTCGGAAGCAGGACTATGAGCAGGCAGTTTTCCACTTTCAACAACTTCTGGAGCGCAAACCAGGTGCATTGGGGCCACGTTTCTAAACATGTGTGGTGAATATGAATGTGAATTGATGATTTGACCTTTTCTAAATGTTAAGCATAATAACTTACACCTGTCGCTTTCAGACAACTACCCGACACTGTCACGTCTCATTGACTTGTTAAGGAGGGCCGGCAAGTTGGAAGAAGTTCCCCGATTCATTGATATGGCGGAAAAACATTCTTCCAGGACTAAATTTGACCCTGGGTTCAACTATTGCAAAGGGCTTTATCTTTGGTATGTTTGGGTGAGTGTTTCCTCAAAAATGGTAAAAACTGCTTTAAGATTTATGGCTAAACTTGTGCTTGCTGCTCAGGTACACAGGAGAACCGAATGATGCTCTGCGGCACTTCAACAAAGCACGGAAAGACAATGATTGGGGTCAAAATGCTGTGTATAACATGATTGAAATCTACCTAAACCCTGACAATGACACCATGGGAGGAGAAGTATTTGAGAATTTAGATGGTGAAATAGGGTAAGTGGCAGTAGAAGCATAGCAAGAATCTATACAGTGTATATTATTTTCTTTAAAATCCACAGATTTCCATCTTATGCTGGCCTCTTTCTTTCACAAGGAACTCCAAGGAGAAGCATGAGTCAGAGCAGGATGCTGTGAAAACAGCAGATAAGCTGCTGAAGGAGTTAAAGCCTCAGACACCGGGAGGAAACATACAGCTCCGCATCCTAGAGAATTACTGCTCTCTGGCCACGAAACAGAAGGCCAAGGTAGAGAAAGCCCTGAGTGTTTTCACAGAGATTGCCAACAATGAAGTAAGTAAACCCCATTTGGTGTGCAGTTACATTACTCTCTTGTGTAAATATACCCACACCAGGAGCTGTGAATTAATTCAGGCTCCCTTAATGTCAGTCATGCTATTTGAATAGTAAACTGCACATTGCACTGTATCAGGCTGAATGGTAATGGAGTAGTTATAGTATAATCATTGCTTGCACAGGTGTACAACCGTTTTGTGAAAAGACTACTGAGAGTACTGAAGTGAAGTCAGTATGGCTTAGGTGTAAACAAATGGAACCTTACATCAAGATTTCAGTGAGCTTTTTTTGGTGCTGACAGACTGACTGATCCTGTCTAACCACAAGTCCTTGGTTGTATTCAGAAAGAACATGTACCGGCACTGCTGGCCATGGCGACAGCTTATATGATGCTGAAACAGACTCCCCGAGCCAGGAACCAGCTCAAACGCATAGCTAAGATGAACTGGAGCATTGTAGACGCCGATGAGTTTGAGAAGAGCTGGCTGCTCTTGGCAGACATCTACATCCATTTGGGGAAGTATGACATGGCCGGGGACCTATTGAAGAGATGCCTCAATCATAACAAGGTCCGCTTGAAAACATTGTCAATGTTTGAATGTTGTGTGGTTTACAAGGCAGCCCAGTTCACACAAAACATGTTCATGTAGTCTTTTATGTAAATTTCTTTGTGATAAATTGCACTTTTCTTCCACAGTCATGCTGTAAGGCTTATGAATATCTGGGCTACATAATGGAAAAAGAGCAGGCGTTCCGGGATGCAGCTCTCAACTATGAACTGGCTTGGAAATATGGAAATCGAACCAACCCAACTATTGGTAGCCAAAATCACATTTCTCTTCATACGGACAAAATGGATTCTAAAATTACATTTCTAACATGTAATGTCTGTTTTCATTTCAGGATACAAGCTGGCGTTCAACTACTTAAAAGCAAAGAGGCATGTTGATGCCATAGATGTGTGTCATAAGGTGAGACACATGTGGATGTTTACGGTTTTAGAGATTTGATCTGGTTTCATCCTGTAAATAATCTTTGCTTCCATCCACAGGTTTTGTCTGCTCATCCAAATTATCCCAGAATGAGAAAGGACATCTTGGACAAAGCGCGTGTTGCCCTGAGGATTTAGTGTGTGTGTGTGTGTGTGTGTGTGTGTGTGTGTGTGTGTGTGTGTGTGTGTGTGTGTGTGTGTGTGTGTGTGTGTGTGTGTGTGTGTGTGTGTGTGTGAGAGAGAGAGAGAGAGAGAGAGCGAGAGAGAGAGAGAGAGAGATGCCTCTGCTCCTGCTGTCTGCAGATATTTTTACAATGAGAGACAATGTTTCTGTAATAAAATGTGTTACTTTGATTGAATCCACTGTTATTATTTGGCTTTATTTATAGTTATTTATTTGGAAAAACCTTCTTTACAACATTGCTCTGTAAATTGGAGTAAATGAATAGTTGGGTTCTCGCAATCAAGAGGGAAAACAGTGCAGTGGAGTTACTCAGGCACATACACACACAAAAAATATATATATTATGCTCTGATTGTGGCCTTTTTTTTCCTTTTTTTTTTACTGATGCGTTAATAACAACATTGACCCTCCCAATAAAGATATTCTGAATTGACAATTTACATCATTACCCAAATGCCACATAGTCAAACATTTACAAGCGTGACTGGAAAAAAAGTAGAACACACAGTGGACATTTTAATGGACATAATAAACTGGACGCCTGCCGTGGATAGGAAGTGCTGGGGAACACAGTCACTACAGATGGAGTCACTGAGCAAGTCAAAGGCAGAAAGAACTCAAACTGGGCACCGAGCAGGCTCCCCGCTGCTGGAATCTGCGCCTTTGCTCCCTCAAGCATCCAACTCTTTATGAAGACCATCCGCTGTGGGGAACTGGGGGGATGAACGGATTAGATGAACCAGAGTCCGCATGGTGAGTGTCATCTTTTACAACTTTTCAGTCTCACACTCAGATGTGATTAATACATTATATAACGTTGGGCAGTTTCGCTTCCATGTGAAAGGACGCCTAACTTTCCCCAGTGCGCGAGGGACCATGTGCGTTTACAGTTTGTGTTCGCGTTTATAATCTAATCTGTGTGCAAGATGTGGTGTCCGCTCCGAAAACCTGATTGGATGCGGTGAGGCTGTGTGTGGGGTATAGCGCGTTCCTACGTGATTTGTAACCCAGCAACTGTCCCAGTGAATGACCAGTTGAACAAATCCTATTAATGGCACCATTATTGAATCTGGGGAACTCGGTGGAGACCACAGTCTGCAGTCAAAGTAAGTGCAAACCACTTATTTTAGGTTTATCACGATATAGTATTTAAACCAGCAGAGATGTTGTCACGTTTTTTAAACAGTTATCACGTGGCTATCAAGCTACAAGAATAGCAGTGCAATCGTTGTACTTGTTTAACGAGATATCGTGCTTTCTCACATCTATCCATGCAGGTATGGATTGTGACACGCATAGGTTCTCTTTGCGCACGCGCGCCAGTACGTCCCCTCCCTCTACCTGAGAGGAGCTCACCTGGATCCAACGAGACGGAAGTTCTGTGGAAGCAGAACACAGAGAAACTCTTTTTGTCTTCGTGAAAAGTTTCTTTGGAGTTCAAGCAACACATCTAAAATCCACAGGCGATGCAGGATGTCATTGGTTGAAGATTTAAAGAACAATTTAAAGGTCTTTTTTTAACCGAAGTCTGTAAATCAGCGTCTCATGGTAAGTGCTCGTTTTCCAAAGGACCCACAGAAGACGATTTTAATTGTGTGATGTGTGATTTGTATTTGTTAGCAGAATATGTTTAGCTTTATCAGGAATTGCTTTTGTGGTCCCTTATTTCAGAGACCAAAAAAAAGCTTGAAGTAGCTACTAAGACGTTAATGGCAAGAAATATATACCATTATGTTGTATTTTCCTGAAGTGTATTTTCCTGATGTGTCTTCACTGTCTTCGATTTGACAGATACATTAATACTAGTTACATCTGACTTCATGTATTGATTACAGCTGAATGTCAGTGTGCAGCCTGCTCTCCATTGAAGAAGAATGGTAGATCTCCGTAGAGTGCTCCGAAGGCGTTTGCACCCAGTTAAACTGGTGGCAGTGGCCCTTGTCTTTGTCACATTCGTGTTCCTCATACAATGGGAAGTTGGGAGCCCAAGCCCATCGGATGACCCGTGGCTGAAGGAGATGGCAGTGAAGCGGGACGCCATGCTGGGCATGGTGATTGGAGCTGTCAATAACTTCAGGGATGTGATTCCAAAGATGCAGATCAGAGCCCCTGTACGCCAGCCGGACAGCGCAGACCGTGTGTCTTGTCTGCCAGGACACTACACCGCCGCTGAGCTCAGGCCAGCTCTGGAGCGGCCACCTCAGAACCCCAGTGCTCCTGGAGCAGCTGGGAAACCTTTCCGCGCAGACTCACTGAACCCTGAGGAGCAGAAGGAGAAAGAGAGGGGGGAAGAGAAACACTGCTTCAACCTGTATGTCAGTGACCGCATCTCCCTGAGCAGAGACCTCGGCGCAGACACAAGACCACCAGAGTATGCCAATTTTTACAATCTTTACACTTTTAGTTAAAACTGGGCTGAATCCCTCATGTTTACATTTTGTCTACTTCAAATGTGCAAAAATGCTCCAGGTGATCATTGTGTTGTTGAAGATAGCAGACCAAATAATGTTAACTCTATGATTATTCTACCGGAACGACATGTAATTGCACCACCTAGTGGGTGTGAGTTTAGCTTTGGTGCTGTACAAGAAGTATTCATCTTTCCCTACTTATTTATCTATGGATTTGCTGTGGATGGACTGGCCCAGAATATAATGTAAACTCATGGACTGAAAAACACCGAAACAGATCAGTGTAAAATAGATGCGGTCTAACCTGAACACATTTATCTGATTTGCTTTTTGCAAAAATCTCTGGCAGAAGCCACAGAGATGATTGTACTGACTAGGGCTTTGTTTCAGCATCCCTGCCCAGTTACTGTGGCCAGTTCAGAAAGAAGCACAGTTGTGTTTGGCAAATTACAGTACATCCTAGTGCATGTAAGTCCAAGAACATGTCAGGAGATAGTCGGTACATGACACAGACATAAAGCCTGTCCATGTATTGGCTATCTTTTTATGGCGAATTACAAACTCTCCCCTGCTCTAATATGGCAGGTAGTTCAAAGGCTGCCACACATGCAGTGTCGCGGCTGAAATGGACACCCCACAGGGGAGAGACTGCCGATGTAATAACTACACTATTGTGCCTCTCAGGAACTGTACAGGACAGTTAGATCTTTGTGCTCTTTTTCCTTCTTGCTGCAGATGCATTGAGCAAACCTTCAAGCGATGCCCCGCCCTGCCGACCACCAGTGTTATAATTGTGTTTCACAATGAGGGTTGGAGCACCCTGCTAAGGACGGTATACAGTGTCCTGCACACCTCCCCTGCCATTCTCCTCAAGGAGATCATCCTAGTGGACGATGCCAGTGTGGACGGTAAAATTCAATGGGGCCCTTCAGGACCGCTCTGCTCTCTTGTGGGTTTGGTTACAGGCAGCATGTTGGGTGGGCAGCTCTTTGGTTTGCCACAGAACATTCAGAGAGGAGCTTCCTGCTCCTTCTGTGGCCCATGAACCGGGTTACAACAGGAAGCGAGGGGCTGCTAGTGAATACTTTCCTAAGAGGAATTAGCACTGGTTGTGCTTAGAAATGAGTCTGTTAACTGTTTTAAATGGGTCTGGTATAGGAAGGAAACAACATGCTGGAGAGGAGAGAAGTGTCAGGGAAGGCAGTCCATCTGACTCACTAGCTCTGTTATTTGTAGGGAGCAGACCACAGACATGGTGGTACAGCAGCTCTCCTGACAGCCAGCCGTGTGGAAGATGAAATCAAGGCTCTTTCAGGCTGAGAGCTGTGAATATTGTCTATTCAACACGTCAGCAATACTTGTGACTATATCAGACTATTTGTAGAAGACTGTGTACAATAATCGCTCCTATATTATTTTGTTAGACTTTTAATAATGTTCTTCTTAATCTCCAGCTTTACTCTGTCTAATGTAAATGTCGTACTTTCAGATGCCTTGAAGGGCCCGCTGGATGAGTATTTGAAGCAGCTGAACATTGTTCGAGTTGTCCGCCAGAGAGAGAGAAAAGGGCTCATCACCGCTCGGTTGCTGGGTGCCTCCGTGGCCATCGGTGACACTCTCACCTTTCTGGACGCCCACTGTTAGTCAATACCTCTGACGTAACTCACATATTACAACAAGTTGCACCAGCCACACCCTGACTTGCACACACACAGCTCAGCAACCTAATGTTTGCTCTTTTTAAAGTCCTTTGTATGTCCGTGACGTTTTTGCATTCCAAATGTGTCATTCATTTTAACAGGTGAATGTTTTAATGGGTGGCTGGAGCCCCTTCTGGCCAGGATAGCAGAGAACTACACTGCAGTAGTGAGTCCTGATATTACCACTATTGATCTCAATACTTTTGAGTTCATGAAACCGTCCCCATATGGCCAGAACCACAACCGGGGAAACTTTGACTGGGGCTTGTCCTTCGGCTGGGAGAGTCTACCAGATTACGAGAAACAAAGGAGGAAGGACGAAACATACCCCATCAAGTAGGCAACAAATATTTACACGAATATGGAATAACAACTGTATATACACTCTTGTTTGTTGTTGGAAATCATTAAAAAAACGTAACAATTTCATCTCCATAGGACTCCCACATTTGCTGGTGGCCTCTTCTCCATCTCAAAAGAATATTTCTACCATATTGGAAGCTATGATGAAGAAATGGAAATATGGGGTGGTGAGAATATTGAAATGTCATTTAGGGTAAGTCAATCTTGTTTTACCTGTGTAATTAATATCGCCACTACCTTGACGGCTGTATAGTCGTGTCCATTTTGCATGTCATTATACATCTGCTTGTGCTGTCCCCCATTGAATTGCAGGTGTGGCAGTGTGGCGGACAGCTGGAGATCATCCCTTGCTCCATTGTTGGTCATGTTTTCCGCACCAAGAGCCCCCACACCTTTCCCAAGGGCACACAAGTCATTGCTCGTAACCAGGTGCGACTGGCGGAGGTCTGGATGGACGACTACAAGGAGATCTTTTACCGTCGTAACCAGCAAGCTGCACAGTTGGCAAAAGATGTACGTAGTGCAACCCTCCCCCCCCCTTTTTCTTCTTCTTGTAAGACACTCTATATGATGTTTAAAAGATAGATTGTATTTATAAGTAGAGTTCAATTACCAGATGTCTACAGTAGCAATCTAATGCACAACATATGCTGGCTTCTTTGATGTTGACAAACACATCATTTTGATGACGCGCTTAACTCTGCAGGGTAAAGCACCTAATTACACACCATAACATTTTAGTACTGGAATTCTCAATGCATGATTTCTGTATATTAAATGTATTCACTGAGAAGGAGAGAATTATATTTTTCATTGGGGGCTAAAAGCTGTTAACAGACAGAGAAAAATGGGCCTAAAGCTCTGGTAAATGATGAAGGCTTTCAATGTTTCCCAACATGTGGTCCCAGAGGTGCCATAAATGGTTCCCTCAGGGCTGTACCTCAAAGAGCAGGCCAGTCCTCCCCCGCTGGCTTTAAACAGACACGCCGTCGTCAACAGCTTCAAGGAATCCTCTGTAGTAGTTATCAGTGAGCACTAGTGTGAGCAGCATCCTCATCATTATAGTAAGTGCTCTCATTATTCAAGAGCATTGGGTGCCTGGAAACCCTTTTAAATGTGCTATGCATTCATTTAAAAGGTACAATGATCGAATACTTGTCTGTTGATAATTTGTTCAACAAAGGAGTCATTAGAGCACAGTCATTGACTATCGGAAAGTAGGGTGATAATAAGAGTCAGGAGAGGAAAGATCAAAAATAAATCTTAAGTGTACGATTCTTTTTAGTTTTTTTGCGTTGCACGTTTTAGTTCTGTAATTGGATGACTGCTCAGTGTTTATCTACGGATGGTAATGTCAGTCGATCCACCACAGACCAAAATTTCTCAGATAACAGATGAGCATGAGAATGACTTTGTTGATCCTCCACAAATGCCACGATTACTTTTTTTATTTTATTATCTCAACACTTATTAGATAGATTGCAATTTAGTGCATACATTCACATCACCCTCAGGATTATAATAATTTATCCCTCGGCTTCTCTCCCATCTTTTTGTCTTCTTGTCTCCATAAATCTTAATTTCTGTGTGGATGGCAACCTTTAGAGAAATATTTGAAGAAACAATGACCCAATACGTACACGGCACTTCCATATTCACCTGGAAAACGGCTACACAGCCTTTGCTTAGTCATTTTATTCTATACCTTACATTTTGTATCAGATCTCAAAATAGTGATAACTGGTAAAAAAAAAAGAGCATATCTTTAATCTAGATTGAGCATTGTTGCTTTGTAGTTCGCCCTGCTAGTTTCCAGCATGGCTGCAGTGTGTTGTTGTGTTGACGATCAATGTAAAGGGACTGCTCTGCTCTCTGCCTGCCATTGTTTTAACAGAGGGCCTTTGGAGAGATCTCCAAACGCGTGGACCTCCGTGCGCGGCTGCAGTGCAAGAGCTTCTCGTGGTATTTGAAGAACGTTTATCCAGAAGTCTTTATGCCTGATCTCAACCCACTCCGCTTTGGCTCAGTAAGATCACACACCTCACCACCAGCTCTCCTCTTTCCAAACCTCAGAGCTCTGTCTAGCCACTGTGGGTTTCCACTTAGGATCTCCAGAGGGTACTGAGCAGTTCCAATTTGACACCACTGAAAACACTCCAGAGACTAAAGTTGTTTAAACAGCTTGCATTGGATGTTGGTTTTTCATTTTGTTTCCCCCCACTGCTCTCCCCTTCCTTTCTCTGCCTCTGTAGGTGAAAAATGTCGGCAAAGACTCATGTCTGGATGTTGGAGAGAACAACGAGGGTGGGAAACAGCTGATCATTTATCCATGTCACGGACTCGGAGGAAATCAGGTCAGTCAGAGAATGTAGCTTCCATCCGACTGATATCTCTGAAACGTAACTCACTTTAATTACAGAGGTTGATGTCATTTTCTGTTTCCTTTGCTGTAGTATTTTGAGTTCACCACACATCACGAGATTAGACACAACATTCAGAAGGAGCTGTGTTTGCACGGGGCAGAGGGGACGGTGAAGCTGGAGGACTGCCAGTATAAAGGCAGGAGCACATCTGTAGGAGCAGAGCAAAAATGGGAACTGAAGGAGGTGAGTTTTCTGTGCACTGATTTGGGATTTTAGATACTTGGGTTCTTTTTTTTAGGAAAGTAATAGTTTTGTCTTCTCTTCACATAGAACCAGTTGTTCTACATGCCAGGATGGGACATGTGTCTGAGTGCCCGTCATGAGCACCCCTCGCTGGCCCTCTGCAACCCCTCAGACAGATACCAGCTCTGGTCCTTCGTCTGAGTGTGCAAACGACCACTTTGAAAAATAGCCACTCTATGCATAGACCTACTAGGACATGAGTATATTATACTGTATGCAGTTAACATACAGTTTTAGATTAATGACAGTTAGTTTTTATTTTTATACATAGAAAAACTGAACTGCTGCTGCTGGGAAGTTTGGACTTTGGGAGAAACCACAGTGTGCCACTGCTTGAATGAAGCATTGAACTAATGCTCCCAATCAGACTGTGAATGGAGATTTTTGGAACAATGAAGATGCCCAAGTGCCTCTTTTGTGTTTGAGATGTGCTCCAAGTCTTTTCAACCAACAAATACATTATTAGGTAGAGTATATAATGCTAATATTGTATCTAAAACAAAATTATGCGAACAAAATACAGTAGATGATATATGCATATCTGTATGTATAAGGGGTTCAAGTTGGACAGACAAAAATCCTAAATGTTAAGCACCAAAGAGACTGGACAGGAAATATGGGGTGCATTGTCCCCTTTTTTTCAGATAACTTTTAAATAATGCAAAACCTCGTATTTACAACCATCCAGTGCCTGAAATGTAATTTTATTCTGGGTGGGTGGAGTGGTGGAGGGGAGGGGAGGAGTGGTGGTGTGGGAGGATTGCTGCAGTTTCCAGTTGATGAAGAACAGAAGTTTCTACAGTATACACCTTGTTACCAGTTTATTCGGTCCACTTAGCGATAACTATTGCTGTCTAATACAATCCTGTTGTTAATCCTCCTTTAACAAAGGTTATAATGTGCTTCTGTTAAAAATGTTTGAGGTGATTCTAATATGCCCAACACATTATCATTAGGGCAAGAGTAAAAAAAAAAATGCACCTCAGTGTACAATCCAAATACAATAGAACAGCACTAAAAGTGTCATGAAGTTGAATCAACACTTCTGTAAAAACAGTTTCAACCAAGAACTGAGCATTAGAAGGGAGAATTATGAGGTATAATTTACTGCAGGACTTGCATTGGACTGCAGTAGTTTTATCAAGGTGTACCTGATAAACTGGCAACGGATCGTAGAGATATGACGAATGATCATTTGAATACCAGTTTGGCCTTTCATTATGAGAGAGAGTGAGCTGGCCCTTAAACACAAATTACATACAAATAGTTTGTATTTCAGGTGTTTATTTCAAGCGCTCATAACAAAAGTGAAATGTAGGTTATTGTTGATGATTGAAATGCATTTTCATTTGACCTACAGTCAGTGCGTTACTAACAACATACATGATTTTTCAATTATGAATCATTTTCTTTTAAATAGCTGTATTGTTTATTTGTATTTCAAATTGTATTCTTTGGTGTTCATCAAAGGCAAACTTTTAATGTGAAATGAATGCACCGAAGGAATTATATTTGTTGATCAAAGGTCTGAAACTCTACATCTAAACTGGAGTCCACTAATGAATCTCTGGTGCAGGCACTAGTGTTCACATGGCTGGGGATCAGTGTAAATACCTTTTTTTTTTTTTTTTTTTAAGTTTGAGATCAAGTGTGTGTGTATGCTTGAGTTGGAAAGTGTCTATTTTTGTCATGGTATTAAGAGGTCTTATTTTTAGGTCAATAAATTAAGTTGGGTAGTACTGAGGGCCACTTTGTCTCATTTCTCCCAGTGACCTGCAGAGGGCGCCTTGCACTAAGAAATGACTGAATGTACAATGTTTGCTAGCAATTTAAATCAAATTTATTTCAAAACCATGTTAAAAATGAAACAACAGAACATTAGGTTTGCTCTATCTACAGTTGGAAAAACAAACACATTGAAAAAAATGGTACAATTTTTGTGCAAATGTTTGCATTTTACAGAATAAGAAATATAAATAAATAAATAAATCAGGCACATGAAGCTTTACAACTCACAACCAGCATTAAACAAAAGACAATTTCAAGATAGTGAAGCAATTTACTCAATACAGACTTTATAGTAAACCACAATAAATACACATTTCAATATATCGTTCATAATAAATACTGGAAAACAAAAAGCCAACACAAGATTCTTAGCTGGATGCAGGGTTATTGTATCTAGCCTTCTCACACTGTATGCTTTGGCACAATTGATCGGTACTAGAGGCTATGTTGATGCCACTGATTGCCTGAAAGCAGTCTGTACACTTCATTTGTACCACGAGTTAGCATGAGAGGTCCCAGCTACTCGACAGTCACACAGAACCACCAACCATCTGCTACTGACTTTTCTGATTATAAAATATGAGCAGATATTTGCAAGCTTGGAAGAGGGACAAATATCTGTATGCATGCAGGAACAGAGAGCTCAAGGTAAAGAACTTCAGCAACATATTACAGTAGCTCTATTCGCTAAATTATTGCAGACCCCCAGTTGTTGAGCGCTCACCCCAATTTCCTTTTTATCAGTGACTCTAAAAAAAGATCTCTTAAAAGGTTTTTCACCGATTTTTGGTAAACACTTTTCTTCAATCTGGCTGTTAAATCCTAATCAATGGCTCATGGGAATCCGGAGTCATTGTGTAGCTGTTAATTACTGATATGAATCATGTTTGATAATGAGCTTTGATTGTCAACCTTGAACATTTGCTTCCCCCGTATACAATTAGCAAAGCTCTGGCATATTTTCTATTAAACTAATGGTGCTTTAAGTACAATAACAAGTGCCATGACAGTCAATTAAAAGAAATCTCATTTTGCTTTATTGAGGATCTTCCCTAAAAGCGTCTCATACCTTTGGAGATATGTCAAAGTGCTACTTTATTAATATCCCTGTATCAACGAAATGGTTCCAATACTTCATCTATATTTGTAGTGGTACCTGCAAACCATGGTATTCTAAGAGTGAGCAGTGGAGACATAAAACAAGTGAGGGGCCATATTTTTCCACCGTCAAGTATTCATGAGTTCAAATCAACTGCATGCCACTGGATCATACACATAAGTCCAAAATGCTGGGAATTGACTTCTTGATATTTTATGCTTTTGATATTGTATTACTTACAAACAAATAAGAATTCAGGCTTTTTCATGCTTTTCGAAACCATAGAAAAGCATATAATAGTGACAAAAAGAAGAAGATAAATGTGCATTATGTACACAACAAATATTGATATAAAACAATGGCAATTATTTTTTCCTAAATGTCACTGAGATTCCCGAAACAGCATGCATATCGTTATCAAAACATTTACAATATGTAAGTATACACATAATTCAGAAACAATAAATAAACTGACAATAAACCTTTTTGAACATTTGACATACAGTAGACATAGATAATCTCCATCTACAGTACAATATCTGCTTAAAACTAGAACTTCATATCTGGAATTACAAGATACATTGCACAGCATGACATAACTGATGTTGAAAAAACTATCTGTTCCATCTTGCAGTTCAGCACACGCTGTAGTGGAGGATAATAATTAAAACATTTCCATCATGACCCTATGGCTTTATAGATACAGATGAAAATGTTCTCCGGGGCTGTAAATTGCTCAGGTCAGAAAATGAAGAAAAAAAAGGCCATGATTATGCTCCCTTAAAACACCACTTGGTCAGACTCAAGTGAAGACATGAGGATGAAAGAACACTTCAAAAGGCGAGGCCCACTAAATGGCTGTGACCTCGGGGCAATGGTCTGGTAAAGGGAGGTTCTTAGTGCTGTTTCCTAGTAAGCTCAGGTCAGAATGGCCGTTAACACCGGACTCTTGCTGTGGCTGTTCGGCTGTCACACACGAGCTGCTGTAGGAACCCTGTGTGCTATTGTTCAAGTAGTTTTTAAACTGTGTCTGGTTCTGGGTGTCCGGCTGCTCCACAAAAGCTGCTTTGGACAACACCTTCTTCTCCTGATCGGATGTGTAGCAGGTCGAGGGGGCGGCAGGAGCGCCGTTGGTCAGCGTGAAATGGTGATTAGCCGTGTATTGTTGCTCAGTCTGATCAGAGTAGTCTGTGTACTGCTCGGCAGACATGTTGAACGGTCCTTGCGCCGCGTTGCCGTTGTTCGTGGTGACCGGATCTTGGAATGCTAAGGCTTCCCCGTAGGGTTCACTGGGTCGGCCGGTTTGGCCGTTAGAGACGGCACTGGAGCTCCCCAGCTGATAGTACTCAGCTGAAGAGGAGTTCATTAAATAAGTGTTTCCATTCATGTGGTTGTCGTGAGCCACAGAGCCATTGCTGTAACACAGCACAGACGACAATGGGACAACGTCAGTGTGAGACACTGACGGGGTCGTCATGTCACCCTGAAATGTCTTTAATTTCTCTTCATCTTCATCATCCTCATCCTCAGAGTCGCTGTTGGCTAAGCTTTGGGTGCTGGAGTCAGACAGGACACTGCAAACACTGCTACTATCCTCCTCGTCCTCATCGTCTTCATCAATCTCCTCTTCCTCCTCGTCTTCTTCATCCTCCTCCTCGTCTTCGTCGTCTAGCGGCTCCTCCATCTCGTCCACAGCCTGCAGATGCATGCTGGCCGTCTGTGGAGCGGCGTCTGACAGGGAGTACTCCAACCTGTGCTGGGACTGAACCAGAGAGTTTGGGCTTCCCAGATCGTTAGTTTCGCTGTTGTAGCCGTTGGTGGGCGACGCTTGCTGCTGCTCACGGCTCTTCTCCAGTTCCAGCTTCATTATGGTGTGCAAGAAATGGGTCCGAACACGGATGGGATTAAACTCCACTCTCCCAGTTGAATTGGTGCAGCCCTCTTTTGTGCAGCCACAAGGAAATGACATGCGGTCCACCTAAAGTAAACACAACATTTACTGTGCTATTAATCTTGTTGCATGCCTGTGTGAATTGATAATGACATGATTGTATCAAATAATTCATGTGCTTTCTTTAATATACTATATCAGTCATTGATCCCTGCACCTTCTCTTAAAATGTACAGAAGGGCAGGGGTAAAGCTGAAGGCGTGTATGTCATGGCGTTTACCTGGCACTTGATCCCTGCGATGCTGCAGGCACATGTCTCCGGGTCGCAGAAGACTCTGCAATCACAGCCGCAGTCCTCTCTGGACATCCGGATAGCCCGCAGTTCATGTTTCTCTTCCACGTCAATCTTTTTTACCCCAGAGGAGCGCAGCAGTGCTCGGCGCTTTTTAGTGGTAAGTGGCTGCAGGAAGAAGTACTCGTCTACTTCTGTGTTGTCCAGATCAATGTCGTCGTCAGAAATGTCCTCTGCCGTGAGCGTGTTGGCTTCTTCAGACTCCACCGTGCCATTCTTAGTCAGCTGAAAACAAGAGGAATCAGATCCAAGCCATATTAGAACAAAACACAAAGTTTTATGATGAGGCCTATTTATATATTTGATCGTAACCTGTATGTTTATTGCTTTTTATGATGTTTTTGTTATAACCATTTTTTTCCTTTAGTGATGGCTTGTTATATCTGGCCATAGGGACTACGGTTGAAATTTAGCCTTAGCTAAGACTGACACATTTACCCCTGGGTTGATTGATGTGTATGGTCCCTGTTCAAATAAATAAATGAAATGAAATGAAAGTGACCAACATTCCTTTCAAATGCACTCACATATTTTTATTCTGATACCTTCTGTGCTCATACAATCCTTCATGCAGAAACATTTGTCATTATTGCTCTGATAAAGAGTACCAAGCATTTACCTTGAGTTTGATTGAATTAAGTTTCTCCTCCTTCAGGTGAGCTCTGAGCATGTCTCTATGGATCCTCTCCTGCTCCAGGGCAAATTCCCCGAGGGAGTACTGCCTGATCCAGCTATGCCTGTTGGACATGCCCAGCGTGCTGCCTCCCTGGCTGGGCACGCTGGTGAAGCCCTGCCGCCGACTGAAGTAGTACACGGTCACATTCTCAAAATGCACCCTCCTCGTGCGCAGGCGCTTCTCTCTCTTCAATATGGACTCAGCTGCAAAGGAAGACGGTTAATGTTAAAAAAGTGTCTTACTGCGTGTACTTTGAGTCTTGCTTGTAAACTGTTTCTGACAATTTAATAATCCAGTGTGGAAAGAATTAAAGCTCTACACAGCAAATAAATGCATGTTTTTATCATTATTTCATGCTGCACCGGAACAGATACACTGAGAGTTTTGTCCTCAAATTTGAGGTACTCTTTCTTGTCATTATAGCGAGCTTCTACATATCTTAGCGCAGCTTTGTAGGAAAGGATTTAATCAGATCCACAAGCTTCCGCTTGGCATGCAAGTCCTCAGTGTATTTTTTTAAGGAGAGCTCTACGAGAGGGATAGGCAGAGAGGAGGGCAATGATGGAGCATAAATAATCCCCTGCCTGGCCCAGAGAGAAGAGTGCTGGTTCACAGAGGCAGTGTTCCCAGCGCTCACCCCATATCAGACAGACAGGACAAATAGAAACCATCTGGTTCCAACAACCCCCTCCGCCCCCCCCACAATGCATTTCATTAGAGATGTAGAGATGTCAGACTGAGCAGAGCCGAGTTGTATTATTTCTACAAAGAAAAATGCATGTTTTAGGTGTAAAAACAGTTAGCAGATGTTAAGGTCTTTATGATCAGATTTGTTTCCCCTGATTAACCAATGGGGGAGAAAAAGCAACATGTCCCAGGTATCTTAAAGGTATTATAGTGTTCCTTTAACCTTCAAGGATTTTACCCTGTCGACAAACATAACAACACCGATGTTTTACCTCATCTAAAACCACCTCTTATTCAATCGTTTCATCTCTCTGTGACAGTCAATCACTGTAACACATGTACATGTCACTTCACAGGAGTGAAGTCTTCCCCTTTTTGCTGCCAGCTGACCTTCTCCCCAGCTACCAGCAGCTGCAGCTGACACAGAGGCCAAGCTCAGCCTCTAGGGACGCAGCACCCTACTTATGTCTCGCTACAGGGAGGGGGGCCCTGTCACCCATCCGCATGTCATTCACACAAACTAAAAAAACAACAGTGCATCATTAATGTGCAAATTTAGGGTCTACTTTGCTTTCAGTTAAAGAAAAAACAAAACACATCCTGTCCAAAGATGATTGCTTTCTTTAAGAATTGCATTATTAAGCTGGATGCTTTCAAAATCGCCCAAAAAGGATGATTAAACTACAACTGTATTATCTATTACACTCGCATGCTGTCTCTGTCTTAGATATTAAGATTCATGAGAGCACTGTGTTACTTATTAGTGATGTCATCAGTGTCCTTTTGAACCTGCAGAGAAGACATGTGTTTTTGTGGTTGATTTCTCTTTATTAACAAAGTCAATTCAAGCCAGAAATAACTGAATACTTTCTCAGTAGCAAACCTTTTTTGCAACTGGTGAGCTTCACAAAATCTTAGCTGTGACCTTATCTTAGTAAACCAAAAAAGCATTGTTTAGCCCTTGTTAATATTTTGAAATTGTAGCTGCAGCTAAAACAATTAGTCGATCAACAGAAAATTAATCTCCAATTATGTTGGTGATTAATAAATCGTCTGAGTCATTTTTCAACCAAAATACAATTGGTGGTCTCAGTATATTTGATGTAAAGTAATGTTTGCTGCTCTTCTTTGTTTGTAAACTGGTCATTTTGAGGGTTTGTTGGGTTGGATGGTCAAAGCTAGTAAACCACCTTAGGCCTCAGGAAATAGTGAGGGGCATTTTCACTACAACATTTTGTAGTCCAAACGATTAATTCATTATAAGAAAATAATCATCAGATCTTTCCATAATGAAAATAATAATGTTCTTAGAGAGCGGTGCATTTACATGTATTACCATCAGTGTTGCACACACACACACACACACACACACACACACACACACACACACACACACATACACACACACACACACACACACACACACACACACACACACACACACACACACACACACACACACACACACAGCTTGAGACTGCATCCGCTCATTCATCTGGCTGGGCCTGTACACTGATGCTGTTCCCTAATGAGGGAGGCTGTCTGTGCATTCTTCCCCTTTATTACAGCACTGACTCTTAGCATCTCCTCTCCTCTGCTCAGACAGTGAATTCATATTACATGCACTCCTTTATCTACAGATTTGTTTTGTCTGACCTGCATCCTGCATTGATTGTGAGCTACAAAATTAGGTTGAATCTGAGTGCTGTTCCTTTCTTAATTAAAACCCTCTTTCAGTGCTTGAGCCCCCCCCCCCCTTCACCCTGAGATAAAATGACAACAGTAACCTTACTGTCAATAGATACACTGAGCTCGACGTATGAATTTAAAAAAAACACAGGCACTCACGGGTGAAAGGGGCAGAGGCAGAGGGGTTGACACTGTCACTGCTATCCCCACTCTCACTGCAGGAGACCTCATCATCAGACTCCCGCAAGGAGGAGCACGGGGAGGAGGAGGCTTCCACCTCCTCAAATTTCCTCTTCAGTATTCCACTCATGGTCCGCCGCATCTGCACCTGAAACCGAAAGACAGCAGAGGGGCCACGCATTATTTAATATCCAGTTTAGGGCCTTCATAATCCTCAACACACTCAATTAGCAATGAGACCCTGACTCCCCCTTCCTCCTCTCTCTACACACACACACACACACACACACACACACACACACACACACACACACACACACACACACACACACACACACACACACACAAACACAAAATCTCTTCTGCCACTATCCCGGCTCCCAGGCGTTCCCTATAGGCAAATTATCACCTTGGCACAAAGGAGCTGAGATGGAAGGCGAAAGCTGCTAATTACAGACCATGCCTGCCTTACAGGAAGTTCATTCCACTGTCTTTGATTGAGAGGCTGGAGAAAAAAAGATACAATATTACGTAGAATATTAAGTGACTATGTGCATTTAATTGCTAATACTATAAAATAAAATAAATATCCACAGGCTTAAAATGTATTGAGGAACGACCTACCGGAGGAGATAAGGCTTGCAGAATCAATAACTTCTTAAAACTAATTTTTATAGAATGGGTTTTAAGTGACGTTGTCCATTTATGATTTTTTTTTATTTTTATGCAGTTATTTTGTTCTCTTGTTTTTGTTTGTTTATTTATTTGTTTTCAATTCCATTTGCTCTTTTTTTATTTGTTTGATTTTGATGTATTCATGACCTTTATGGTATGGCCCTTTTTTGGTTTACTGGTATTTAAGTTATGCTTACCTATACTTTGCTTCTCTGTAGAGCACGTTGTAAAACTTTGTTTTTCAAAGCTGCTATATAAATAAAGTTATTATTATTATTTCACTGCATCTTACAAAAAACTAAACATCTGCAGCTTTTTTAAAAACCAATGCAACAAATTCCAACACGCATCCGTAGTATTAGTGTGATGTTTATGTGCATTTGTACATGTGCAAACACACCGATGTGCACTTGCTGATGTGCATTGTGTATTGAAGTGTGGCAACAATCTACACAACACAAAGTGCTGTGTACTTTTATCACACATCATGCAGCGCTAGAGGAGGGATTGGTAAAGCTTTAGTTGACAGGACAGGTTTTTTTGAGTGACATCTGTAATGAGCTTCTGTTAGGTCAAACGCTTCCTACTGAAAGGAAAAGGCCTCAGGTGAATACAGCTACAGTCACCGCAGAGCAGAAAAAAACTGTACGGTAAATTACTCTCATTTGCTTCATAATCAGCAACAAAGTCAAAATATGAATTGCAAAATTGGACCAAAATATATCATCCCTGCTACAGACCTTTCAGTGCTAAATAGTAGTAGTATATAATAATATATCTGTAACGGTATCTCTACTGTTAAATCAGGGACTGCACTGCTATGCCCAGTTTCTGAAAAAACTATGATTAAAAATATCTTTGTATGGCTGTTTAGGTGCATCTAAATATTTTTAGCAGCACTTCATAAAGAGGCTGTTGAAACAGAAGTGTTACAAACTAATTCAATGTCAATTGAGGGGGGCCGATAACTCCCTCTGACTGATGATGCAATTAGACCAAGCTCATCAGTCAACTACACTAAAAACTAATCTCAATTACACTGAAACTACTGCATTGTAACTGTGAACAAATATATTATTTTGATAACTGCTTTTTTCCTAACGTCTGTAATATTGCAGGACGCATTTAATCCCTATTCATAATATGAGACAACGCTGAAATTGCAGTCCTTTAATGTATTTAGTTGAAGAGCCCTGTGTTCCTTTTTTTAATAGCAGCAGCTGGAATGTCATCTCACATTTAAAAAAATAAAACAATAACACAACAGTACTGCTGTAGCACAGCAAGGATTGCTATGACTGGCAGCTTTCCCCTCGCTGCTGTCTCTCTTGGAAGCTGGAATCAGTAAATGCAGCATACATCTTCAACCAGCACTCTGTCTATCTGCCAGAGCAGCTTGTGGGGGAGTTCCATTCACAGACAGCCTCGGTGTTTCATCTGGGCGCTGCTATCGAGTCATTACAGATGCAAATGCTGCCTGAGAGAAAGAGGTGCAACCCGGAGAGGACTAGCACTGCCAGCAAGAGGGTCATTGTTCCCAGGAGGCTGTGCTTGTTCAGTGCAGTAACATGGCACCGCCAGCATTTGGAGAACCTCCAGAGTAAACAATTCTACCTTCAACTGTGGAATGTGAGGCATCCTCCATCTGGGAGAAAGTGGAGGACAGAGCAGCCAGTCAGGGTACCATCACTGAAAATATTTCCTTTCAGAAAGAACTGATATTAATTTGGAAGCAAAATCTATAAGAGGCTGCATCTTGAGCTGGAGTTAATGTTTGACTCTCTAAAGTCAATAACTGAACTGACTGGCAGGAAACAACCAATCTACTTTCTCTCCTGAGTGACATCAAGGCATTAACTAATTAACTAACACTGAAATATATTAAATTAGTCTTGTCAGATTTAAAACATTGAAGCTGCTCATTTTACATTGAAACAGTGAAGAAACTAATGTATTGGCAAACCAACAAATAAAACCAAGATTTCCACCAAAATTTAAATTGTATTCCATTTCCTAGCAAGGGTTCTAATTAAATACCATTGTTGGAAACCTATTTATATGCTTAGCACCTCAGCTGATGCTGCACTAGGCTTTGATACCAAAAGTGGTTTCCATGGAGATTCTTATGTAGCCTCACAAGTGCTTTCCCATATGACAGTGTTTCCAGTGCTACATAGTGAGTATAAGGGTTCTTTACTAAATCCCCAATGTTATTTAAGCAAATCATGTCTTTATATTAATTATAGTTATTTTCTCGCACATTACTCATTAATTGGCATTCTGTTATGACTGCATGGAATCAGAGTTAAAATGTTGACACTGGATGGGCATGACATCATAAACCAGAGAGCTGTAGGTAAACTGGCTGAACCCCTTTTCTCATCAAGGCTAAATAAAAACCAGAGATTGTTTCTCCTATCTAACGGCTCTTTCTTCGTCTTCTCTGTTGCCTTACCACCAATCATTGCTGGGCCGCACACACTATTATACAGGGGAGAAAATCCCAGAGAAAATAATGCAGCAAAAGCCAGCTTGGAAAGCCCCTCCCTGTGTTTGCCTGTCTGTGCACACACATCAACTGTGGAAACCAACTCCTGTCCTTAATCAATAGTGCTCTCGGCACTGTAGCACACTTGCAATCTAAATACATTTTATTTCCCCCCTCGTCATTCACAATTTTCCCACAGTCCCAATAAAACCGATGTGACAACTCAAGGCTTAAACACTCATCCCAAGTGATGCTAACAAGCCTATGGCATCTGGTGCAAGTCATGACACATCAGTCCTTCGATGACCAGATTGCACTTCTTCTGTCTGTGCCGGCCCTAACAGGAACAACTGACCTGTATCCACTGGCAGACTGAGACTCCTTTCACCTCTTCTCACAGCAGCTCAGCCACACAATCATAAATGTGGCTATTCAAAAAATGTAAACATGATGAGTGAAGAAGTTCCCCTTTTGTTTCAGTCCACTGATTTGCAGCGACCCCTGAGCTCCACAGGCATAAGAAAAAAGGGTGCAGGAGTGTGAGAGAGACTTGTAAATTTCCAGCTCTGACTGCACTGTCGGTACCATATGCTTTTTTGTTGCAAGAGAGCAGTCTTTCTTACTTTAACTCCCTGTCACTGGGTCCCCCCTCCCACCTCTCTCTCTCTCTCTCTCTCTCTCTCTCTCTCTCTCTCTCTCTCTCTCTCTCTCTCTCTGTCTGCTCTCTCTGGCCACACAAAGGCTCATTAGCTGCAGCCGGCTGAAAGGCAGAAGCCAGACTGGAGCAAAGCAGAGGCAGCCTGTGAGATCACATGGGTGGGATGTCTGAGAGAGAGGGAGAGAGAGGGAGAGAGAGAGAGAGAGAGAGAGAGAGAGAGAGAGAGAGAGAGAGAGAGATAGAGAGAGAGAGACAGAGAGAGAGAGCCAGGCGTGCCTCTGCTCCTGCTGTCTGCAGATATGTTACCAACATGAGCTGCAGAGAGTGGAGGGGGTGAGTAGGGGGTAGGACGTATGGGGGGTCAGAAAGAGGGGAAAAGACAGAATGTTGGAGAGAAATGGATAAGGGGGAGAGGTGTGGGGGGGATGTATAAGAGATGCATGGCAGTGGGAAAAGAGCTGGGAGGTATAACTGAGATGCAGACATGAGGGGATTTAGGGGGGAATAGCAAATGGGAAGAGGTGGAGTGAGAAAATATAGAGAATGAGAAAAAGAAAAAGACGAATAAAAACATCTGATGCCAAGAACAACAAATGATCATACAACTACAAAATAAAAGCTTGAATTACTTAGATTGCCAAAAAAATACAGGATAAAATAAAATTGAATGACAGAATGTTGCAGTGTTTATATAAGAATCTTAGCATAATGTCGCATCCAGTTACATCAACTATTGCATACAAAAATCGGAGAGTATACCTGGAAAAGGTTGACAAAAAAATATGAAATGTACTAACGTATCTGTGTATGATTTGTTTAGCTCTGTATTTAATACGATCCAAAAACGTTGTATGCCAGGAAGTCCTGCAGAGAAGTTAGATGTGCAGTCAGAGAGCCATTATTTCATTATTGCACTCAATTGGGCCAAATTTCAACATAAAAGGTCTTGCACTTCCTCTTACAATAGCTTTCAGCTTAAAGGCTTTTTACAGCCAACGTAGAATTACAATCCTCTCTTTTCTCAGAAAAAACACAGTATACAATGTAGTAAGTATAGTAGGGACATTGCTACTCAAAACCTCCCAACTGCATGATTTAAATCAATTGTGAGTTTGGTAGGTAGTTTAACACAATATCTGTTACGGTTCATTGACAATGTTATATGAAATGATTTGTGTTGCTTCCTTGATGCAACTTGCATGTCATTTGACTCTACATCCTCACAGTGTCCTCACTGAACCTCGCCTCAGCAGCACTGCACTCCCCCTCCTCCTCCCATGTTGTCTCTCTCTTGTATACAATACATTATTGTCCAGCCACAGTATAAGACACATTAGCAAGCAACTATAAGTTAATTTGGCCTTCAAAGATCATTATAGTTCTGAATCTCAATGTGTTGACCAAACAAACAGCAAAATTATTATTTTTCTCAGTGTCATTATTTCAAGAATAATTTGACTAGTAGTAGTAGAAAGAAAGAGTAGTAGTGGTAGTAGTGGGGATAGTACATTATTTAAGGGTTTATATCCCTTAAGAGTGACATTAAAATGACTCCTTTTAAACATGCAAACAGCACATAGTAAGCCAGTGGACGTGCACGTGGAAGTGCTCTGGCAGACTCTGCTGAGCACTCAAAGATTACACTCGGTTATTATGGCGGAATTAGAAGATCCAGAGACCGAGGAAGCATCATAACACAACAGCAGCAGCAACAAGATACACAGACTACTATATAAACCTCCAGGGGGATAGACATGATAAAGGAACACCTGTTTAGTCTATTACAGTTCTCTCTCTCTCTCACTCTTCAATTAAAAAAATGCAATATTTTATTTAGTTTCCCTATGCACAAATATACAAACAAAAAACGACAAAACGACATATGTTGCTGAAAGATGTTTGGTGATGTCATAGTTGATCCATAAGCCAATGCCTGGTTTTCTGTCTTTTAAACTGTTTGATATGACAGTCATTATATGTATGTATGAATATGAATTGAAATAAATACAACCTATATTAATATATCCTTATTTTCTTTTGGTTTTTAGCTTCTAAATTAAGAGTCTAGGCTTAAATCTGATTGCCATACTAAACAACATTAACACTTTCCACAGAGCAGGTTTAATAATTGAATCAAAACAACATGAACCCATGAATAGACTATTTAATATACACTTTACAATATTTGAATAATTCTATTTCAGGGGTCTTCTTCGTACAATTATCTGAAAACATACACACAGTGAAGTACACGTTACAGAACTCCAGTCTGAATGTCTGAATAAAGTGCAATTCATATCTTCTGTCTTATATTTTTGGAGCAAAATCATCCCGAACACACTCTACTGTTATTTTCACTTCAAAAGTCAAAATTCTGTGACAGTACAGGTTAACATTTCACTGTGAGAATAACACTGAGGAGAGTGTACTATGATAATACGTATCAAACAATATATTCATCCAAGTTTTTTTTTAGCCTATTTGTTCTTCTAATCTTCTAATCACTTTGATGTAAGGTGTTATGAGACGACCCCATCTGCATTTATTTTATTTATTTCAATTCAATTCATTTCTTTAATGATTCATCCACGAGCGTCACACATACAAACTGCCCTATTACCTAAAAATGCAAAACATAAACTGTGGAGATGGCATTTGTTACACCATTGCGCCAGTGATGGTGACCTATATCTGCTCTGACTTTCAAGAGGCTTTCTTATTTCAATGAAGAAGATTGAAAACAGCAAGCAAAATCAAACAAAGAAAAATGTTTAGAATACATTATTTGTGTATGAATATTGTTATTGAGGTCATATGCAGAAGTCCTGGCCAACTCCCACAGTAACAGATGAAAGGTAAATTCTAAAATATGTTTTTAATGATATCGCCGAACAGAGTCATATTGTTTAACACAGATAAGCAAATAGAGAAGTGCTTGTTGTTTCTCACTACAAATACTTTTTTATAAAGAAGACAAGTATAGGTTCATTTACCCTGTTTGTTTATTTCTGTTTTACAGAACATTGGAAGCGGGAGGAGAAGAGAACGCTTGCCTTTTGACTACACTCTGACACATGAACTGCCTACTTTTTCAAAAACATTCCTACAATAGTTATTCCCATGGTCCTTTGCTCAACATTAGTAAGAGAGGGCCTTTGGAAGTTGTGCCTGTGTTGAGTTAAAATGTGAAATGTAAAATCAATCATGACATAAACCCTTCAGTAGTCTCGCCAAAACATTTGACTCATAATTGTCTGGCTTCACGACAACATATCAGCAACTGTTAAGCAGCAGTGGCCATGCATTAGAACCTTTAATGGAAGAAACTGGAATGAACTCAGGATGAATCATTGCACCCACTCTGCTTAGCATCTTCATCACAGACATTATCCATCTCAACGCTTACTGCAGCTATCTCACAGTATTAAAATACCATACAGGAACAGATGGCGGGTTTTTCACCCTATATAGATTCAAGTCCAAGGTCCAGGGTCTCCATCAGGTTGCCATCAGCTGCATATTGTAGCTCTATGAAGCTGCACCATACAGATCAAAGCCATCTGCAATCATTCATAAAAAATATCTGTAGTGCACCCATGGTGCATATCCAAAGGCATAAAAGATACATGCACTGGCCATAAACAGTAAGTGGATGCAAAGTTCCTCTGGACCGTGCCACATCCCCACAAGTACCACAGATCACTTTGCCTACTTTGGCAGTTTGTCTCTCCTCAGAGTGAATACTGACACAGTGAACACAACCACAACAGCTACTAAAACTACTGCAAAATGCAGACCAGAGCTGCCTCCTGAAATTCCTGGACATCCAGTGGGAAATAGATCCACAGATGTTCGCATGTAAAAGGACATACATATTTGCTGGGGTTCCTATCACAATCATCAAACAGCTCTATTAAAGAAAGTGAGGAAATGACCGTCAGGATCAGGACCAACTACAGACCGTTCCACATCAACATCATTCAATGGAAGGCCATTTGCACATGGAGATCTTTTTTGGGTAGAAAGGTTCATGGAGCAGCCACTCTCCAAGACACATATTTCCATGAGATCAGACAAGACAAAGAACAGGACAGGACAAGAGGTGACACAGTAAGGTTATGTGCTACTACTATGTTTGGGGAGGATCATAATGCTTATGGTTAGACATTTTAATATATTTATTCACACCAACTACAGCTTTGAGCTTTCTTCAGATCCTTAATTCAGTTGACTCAGAGTGTATGGTTGAGTCTTTGCATTATCATGATATAACACCTACAAGATTGTAGGCAGCTATCTATGGCTAACAAGCTCAGATCATACATGTATTTAATACAACTGGATACTGCGTTCCAAGATGACGCTCCATTCATTCCCATGAAAGACTTCCAAAAAGCTGCTTATGGAGCAAGGCAAGCATTTAATTTAGCAAGCTAAAGAAGTTGATAGAGACCAAAAGGCCAGTGAATATAAGACTTGGTAAGAAAACCAGAAACATGACTTTAGATACCAATGTAGATGCCAAAGTGTTTGCTTGCACAATAGCTGCACTAAATCAATTAGCCAGTCGTATTAACAGCTGTAGTGTTCCTGTCCCCTGGTGGTCAAAAGTTGCTTGTTGCAGCTTTAAACGTTTTTAGTACACACGAGTGGGCTTGTGTGGGGATATAGATTGCAAATTTGTTTCCTTTCTGTGTGTCCGCGTTTGCCAAATGGCTATTTCATTCAATATGGCTGATCGCATCGCAGACTACTAGTGTTTCCACTGTGATGCAGCACACATTTATTCAGCCCAGATGGCTTGGCAGATCTTTTTGTTAATTATTTCTTGTTTTTTTTATAATGTGAGAAAAAATTTTTTTCATTGCAGTAGACCCTGTCTGAGTGACTGAGGGTGCACTCCAGTTTAACCAACTGATGGGATCACGGAACAATGACAATGCCTGAAACCACAAAAGATCCTGGGCCATAAAACCAGTCTGAGGTTGTGTTCAAACTCATCCATCACTGGTGTCACACACAGCCATACACGGCAACCTTGAAAGAGAGGGAGAGAGAAAGCTATGCACAGGGAGCGAGAGAGATAACTAGATAGATATAAAGAGAGAGAGGCTAGGTCTCAGCTGGACTCCCCTGAGGAGAGGCTGTGGCCTGGATGATTATACAGCTACAGATGATGTCAGTGGAGGATCCCTGCCTCAGAGAGAACACAAACACACTGCTCATATATTCATTGACACTGTTTTGTAGAAGGGGTGCGTGTGATAGAGCCCTAAATCATACATGAAAAGTAGAACGTGTTTTGTGAAAGGTCAGGGCCATCTGCCTTAATCTGTATGTGCAAGCATCGTGTTCAGGAATGACCCAATAAACATAGTCATTTGCAGCTTTGCCCTGGAGAACATATAGGGACTACGCACCACATCTAAATTCATGCAAAGGGTGGATCAAATCAAAGAGGTATAGCTTGTATATAAAAACCTGAAATAGTGCAGCAGTTCATGTTAAAAACATTCTTGTGCACATTTTGCAATCGATCTATAGCATCTACAAATCATATATCTATGCAGAACCCTGAGCATATTTGTAACTGGCTCAACTCATTGCTCATGTGAGGTACAGAGCACGGAAACACACCTGCCAATTGTTCAGTGACAGTGACAATAAATATTTGCTCTGGCATTTTTTCTATTGCACTGCAATAAAGGTCAGATGGACAAATTATGCAAATATATAACACAAATTGTCAAATACATTAATCTTCATTCTCAGTTAGCCTTTAAAGAATTCAACATGCACAAGAAAAGAAGAAAAAAACATTCAGCAATTAAACACAAAGGAATCCATTTAAAGAAATGTAGCGACATCTACAGATTTATGCAAATGAGACTTCACATGCTCTCTGTACATTTGTTAACTTGCACTAGCCTGAGGCTGCAGACAGATCTGCTCCACACACATGAAAAGATGGAAGGGGGGCAGGGGGGAGGGGGGGAGTAGCAGGAGCGAGCGAGAGAGAGAGGGGAAGGGAGGAGAGTGCAGCCCACTGCTCAGCACTCAGCACACGGAGGAGCTGCAGCCTGGTGATGCCTGCTACAGCCTCCATCCCACAGCTACAGTACAGCCGAAAGCTGGGAACCATTGATCTGCTCTTCCTCCGTGTAGAACAATAGAGGCAGCGCAGCCCCTTATTAACCACATGGGTCCAAAGCAAAGGGGGACTAGATATATATTACTAAATATCTAGCTGCACCAGTTTGATTTAAACATCGTATTAACGCATAAACATTTGTAATTTAAAAAAAACTGCCAGTATTATGAGTGGCCAGGATACTACTATAAATTATTTAAATGTGCAAATTCTGGCAAGAACTTGTTGAGGGCCTAAGAACTTGTTTGACTCCTAGAATGATGTGTATTTTCCTCTTCTTTCCTATTTCCCACCAAACAGCATTAGCAGTGTTTTAATGAAAATTATAGCTACATGCATAAATTCGAGCGTAAGCTTTGAGAAGACATGTCATCCAGCATCTCTACCATCTTTGTTGTTAAAAGCAGTGATCAAAATACACCAAAGCAAACAAGCTCGAAAAAAAAACCCTCCACATTCAGACTGATGTTTTGATTTGCTGCAATTCAAGTCACTCAGAGCAGCAGCATAGTCAGGTACTCTCACCCTCATGTCAATCACAAAGCTCTCCTAAATTATTCATGGCTCTATATTTTATTTATGACTATATTTTCCCATGCCACCTGAAAGTTCGCAAAAGCCGGTTTTGCTGGCAGAAACAGAGCTGCCAAAGCATTTCATAGAGACAGAGCTGCTTTCATCTCTCACACAGACTGGGAAAGCTGTGGGATGTGGAGTTCATATTCTGCAGACAAGCCTTATCATTTATATATAGCCAGTATCATGTTGAGATCTTGAATCATTTTTTATATGCAAAACATTCACACTGTTATCTGTGAAAATTTGTGAAGTAGGCCAGCTCTGCATAGGATTACAGTGTGGTGAATTAGAGTGTTATAAAAAAAATGAATGTACACAAAAAATAGGATACACACCTCATTGATTATTTATTATTCAATGTGTTGCTGGTTAGGATTTTAATTCCGATTGTAAGTGTTCAAAAAAGGTTACATTTAATTTATATATTTCACTTAATATATTACCCTTTGTAACAAAAATGTAAATATACAGTATAAGACACTAACAGTTAAACTGTCATGATGTTGTGTTTTATGTTAGGATCATATAATTACAGTAATAATATTTTTTTCTTTTTAATTACATTTTGAAAACTATCCATGCTTTCCTCTATACGGCTTTTTCATTGATTAGGCTGTCAGATTAAATGTGTTGAACATATTTGCAATGAAAAAAAGACTGCACACATTTCTCCATCGTGCAAAATCGAAGCTTTTGGTCACAATGACCATCATCAGACTTTGAGACAAGGTGTGCCAACACATGCACATAAATAGTCATGACTCAATAGCCAAGCATCAATCAAATTAAAGCTAGACAAACAGCCATGATTAGATATCATTTATAAAAAAGAAGTAAGAAAGTACATGGCATCATGATTTTCCAACTCAGTCCCACAAAATACAAACCAGACACCAATGAAAAGAACACAGAGAAAACTAGAAATACAGAAATCCCCCAAAATGTAATTGAACTTTGGCAGAACATTACTAAAAAGGAGCTGATTGAGAATATGTGTATTTGATGCCTTTAACGGTATGCATAGGCGATTCCAAGCATTAATAGAGCCGCAAACAACTATTTGTAAAGATACACTGTAGTCAATGTCTACCTGGGAAGAGAATGAAGTCGCTCTCCTTTTGTGTATGTTGTTATCCGAGATTCTTGAAAAGGCCAGTGCTTGCTTTTAGTGCGTGTTAGTGCATGTGAGCATGCCCCACTGGTTTGCTCTCATACCGCCTGATAACAGCGCCCTGACCAACACCCTGCCCTCCACTTCCCCCTCAGTTAGACATTGTTAGCTCCGTCAGCACCTAAGTGGTAGTTTTGCCCTGTTGGCGCTTTTAATACTGTTAGCAATACGCTGCTGGCTCATCATAATATATTATAGTCTGTAACCTATACTGGCTATAGAATATTTGCAAAATAAAACAAATATTACAGAAATACTTCAGATGTTGATGTCTGTACTGACTCTGGCTATCGGGTGTTCATGAGGAGATGTACAGTGCAGTGACAAAAACATTTTTTTTTTTTTGCCTTAACACTTAATTAGCTGGCAGCAGACAAAAGATTCCAAATAGGTGTCATGGCAACATCTCAAGAGAGCACAGCCCTGAACCGTGAAAGCCCAGAGCTCAGCCAGGAAGGAGCCAGACACAAAAAGAGAGTCACATCAAAAGCATCTAAATTGGAACTGTGGACCCTGCTGGGATGCACAACGCTGCTCAGTAATCTAAAAGGTTGATATTAGTTCACACTACAATCCTCGACTTCATTGATGATAACACTTTAATTTGGTGTTTGGGAGGAGAAATAAAACATGTACAGTGATCACTACTGAGAAAAAGCCTGAATATAATTACTGTTGCTTTGTGAGATCATCGTGTGTATCACACAGAACATCTCAACTGATGAAAAGACAAATAACCAAATCAAATATGAGAATGCTGCATATACTGTAGTCTACTAATATGCGTTGCTGCCGTTACCTGACTTGTCTATCCTGATTAATTGGAAAAATTCCCTTGAAATATGTCATGTTTCATTCAAAACTACAGGAATTAAAATCTTAAAATCTGCTAATTTCAGGAAAATGTTTTACTGTTTATTTGTATTACTTGTTTTTTATTTTACTATGTGTCTCTTGTGTGCACTTTACCTGTCCGCTGCTATAATCCTGCAGTAATCCGACTAATAAAGGAATATCTGATTTTCTCTGATCTTATTTTAGTGCCTTTTGTGTGCAGAAATATAACAATTATGAATGAGCTGTATTTAAAAAATGTCAATGTCATATAGTAATTTCTATGGTTCATTATTTTATTCATCAACTATTTTGTTGTAGCCTTTTGGGCTATATATTCTGTGCATTATATTGAGTTATTGTTTCTGTGTGTGGTGGTATACTTTTTAGCATATAGAATGGTAATTACAAAAATAGAGAATTATATGTTATAAGGTTCATAATGTGTGTTAGATCATTCTCACTTATCCAAGTGGTACGGTGTTAAGCAAGGTGTGAAACATTCTATTATATCAGACTAACAATGCCAGCAGATTGTTTTCATCTCTTAATCTAAAGCACAATCCAGCGATAGCTGGACCCCATCAATTTACAGTGTGACCTTTAGCCTCACTCAGTACATTTGCCTGAACCTCCAGGTGCAGCTTGAAGCACTGAGTTCTGGTTGTTCCCACAAAGAGGGAAACAAAATGATTTAGCTGTGCATGTGAACCTTTGTGTGCAGACAATTCACCCACACCAGCCTCCTGCAGTTCCACTCTCTTTAGTGCCGTTAAGCCATAACACCTTTCCTGTGAATCTTTAATGGGTCTTTAATTCACAGTATCGAGCTTTAGCCATCTGTGCTACAGTATGTAACAGCAGCATGACTGAATCACATATTCAAATAAACCAGCTTAATGATGCAGCTTTTCACAAGTAAATACATCCACTTAATGTTGCAATGTCCTTAAACTCAGTGCCACATGTACTAATTATATTCTGCTCCTCTGAGGACTGGGGTTAGATAGAGTGAGGAGGGAAACACACACTCACACGACATCACTCACACACATCGCACAGCCCCCCTCACCTTTCAAATCTCAATCAGAAAGATGGAATGGTTGTGTGATTGCATGTTTGAGCGCATGCTTTAGCACAAAAATGGTCTGTTGAGGTTGACGGAGGAACTGCCATATTCAAGCTTTTTTTTTTAAATAGACAGTTTACATATCCGCATCTTTTGATGACATTATTGTTACATGTTTGAACTGCATTGCTTCAAAGGCAACAGTAAAAACAAAAGCCTCATTATCAGTCTGCCTTGGAAATGTGGCAAAGCCTGTAATCAAAAATAAATATCAAGCATATCATACAACATATACTCTCAAAAGGATATGCTGTCTTTTCATCATTTTGATATCACAGGCGTCACTCGGGTATAATCCAGTGAGAAAAGTGCAGCTGTCTGTATTGACTAAACACTGTTGTCTGCATCAGCATCACATCATATCTTGTTATCAAGAGGGTCTTTTGTGGCAGTGTATCAACAGTTGTGCGAGCTTTGAACGCCATCTCTCTCTCAGGCATGCATTCAATATGTTAATGTGCGTGAAGGCTGGCAGTATGGTATTTTAGAATGCAAGAAATAGATGTGGTCTTACCTTTCGTAAATAATATTACACTGCAGTGACCCGCCTCTGTTCTGTGGAGAATAGAGAAGAGCAATTGAAATATAACTCTCTAATTTCTAGAGTTCTGAGAGATTGTGCAAAACGTGCCTTTGAATGACGTCTGCTGTACCAGCACAAGGCCAGTATTGTGTAATGTAAGTGTTGTAGTGTACAGGTTTTGTCAGGGACATTTCAGCATTGATGTATAGATGATTAACAGAGCTTTATCTACATCTCTTTGTGAGCCACTATTATAGCTGGGGGGGTTGGAGTGGGCATCCCCAGGGAGGCTGGAGAGAAGCAGGCTCTCTGCCTCCTCTGCATGTTCTGCAGGAGGCTCTGCGGGGAACCAGACTGTCTTCTCCCTGCGGTCTGCATGAAAGGCTCTCAGCCAGTTGGCCATATACTAGTCAGCTGGCACCTGCTATAGTAGCCTATACATAGGATGAACATGTGCGCCCTCAAAAATTACACACAAAGGCACCGGAGCTCTTACATGAAGGATCCCTTTGGACTCTGTGTCTATTGTATGTGCAGTGAACCTTTTGTGTGCAAAGTGGGAAGCAATGACATGGTCAACGGTTTGAATGGAACAAATAAAACATGGTCTTTAAAGATCAGTATAATTCCTTATTAATCTGAGTGACTATTCGGATGTGATGCTCAGAAGAGTTTTACAAATGGACCATTCAGGGATGGGTCCCAACATGCTGATGCAAACAGACAGTAGAACATGTCCAAGTACTCTATGCAACAGAGAGCAGACGTGAGACACAAAGATACAATACTTTTGCTAATTTTAATCAATGCATGTGTTCAAATACAGGCCTATTTATCACTTACGATTGCTGATACTCACCATTCATTTCGTTACTGTCTGTATCCAGCCAGTCAGTGACGCCCTCCTCTCAATGGACTTCACAATGTTTCCCTGCGCCAATTCCCTTCCGCCGCTGCCGGTACCGGGCTTCCCGAGCAGAACTGAACTAACCGGCACAATCGTCGCATGTACCAGCGCTTTAACACGCACTCCTTCCGGCTGCTCGGGGAACAATGGTGCAGAATCGGACTGACAGCTTCACGGACAACGTGACTCAGTCTGTCCAATCATGGATTTACAAACCAGGAATCAGCCGCAGAGCGCTGCTGCTGCCCACTGAGGGCTCCAGAGCACACCGCGCGTCGACTATTGCCACAGAAGGTGGGCTTAATTGTGACATTACAACATATTACACGGGAATGTGTGCTGTCTTACTTTAAAACAATCTAATCGTATGTTTCAGAAATATAGTTGCCTTTCACTTCTAAGCCTGCGTGTTGTTTGTTTCTCCACTAGGTTATAAGTTATTTGAGAAGCTGAACTTTGTTACAACAAATGCATATATGACAGTGGTCTCTGTAATAGTTATAGTTTTTAAACAAGCCGCACATGGCAATGCACCGATTGAAAGGCTTATATAATGAAACAGATGCCTTGGCCAACATCCATAGGCCCACTATACAAAATGGAATTAAGTGGCTGAGACCAGGTTTTTTCAGCACGGGGGTGACAGCAACAAGCTTTAGTGGGGAGGGTATGAGACCAGAGGACAGTGAGGAGTTGATGATGTTGATGAAATGTAGACTTTCCTGCTATTGTTACTGTTCATTGATCACTTACTCTATTTCCTCTGGTTGTTTCACAATAAAATTGTTCTACCAGCGGGAGGATTTTATTGTGAAGGAGCTGGAGTAAATGTGATGTGTTTGTCATCACGTGAGCAGAGCTTTATGTCACTGCTGTTCTTTAATGCACATTGGACTTAGTCTGTGTTGCTTTGAAGAGGAGCAAGGTTGAGTCTGTCGGGACGACTTTGATCTTGGCTGCTTAATCAACAAATAATTTAACTGTTTTTCTTTTCTTCCACATTGTGTGTAGATATGGCTGCTGCAAACTATCTGCCATCTGAAGATCAGTTCCTGTGCTCCGTCTGTCTGGATGTCTTCACTGATCCAGTCAGCACACCATGTGCACACAACTTCTGCAAAAAGTGCATCAATGATTACTGGAATACCAACGACCAGAACACATGTCCAATGTGTAAAAAGGTTTTCACCTCAAGACCTGAGCTGCACGTCAACACTTTGGTCTCTGAGATGGTTTCTCATGTCAGACAGTCGGCTCAACAGAAAGCCAGCAGCAGCTCAGAGCAACAAGAGTCCAAACCAGGAGAAGTTCCCTTTGACGTCTGCACTGGAACCAAACTGAAGGCCCTGAAGTCCTGCCTGGTGTGTCTGGTCTCCTACTGTGAGACTCACCTGGAGCCTCATCTGACAGCTTCAGGCCTGAAGAGACATCAGCTGATCGAGCCTGTGGAGAACCTGGAAGGCAGGATGTGTCCGAAGCACGATAAACCTCTGAAGCTGTTCTGTAAGACCGACCAGACATGTGTCTGCATGCTCTGCACTGTGTTAGACCACAAGATGCACAATGTTGTTCCTCTGAAAGAAGGATATGAAGGAAAGAAGGTCGAGCTGGAGAAGACAGAGGCTGAAATTCAGAAGATGATCCAGAAGAGACGACTGAAGATTCAGGAGGTCAAACACATAGTGGAGCTCAGTGAGGAAGATGCAGACAGAGAGAAAGCAGAAGGTGTTCAGTTCTTCACTGATCTGAAGGAGTCTGTTGAGAGAAAATTGAACAAGCTCATCAATACCATAGAAGAGAAGCGGATAACAACAAAGAAACAGGCTGAAGACTCCATCAAAGAGCTGGAACAGGAAATCTCTGAGCTGAAGAAGAGGAGCACTGAGGTGGAGAAGCTCTCCCTCTCTGAAGACCACCTCCACCTTCTCCAGAGCTTCCAGTCCTTAAACATCCACCTCCCACCAAGGACTGGACAAAGGTCAGTGTTCCTCCAGCATCATATGAGGGGACTGTGAGGAGAGCTGTGTCTCAGCTGGAGGAGACTCTCAGTGAAAAGATGAAGAAGCTGTTTGAAGTTCAGATGAAGTTTGCAGTGGAAGTGACTCTTGATCCTGATACAGCTCATCCTTGTCTCATCCTGTCTTATGACAGGAAACAAGTACATGATAGTGATCTGTGGAAGAATCTCCCAAACAACCCAGAGATATGTTCTACTTCTGTTTCTGTCTTAGCAAAGCAGAGTTTCTCTTCAGGCAGATTTTACTTTGAGGTTCAAGTTAAAGGAAAGACTGACTGGACTTTAGGAGTGACCAGAGAGTTGAGCAAAAGGAAGGGACAACTCACATCAAGTCCTCAGAAGGGTTACTGGACTATATGTTTGATAAATGGAAACGAGTATGAAGCTAATGACGACCCTGAAGTTGTTCTCTCCCTGAAGTCTGGGCCTCAGAAGGTGGGGGTGTTTGTGGACTATGAGGAGGGTCTGGTCTCCTTCTATGACGTAGAAGCTGCAGCTCTTATCTACTCCTTTACTGGCTGCTGCTTCAAGAAGAAACGTTTCCCATTCTTCAGTCCTTGTCTTAATGATAACGGTACAAACTCTGTACCTCTGATCATCACTCCTGTCAGAGTAAACTAATCACTCTTTTTGTTCAATGTAATGATTTTATTCATTAAAGAGAATAACTGTACATATTATGTTTGAATATCATGCAGTTTAACTTTACATCTTATTTCATACAGAGTCTGTTTACTGTGGTGACGGATTTTCACGTCATTAAGACATTTTATTAAATGATTATTAAATTGTATTATTAAATTCATTATATCTGATTTGCATCCATAGAAAACATATTGATTAATAGTTTTGTCATACAGCTTCATTTAAGAGTGAGGCCTATTACATTTATATAGTGTTTACATAATACAGTATGTGTTATTGTGTTATTAAAGTAGGGTGACCAGATTTGAGTTTGTGGATAAGAGGACACTGCGTCGCGGGGGGTTAGCATGCCGTGAACTTGCATTACATTTACGTTTGGCATGGCTGCAGATGTCATGTGCTGTTGTAAACAATGCAACTAGTGGAGGTGGCAAGGTGCTCAGTGTTGCCAGATTGGAAATGGCGAAGTATCGTACCAAAGGCTCAAAATGGTCGTATTTGGAGGATAATTATCGTGCATCTGGCAACACTGAGATCAGTCGACCAATGACAGTCAGAGCTCGCGCAAGAAGGTGGAACGTAAGGGAGATACCATTTCCAAAACTTGTAAGGGCGTAATAACTAGTTTGTGAAAGACCCAGAGAAACACAAATATCCAACGAGGCAAAATCCCGGACGTTTTTGGAATCCCTGCCGGACGCATTTTTTAGGTCTCGAAAAGAGGACATGTCCGGGAAAAAGAGGACGTCTGGTCACCCTAATTAAAGTTAATAAATAGAATAGATGCAAATGTTTTTTTGGTGTGGAAAGTGGTTTGAATAACTACTAGTCACTTTGGCCAACTTTGATTTGTTTTGTGAATATTGATGAGATGACTTATGAACCAAAGAAACCTGTAAACATGATTGTAAATACAAAATAAACAAATTAACTAGTTGTTGAACACGAGGCCTGAGTAAGAACTGACTTATGCAACAACATACACTGCGAGCAAACTACCGTAAAAGTTGGGTTACAAGCCGCTACTACCTCTGGTCGGTGTCCCCGCTAGCTCCCCGCTGTAGCCAGCTAGCGCTCCTGCTAGCGCGCCACTAGCGCTCCTCCTAGCGCTCCCGCTAGTTCCCCGACAACCCCCGAAGGTAGCGGGACCAGCACCGGCTCGACACCCGACTCGGGCAGAGGGGACGCGGGCAGTAGTTATTCCCCTCTTATCACTTATGTGTAATATACAAACAAAATGATACACAAAGAACACAGTGAGCGTTTTATTGATCAATGAGAGGTTTGACTGACACACAACATCTCTAATCACACAACCATGTTCCCGGTTTGTCTTACACATACACACATATAGAAACAGAATGTTAATTTTATACTTCCATTGTACACCTGAGAGTATATATGTTGATTCAGGCCACTTAAGAACAGGGTCCTTTGACACCGGCTGCAGGCAGGACGAGTATCACGACATCTTAGAAAAGAGAGCAGGGGACATCGTGGCAGAAAACCAATCTGAGGGATGAAGGAATGTCAGACGTACACATTGTTCCATGATGTGTTGTGGCAGGGATTTCATTGGTATTTAGACGGTTCCAAATTGTAATTGGCATTGATTGCAGAGGCCGTGTTTTTACATTTTTTTTATATAAACTGAGGGTATCCGTTTAGAAACTATCAGACAGGAAGTAGTTTGTTGCCATGGCGAGGATGGGAGCTCCTGTTGGGACACCAGGGAACGGCCCACTGGACCCAGCGATGTCAATGTGGGAGTACGGCAGAGGGGCGCTAGAATCCACGCCATGCTGCGTCGGAAATAAAGAAATTAAAGTAAAACAAGTTGGTCACTGCAGTCCAGGTTCTATTTTTCACACTTACAGATAAATAACAGCTCAGTCTGACAATATGCGAGCACCTTGTCGTGCTGGAACTTATTTACTGTTTTACAAGTCAAAATGGCAACATCTGCTGGGCAGCCCGAGTTATTGCAATTATACAAAGACTATCCAAGATGTGTAGAGACATGGTTGGAAAATAATGTTTAGTCCTCGGTACAAACAATGATTTCTACAGCGGAGAATTCTTTGTTATTTTAAAGTTTTAAACATCACCATTTCCCAGTAAGTTGCAGTACTTACAATAATTTGCTCAAGGACAAGGGTCAGTAAAGACTGCTGATGTGGCTTTATGGAGCTCATTGAGAAACTGTGGGAGTTTACACTGCTTGTGTTTCATAAGACCACCATTTTTTCTGTGACACTGACGCTTGTCTAAATGTTCAAATTCAGAAGCATTCATTTTTCTTTATAAACTATTTTGAAGTGGGTGCAAGAGGTGTATTTGTGTGCTTTACAAACAATAGGCTCGTTCGAGATGAGCCTGTTCTGCGCAGAATCAATCGGCGGCGATCGGCGCGCAATGCATGCCGGTTAGATTTGTGTCCGACTTGCTCTGACGTCATGCACACGTGGTCAACGATACTCTCACGAGACCAAGTCACCGTCGATTTCAGAGTCAGCCGCCGCAGTTGCTTTCCAACGACTGCGTGGCCCAGTGCATGATGGGAAACGCTTGGCTGTCGCCACATCAGAGAGCTGATTGGCTCTTAGATCTGACAGCAAACACCACGTGTTGTAGAAAATTCTTATTTTATGTGTAGTTGTAATACTTAACCCTCGATTATTGACTATTCGTCTCATGTTTGATCTAAAAACATTTATTGTGTGGTTGTTAATACAAAATCGTATTTATACAACACACATCAAAACTACTAGTTTGTATTTGAACGGGTGAATGTATTTCACAGGCAGACATCAAAAGAACAAAGGATGCAGCTACACACTAGTTTTTACATAAATATATATTTATAAACACATATAATAAATTCAAATGTGATCTGTAAACTACAAGTAAACAAAAGTTTGGAACTAACAGGAAGTACTTTTTTTTGTGACTTCCTGCGTATACACAGCTGACAGCTGACAACTGTCCGACTTGATCGCAGTTTTTTGTCAACGCCTCCTGCTGCGGCCGGCTGCTCTCGTCTGGATTCCAGGCGAGGCGCAGCTCTAACGAACGAGCCTAATAACTCCATTACAAAGTCTGTCCACAACAGTCTATTTTGCAACTGCCAAATATCCAGTTGAGCGCACATCTTGGTCACAGTTTTTTTTAATAACCAAACTGACTAAACCCATCCGAACAAACAACACTAGTGTCAAGAAGATGTCGGGTGACTTTAGTCACTGCTTTCTTACACTGTCCTAAAAAAATAAAAGGGATGAGCACAAATACAGAACAAAACCAAGCATTTGCTTCCTTCAGATAATCCATCAGGATTATACTTGTATTTAATTATGTTTAACTGATGTATACAGTAATTCGATTTACTGTAATTAGCTCACGAAATATGAGTTTACCACTCATTCACTTTTCCTTTCAACACACAAGTCAATGGCATAAACTTGAACTCTGCTCTTCATTTAAAACATTTTTTGTTTTACCAGTCCCAGTTAAATTCAATGAAAGCGGAGTGATGATGTTTGCTGTCGACTGATGTCCACTCCGAGAAAGAATCAGTTTTCAGGTGAACGGCAGTAATAATGTTTCCCGCTCTTTACAGACTAATCTATCGCCTGTGTGTTTGAGCGAATGTACATTTGATGGAGCGTTAATGTCGTAATTCCCCCAAACTAGCCTTCTGCTACCTGAATAAAACCACAATGATCTACACCTCCTCGTTTAACCCTCACAGGCTGAGATGGCTCCTGAGACCACGCTGAGTTCACAGAAAGGTAGGGGATCCGTTTGTCATGGCTCCTTTTTGAAACCTCTGCTGTGGAAACTCCCATGACACACAAAAGTGAAATCCATCTTTTTTTTGTCCTTTTCTTTGGTGATCCTCTAGGAGCCAGTGAGATCTCAGATGCCTGCAAGCCCCTGAAGAAGCGAAGCAGAGCGTCAACAGACGTGGAGATGGCTTCTCAGTACAGAGACTCCTCTGACTCCGACTCCAGATCTTTACTGGAGATTCTAGGATGTCTCTTTTGTTCGTCCTCCAAGTTCACAGGTACAGAAATAAAGACACGACCTGCTGTAAAACGTTGCAGGAAGCTTATTTGTAAATGTTTGCTAACGAGAAGCTACTTTCTAAACAGTGATGACACGTGCAGAGCGAGGAGGATGCGTAAATGAATTTAAAATAAAATAATCTCACAAGACAACTTCATAGTTTGTTCACATCTTTTATTTTCCAAAAAATGTAATCTCTTTAAAAAAAAGTGTTTGCCAGTCGAGAACGAACAGAAAGACGACTGATAACAAAAAACAAACAATGAATACTTTGTGGAGCATCCGAGCGGAGAGAAGATTCCTGTTTCTGGAACTTTCCACGACTGATAAAGGAACCATAGAGACGGTTGGTACAAACATGTCGGGCGGTGTAACACTGGTGCAGGATGCTGGCGAGACGTGTGCTGCACCACCCTGAAGGAAGGAGCGGATCCACGTCAACACCCGGTCCACTCAATGAGTACACACCTCATGACGGTGGAGTGGGGATGGGCTCTTCTATTTCTCTGGCCGTTAGGGTCCAGATACTCTTAATACCCCAAAACGGGTCATCTAACCTTCCTCTTGTGTTAGCTTTATAGTAGCATCTCTTGTGTTAACGGGTCGGTTTTGACCCATGTCTCAAATCAGCTGTGAAATACACTAAAAACAATTATCTATAATCCAATTTGTTTCTCATCTCTTGGTTACCTTGTTAGGCTTCCCTTTTCATGAAAATATTGTTTTACATGTTTTAATATTTTTGGTGTGGGCCTCTGTGCCTTTTCTTTGTCAGGATACCTCGATTTCAATTTAAAAAATGGTAAAATGAACCTCAAGAGAATCATATAAATAAATAAAAGGTTGTGTTACCTGACTATTACTGAGGGGTATTAGAACACATCTCTTAAATATTGTTTTTTACATTTTCTAATTATTAACTATAATACAATATATGTTGTTACAGGTCAATTTCGACCCATATTTACTTCAAGAAAAAGGCTAAAAAGTCTTTTTTTCAGCAATAGAACTTTAATACAAACAGCAGAACAAGTAAAAACTCAACATATAGATTTGCAAGCTCAAAAAACAATTAAACAAATCTTATTTTTATAACTGGGTCAAAACCGACCCTGACAACACAAAGGTCATAATTTCAACCAGAGCATTTTATAATTTGGTGAAACATTTTTATTTTGTTTCATTTTGTTGAAATAGAGGTTCCTGACAGTCAAAAAGCCTTGAAGCAATAACCACATTTTATATGGTTCTTTTATGCATTTAAAACCTAAAACGGGTCGGTGCTGACCCAAACACAAGAGGAAGGGTAAGTTAAAAAACAACAACACACTAGTGTCATGGATAAACCAGGAAGACAAAACTAATTCCACTTCAGGAAGTGATGGACGTCGGCCGGAGTGATGGAGGCCGAGGCGTTGGCAGGGTCGTCATGGAAGGTCCACATGAGGAAGAGGGGAGGAAGAGGAGGGGTTGTGGTTGTCTTTTCTTGTTCCTCTCATTCTATATCAGGGGTCGGGAACCTTTTTGACTGGGAGAGCCATAAAGGCCAAATATTTCTAAATATATTTCATTGAGAGCCATATAGTATTTTTAACGTATAATAAATTAAATATGTCTTACTTTTAATGCGACTTCTGGTGCTGCATGGTTTTGCTGATGTCCTTGTAGTCTGGTTCATACGTGGTGAGGTTGAGCTTCATGCAGGCATTGAGGCTTCCATCAGTTAAATGTGAGCGTAGGTTGGTCTTAATGTTCCTCATATGCGAGAATGACTGCTCACATGTAGAGCCAAACATGGTCAATACGGCAATACTCACACGCTGCATTGTGTGGCATGTCACAGGAAGCTCGTTCCAAGTTTTAAGAATCAGCTGGTCTTCAGGTTGAAGATTTTTCATTTCTGTCCACTTGTGTTCCCTCGCCAGCTCTGCTCGCTGTCGCGCAAGACTTTCCAACTCTCCATTAAGTGACTTGAACTTACTCATCCACATGTCTGATGCCTTCAGGTCAGCAACTTCCAGCTCAAAGTCTCCGATAGAGACCCATGTCAGGTCGATTTTGTCCACTGCACACTCATGTGGATGAGTGATGAATTTAAAAAGACCAGTGCGCGCACGAAATTCTCCAAAACGTGCTTTGAATGACTGCAGGAGATTGGACGTAAAGCCAGCTAGCTGCTGGAGATCCAGATGTTGAGTGGAGTCACTTGCTAAGCATGCATCTCTAAATTGTTGCAGTCTTTCAAAGTGCAGAAGACGACCTGTTTTAATGTCCCTGAGAGACTTCCAGCTTGCTTTCAAATGCAAACACTGCTTGTTGAAGGGATGAGATTGTATTTCCAATACCTTGCATTTTCACATTGAGCTGGTTCGGATGACCAGTTATGTCCACGAGATAGTGAAACTGCAGGAGCCAGTCAGTGTTGTCTAGCTCAGGATGCTTGACGCCTTTCATTTCAAGAAAAGTCCGGATTTCACTCAGACAAGCACCTTCCCTCTTGACAACCAACGCACGTTGCTGTGTAAATGCAGACCGGGATAATGATTCCCAACTTCTTCTAACAGAGCTTTAAACTGCCGATCATTTAAAGCTCGGGCAACAATAAAGTTGACCACTCGAATGACCAGCGACATCACCTCACCAAGCTCCTGGCCACACGTCTGAGTGCAAAGCGCCTCCTGGTGCAGGATGCAATGGAAACTTAGGATGGCTCTCTTTTCATGTTCACGGAGAAGCGCTACAAATCCTTTGTTCTTCCCCAACATACAGGGTGCACCATCAATACAGACAGAAATAAGTTTATCCATCGGTAGTTTTTTTTCTTTAGTAAACTCCATGAAAGACGTGAATAAATCCTCTCCTCTTGTTGTCCTTATTATGCACTAACACCTCAAACAATGTCAGTCCAACCACAGTCCTCATGTGGGAGTAAACAAAGACACTGTCAACAGAGACAACCCGTGTCACCCGTGGGTGAATTAAGGTTGAATGGGACATAAAGTCAAATCAGCCTGATGAGAGGAAATACAAAATTAAAATTGTTGAACCCTATTGCCACAAAATCAACGTTGCATGCCCTCTTAAGTGTGACATCACCTAGGTGGGAGGGGCATGCATCAAACAGGAAGTTGACCCTGCAACACTTGAGGTGAGCAAAATGTTTTCATCATAACATCATAACGTTGTCACAACTAATATATTGAACAAACCTTTTACATGGTGTACTACTACAACACCATCAGTAGCAATGTTTTATTTTGTTTCTATTTTGGAAATTGGGTTGTTTTTATTTTGTCTTAATCACTTTTGAATGAGTGCTAAAGGCTTTGCTAATGCTTACAATGAACAACCTTGTAATAGAGAACCATTGTATTTGTTCTGTTCATGTGTGCGGATCACAAATCAACCAAAACAATTCTTGCAATCCTTAAAACCTAATACACCAACCCATGGACAATTAAGTTTAACCTTGACTTCTTAATTAAGTGTTCCAGTCACCCTTAATTCCAACAGTTGCACTAGAAGCATGCTAATCACATTACGTTTAAAGAGAGACATTATGTTTTTATTGCTAATTTCAAGTGGATTAATAAACACTAATAACAAGGCGGAATTCAAGCACAATCTTGCATTTATGTAAGGAGTATGAAACACTGTGGCATTCATAAAGGGGAAATGTCAGCACGTCTTGTCGTAAAATATATTTTGTTTTATTGTTATTCAATCTTAGCAGTAATTATTCAAAAACTCCAACAAAAAGCTTACAGTACAGCTTACATATAAAACAACTACAAAGAGTACAACAAAGAGATCAGTGGGCTTTTTACACACATTGGATTTGCACAGAGTCCTGGTTTAAAACATTGTGTAGTGACTTCAGCTAGAAGTCTAGTGAATTGCTGCACTGTGTACTGAATGTTGAATTATTCCATGTGATTGCCTGTTCCTTCTTTTACTCTATGTTTCTCTCTTGCCTAATGTCTGTTTGCTTCTCATATCAAACTTAATAATTGTTCTAATTACCACAAAATAACTGAAGAGGTCCAAGAAAATAAACCAAGCTCAGAGGGACACACTTAAAAAGCTATTACCCAAACTGCAAAGCTATTTCTCAAATGTGTTTTTCTGAAACCTTTATTGCATTACACAGCAAAACAAGTAAACACTGTCAGTCAATTTGATTCTGAGATTTGACAGTGCACCAAATGTTGTCCCATTAAGTGTCTTCATTTCAAAATCCAGATGAATTTTAATGCTTTCATACTCCCAAGTCGTATTAGATGTCAGCATGACTGTTTTGGTGTCCTCATTAGTGCTAAAGAGAATGTGGTGTTCCCATGTAGCCTGTTACATTAGCACCGAGCACATGAACAACAACAAATACATGGGGTTAATTTTAGGAAGATTGTGTAAATGTTTCCCTCTTCTTTTGTCATTGAAAAGTGCAGGTTCTCTGATGCAAAGTGGTCTCCTGTCAGTGTAACCTGATGGCTGTGAATGCTTACAGGCTAACAGGACACTCTTTTCTGGCCTTTCTGAATTATGCATTCCTCTCAGGTTAACAGTGCTATCCGGTGACCTTCATACAACACATCCCCCTGGACATACCTATCGTGAGTAGTTTATCTTGCGTATTTTCACCTCATCACTGGTCGGAAGGATCATTTTGGACCATTTAAAAAAGAAAAAGCTGAGCTTCTATTATGTCAGATCAGGTAAATTATTTATATTCTGATTTATTTACATCCTGTCTACATGATTTGTTGTGGATATATGTGTGTTTGTTGGGGTGTTTACCTGTGTGTGAAAGGCCTCTGCTGTACATAGCACCAGAATCACTAAGCATGTCTCTATTTAGGGAGCTCAGGGAGCTTTTGTGCACAGCCTGTCAATTCTCTGCCGCTGAAAGAGGCCCCCTCAGGCTGCAAAGAAAGTGGAACCCTGTGGAGTGTACTGACCTGTGTCCTCTCCCTTCTGTAGTCAGAGTACCAGGTGATACAATTGCACCACAATGGAAATTCAATCAAGAGATGGACCGTAGTGAACAGCAAACACTCTCCTATCCCACTCCTGCTGGCCTGCTAATCGATCAATTAATCTAAAGGGGAACTTTTAGCACATCTGGCTTAGTGACACTTCCGAATTAGACTGTGGTTTGTGGGAGAAATATCATCAACTTCCCTTTGACCAACCGTAAGTACAATTATTTATTTGTGTGTCTGTGTGTGCGTGTGTGTGTGTGTGTGTGTGTGTGTGTGTGACCAAAATAATATTTAGCAAATTAGCCAGTTGCAGCTATTTTTGTGAAGCTTGTTTATTTGCCAGTATTTGAGGATTTAAGTTTAGTTTGAGTCTGTTAAGTCAGCACAGATTCAGAATCCATTCGATACCAAAGCATATGTCTGATGAATGTGCTGCACATGATTTTGTAAGGTGCGAGGATTAGTAACATGTCATTGGATGCTGTTGTTCTTCGTCATTTTACACTGTGAGAAGAACAATTACCATATTCAGTCCATCACGAATGATTTCAATAGAGTGAGACAATCTGACAGAAGGCAGGATTAGCAGTGTGTGTGAGCCAGTCATGTTACTTCCAGCACTGCGTACCGCTGATGAATCTGAATGACAGGGTCTCCATGACAACTGTAACAAATGAGTTTGTGCACAGTTGTACATCCTAAATTAGATTGAAAGAAACCAACATGTATGTCAAATGGCCCATGAAGCACATTAGCTGCCGTGATTTACAATGTCAGATGTCTCAGTCCAGAGTCTGCTGCCAGTATTTGTTTACATGAATATTGAAACCAGAAGTATTACACTGTGGGGCTTAGGACAGTGAAAGCAGGCAGCCTTGCTTCATGCATGTGGCTCATTTGCATAGGAGCAACAGGCTTGAGAAATACTTACCTGCAATAAAACAGAGAGTCCAGTACTAGTATCAACATGAACCAAAGGGTGTTTAAGTTTAGGGCACTAGAATAACTGGTGTTTTGTTATTCTTGTTACACACTTGCAAAGCAGTTGTCTCTTTGCCTCAGTATAAAGATACATGAAAATTATCCAACACCCCATCACCCTGAAACGAATTAGGCTGTCTCAAATTAATGAATGCCTTGTATTTCATTGCCTTCCATCATGTACACCAAACTAGTGTTGTAGTAACTCCATTTCACCACAAGGTGGCTGGTAGGTCCACACAGAAATCATGAAGAGGTTTAGATGACTGGCTTTCTGAAGTTCCTTCTGAGGTCGAATACTTTCTCCAGGCAAAGTAAAATGTATTATTCAACTCTTACTACTGTACTATACCGTGTTCTACTCATATAGTTCATACTTAGTATGAAAGTAAGTAAGTAGATTAATGGAACAAATATAAATGACTGACTGAAATGTATCAAATTATAATAAACATGTTGTACTTATACAACGTTATGAATAGGCATTATGTCTCTATTGCAAATCTTCAGACTTTTTTATTAATCTCTCATGAGTTAAATTCATTGCAATGGTGATATATTTAGTTCAAGCTGTCGTGATTTATGATTTAATATGCTTACACAACAAGACACTCTCACCGTAACAAAGATGAATTAAGCATGATGCATTTTGCTTCATGGGCACTGTAAACTATTTCAGTTAACAAATCACTATAGGCAGTCTGGTAATTGATGTAGGGATACTAATCTGTTTAGTGGGTATCTTTGAAAATCACAACTATCGAAAAATCCCTCGACAATCATTGACTTGAGACAACATTGTCTGTTTGTGTCAACACGGAACCGCACTGCTGAGTAACTTAAGAGAGCAATCTGGAATTCTCCTCACTAATATGAATTAGAGGTATATTACCCTATAAAAGTTCACTGATTCACAGAAACCTTTAGATGAAATTATTTAATAACCATTAATGCCAGGCACATCTTCTTTCTTTATTGGCAGTATATTAAACTGTGACAGAAAAGTATTTGTTCATTACAGCTAGTCGATTTTTCGACAACGAAATATAGATATATCTGGAGATTCTATTGTTCTAATAAAGAAAATAAAAAAAGTTCTATGTTGCTGCTAATTTTTTGGTATTTCCTGTCAGGAAAATCATGTATTTATGTTCATGAGTTAATTGGTAGACATTAAATTAAATATAAAAGATGCCCTCCTCTCTATGTGTAATACATCACTGCTCTCTGTAGCCATTTATTGCCGAACATAAAGCCACCAACTTGGCCAACAGCTTTTGGAAACACTGATCAGCAAATCAAGACTCATTGAGGTTTGCCTTCAGGATGAGAATAGGTCAGCGTACTCAGTCAGAGCATGACCAACATAGTAATGTAATAGAACAATGGTGTGTAAATATATTTTTGACTGATAAGTGTGATGGGGGTTGAAGCGTTGAAGCTCAGCTTTCAACTCTGACAGCAAAAGCCAACTTTGTCATCTCCAATCTAGATAACTTGAGGAAACAATCATGCTTTTTAAGTGTTGTTCTAGATTTAATGATACTTTTTTTTGTCACGAGGTAATTAATGCAATAAAAAAAACATGGCTTTAATTTGAATGTAAAAGGTAACTCTTCTCTAATCAAGTCTGCATTACTTACCAGTAAATACTTGTTTTGTCAGTCTCACAGTGATATGGTCAAATCTGGCATTTGGCAATGCTGAAGATTTTATTGACAGTAATGTGGGTCACCCGCCTTTGAGTCATGTCGCTTAGTCTTTTGTTACTTGAGACAGTTATTTTTAGGCTCTTTTTGAATTTCCGTCATGGCTTTTGGTGCCGAGATTGGGTGTCAGGCATGACTATGTCATCGGACAAGCAGGGCTAAATATATACGGCCTGTTGCTATGAATGTTGCCGAAGTGTGTTTTTTGCAAATTGATTGTGTCATTGTCAACGCAACTTATTTCACACATATCGTTAGTAAAAGGCATCTTACAATTTACAAGAGAATTGACTTAAGTGAGATATTAGGTTTATCCTTGACCGCCCTGTGTCAACATGTATACACCATTATTGTTGCTTCCCTCAGACAGGACTTATGCTGTAAGGTGCTGTTGTGTTTCCCTTCTTTTCATCAGCTTGTTGGTGATACAAAGTCTTACAGGTTGAGCAACGAAGTCTTGTGATATCGCAGTAAAAGTGTTATAAATATTTCACAGAAACTTGACACCCTAATTGATGGGCAGCGGTGAGTTTGAGGCAGTTAGCAAGCCATGTCTCTGCAGAGATGTACATGAGGATCATAAGAAACAAAAACCTGCGATTCCATTTTAATGATGTTCCTCCTCTAAAATAAATGACCCAGATTTCAAGGAAGTTGTAATATTTGTTTCTGCAGATATTTTACTCAAAGGTAAGTTGATCTAATTATGTTGGGACGTGTGGAGCAGAACAGCAGCAGAGATAAATCCTTCTTTATGGTCCCTGTTATATTGTGTCTTTTGAAAAATACTAAAGAGTAATGAGGAAATGAAGTCACTGAATTGTGAATGCGTTATAATCCTCTTTTGGATTGCACAGATCTTATTAGACTTAGGTTTAGACTTCACCTGTAGTGATGCTGTGATGTGGTGTCCCATTTTTGCTGCATTTCTGAATGAAAAGTTAAACGTTGTCTGAAAAGTCTGTTACTTTAAATTACTGAGTTAAACAGTATTTCAAATACCTACTTTCCAGGAAAAGGAAAGGTGGTGAACTCTACCAGGGATTCTTGAAGTATTGAAGGTTTTCTTTAGTTCATGGATAAAGTCATTGCATTGCAATCCCACTGCCCCTTGTCATCAAACATGTTGAAATATTAAAAATGCCTTGATGCATTTCAGTCACACACTAACCTTCAGCAGTGAGGGAGGGCCCTCCATGCAAACACACCAGCCTTTCACTTCAAGGTTGATGCATTGTGTGCATATCTTCTCTCTTGTTTAATGTTTGAAGTTGACACCTGATCAAGGGTTTTCAGTAATATGTGGTTGCCATGGGCAAAGCACTGGTATAAAGAGCTTTTCTGTGAGAAATGAATCAATGTGAAGGAGCTTGACACCAAAGCAAATATCATGACTATATGTATAATGTTCATAGTATGTGTTAATTGTTAATTGTAATGTCAATTAATTGAATGTTAATTATTCCTTTTTTCCTTCAACTGAACTGTGAATTATATCAATGTTAGTAAGTGTAACATCACAGTAATTTAATTAGAATAGTTCTCTAAGAATAAATAAGTAGGCGAAGATTGGGTTGAAATATGAGGGCAGAACAAAGGTTAGATTTGCAGTCGTTTAATGATGACAGCTTTTGGTGAAAAATTGCCTTTTCATCTCATTATAACAGACCTGGGCCCTATTTCTCGTACCTGGCTAAACAAAGTTAAGCACATGTCTTAATCTCCATCTTAAATTAGCGAGATGATTGACATCAGGCTATCTGGGTTTCTTCACGGCTGATCCGCGCTGAAACGGTCTCGTTAATTCTAGCCAGACGTCAGTCATCTGGATAAATGCGCGCGCCCGCTCCTCTTCAGAAGGGATAATAATGGAGCACTGACACCACGATGTTCTAACAGTACAGTGGCAAATAAACTCAGAGGAACCTCTTTTTATTTCTCTAATGAGAAGCAGGAGATGATCATGAAGGCATATGAGGAAGTCAATACCGTAGTCATTCACAGCAAACACGTTGCGAATATTCCAACGTTTTTGCAACATTGTTGCCGTGAACGCAACTTTAACAGCGCCCGCTGCGAGACATAAGCGTCGCAAATATATCAGACAAGTTAAATGCGTCAGTGTTGAGAAAATGTATCGGCTAATTTGAAGTGCTTCATCACCCAAATCAATCAGATTATATTTACGAATAAATATATACTTATGAGGATATATGTACTGTATGCACGTATGAATCATGTACTATATATGTGTATATGAGTTTGAATATGTGTATGGGCGGATCAGTATGTATGTATTATTCATAATCAGAAATTCAATCAATTGAAGCAGTGAAAATAAATTGTGTGTGATTCTCTGTATTCTCATCACGATCACCTTAATCATGTTCTACAATAATTATATGTATGGTGTACTAATAGCACTGTCGTATAATTATGAGTGCTTTCAACACATCCATAAGTTTCTTAAGAGCTAAATAAACTTAAGAACAGCGCGGCATGCAGCGGCTGATAGTCTGTGTCTGACACGGGCGATCAGCTGCGCCTGTGGTGATCAATAGGCTCGTTCGTTAGAGCTGCGCCTCGCCTGGAATCCAGACGAGAGCAGCCGGCCGCAGCAGGAGGCGTTGACAAAAAACTGCAATCAAGTCGGACAGTTGTCAGCTGCCTTCAAAGTATACACAGGAAGTCACGGAAAAAAGTACTTCCTGTTAGTTCCGAACTTTTGTTTACTTGTAGTTTACAGATCACGTTTGGATTTATTATATGTGTTTTTAAATATATATTTATGTTGAAATGACTGTAGCTGCATCCTTTGGTATTTTTATGTCTGCCTGTGAAATACATTACTACTGGTTTAGATGTGTGTTATGAAAATACGATTTTGTATTATCAACCACACAAGATGTGTTTTTAGATTAAACATGAGACGAATAGTCAATAATCGAGGGTTAAGTATTACAACTACAAATAAAATAAGGATTTTCTACAACACGTGGTGTTTGCTGTCAGATCTAAGAGCCAATCAGTTCTCTGATGTGGTGAGAGCCAGGCGTTTCCCATCATGCACTGGGCCAAGCAGTCGTTTGAGAGCATCTGCGGCGACTGACTCTGAAATCGACAGCCGGCTTGGTCTCGTGAGAGTATCGTTGACCACGTGTGCATGACGTCAGAGCAAGTCGGGACCAAGTCGGACACAAATCTAACCGGCATGCATTGCGCGCCGATCGCCGCCGATCGATTCTGCGCAGAAATGGCTCATCTCGAACGAGCCTAATGTCCGCGGCTCGAGAAGCTCTCGTAAATAAATTATTTCTTGCCGGCAAAATCTATAGCGCCGCGTACAGGAAGTCATGATAATGTGAAGGATGGATCCTGGCGATCTGAAAGAACTCTCTCCCTATAAAACTAATATAACTAATATCGCTCCTTCATCAATGAGGAAGGGAGCTGCCTTTTTTTGTCCGTGGGAGTGGCCAGCTTATCCAGTGAATTTCAGTAAGCCTGCCCGGGAGCAGGTTTAAATGTTTAGGATGTGTTGCTATGGTGATTTATCTAAGCTTGCTTCGAGAAACCGAGAAAGCCTGACCTACGTCATCTTATCCTGACAATTAGCCCGCTAACTCAGTAAGTCAAGTACGAGAAATAGGGCCCTGGAAAATCTTTGTACAGCACTGAAGACGTCTTGATGTTAGTGGAGGTTTTTGCCCTTCAACAAAAACATCACAAATGTTTTTCCAGAAGATTACAAACCCCGCCTTTTAATGTGTATTTATTCTCATAAGTTTGTGCCGTATTGACTGGCAGTCACCCAACAGATCCAGTAATGAACCTGCTGAGCGAGTCTGGGAGTCCCCAAAGTAAATCGTGAGCAGTTGCAATGTCTCAGCGAGTGCAGTGTTGCGTGTGTGTTTGTCGCAGTGTTGTCAACCAACTCAAAGATTTCCCTGTGCTGCCTTTTCCTCACTGCTGTCATCGGGAAACATCAGCCACACGGCTTCATTAGCATGCATCCACCCACCATCAAACAACACTGCTACATTTGTAATATATTTATTTATTTGCATTGTATTGTATCGTATTGTGTTGAATTTTGCTGCACAGTGTTGTACAATAGTGCTTGCTGTCGCATTGTATCAATAATACTCGAAAATTTCACAAGAAATTTTGAAAGTGTGGCTACTACTGCCGAAAGAGTCGCAATATATATATACATTACTGGTAGTGAGATGTGTTATTGAGGTACATTATATATATATATATATATATATATATATATATATATATATATATATATATATATATATATATACGTATATATATATGTATATATATATACGTATATATATGTATATATATACATATATATACATATATATATGTATATATATATATATATATATATATATATATATATATATATGCCAACATTAGCTATGAGGGCTTGATGGTGTATATATGAATAGGACAGCACTTTGCTGCAACATATCACGTGATTACATATGAATACCAGCCCCTATTGTCCTTGATCTCTAAAGAATCAACAACTCCTTGACTTAAAAAATAAATAAATAAAAATATTATAAATTTGTTGCATAAATATGATCAAAAGTCAAGAGTCTGAGTGGACGCGACAGTATTACCACGTGCACGCGCGCGGCCATTGGATATATATATATATATATATATATATATATATATATATATATATATATATATATATATATATATATGCCAACATTAACTGTGAGGGCTTGATGGTGTAAATATGATGGGACAGCACTTTGCTGCAACATATCACGTGATTACACGTGTTCCTCCTGCGTCTGTGTGTGTGCCAGCGTGTCACTGGTTGTCATGGTGACTGCCTTGATTGGCTAACTTAAAACAGGTGTGACACTGTCACAGAGCGGGAGACTGGACTGTGTATTTAATGAGAAAACAACCTTTCAAACTATTGTATTTGACAGACAACCATGGATCCCATCGCAAAAATAACGCAATCATGAGAAGCACAAGACTTCTGAGAACGTTTCTGTGTACTTTCATATTTGTAAGGATTTATAAATGAGAGCGTAACTTCAGTTTGTAAAGTGCTCACGTTTCCGTCATGAGAGAAAATTGTGGTCCGATTTAACATGGAGGTTGATGGAGCAGTTGGCCGGACTTCATGTCGCTTTCAGGCTTGCTGACAAAACAGTATAAATTTGTTGGATTCCACGACGCATGTGTACCACCGGCACAATATTTCCAACGTTTCCATATATAAATTATGCCTCAAAAGTCAATATTGTGGAGTGAATGGCAAAATACAAATACAAAAAGGTTTGTTAGGACACAGCTCCTCCGTGCTCTAGCGATGACATCACAGCTCTAACCTGCCCCATACACACCCATTGTAAACTCTGAAATGGTTCCCACATTTTCCTAAACTTGAACAATAATTACATGAAAACTGTGCTAGCTATCAAAAAACGCCCAATTGGGCAAATAAACTCCAGACTTTTGTCAACGTTTTAAACTTCAAATCATTTCTCTACGATAAATTATGGCGAGCCACTGTGGGCACAAAGATGTATGTTTTTTTGCTCTCTTCAGTCCGAAACCCCAGTCAAGTGAATGGGACAATTTCTCGCTGTTTTTCGCACTTTTCGGGAAAATGGCCGGTCGAATCTCTTAGAAAAGTCATAGCACACGATTCCCGATCAGGCCGCACGTTTTGATGTATTTTTTAAGCATGTGCTGGCAACGCTGTGGAAGGAGATACGCGCCAAAGTTTTTGTGGGACTATGATTATTAAGCCCGAGCAATACTATGAAGTGCGCTTTGCTGCAGGGGTCTATGACCCTGCAGCTGAAGCCACACTTAATTAGGCCACTTATTTGTGATAACCTGCCAAAGGACTACAGACAAAAATTCACTCTTTAGCTAACTCTGGCAAATGTGTGTCCCTGGGAAATAAATAAATAACACATACACGCACATACACGCACACACGCACACACGCACACGCACACGCACACGCACACACTCACTCACTCACTCACTCACTCACACAGTGTGTGGTAGGCAGACACAGGCTCCACCCCACTGAGCACCAGAAAAAAAGCACTGCCTGCTTTTTGTTCTCAGTGGTGGGAGCTCAGAAAGCTGGCTGGAGGCTGGAAGCACAAAGTACCTGTTTGTGTGTTTGTGTATATGTGTGGGAAGGCAGTGCTGGAACGCATTGATTAAATGCTCCAGAGGATACTTGCCTCTGTGCATCAAAGACCTCAGTGTAATATATAGCGGCAGACATTCCTCTGTGTTTCATAATGAATTTGTGAATCTCTCTGGCGTCATCATGTGAGAAGCAGAATGTTTTGACAGACTGACTAACACAGCAACATTTGGAATGTGTGAAATCTGCCTTATGCAGTTTGACGTGTTAGTTAACTCATATGTCGATTTTTTTTAAAGTACAATACAACAATGCATTTTTTGCTTAATTGGCAACTTGGATTATGGCCTTAAAAATATAATAGTAAGTGAGAGTAATCTAAGTGCAGTGTTGAACTATGTATACCTCATGGTACATTGAAGATTTTACATTACCTGACCAGAGGTAATATATGTATGTATTGATGATAACTGTGATATTTTTAAGAAATGCAAAATGAATATTATGTGAATAGTAAAAATATGATAATAATGAAAATATTATGTAAATAATCCAGTGACTCTTAAAACATTTTATATTTGGCTAAAGAATCTTTCTCCACTTCCTTACACACCTTTTGTGAGCATGATTAATTTTCCAAAATAGAGACACCACGCACAATACAGAGTTGTATATTTAACGATGTGATAATATGGTTTTCATTCATTTTTTTGGCAACAATAACCTCACAGTGAAAATATGATGTTGTGACAGCTCAAAACCTGACAATGAGTACTTGATTCTTTAATGGCAATTGCATATATTTTAGGCAGTGAAATAGCACTAGAATCTGAAATAGAGAGCACACACAGACACACGCAGCAATGAAAGAGGAGAGAGCTGGAGTATATATCAAAAAGGCCTTTCCAAGAGAGTCACACACAAGCTGCTTCCATTCTGTCCATCAGTGTTCCCCAACGAGGCTTTTCCTAAAGGCCACCTTTGGACAGATGGGAGTGATATATTGGAGCTTTCACATAAATCCCTTCTTCTTCAGACTCTTATAAGGCGCAAAAACTCCCAACTCAGTCTGAGTCTGTCATGTAAACAATGACAACTGCAAATCTATGGGGACAAATCTGTAAACTCTGAGCGATTTGTTCTTTGCGTGCGAGTATGCCGTGTGATAGCAGCGATTGAATGGTTTGGTTTCATATGAGGGCCTGTTTAGGCCATAACTATTGAGACACTCTTACACTCACTACTGAGACACTCACACATACTAGTGAAACACTAATGCTCTCACATTCACTATTGAGACACTCTCACACATACTAATGAAACACTAATGCTCTCACACTCACTACTGAGACACTCTCACACATACTAATGAAACGCTCATACACTCACTACTGAAACACTTACACATACATACATACTCTGAAAACCTATGCACGCTCATATATATATATATATATATATATATATATATATATATATATATATATGTATATATATATACATATATATATATATATATATGTATATATATATACATATATATATATGTGTATATATATATATATATATATATATATATATATATATATATATATATATATATATATATATGGAGCGTTTCACTAGTATGTGTGAGAGTGTCTCAGTAGTGAGTGTGAGAGCATTAGTGTTTCACTAGTATGTGTGAGAGTGTTTCAGTAGTCAGTGTGAGAGTGTCTCAATAGTTATGGCCTAAACGGGCCCTCATAGCTTTGTAATGTATACACTGTTAGTTTGTGATGACATTCTCAGTGACCTGTTAGAGCCTTGTCATCATTGCAAGGCAACCAACAGACATATTTCACGTCAGTGTTGGATAATGATTTGGAACAAGCTGTTGTCCATCAATAATTACCTGTACCATTTGAATCACTCTGAAACTAAAAGTTGTTGTTTTTACATTACTCAAACTACATACAATACTTATCGTACAGAGAGAGCATCGATACTCTCATCTCATTCTCACTCTTAGGTCCTGAGGTCATTCTCGGGGATCACAAAGCTATTTGTGCAATTAGAAAATAATTTATATTTCTATGCAAATTATCTTGACTACTTTTTTTATATATATTTATAATGCCTTAACCCTCATGGCCTCCATTGCCTGTAGGCAGTGCTTAGTATTAAGCAAAGGTGGACCATATTCATATTTTTGATATTGCTGCTTCTTTTTGGTTGGCATAGCTTGATACAAATACACTGCTTGTGTTGTATAGATGCAGTACTTAAAGATCCTTTTAATTTAAGGCATTCCACTGCGTTCTTGTTGTCAAGTTTAACATCCAGTTTTTCATTTTTGACTCTGTGTGTGTTCGTATTCAGCGATTCAGTCATCATGTTGGAAACCAGCTTTCTTCAGCAGGCATGAACCCAACACCACACTAAATATATCAGGGACAAACATAGAGTCTGGGAAGCTTTAATTGCCCTGTAAATGCTGTACATAAACTACTTCAGGTTTGAAATGTACATCTAATTTGTGCACAGCAGCATTAAAATGTCTGGTTTGCAACAATGTTCTGTATTTACGCCCTGAGATATGAGATCACAGTGTCAATTTGTAAAGGAGCATAGATATTTTTGAAGACAGGAAAGACTGCTGGAAAAAGCCTCCCGAGCATCTCTACTTTCAGTTTTGTTTCTTGTCTTTCAGATTCCGGTTTAGCATTTTCCACTCTCGAAGACTTTGATTTCAGCCCATAAAGTGTTTTGATGTTGGGGCCAGGCATTGAACGAGAAGGCTCCTCGCTGCAGGAGCCAAACTGAAGGGTGGCACTGCCTCAATTTCAGACTTGTTCTACCTCGTTTTCCGAAGCAGGAGAAGCAACTCCAGGGGCTTATTTAATTTGCAAACAATTTGCAAACTAAAGGAGAGGTATCTCTGAGCCCTGTGGTGCCACTTAGCAGCTAAGCAGTATATCCTCATCTGCGGCCCCCTGAGAGCATTTACATTTATAAAGTGTATGAAGTGCTTATTATTACTATCTATGATATCGTATCTTCACTATGACCATGGCAGTTAGGAGGCTCTATTCATTTATTGATGTACAGTAAGCAACTCTCTCAGTGATTGTTCAAAACAAAACTGCTGTTTTGAAACTTACAAATCTCTCAGATGAGTGCCATGACTTTGAGAGCACGTTGTTAATTGAAAAGGTTAGGGTCAATTAACAACGCAGCAGCATCGTAAAAAACGTAACCTCTGTTTGATTAAATGTCCTGACAAGTACTAGATTTTCCATGTAATTAGGCACACATAGCCATGGTTCCCGGAGGATGAGTCTTTCTGTAGAGCCACCAGCAGGCCAGAGTTTTCCCTGATTCTTTACAATGTCTCAATATCTTCTGGACGGATTGGCACAACATCTCGTCCAGACATTCATGGCTCCCAGTGGATGAATCCTAATGATCTGATTCCCTGACTTTTCCCAAGTGCAACCATGAGGTTGACATTCATGGTTGTAAGTGAAACATCTCAACAATTATTTACTGACATGACATTTGGTTCAGACATCCACATTGCCCAAAGATTAATTGTATTATCCCTTGGATTTTTTATCTGCCAAAGTATCTGCATCAGGTCAAAGTTCATGAGCAAATACCTGCAAAACTAATGACAGTGCCATCAGTCTCAGCTGTACTTTGCATTTAATGCTAATTATAGCATCCTAACATGCTAAGCTAAGATGGTGCATACGGTAAACTTTATACCTGCTAAACATCGGTATGTTAGTGATGTCCTTGTGAGCGTGTTAGCATGCTAACGTTTACATTAACTCAAAGCAAGCACTGTGTCTGTACAGCCTCACAGAGCTGCTAGCATGGCTGTAGACTCCTAGTCTGATTTAATAAAAAATGACAAAGAAGATAACAGGTTGTATAAACCTACTGTAAATGTTGTTACATGCCAGTTGTTTTCATTTGTCCATTTGTGTATTTCATAGTTTCTCTAAGGACAACGGAATGGGTTTGTCATTATCACAGTGGGAGGTTTGTGGGTGTACTGTGTGGCCTAAATAAATGAGGTATTGTAATGTGTTCTGTGGACCGCAGGAGACCTAGCTCGTCAAAGATAATGACCCTCCTGATAATGAACAAATAGCTTCCTCTCATGTTCGGCTTTTTTCACTACAGTATTAGAGTTAGTACCAATCAGCGTCATACACCGTTACATCATTTTACCCTTGCTGTGCTCTAAAATTGCACTCTTCTAATTCAATTTGTCCAAGATTGGAATAATCAGTTTGAAAGCACAAATATGTTCCCCTTTTCATTTCACTTCATAAACTTCTCTATACAGCTAACCATTTTGTTCTGGTTCAATAGCAGACGTGTGTTTCTGATGGATGTGTGAAGCTCTCTTCAGTAGCTACTACCAGGTGGCCTGTGGTCAAAAGCACAAAGTGATACTTTCTGTGTGTAGCACAGAGCACCACACACAGAGCGGTGACTGTGTGGAGCTTAAAGAAGCTGCTGCTACTCTACATGACGCCACAGTGTACAGACACTTTGGAGCTGCCTCTTACCGCTTCTTAAAATACAGCATATCACTGGCCTCTGACACCTGAAATCATCTGTTAGGCTTTATGGTAGATTTACACTCTTCATGTCACTTCACAGACACAACACATTACACTCCTCCACTTAAGATGATCAAAAGCAATAGGAAATTAATTTAGAGACGCACGAGTGAAAGAAATGACAAGTAAAGTGGGGCACTGTACGTTGTGTACCTTTAGCTAGACAGCTGCATTAGGAGCAGTTAATAATTCCTGATTTGGGGGATTTTTAGGTATTTTATCCATCACTCTAAATGTGAATAAATGTGTTAAGGAATAAACAAGAACAAAGTCTGCTCAAAAATATTTTTAAGAATTCAAGAATCCCTGTGATTTGTTGCCTCACTTCTAATGGCATATGGCTGAGATGTGGCTCATTGTCATGCAACCCATGGTGCTTTCTGCCTGTGGTCTGCATACAGTGCTCACTGATGTGAGTTGCACCAAGCCTCTACTGCGGAGAGGATCCAAATGAAAACACTGTTGGCAACATTTCAACAGAACAAAAATATGTGCTATCCAAGTTATGGATGAAACTAGATAAATGTATATGAAAATGTATCAGCAGTAATGTTGTAGAGAAGTGATAAAACAGATATAGACGTCCAGAGACCGGCATAATGAGAATTGTTGATGTAAGTTTGTTAATTGGCTGTCGGTTTTCTGTTATTTAATTGGGCGCAGTGACAAAGAGCTCACAGATATTTACATCCAGTTGTTAGAGGAGTGAAGTTTACAAATTTACACAATAAGGCTCTCCACCAAACACTTGCGTTGGTTGGCAATGCGCCATTTCTCGGGAAGGAGCAGCCAAGGGTTTAGTGCTTTGCTTAAGGGCATGTTGAGGGAAGCTATTGAGAAGAAAAACTATTTTCTCAGCAAGCCTGTCTTCTCTTTGTTATTCATTGCAAATTACTCTCTCTGTGGATTGATGTCAAAATTACAAATCCTTTCTGTTTTTCCAAACTAGGAGACATCTGTTACTTATAGCCAGCATTGACCAATATGGAATGCCATTTACACTACTTGTCATGCAGTGGGGTTTTTTTTGGTACAAACCCCCCCTCCTCAAACGCTACAAGTCACTACATTTCCCTGATTAACAAATACACTGTATAATAGACGAGACTGGAAAAATGACACCCTTCTTATACATTAATTGTTGGTTTTGTTCTTTTAATAGGATTTGTTGAAAATATGTAAATAGAACAAAAACATCCTGTGACGTACCATTCCACATACAAGCTTTATCATTTAGCTTGAACTTTCTCCTTCCTTTACAGTACAGTACTCCTTCTTTTACATTATATTACCTCTAAGATGGAGAGAGAGAGAGAGAGAGATAAAAGAATAATTCATATTTTTCCTGTCCTTTCACCCTCACTGCATGACTCTGCTAGCGATCACCGAGGACTGGCTTCAAGCTGAATAAAGCACGGTCATCATTAAAAGAACATGAGACCTCGAAACACTGACACAGATGTTCAGACTGTTTTTCATATCCTTTTCTTGCTCTTAACTTTCATTAAGATTACAATTATTTGACTTCCATTACTCTGATCCTGGCACAGTAATGCCTTCTACCATTTGAATGACCAGGAGAACAAGTGAACGGGATAATTCGCATTTCAGTCTAGCGAGGTTTGGTTGGAGCCGCGGAGTGTCTCTTTAAAACAGGTGGTCGATGGAAATGCAGGTATGAGTTACACATACTGAGGAAGAACAGGGTTGTGCAGATGCCTGGCAGACGTGTCTGGTCTCCAAACACTGACACTACCAGAGTCAGGCTGGCGCCACCGTCTCCAACTGGGCCAAACAAGATGAGCTGGCTAGCTCTTCCACACTCAGAGGTGTCTTTTGCCGTATTTACGACCCCCTAAACCCAACTCTCCTCAACAAATAGCATTACATCACTGACCCCATTTCAGCAAAGCACAGTGCACATTTCACCACCGTTTACTGTCACTTCAATTCGCACCTGCCCGACATCTACTTCACACAGTTCAGGGATTAGCGGAAGCAGTGAAATGTAAAGATTCTCATAGTATTTGTTGTGGATTTGTTTGTGCATAATTTGGCATATAATGACAGGCGGTAACAGCTGCTGTAGTATGCGGTGCACTCTGATGATGAAACCAGGGTGACCTGATTTATTAGTACACAAGCGCCTACAGTAGAGTCACAGGAAGTATTTCCATATGGATTTTCTTGGGACTTGACATGGGAGGTATGGGAGTCTCGCTCTCTAAAAAAAACACACCCCAGGCCCATCTTTTGCAAGTGGGCGGAGGGTCTAAAATAAAATCAGCTGCCACTGTCTGCTAGTTGGACAGAGGTGAACACATAGTACTGGAGCTGGTCTCCGACACTGACTGGGATTTGCTTTTGGCTTGGAACGACCCTGCAGGTCGGGGGTGCAGTGGCCTTCAAGTGGGATTTTCACATGCTGAGCTCATATTTTTATCCTTTATTCCTCCTTACCTGGTAGGTGATAAGTATATGAATAATTTTGGCTTTTTAAATGATGTCTTTATGTTTATCATTTTCCACGCATAAACAGTAAAGCATTTTAAAATCACCTTTTAGTATATGCAGAAAAAACATAAAAAGCTAGCACTGAGTTCTTGATTGTACTCAATTAACACTGTCCTCATGTTGAGTGCACTTCCATTCAAAATACTGAATACTGAGGCAAAATATAAATCTTATACCAAGCCTAAAATACTAAATTAACTCTGAAATCTTAGCTTTAGAAGAGATTAGATGTTGGGCTGTTTGTATCAAGGCCAGTACCTCTAGTTGCTACGTTGCTGTTGTCGCCGGGCAAGAGGAATACTGCAGAGTAATCATAAAAAAGGCACAAACACAAAATGATCAGAAAATCTAAAAGAAAGGAAAGCTTTAACCTCCCAGCTTTCCTCTATATTTCACAGAGAAACATGACCCTTCATGGTTAAGTTTAAAATAGGCGTGATTTATTTTTGCAAGTACATGGCGCCTAGATTACTTCACTTTCTTGTTATTTGAGCTCTCAGCCCAACTTAAAGTGTCATGAGATCAGCCTCAGACTGTTGACAGATTTCTTTTTGCCAACAATTTAATTTCCTACAACAACAATTTACAGTCTATAAATTAATCTCTTCCTTACCTTTAATATGCTGCAGTACAGAATGTTCCACTCAAGTTTCACTGCAAGTCAATATTTGAACTAGAATATGTAACTAAAATTCTCTCATTTAAAGAGCTATGTATGTAACAAACATACTTACCATTCTCCAAGGCTAAAATAGACCAAAGGGGACTGGTAGGATACAAATCCAAATATGTCAATAGAAAGCAACAACAGTGCAATACACAAATATTTTTAGAGAGCAGCATTAATGGGGTACAATTGCAGTTTCTTGAGCCCTCTATTTAGCTTACTTAATAATGAAATAGCTTATCACTTCCAGTTGTCTGTAACTCAAAGAACTGATTAAAAAATTGATTTGATGTTTTTGGAGTCTGTACTTTATTGGGTTTTCAATACTTTGAAAAATTGTATTCAGTGATTAAATCTGTCCTTTGCTGCCAGAAATGATATTAAAGGTGTGAAATATTATTTAATGTCCCCAGCCTGGCAGCTCTGCTGACATTATTCTTGATATTACAGTGAGCTGGATGGCTTCAAGTGCTAATAGACCACAGAGCAGATTTTTTTTTTATGCCATTAAAATCAGAGTAATGGATAGTCTTATTTTGATGCTGCTCTTTTTTCAAACATCAAAACAGTCTGTATTCCTATTTTATCCTCTTATTTTCATCGGCATAATTAAATCCACAAGTTAATTGAATTGGCAACAATAGACAATAGTTGGAAGAGTTAACTATCACATTGAGAGTTAACTAGCAAATTGCAATACCGTGCAGGTAAACAATAATGTTCCTTTGGTTCTGAACTGTTGACTGATGCAATTCCAGACATAACTTCTAAATATGCCTAAAATGAAGGAAGGAAAAGAAAGGAAAGATTGTAATGACTGCTAATATCACTTGCTGGATGATCCCCTAAACCCCATAATACATGTTTATGCTGATTACAATCAGTCCCTTTATTGATCAAATATTAGTGGCAACATGGACTTTATGTAAGTCATCTTTAGGGACCATTTCAAGGAGACATCACACCCCTATACACTGTTAGTAAATAAGAATTGTGGACCATCATTTGTCTCTAAATCCTTCCACATTTAAGCATGGACCAAACTCACTTCACATCATGATACAATAACTGCATATATAAATAGAATGATACAAACTGTACATCCCGTGAGTAACTGAATGTCAGGAGGCAGGTGTGTTGTTGGTTAGGATTGTAGATCACTTTAGATGACACAAAAGGCACCACTCACAAGTCCCAACCTGCACTATGGTACCACCCTTAAAGCTTACTATAGCTTGAATTTCGAAGTCTTAGTCAATATTTTTACCTGACCAAACATCACAAAATGTACTCAAAAATCTAAATGTTTTGAATGCTTTTCAGTGTTCATTATAATACATATAGAATAATCACTATATGGGCCATGTAATGTGTAGTATACTGGAACATACTAAACCAGGCTTATATTGTTAAAAGAAAAAAAATCTTTAAAAACAAAACAACGCCACAAACATAAAAGTTGTCTGACCCCCTTAGCAGTGCAGGTTAGTTGCATGTGTTCACTCTAGTAGGTATGATACCTTTTTAAAACTTGATGATACTTCAAGGAACAGTGTGTAACATTTAGGGGGATGTATTGGCAGAATACAATAAAATGTAGTATAATATTCATAACTATGTTTTAATCAGTGTATAAACACCTGAAACTAAGAATCGTTTGGTTTTCCTTAGTTTAGAAAAAGCCATGTATATCTACCTGGGAAGCAGGTCCCCTTCCAGGTAGTCGGCCATCTTGCATGTTTCTACAGCAGCCCAGAAAGGACACTGTTAGCTTTTCCAATTATCTGAAGGTTGGGATGCATTCTCTGTATTAATTGGCCCCAATGCTAAATTATTAAAGATCGTAGTGTTGATAAGCCTCAATGTTACTGGTGTTTTTATTTAAAAAATCGTAATGTTTTGACGTAATTTATTATTGCGCTGCAAGCTTTTTTTTGTAAACTTCTCTGCTGGAATTGATTTGTTTTTAATATTCTATATATGTTTTTAAAAGCAACTATTTCGTCATAAATAAGAGTATTGAAAAGAGTAGCTCCTAGTTGTACTAAAATCCTAAAATCCTAAAATCCTAAAGATGCCTATCCATACCTCGAGGCCATAGTTCTCCAACATGCTTAGGAAGGGATGAGCTGAGGGGTATTTAGTACCATAAACCAATAGATGCCACTAAAACCTGCAAACTGTTCCTTTAATAACATAGAAGCATTGTATTGAAAAGTGTAATGGTTATTTGTGACATAGCTGCAGGCAGCGCAGGTTGAACCAGGGCAGGACTTCCTGAAAGAGATATAAACCAGAGGAACCGGATTCTCTCTGTGGGCTCAGAGGTCATCCCACTGACCAACTGTGAAGCCGTGTACCAGCCAGCTGTCTCCAAGCGAGTAGACACCACCTCCAGCGCTGCAGGGTACTGTAGTTTCTGCATGGACATGTTTCTACTACAGAATACAGAGGAAGGTTGCAGAAAACATAGGATATTGTTGGCTGTATGTTGAAAGAGCTCTCACAGTTCCTTATGTAGATCTGAATCTATTCCATCATATTATGAACGTTTGTGTATGTGAGAGAGTGATCCACACGAAGCATTAGCTGTACCACATTTGACGGCAGGCTTGCACTAAAGTATAGCCTTATTAAGCACCAGTTTGATTTCTGGGCATGTAGAAATGGAACCAGCTAATGATATTTCCTGCTTCATTAGGTCATGGAAGAGTCGGAGATTTGTTCCCTGCCCGGGGGACTTGCCAGTGTGAGGAAACAATTTGAGACCCAGGAAACTGCAACATCACACAATGTAACCCAGTTCCATTTTCATCACAGAACTGTGCAGGTACAGAAGCAGAACACATTATATCCATTCATGAGGCTGAGAGCATGAAAGAGATGGCTGTGATTGAATGATGGGAATGTTTCTTCTGACCTGAGCCTGTTTCCATCATTTACCTTTACATTTAGAATTGTGTGACTGCATGCAGACCTTTGCAAGGGAAATACAACATTTAGGCAGAATATTAACACTAAGACTCTTATTAAACCTTGCACCAATGCGGAGGTTTGTAGCAAAGTGTGTGGGTTTAAGTCACAGACATTACTTGACATTTCTAACAGCTTCCAGGAAAACCTTCAGGGTGCTTTTACAACACTTATATCGCAGCTCCATTCAGAGAGAAACTTCCCAAAGAAGTGGAAAAGAATGCCATTTTATATTTTACTATGGTGGTCTGAGTGAACAGCTTGACACATTCTTTGTCATCATACCTCCATCTGTGATTAGTCATTTCAAACTGCCCTCAGCAATCTGGTCCAGCATGTTCTCTCCATGGTATTCAGTTGTGTAATTTTAAGCTTTGGCTGGTGAAGTAAATTTGAGTGGAGTAAACTTATCTGTGGCGTCGGGCAATGTGGTGAAGTGAGACTGAGAGATGTAGCTCTGTGTTTGTGTAGCATGCACACATTGTTCAATGTGTTTGATAATCACTGTCTTCATCTTCACAGGAAATGTCCAACTCTGAGGTGACGATGTCAAGCAGCAGCAGGCAGGTCGTCCCAGGCAGCCAGCAGCAACATTTCAACCAAGAAGCGATGGTACTTCCCTTTTTCTGTCACTGTTCCTGCAGGCAGAAGGATACAGTTTTGCTAATGCTAAACACTTTGAGTGCCTTGTTAGGTAAAACTGGGAGTAATTGTAATCAATAAATCATATTTGTGTCATTAATGTTTTTGGGGAAGTCTCCGATAGCTTGAAAAAAAAACATCACATATACTGATGTAATGGAAAATGTGTAGTATTCATTAGTAAATGGGGAATTTCTGTATTTCACTTATCATCAGTCTTTTTTTAATTTTTAATTTTTTAGGTGTCTTACAGTGACAATGACTTTGCATCCAGTTTTGAAAACCATCAAATCGAAACAGGTAGGAAGTTGTTTGGCTATTTGTATTCTCTGTCACATACGCTGATTGCCTGACTAATTCATGGTCTGCCTTTATACTTGTTTCTGTGCTGACCTTTAGAAGAGGAGTTTCCCAGGTACACTACAAAAGAACTAAGGGAACACTTTGAGAAAACAATAGAAGAGGCTGCTCCACACAAACCAATTAAAGTAAGTATGTACTGTACATGTCACTTAAGTTAAGCAGTAAGTACTAAAATATGAAAAGACAGAATATTTAATTTAGGATAATAATTTGAGATTAAATGTAGTATATTAATTAAAGTTGCCATCCTTAAGATTAAGTCTGGGTTGATTTGACGACACTTGTGGTTACTGGTGGTAACAGCAAGTATGGTTAAATACTACAGCAAACACGTATTTAGCAACTCATATATCTGGTTGCAGTGAAGTGAAATAAACTCATTGTTTTAAATTAATGAAGAAATCAGTCAAAAATAGTTGGAATCACAATCTGATCTACAGTTCTGATGCAGTTTTAGGAGAGTGACCTAGAATGAGCCTGATAAACATTAGATACCATTAATAACAGTAAAGCTGGATAACATACATGCATCATTTCCTGTGAATCCCTCGTGTGTGTGAGGGCAATTTGAATCCAGCGCAGGAATGACTCCACAAGGACATTTCTATATAGAGAGGTAAAAACAGAAAGTAAATTCACCAAATTGCTACTGCTTAAAATATGCAAACCATGAATAGTATTCATGGTATTTGACTTCATAAGATTATTAAGGATTATATAACTCGTAGATTGATTAATTTGTGGCAAAAAAAATTTATAAAATAATTATAAGAAAATAATTATTCAATATAATTAATCTTGGATTAATGTTATGTGAGATTATGTATGTTTCATGATCAAATTTGTACAATGTATTAGTAAGTGTTGAAAAGGTAGCAATTAGCAAATGTATTATGGGTAGAATTGTTATGGGGTAATAAAATGGATTTATTGTTATTCACCCACTATATTATTTGTGTTCCTTAAAAAGATTGGACGTGATATCAATCGAGCTAAATGGTCCTCAAATGTGACACAAAACAACACTGTGACTAGTAAGGTGTATGAAGCATCTGCTAATGAGGCAGCAGAAGACACATTGGCTGAAGTATTGGATTATGAGGACTTTCCACCCCCACCACCTGAGGATTTGGACTATCTTCCACCCCCGCCTCCAGACTTACTAGAAATGCCACCAGAGGATGAAAATATTCTGGCGTGCCATTACTCACCTGAGCCTCCAGAACCGGCAAACCCCTCCAAATACCCACTCAACAAAGAAGCTTACTGCAAGCAGAGGAGTATGTATGAGCTGAAACGTCTTTACAAGCACATTCATCCTGAGGTTCGTAAGAATATAGAAAAGGAATACTACAATGATTACACCGAAACTGAGAACAACCAGTTAGAGAACCAGGAGTGCGTGTATGAGGAGGATGGTGGTAGTCCCGATGATATCAACGATGAAGAATACATGGAATGGGAGGAGATTCTCCCCGGGGAGGTGCAGGCAATGCGATGGATGTTTGAAAATAAGCCACTGGACTCCATTAAGGATGAAACTCCTGAACAGGATGATGACAACAACAAAATAACTGACCAAGAAATGATTCTTGGAAAAGATGTGAGACATACAGCTTGGATGTTTGAGACCAAGCCAATGGATGAGCTGAGTTCAGACAATATCAACTCAACAGAATATAAAAACAAATTTAACAAATTTGATAAAGGAGATGTCCGTGCTGCTGCTTGGTTGTTTGAAACCCAGACAATGGACACTCTAAATAAAATGCATAAGGTGGAGGATTTAACAAAAGAGATTGTGTTCACAGAGGATGATGGAAATGCTACTATTTATATGATTGACAACAAGTACATGGAAAGCCTTGGTCATACTGAGACCATTGACGAGAGCCACCTGTTGAGCCTGAGGTCAGTTTTAGAGGAAATCCATGGAGAAGTAAAAACTGTTACGAGTACATTTGACACTCAGTTTAAATGCATCATCATGGGACAATCAAGCCAAATGCTGGAGATTAAGTCTGTGCGTAAAATTGAAAGTGAATTGGAGAACTCCATTGCGTCACGTTGGCTTTTCGATACCCAACCCCTGGACATGACAAACACAGAATCAACATCTTTGAAACTTGTTTGTAGTCTTTCCATGGAGGACAGCAATAAGGGAGACTGGGGTAGATGGTTGTTTGAGATAAAGACATTAGATTCTCTCAATGAGTGGGAAAGCTCAAATAATGAAAAGAAAGAGGTTACTGGAGCTGATGTGCGTAAGCACTGCTTAGTGTTTGAAACCCAGCCAATGGATTATCTGAAGGATGACTCCAATGCAAGACCCCAGTCTATTGAAGAAATTATCGGGGGCAATGTTAGATCTGCGAGGCACTTTTTTGAAAGCAGCCCTCAAGCAGAGAGGAAAACTGACCCTGAGGTTGGAAAACTTCAAAAGGCAACAATAAATGAAGAAATGAAAGGAGATGTGAGACACCAAAAATGGCGCTTTGAGAGTCAATCACTAGAGCACATAAGGGAGGAGAAGAAAGAGGTTACTCGCACTGTAAATGTTGAGGACGACCTCACACAGGAGGATGGCACAAGCTGTAGGGCAGATGTTCGCAAGAACTGCTGGGCATTTGAGACCAAGCCAATGGATACTTTAAAAGATGATTCAAATACTCAGTTACCGACAAAAGAGGACATTATTGCAGGTAACGTGAGATCAGCCAGACAATATTTTGAAACAGTTCCAGCGGAGGAGTTGAAGGAGCTTGCGGAGGTTGGCAAATTGAAAAAAACAGTTGCACTTAATGAGGAGAAGGGTGATGTCAGACATCAGAAGTGGCGATTTGAAAGCCAACCTCTGGAGCAGATCAGACAGGAAAAAAAAGAAGTCATCCGAACGATTGACCTGGAAGAAATTGATAGAGTTGACGTCTCAAACTACACGCAAAGGTTTGAGAGCACAGATTTAAACTGGAGAGATGAATCTCAAAAGATTCTCATAGAAGGTGTAACATCCGGTTCTGTGAAAGCAAATACAAACCTGTTTGAGTCTACTTCGTTGTATGCCATGCAAGACAGCTCAGGACACTTCCATGAGGTGAAAACAGTGCGGCGGGAAGAGGTCGTGAAAGGAGATGTAACAACGTGCAAGTGGATGTTTGAAACGCGACCAATCGACCAGTTTGATGAAAGCATTGATAAATACCAAATTATCAAGGGCATATCCAAACAAGAAATAGAGTCTGGTGATGTTAAAACCGCAAAGTGGTTGTTTGAAACACAACCTCTTGATGGTATTAAGTACTTCAGTAATATTGAAGATGAAGAGGTTATGGAGACAAAAACAAATATTGACCACATGAAGGGTGATGTGAAAACCTGCAAGTGGCTATTTGAGACAAAACCAATGGACGCCCTGTATGAAAGAGCGGAGTTAAACGGTGAAAATGAATCTGAAGAAATGCAAAAAGGAGATGTCAAAACCTGCACATGGCTTTTTGAGTCACAAGCACTCGATACTATCCACAACGAGACACAGACTATTCTGAAAACATGCACTGTCAATCAAGAGGACATTCGAGGAAAGGATGTAAGGACAGCTTGTTTTCTGTTTGAGACAGAGAAACTGGAGAACCTTTCTGGGGAGGAGACGGGCTCTTTCAAGCGCGTCACTGAGATAGATATTGCGTCTGGAGACGTGTCTGGGATGAAGTATATTTTTGAAAACCAAACATCTGATATTATGACTTCTACATCTGAGGAAGTCATGCAAAAGCTTAAGACAGTTCAGACTGAGGACATACAAAGAGGAAACGTAGTGAACTGCAAATGGCTTTTTGAAAACCAATCAATAGATACAATACATAATAGCCAAGAGGAGTTCATGAGCAGCCGCACAGTGAATGATGTACAAGGAGGAGATGTAGATCAAGGGCGTTTCATTTTTGAGACCTACTCCTTAGATGAAATTCAGGAGACGGACAAAGAGCTAATGAAAATGCGAAAAATTGTCCGTGATGAAGATGAAAGGGGCAATGTGAGAAATTACACCATGATGTTTGAAAATCAGCCCCTTTACGCCATTCAGGACAAAGAGGGACTTTACCACGAGGTTACCACTGTCACAAGTGAAGAAGTAACACGAGGAGATGTGGTCGGAACCCGTTGGAAATTTGAAACCAAGCCCCTTGATGCTATCAAAGACAGTGATGAGATTTATATCATTAAATCTGTCACGCAACAAGATGTGCAAAAAGGAGATGTCACCTCTGCCAAGTGGAAATTTGAGACACAACCACTTGACAGGATTTCTGAAGAAGATAAGACTCTCATAAAAACAGTGAATGATATTCAGGGAGGCAATGTTAGAATAAACAAAAATCGTTTCGAGTCTGACACACTATCGCAGGAATCTGTTAGAACGGTTAATGTGAGTGAAATACAAAAAGGTGATGTCAGGTCTGCGAAATGGAGATTTGAAACCCAGTCCATTGACAAAATAAGAAGCATGAGCTCTGAAAATCTGATTGAAACGGTTAAAAAACAAGAGGTTGAAAAGGGAGATGTTAAACATTCAGTCTGGCTCTTTGAGAAAAACCCCCTTGATCACATTAAAGAGGTAGATGAGAGCGAAAGTTCAACCATCACATCACTAGAGGCGATTTCCAAAGCGGATGTAAAGACAACAAGGTGGTTATTTGAAACAACCCCATTCGATGACTTTAACGAGACGAAAATGGAGAAGACTGAAATCCTGGGGAAGAGTGTCAAAGGAACTCTCGAGGAACTTTATAGTCAGAAAATGGTGAAGTCGAAGGGAATACTCATTGAAGCTGATGAAATAGGCGATGTTAGGATGGCAAAATACCAGCTAATGAATAAGCAGGCTCCGGAAATTCAAAGAGAGGATGTCATCAGGGGAGATCTGCAGAGTATTATGATGAACCTGCTGAACAGACAGGAAAGACTGGAGCAGCAGATAGTCATAGATTCAGAAGAGAAGGGTAATATCAGTTCTACGGTGCATCAACTATACAACCAAGAGAGTGATAGCAGTATTGAAAAAGAGGAAATATTACGAGGTGACATTCGGGAAGCTATAAACAACCTTTTTGATGAGAGCAGTTCAGCAAAACATGGAATACTTATCCAGGAGGACGAAAAAGGAGATGTGCAGATGACATTATATTCTCTCCTCAATAAACAAGAGAATGTTGATGTTGAAAAAGTGGACATTGTAGGAGGAGATATAAAGAGTGCTCTGCAAAGACTGTCCATCTCAGACAAGAAAGATCAGGCATTGAAGATAAGGATAGATGAGACTGAAAAAGGAAATGTCAACTTTTATTCCACATGCATCGAATCTGGGGCTCTTGACTATCTTAAACAGCTCCACGTAGGACCTGATGAGACTGAGCCTGACAGAGCAGAAAAAGAGAAGATCCTTGGAGGTGACATCAAGGGCACTAAACTCATCCTCGGCCGTAATCAAACGCAAATTGATCGTACAGTGGAGGATGTTATACCTGGTGATGTTCAAAACACGGTAAAGGTTTTCATGTCAGAGCCAACCCTCTCATTGGAAAGACTCCAAACGGAGGAGATCATCAAAGGCAATTTGAAAGCTGCTTTAAATTTATTGTCTGAATCAGCAAATCAAACGGTTATTGTAGAGAAAGAGGAGGTGGTGAAAGGCAACATACCAAAAGCCCTGCAGTGCCTGGAGAAGGCTCAAAAGCGATACAAAGAGGTGGAGAAGCCAGATATCATACGGGGAAATATCAAAGGGGCTCTAAAATCTCTTGAAAAATCATCAACATCTCGAGTTGAAGCTGTTGTTGAGGATTTGGTTTCTGGAGATTTGAGGGCCACACTCAAATCTCTGGAGCTGGCAAAGCAAGCAGTGAAGGAAGTTGAAAAAGAAGAAATTGTGAGGGGCGATATTCGCACAGCAATGCAAAGTCTGCACGATGCCTCCAGTGAGAGGAAGACGTATCAAAAGGAAATAGATGTTCAGGGGAACGTCAGAGGAACAATTCAGCTCTTAATGGAGTCTCCGCCTTCACCGAGGATGGAAAGGAGCCCAAGCCTCGAACGTGACGTAAAGGGTGATGTGAAGATGTCAATTAAGTCATTGTATCAGACGCAGGAGCAATCTCAGCTGGAGAAAGAAGAAGTGATAAAGGGTAACGTTAAAGGCACTATTAAGTCGCTGTTGGAAACAGCACAGCGTGAAGCTCCCAAAGTCAGACTTGGATCATACAGAAGAGCTCGAGTCAAGCAGAGCCCTCCGGTTAAAAACATAACTGCTGATGCAGAGAGGAACATACAAACGATAAAAACTGCTAATTCAGTTGAGACATCAAAAGAAACGCACTCCATCTCTAATGACACTGATATTGTTAGAACAATGACAAGTTCCGTGGAGCAATCTGCTCAGCAATCAACAACTGTGGTGGAGCATAAAACGATTGTCCAAAATCACGGCATCAAAACATTAAAGACAGAATTTCGTAATTTAAAGTCAAAGGGAAAGGGAATGAAAAAATTAGATAAAACCAAAGTAAAAACTGATGATTATATCCTCAAACCACATGAGCTAGAGTCTGATCTTCCTCTCCCACCTCCACCCGTGACTGATGCTGACCTTCCACCTCCTCCTCCCAGTGTTGATTCTGACATTGATCGCCTTCCTACTCCACCACCACCACTAACCAGTGAGCAGGACTATCTCCCACCTCCTCCCTCTCAACAGGAACTGGAGAGCATGCCAACACAGGAAATTCATCCCTCACCAGCAAAAGCAAAAAAGATGACGGTCAAAAAAGTGAAAGCTCCAGTTTTACACCCGGTCCCAAAGCTGGAGCCTAAAGCGGAATTCAGTAAAACACAGCAAGTGGACCTTACATCTGAGAAAGTGGTAGAAATGAGACAAAACCAATCAAAAACAACAACACATACATCAAAAACAGTTTCATGTGAAATCTCTCCAATGCCTGAGTCACCGAAAGCACTAAAGAAAGTTTACATCTCTCCTGTGAAATTCACCCCTCCACCCTCTCCTCCACCATCCATGAAAGGGAAAATGACTAAATTCAACACACCATTAATAAAAGCAGAAGGAAAGTACCGGAAGCTGGTGGAGGAAAACACCCCCCCAACCACTCCAACTCCCACTTACATACATGACTCAGTTACCGCTGCTCTTGAAATGCTGTCCACCATCGATACTGAGTCAAATAACAATGCATCAAAAATCACACAGGAGACAGCTGAAATGAAGGCATTAAGTGTTCATTCAGACTCCCCATTATGTGATTTATCCAAGCATGTCGTAGTCTCAAATTCCGCCCACAGCAATGTCAGCGCGAGCCATGAGAAAATCTGCACTGATTCAACAGTTATATCTTCTTCTTCTGCCAAACAGCAAATTGTCTCTAATGAGACAAATACGGTTGTCTCCATTCAAAAGACCTCATCAGTATCTGCTGTTAAACAACAGATGCATACGACTACACAAAACACTATTTCTGTTTCCTCCAATCAGTCTGCTATGTCTGTCATAGCTGACAATGTCCAGACCTCAATGACAGATGTCTCAAAAACTGAAAACATGTTGGCTGAAAGAAAGAAGGATTCTAAAAATCACAAAACAAAGAGCTCCAACAAGCCTTGTGATAAAAACGAAGATGAAATGCAATCTGATAAAAGCCATACAGAGAAGGATGAAAGCAAATCACAATCTGAGAAAAAAGACAACAATGTAAAAGAGTCCAGATCACCACAGCGGGATAACAAGAAAAAAAAAGATCATTCTCCAACCAAGAGCCAAGAGAAAGTTTTGGATCAGCCAATGCAAACAGAAAAGGTATCTGCCAATACAAATGGAAAAGCAGGCAAACCAAATCAAAAGGTGAAAAAGAACCATAAGCAAGAAAAGCAAGTAGAGACAAATACATCCAGTGAGAGCGAGAAACAAAGTGTTTCACAAGATGGCAAGGTGAATGTGAAGGAAGCTGCTGAGATGAAAGTGATCAGTGAACCTAAAGAAGTAAAGACAGAGTTAAAACAGGGGATTAAGAAAGTTCCTTCCTCACCTGCTGCTGCTGCCTCCACGTCTGCTGTTACTGACAGCCAACAGGAAACTCCAACTCCCGCAAAAAAGAAAAAGAAGTCAAAAAAGTCTAAAGGGGTTGCACAGCCAGGTCAAGGTAAGGAGATTTCCACAGAATCCAAGACAGACATCAAAGATACCAATACAGCGCCATCGGAAAAATCAAATAAAACTCATGAAACGATTGCAATTTCCCAAATCCAAAAAGGTATAAATGAAGAGCAGATTCAAGTCGACAGAGAAGTCATTACCACAGAAAGCAAGGGCGATCAGAATTTCCAGCAACAAAAAGTAGTTCAAAAGCAAGTGAAGGGATCTCAAAAAAGGAAAAAAGTGACAGCTATTCAGCAGAGCGAAGGGGATCCACCAGAAGAAAGTCGGGATGTCCCAATTACAGTGACAGGCAAGTCAGAGCAAAATGAATGGGTAAAGCCCACAGCGGGGAGAACAGAAGAATCTCAGAGGCGAGAGGGCCAAATGTTAATCTCTCAAATCACAGAGACACAAAGAGTTTCAGAGAAGACTGATTCTAAATCTGTGAAGGCTCTACTTAATACAGTTCCAGATTGGCTGACGAGTCCCGAAAGAAAGTGCAAATGGGAAAAATCTGTGGAGGAAAGTGATGCTCAAGAAAGGGAAGAAATTATTTCACGTGTGACGAAACTAGCAGAGGCTAAATTAATGCATCTAGAAGATAATGAAACAATCGAGAAGCATGAATGTGAGCTAATATCTGAGAAATCTGTTTCTGGTGGGGCAACGCCAAGAATATCCAAGATCAGTATTGGTTCTGCCAAAATTGAGAACCAAACTAAGAAGAAGACATCCCATGAAAGACGGAAAGAAGAAGTGAGTCAGTGCAAGTCTGTCGACCTCCGGGCTCCCTCGCCGTTACTGAGGATGCGTTCCCCCTCGCCGACGTTTATCACCATTGAATCGACGCGAAGAACTGACTCACCCTACAGAGTTACGCCATCACCTACCCTGCTGCATAGGCCACACACACCTCCCACCCCCCCGCCTCGCAGGTGTGACACCCCAACATCACGGCTCACTAGAATCACGCCCTCTCCGACTTTTGACAGAGCAGAAAATTTGGCTCGACTCAAAGACACAACAGCCAAACTCTCGCGTGGCGTCACCCCTCCACCGCTACTTCCCCAACACATTTCAGAGAGGAGATCTGAGATTGTGGAATCACCTGCTTCTTTCCATCGGCAAATCAAAATCGAGTCCCAACTCGTGGAGGCTTCAGAGACTATTGCAACAGAAAAGTCGAAAAAGAGTTTATCTAGAGAGGCGCAGTGGGCTGATGTAAATTCTGCACATGTAGAAGAAGATCAAGCTAATATTTCAGACGGTTTGAATGCAAGTGGGATACAAAGTAAGCCCCACATGCCATTTTGTCAAAATGACCCAGATCTTATTGATGCTTCAGATATTCCAGAGCCATCATGTGTATCTGTGAAAGAAAAGAGAGTATTTTTTGAAGAAGCTCAAAAGGCTGAAATTCATAAGACCTATGTGCGAAAGGAGCCCATCGCTATCCCTGAACGATTGGGCCTAGACATGGAGGACTTAGAGGCAGAAAATAAGAACAAAGAGGATGATGAGCTTCCCAGGGCGGACCTGCATGGTCTTGTGAACAAATTTGAATCACCAGAAGAGAAATTCTTCGTTAAAAAAGAGCTTATCCCACTCACAGAGTGGTTTTACAATGACACTGAAAGCACATATTTTGACAAAGAGAAAACAAACATCCTGGAACAGGAAATGCCAGCTTTTGACATCCAGGCTATTAAAAATGTTTTTGAACTGGGTGAGCAAAGTTCCTCATTCAGTGAGGAGAAAAGGGATCAGGAGGAGACTGTGTCAAGCCTGAGTGAAACAACAGCAGACACTTCAAGGCGGGAAAGTCCTCAAGAGACAGCGAAAGGCTCATGGCAGAGCAGCCCCCTCCCTCTTCAGAAAACTGAGGTAGAAATTGTGCCAGCAGAACCATCAGCCTTTTCTGAAACCAAATCAATCACAGAACATTTCTCAGATGTTGATAAGTTTGGTCACAAGGTCACCGGAAGAAGGACAGCTGTCTCTGAGCACTCTGAGAGTGTGTCAACCCAACAGGTTCCTTTTTCCTACGCTGATGCAGTTAAAAAAAAAGCTGCATCAGCAAAGCAAACGGAAACCTACGATGACGACGCTACTGATACGTTGCTGAGTAATTTCCAGAAAACATGGACAGAGAGTGAATCCGTTTTTAAGAGTCTTGGCTACACTATTTCTGAGGAGACAACGTCACAAGTTATGTCACATCAGACGAAGATTGTCTCATCTGGTAAATACCTACAGCATGAAGCAACATAAACTAATGGCATGGAGTATTGGATGGGATTTATTGGAATTAATTCAGTTTGTGGTGTGTCACAAAAGCAGTATGCATTGTAGGAATTGTGAAGGCTTTCTATAGAACAAGAAGTCGAAGAAGCTACAGCCATGTGTTCGCATGCTTATACTAATTGGGACTAACCACAAAGTCCAGCTGAGGCTCCTGGGGATGTAATGACAAACGCTAGAGGAAAAGTAAAGGGTTCACTGAAAATATTATGATTCATCCTCTGGGGATAAGGACTGTATGTCCCAAATGTCAAGGTAGTTCTATCAATAGCAGTCCATCCGAACGCAGTTTCAATAACATTTGTTTGAAAGTGCATCTTTGACAAAAGGTACACCAGTTTTCTGAAGCTTTTAAATACGTCTAATGGTCCTCATCAGTAAATGGAGTTGTTTAAGGATGCTCTCTGCCTCTGACATCCGACAGCAAAAACAAACCTTGTGCAGAGACAATCTTCCTCCCTTTATGACCACCTATCATGTGATGGCAACTCAACAAACACTGATAGGTCATTCAACTGAAAGCTCTGAAAAAAATACAAGCACACGTTGTGTGCAGTGCATATAATAAGGATGATGTCAATTTAAAAATAATGGGTCACAATAAGCACTGCAGCATTTCCAAGAGGCTGTCCATTAGCCTGCGGTGTAACGTTACAGTACACGCTGGCTGAGGGCTTGCACTGAACCTGATGCCAGCTTCTATGTTGTGCTCACTAACAATGCCTAAGTGCAGTTGAGAGATGCATGGAAATCTCTGCAAGTAAGTAGACAAGTGAATACAATAAAATCCTGAATGATACACTGAACCATTCACTCTCATGACCATTATGAATGCTTTATTTAAACAAATTAATGAACCGTATGTGGTACGTTTTTTAATACATATGCCATATTTTATTGCTTTGTACTTACAAGATTAACCATAATAGAAACATTTAAGAAAAGCCATAGTTGTTGCATTGTGAGCTAAATAAAAAATTATCTTCACATGGAATTAAGGGGGGTGGGAGAAAAATCAAATAATTTACATTTTATCTCTTTCAAACAGGTTCGAGTTCCACAGTCGGAGCTCTGCACAGTATGTCGGAGGAGAGCTTATCCGATGGATGCTCTGATAGTGGACAAAAAAAAGTACCATAAATCCTGTTTCTGCTGTGAGCACTGTGGAAATAAATTAAGGTAAATATTGCATTCATTTAAATCAGTGGTCACCATGGGCACAATTAAACATTGCACTTATAATTAAGAAACGTCTTGGTGTTTTAATGGCACTATAATGTATTATTATTATTCATTATTTATTCTTAAAGGAAAAACAAATCTTTTCTCTTGCAGTTTAGGAAATTACGTCTCTCTCCTTGGACACTTCTACTGTCGACATCATTACAAGCAACTCCTCAAATCCAAAGGGAACTATGATAATGGACTTGGGAAGAATCCTCCCGCAGGAAGTGGTGGACCTATCCCCTCAGAGGCGAAACTTGACTGGAGATTTTCCATTAGCAGCCTAAGTCCAGTAGAAAAAACACACAGCGGTGAAAACAATCTGACAAAAATGTTCAATGAAAGCAAAGCACATAGCAACAAAATATCTGTAGTTTGGCCCCCTCAGGCCGATGCCCTGAGGAAAGCCTTTAAGATAGAAGATGACATTCAGCTAACTAAACCACACTGGCCCCCTTCTGACAACACTCCCAAGTCACCCGAACAACAACACAGAAAGGCTGTTCCTAAAAGTGTCCTTTGAAATCAAATCACCACCCATCAACTCGACAGTTTAGTTAAATAAACCCAAAGAAGAAGCACGAAAGAATGAACGGTTCAATAAGATGCTACGAAAGAATTGTCCCGTTGGTTTAATCGAGGATGTGTTTAGTTGAAGGTAATGCAGTCAAGGGATTTCAAAAGGAACACGAAAAGTGAGGATATGAAAGGAAACCGTATGTACTTGTAAATGGAGAGTGAACGGAAGAAAAGATTGTAACTGGAATAGTAAGTACGATAGAGATAGACATGAAGGAAGTGTGGAAGGTGGATGTAGACGTGGAGCAGTGTGACGACAGGCTTATCTAGCATGTCATTTTTCAGTCATTGTTTTTAATCTTTATTTTTCCTGACTTTCGGCATTCACACTAATGTAGCATTTAGTATTTGACACATCAATATCTAATTGAACCGCTACAACAATGTAATTTGCCTTTAGTTAGACAAGTTAAACACATTATGGCTAAGAACGGCATCACAACAAATGTAAGATCTACGTCAAATAAAATAAATGTTGATGTTGGTTTTAATCTACATTTTTTAGGGAAATTAAGTCAGAAGTTTAGTCCCTTTTAAATCAACTGAATGTCTAAACTGTATTCCCGTTGCTCTTGAAAGGAGCACAGTAAAAAAAAATCCATGAGTGATATTTTCAAATATATTTCGGCCCTGTTTCTTTTTCACCCCCTTTGTTTTATTCTAAAATTAATTGGTTTATTGTAAAACAATTCACTCCATTATGTTGTTGCTGTATACCGGTTAATGAAAATAGTTTCAGTTGTTGGACTCTGTTGTATTATTCTGTTAAGTCTTTTATCTTTCAACATATCAAAATTGTTTGCAGTTGCCTCTTTTTTAGCACCTGGTGTGCAGACTAAAATAATTATTTTATTATAATATTGAAAGTATATAATGTACACAAGTGAATTGGTGATAATCATGTTGGTTTTGGACATTTGTATCCTATTTTGAACAACAAATATTTTTCAATGAAGTTTTTTTTTTAGATTAGTTCATCCTTGCTTTGCACAAGACAATTCCTGATTCTGTTGTGCTGTCAGGCTGTTTCACTTACTTAATTGCTGATCTAAGCACAATAAAACATTGAATTAAACTGTTTTGTTTGTCTCTTTGAAAGTCTGTTACTCTGTCACCAAAGAAGAAGTACTGCCACAGAGCTTGTCAGGTGTGTCTGGGTGAAGCAAGAAGACAGGAGCAGGTCAGCCGATCCCTTTCACACCATTAGTATAATCTTCTTGAGGAGCTGTCCCCACCCTGGAGGAGATTTTCGAGCTTGAACCACAGGTTTATACAGGCTTATACAGCAGACGAGAAAAACATCTCCAAGTGAGGAAAGCTTTGGAATTGAGCATTAAAAAAAGGCAGATTAGGAACAGCTCGAACTGTTTCGTATCGTATCGTATGATACAGTGTATGCTTATTTAATTTTACAGCCAGTTCTAAAATAAGCTTATGGACAAAGTGTGGTTACTCATCCTCTTACTGCTCCTCAGGGTGGACGAGCTTAGCATACAGTTTGCTGACTTGGACCACCTATAGCTGCAAGACTAATTATATATGTTGTATTTATATAGGGTTTGTCTTAACATGTCAAGAAGTATATTAAAAGGGAATTTTTGAATAAGCTGATATTTTAAGTGACAGTTAAACAGGTTATTGTGCGGTCTATAGTTTGCCTATAGCAATGGCATAAGTACATATTAAGATTTAGCATATACTGACTATTGCACAGTACACACTTGGTCAATATACTGTATGCTTTCCCATTTTAATACTTTTAGAATTATATTGTATATCTTTAAAGGTGTATCCTTCATATACATTGTTCTAATTCCTATTTTAGCTGTCTTTTTTATAGTAAAAAGCCTTTAACCACAGTCTTAAGAATATACTACCCAGTATGAAGATACAAGCTTTATGATGCCCTATTCTTTATAGAATGCACTATAAAATATGATCAGAACAGACTTGTTTGGCTGATTCAACGATTCTGTGTGTGTAATATGTTCCAGCTAGACAGGAGCTAAATGTGTGAAACAGTTTGCAGGAGTTGACGGTAAATTCTCTCACAGCGTCAATCTACCTTGCTGCCACTGTGTGCGTGCGGCCCTCACTTTCTCCCTTGGAGCGGATTGGTAAGGGATCTATCGGATTACACTCTGATTGGTCGGCTCCGGCTCGTCAGGTGATACGTCAGCCCAGTTGCACTAACCATCACGCTTCCTTCCCCCCCTCGATGCTGGAGCGAAGCAGTAGCGTATCATCAGGACCAGAAGTGTGAGTGGGATGGAGACACTGAGTGAGGTAGGCACAACAACGATGCTTTCTGTCTTCTAATGGCGTGTGCGATGCAGGTTGAGTCTCGCGTATCATGCGGAATGCAGTGCAACGTGGTGCTTCTACTTTTTTTTCGTAATTTCTACAATGTTTGCAGATTCGCCTTTCCGCAGATAAAATCTGTCCCTCCTCATTTCCTTGTGCTCGTCGCAGGTTTTCGAGAGTCCCGGTTATTGCGGGGCTTTGATCTCTGCCTTGCGGTTGTATACCCGTGCGGGTCTTTAGTGATGCAGCTACTTTATGCTCAATCCCCGGTGAGCGCATACTGATCTCCGTCCTATTTACACGGGCTGTTGCCTCTGCACTTGCGGTTAAAAATGCGTAGGTTGTTTAGGACGACGGGAGGTGCAGGTGGCCAAGTTACACAGTGGCACATCAAACTTTAAACACGCGTATTTTATTCATTTTACTGTCTTTGTTTGTCCTTAATCCCTCTTTTGCAGAGTGCTCGAGTCGTACCACTTAAAATATGATTAACTCACTCGTGTTTCTCTCTAACATCTCTCCGACTGCATGTCAATGGGTCCTGACTGTGCATGTGTGTATTTCTGCCCTGAGTGTGTGTGTGTGTGTGTGTGTGTGTGTGTGTGTGTGTGTGTGTGTGTGTGTGTGTGTGTGTGTGTGTGTGTGTGTGTGTGTGTGTGTGTGTGTGTGTGTGTTTAAAATAACGAGTGAAAAAAATAAATATTCCCCACGTAGATTGATAAAGTAATTCAAAAAGTGTCCTTGTATTTGGCTTGACTGGTGAATAATAACATACGATTTAGAAAGATCATTCACTAAATAAAATGTTCCTTTCGGTCCTTCCCCTCAATTGGTAAAATTATTACTTGTATTAATTAATTAATTATAATGTATTATAGATCAATAATACATTATTCTCACTGAGTCTCTTGAGCTCAGTTAATATTAGCCCACTAAAACATAGGAAATAAAAATCTGTAATTTAATAATTTAAAAAATCACTTTTAGCATTTTTTTATATACACAACTTTATTTTCTCATTATCACTATGTTTGACTCCAGCCATTCTTCCAGTTATTTAACCATTTACTGTATATGGCAAACCATGTGATGAAAATAATTAGCTTTAATTGTCATGAGCAAGCTCTCTGGAGCTTTGTTTTCTTTTTTCTTGCTGCCATTAGTTGGACATTTTAGATCAATATCTGGAACAAGCTAATCTCCTTCTCGTTTAACCACACGATGGTTGCCATTAAATGTGTATCTGCTCGTACAGTAAGTCACATTATGTGCTAGACTGCCTGTGTGTCCAGAAGCATCTTTATATTTACTTAGTTTGCTGGAGAGCTTGTGCTAATACTATAACTCCCATGTCCATGTCTGTGTCCTGCTTGCTTTGACTGCTCTCACTAATCACATTTCTGCAAGGTGTAATTAGTCGAGTGAGTCTAAAGCCTTAATCCCTGGTTTAAGTGTACGTGAATCTTTGCTTAATCAGTGCTTCCCTTGTTACACTGGGCTTATAATCAGCATTTATTTAGGTGTTTGTTCATTTATTTTGTATGTCGATTTTGTTTTGAATTAATGACAGCAGCAGTTGAAACATTATTATATTTTATGGCATAATGTTACACAATACTTCCTGTCCATTTAGGTCTATAATGTTATATTGTATCAACAGACATTAGTGCAACATTCACTTTTCCAAAACTGCCTGGGCATTGGCTTGCTAATAATAGGTTCACATGTGCACAGCTTTTTTGTCTTCTGGCAGCTCTTTCTCTTCTCTAAAAGCACCGCCTGCCACATTCTTTACTTACAAATGTATAACATCAGGACCTTTTTAGGAATGGCAAAATGCCAGTATGGCAACAACTGATATAACTTCTCCTCTCCACCGCCACAGTCACACACATAATGCATCCTATGGAAGCCCATGTTTGGCATTATGAAGAAAAAAAGACCCTGTAAGTTATTATGATGAGAATAATCTCAAAATAATGAGTTAGCATCTCAAAATAACGATTTAGTGTCTTGAAATAATGACTTAATATCTCAAAAATGATGAGAAACGTGGATATTTCGACTTAAGCATACCATCACAAAGTACTTGTCCTGAATCTTTTGAGGAGTGCCCACAGTCTCATTGTGAGGTCCGTGCCAAGGACCTGTTTCGTGGGGTCTGACACCAGATGGTAGTTTGGGACATGCTTGGACTTCAAATTGTTTTCACAAGCCGGTTGGTGGAGTTTTTGTCCCAATTGGTCGTCTAGATGAAAGACGAACAGTAGATTGATCTTTTGGAGCATCCTTTGAGTAGGTTTTAGCCCGCAGGCTTACAAAGCAGGTTGTTTCCGGGCTTCACCTTTGCTGTCGTTCCTTTCAGATGGGCCTTAAAGGACAGGGGCCTGTCAAGCGTCACTCCCAGATATGTTGGGTTGGCTTGTTTTAGCTTGAGTCCACTCAGTTGAATGTTTTGTACTGTGGCAGCTTTTGGAGGTGAATACACTGGTTTTGTTGGCTTGGTTTATATCTAAGAATGATTGTGTTTAAAAAAAAAAAAAACCTGCTTCATACTAAGCTAGCTAACATTATATGAACTATGCTTTTTTGGCTTCCTAGATTGAAGTAAAACAGAGAAAAGCTGTAAAACTGCTAACAAAGTAATTTCTACATACTCAAAATAATCATAAGATTGCTGTTTGTTCAATTCTAACATGTGCAATAAAAGTCACATAACAGAGTGAAAGTGATGTCAAATAAAACCTGTACAGTACACACTCCCATAGTCCTGATAGAAGGTTTAATCAGCCAAAATAACTGAAAATACATGTGTGATTGTACAGAGTTTGGAGCTGGTCTTGTAGATCAGTGGGTGTATAGCTGCTGTGCAGTCCTCAGAAGTTGTACAATTTGGTTGTGCAACTTATGTCACATTTTATAATAATAATAATAATACATTTGTATCGCTTTAAAAGGTATTTCAAGGCAATTTACATGGTATAAACAAACAATAGAAGCAATGACAATGTACACAAGTGAAATGACATAACAGTAAGAAACAAAACAAAAACATAGTTAATAGCATCACAGGTTAAAAGCAAATTTAAATAAATGTGTTTTTAAGTGCTGTTTTAAAAGAGTGATGAAGAGTGAATGAAATGAAATGTAATGAGTGTCTGAGGTGCTGGGGAGGAGAGTTCCAGAGGGAGGGGTCAGCAATGGAGAAGGCCCCGCCCCCCCAGGACCGATGCTTGGACAGAGTAGAGGGGTAAGGAGGTTGGCATCTGCAGATCTGAGAGTACAGGAGGGAGCGTGTGGGTGCAGGAGGTCAGAGAGGTATGGAGGGGCGAGGTTGTGAAGGGCTTTGTAGGTGATGAGGAAATTGTGTAGAATTATTATTTAAGCATATAGGTGACATTTTTCTTCAGACCAACAAACCAAAAACCCCAAATATTCAGATTACTAACAGACAGATAAGACAATGGAAACACACTTGAACAATGAATTAATTGAAGACTGCATAACTATTGAATAGGATTGTAATATGCACAGTGCCAGGTCAACATTATCACTTATCAGATAGATAGGCAAAAAGAAGTACTTCATATTGATTATCAGATAGTGAGCTCCATGCAATTTGCAAAGATAGTTTGTATTTTTTTATCATAAAATGTGGTGTACTTTTTTAAGGACCCTACTCCAACATGTGACTGGAGGTAGAAGGAAGCTATAGGAGAGGTATATATGCACAGGGTTGGGGAGAAGTGGGAGGGAGAATTGAAATAATGAAAGGAAGGATTAGAGGATAAATGGATAATAATAGGGATGGATGAAATTGGAAGGTGCAATGAAGGCTTAGGCAAGAGAGGAGCGGTATAACTAGGCTTAACCGGTGATAAGAAGTGGTCGATGTGAGGCCTGCTCCTGAACCTAAATAAAAGTCAAACAAATATACAGTATATGTCCACTTCTTGATGCTATCTAGATGCAGAATGAGATGTTGTTTACTACAAGCTGCTTGCTCTTACACTGGAGAACATATTAAGAGATTTTCTTCCTGGGAAAATACCCAAAATGGTTCAGAAGTGATGATTAGTCCACTTGCCAAATTATCAGTTGGCATTCAAACTGTGCTATTGCCTTTTCTGTGTCTTGAAGAACCCCAGGCGATTACCCACTCCTCCCACTATATGACACACTTAAACAGGCTTTCCAGTAATAAAACGGTTTTCTTCTTAGTTTCTCAAACTGCTGATCTGTCCAGTAAAATGAATGAAGTTGTCAAAATGTTATTAAATTCTGTGTTGAGACCTTTAATTGTTCAATTATGGCGTAATGTATGACATATCTAATGCATGTTTGATATTTACGCTAGAAATGCAGCTGTTATACAACATGTTCATGCCACTTTCACCAAAGCATTATGTTGCAGAAAAAGTGAGAATGCATTGAAATGAACCCCAGCTGCAAATACAAAACATAAATGTGTTCAAGGTCCTTTCCCAACCTGCAACAATTGTATTTCCTGTAATATATGTATGTATAGCATTTAACTGCTATAAAGTCTTTTGTGCATCCAAATATGCTCCCAGCTTCAGTTTGATCCTCCTACACACATACTGTAATTACTTTTAATATTCAATCTTTAAGGTGGCTCTGGAGAAGCCTCCAGCTGTAGTTAGGTTTTTTTTAATTAATAATTAGACTCTTCTCACTTACAGTGAGAACTATTTAAGACATCACAATGTCAAATGTGATTTTGTATATCTGCTGATTTCATTTGGTCTTATGGCCTTTGCTTCATTCTACCATTGCTGTGTCATATTATTATTGTACATATTTTCGGCAAACACATATAGATCAATATCACACTCTTATTATCTCAAATCTATTAGACAAAATGTAACTTAACACAACTAAGTTATGCATAACCTGCAAACCAGTATTAAGCTCACTCTACACATACAATTAATAAAATCAGATGTAAAGATGAAAATAGAGCGCATAAAATGCATTAGATGGAAAATGAAACACACTGAAAACAGTTCAGGACTAATACAAATAAATTACCCATATTTGCAGCATGCAAACAGGTTTACATTTTTACTATATACCATAAGTATTTTCAATAAGACCGTTTTGAACTAGCTTAATATTTATACCCACATTCATGCATTCAGTAGTCAGTGACATTGAGTAACAATTCCCTACCTTATTAGAGGAATGAGTGTGACCTGCAGCTTGTTGTAGTTTGACTTGATTTCCCCAGTGACCAGCAGACCAAACCATTTTATTGCTTTGACAAAAAGGGCCTTGGACAAGTTCTGCAGGAGCCATGACCCTCAAATGACAAAGCAGCTTTTAACAACAGCCCCGCTCCTGCCCAGAGCTAGCATCTTGTCTCTTATGATTTTAATTAAAGCATATATGTAAGCTTTGTCTTTTCTGCAGGAAGAGCAGAGCAGCATTCATAAGTAACTTGTTGTGACAGAGGTAATAGATGATATTTTGAAGTAGGTTATAGACTTTGTGCTGTTTTGCCTCTAAAATACAGTGTCGACAGACTAAATCATCGAAATCTATGGTTCTCTTTTTATTTTTGTTCCATTGAAATTTGTGTAACAGAGTCAAAGTGCTATTAGATTTCTGTTTAATTAATTAAATTACCTTGTTGGTTAATGCCTTTTAGAGAAAATAATATAATAATATTTGACAATACAAATCCTCATTTTTATACCACTACTACTGTAAAAACAATTTTGGGAATACATTTAGTCAATATTTATTATTTTACACTCTGCAACTGCCGCTATTTCTGACTGATATATTTTGCTTATGGCTGTTTCCAGTAGAGCTCGTACGGTAAGACATAGTCAACCATAACAGAGCTGTGTTGTAATCCTTCAACGTAACGCTCTCTGACTGACAGTCTGTCTCAGTCAGCTGAGCAACTTCATAGTCAGTAACAGTCTTTGAGCTCAGCCCAAATCGGATGTATTTTCCTCACGCTTCTACGATTCTGAGTGCCTCAAAAACCAACTTGTACCCTCTGAGGTAACAAATGGCTCTCATTGAGAAAAATGGGCCAACAAAAAAATCGAAGCTGAAATAGCAACATCTTTCTCTATCTACAATTAAACGCTCCTAGATGACCTTTAAAGGTAAAAACTGCCATCTAGAACGGAATTGTGTTATACATATCTGCACTATAAATATGATTATTAGTATACCTGTGATTTTAAGAGATTCCTTTTCTACACTATTTATTCTTAATTTTGACAGCACATCAAAATAGTTTGTGTGTGTTCATAATTGTAGTTCAGTAAAGTGAATGTGTAAAAGGTGCGAGCTTGTTGTCTTCAACACAGAATGTGTATTAATGATCTCATATGTATAATTGCAGAAGGCTTCTGTTAGATAAAGGCACAATTTAATCTGATGCAGTATGTGATTTTTCAAAGTCAGATCTCTTTGCCAGAGACTATTCCCTCTGGAGCTCTGAGGGTCTCCTTATTTCAACTCCTACTGAAGTCCCAATGCTGTACACACTATCCGGCAGTACTCAGCTGAATACGCAGTAAGGTAAACTAGTATTAGCAAACATTTTCACTCATTACATCATCCCTGCCCATCCTGATTTCACTGGATTTGTTGTTTTTTTATTTCATTTTACAAATAGAATATTGACATTTTTGTTATTTGTACTCAGATGAAAAATGATAAGCCTCATTCATTCAAGGAAATGTAACAGAACTACTCTACATTGCCTTTTCCTGTTGTCACAGGTGTGTGCTACTGCCAAAAGGTATATATATATATATATATATATATATATATATATATATATATATAGAGAGAGAGAGAGAGAGAGAGAGAGTATAATTAAGTCAGACACCTTTGAGCTGTGTTTGTGCAAAAACCTTTTGCATAACAGAATGTGAGGCTTAACACAGCGTTTTTTGTGTGTGTTTTTTTCACTATAAATGTTTTTTGCTGCTGTTTTTGAGAACATAGTGTAAATTAGGGATGCTAATTTATATTTATGTTCCAGTGTAACGTTAGTAAGTATCTGCGTGAGATAGAAAGAGAGCATGTGTGGGACGATGAGTATGAACGTTACAGCTGTGAACGTGGCAGTGAAATATGTATTCAGTTTGTTTTGTGAATAAATGAAGAGGAGTAGCCCTGCTCTGCTTCTTAAAAAAACTTGTATATTTCTTAACTGTTTAACTGATAGCGTTAATTGGCACTTTTTTTTTGTCAGTTAACAGTTTCAAGGATAATTATTTATATTCTTGCTGTATATCAAATCGAACCACCTTCTTTGGGTCATTAAATGTTACAGTTATCCCCTTCACATAGTTCTGTCTCTCCTGCTGCTGTGCATGAAGATAATTGAATGTTTTACCTTTCTGTATTCCTGCAGCGTTAAGACAAATGTAAGACCATCTGTGAAGACAAAAAGTGTTAAAAGTGCTAAAATGTGAAAATCACAGGTGCTTTATGTGCACATTATAAAGCAGGTGCAGAACAGTTTTTTAGTTACTGTGCATAATGAATGCTGGGCAAAAGACAAAATATATCAAGATGTCATGCATAAAGAAGACATACTCATATCAACAACAACAGCAAAATGCTAAACATGTTGTGCTAGTTCGCATGAGTTGACAAATTGTTGGGTTGGCCTCAAGTAGAGAGTGTGTGTCTTAAAAACATTAATTAGTATTACAAAAGAGAGTAGGCTTGTGCCTTTCTTTATCCATATTTAAAGGTGTGTCATCTCGGCCAAAATGGCAAAACAAAACAAATCTGCCCGAGTAGAGCGTGTTAGAGAGAGAATATGCATTTTCTGATGCTTGTAAAAAGTGGATTAATTTACTTTGTGTGTTATTTGTGGCAGTGTTCTGTGTGTTTCAGTCTATAATGACGTCAGTGTCAACATCATAAGCCGAGCCTCGATGCTGTGCCCTGCACTATGACCAGAGCAGAGACGTCTTCTGAATCCCTCCCACTAGATCCAGGGCAGTTATCACAGAAAATATGAGGATTGATGCCTGTGATGACAGTGCTATTCTCCCTCTCTCTCTCTCTCTCTCTCTCTCTCTCTCTCTCTCTCTCTCTCTCTCTCTCTCTCTCTCTCTCTCTCTCTCTCTTTCTCTCTCTCTTTCTCTCTCTGGGGGCACAGAGCATCAGGACAGCCTGCGAAGGTGACACTGCACCAGCACCTTGCACAAAGCAGTGCACAGCCTGCCTGGAATGATATTCCTCAAAATCCCCAGCCAATTACTGGAGTGGGGGCCTCATCGGTGACTGCAGAAAACGTGTGAGGCATAGCTCAGTAGGATGACAAGTACTTCAGTCCTGAAACATACAGTATGATGTGCTTTAAGCATAACATTAATTCTAACTTGTGTTTTGTTGTACAAGTGGATGGGTGTCCTGCATCTATATATCCTGAAGCACTAAAGCTGTCAGCGCAGTAGCTGCTTGAAAAAGAGCTTTTAGTTGAAACTTGAGTTTAAAAGAAACATTTTAGCCAAAGGAATCGAGGAGACCCAACTATTCAATCATTCCCCAATGTATTTCTCCAGCACTTTTGTACTTGTTATTCTGGCGTGCCTCTGAAAAACTCTTGGGAAGTTAATATTGTATGTATTTACCTTTTGCTTCATAAAAACTTTTTCACCTTAATATTTCCATTTGATGTTTTTTTTTTAATTTCTTTTTAGCAATATTACAACACTTTCAGATTTTCTTCAACAGTATAATCTGCTATCTGGGAGGTATTCTCTTCCTTTAGAGGAGAGAAAATGTTGACTCCTCTGCAACTTGCGAGCCAACATCTGTTTCGTGGTATGTTTGGAGAGCTCATGTTAGATGAGCTTAATGAGAACACGTGATTGAAATCAACTGTGACCGGGGATGCTATTGATTTGTTAGGGGGGATACAGAGTGGTAATATCATGTGTCTGAGAAAAATTGTATGTCCTCCCTTTCGTTTGTTGAAGCTATGCAGTAAAAGGAACTACATATGACCATTTGATTTGATAAAGAAACACTGAAGCACTGAAGCACCGAACAAGCTTTTTAGGCGAGATGATGGTGATATTTGATGGAGGAAGATGAAGTCATCAGTCCATTTGCTGGAGCATCGTCTCAAGATGAGATATTTCATATTTGGGTTGATTGGGTTGAAGAATATGAGGCAGAGGGAAAGTGAATATTTTTTGTAAATAGGATTTTTTTTTTGTAAGTCAAAGCTATCGTGGGGCATAATTGCTTGACCAGCCTGCGTATTAAGTAAAAAGACATTTCTACAGGCTAGTCATGTATTGCAGGCAGCAGAAAATAACAGATCAAATAATTATTAATTTACATATTCAGCACATTCAAATGTAAAAAAAGGCATGAATAAGTCTAAGACCAATTGGGGGAAATTATGTTAAAAGCTATTTGACAGGGAAAACAAAAAAGTATTGTAAAACATTGCGCATTATTTCCTTTTTATGAGTCTTCTACAGAAAGAAGCTTTGGAACATTACTAGAGAATTCCTTCACACATGACAGGACTGTAGATATGTGTACAGATGAAAGCATATGTTTAAATGTATCACAGGGTTGTATAAGCGTTAAAAGTAAAAGTATGTAATTCATACAAGAATTGAACATTGAGTCATAAATAACAACAACAAATATTGGGCCGGTGGGTCCAGCAGTATGCAAGTTACACCAGACAGACAAACAGATATGCACACGCATACGCGACCGAATACATAATCTCCTGGTGGAGATGATAATGATAATAACAATTTAACATAAACTGACTGAAACTGAACAGATTAAACTAACCTCAACAATTAAACACACAGATGAATGTGTATCACTTCCTGTTTTTAAGAGCCCTGATTTAGAGGGCACATCCAGTTCCTCCAGCAATATCTTGCCTTTTAAGATGTTGAAAGACAACTTTGACCTTGCTAGACAAGCTGTTTCTCTCAGTTTTCAGTCTTTTTTTCTAAGCTTAACATTGATTGGACCAATCGGCACTGAGCACACATCTCTACTAACTTACATGAAGGATGTTACTTTTTACTACCACAGTTCAACCGGTTCCATGAAGTTTGAGTTGGAATTTTGTTTGGAAATGTTGTGCTAGGCCACTGTTGTCTCTGAGGTGTAGACAGTCCAAGAAGCAATATTTCAGTTAGCTCTTTTAATTGAAAAAAAGATACAGAGCAATCATGTTCTTCGGTATTCTTTTTGATCCTGTGCCAGGCATATTCATCTTAACCGGTCCCAGTGGGATCCTACAGTATGGGTGGAAGAAACACGATGATGTTGGTTTGGTTCAGCATCACACACTAAAGCACCAGCTATCCTGGTTGCAGCTCTTGTGGTTACCAATGCAATGTATTTGAACTCTGAGTGCACCCAGCCCCTAAAGGAGAGTGCTTTCGATTGCACATGAAGTCCACAATATAAATGACCTTTCTTTAAACACATATTGTAATAACTGTGCGTATGGTAAGTTTGTATAATTCTCTTAGTTGCAGTTCACAGGTTTTGGTGAATATCTTGAGTTGTTATTACTATCTGAGCAAGAGAAGCAACGTATGCTTGCTTTAGTGTGGAAGTCTTTTACACTGCTGCAAATATTCTCTCTGATTTGTAGTGTTTCCTGTCTTTTTGACCTGCTTTGGCTTTGCAATCAAAGCATCACGTTTGATGTACAACATCACTCCAGTCCGAGATTGCAGCGCTGCACTGTGTTAAAACACGTAAAGCTTGTGCACAACGTGGAAACGTTTTCTTTTAATTGAGGCTACAAATTACTAACTTTTGCGCACAAATTAATCAAATGTGGGAACGATTTAATTCAACTGAGAAAAAAATGATATCTGGTGCATGCAAATATAAAAAATATAAAAATGTAGTAATTGTGGCCTCAATATACATATGTTTTTCTCTATGGCCACTCCCGAGCTCCATACTGCAGTGAAAGGTTTGATTGAAAATTGATTTTCAGTAAATGGGAAATTTCTTATGGTGCAGTTATGATGTAGATGCTTCTGCACAGGGAGGTTGATCTTAGGGTATCATGCAAGTAGTCTATTTCTGTGACCGGAAAAATTAGATATATAGGAGATGCTGGACACTGGATTACATTAGCAGGTCTAACCAAGAGGCCACTTTGAGGATGGTACTTGCCTGTAATGAGCCCAACTGAGGTGAAAATGTGGTGGAAAGAAAACTGCCTTCACCTGCTGCAGCGTCCTCATTAGCATGGCCTTGCCTGCTGCAGAGGTTATGGAGTCATATTGTGACCGCCATGGAACAAGCTTCCAGACAATAGAGGTCCAGGGAAGGAAGAGCAGTGATCTGTGCTTTACCTTTAGTCGGACACCTCAAATAAAACTTTTCAAATACACTTCTTAAATGGTGTTATAAGCAGCCAAGAAATGTGTGGCTACAAAATGAGACAGTGAACCCAATTTATTTATGGTGGATTTACTAATGTATAATTTATGACTACTTGTTTTAGAAGCATGGTGCCGTGCTGTCTATAATCATATGGTATATTAACATCCTACCAGATTAAATATCTCGTCAAAATGAACTGGATGTACGTTATGTTCCTTGTTGTTCCATACCATCATGTCTTGTTAGCGTCACTAATGATGTCCGATGAGGACAGGTTGAAAGATAAAGGTTTATTACTCTGTGTCCAAGTGCTCTAAGACATGAATCCTTTCTGCAGTGTCCTCCTTTGTATTCCAAGAGAGTACCTGCAGCTCCTCGTTTCCCTCTGAAATTGCTTTGTAGAAGGGCAATGTTTCAGGACAAAGTATAGATAAAGGATTTTTTGTTGTGTTTGTACTGGCCTCAGGAACCTCACAAGGAAGTCAAATAATGTGTCATGCTCATTAAGTATTTTTCCTAACTAGGGCTGCAACTACTGACCTATTATGGATTGGATGCTGTCCTTTTCAATAAATAAGCTGTAAAATGTCACAAATACTTTTTCACATTACGAGATTTCTCTTTCACTTTCTCAAATGTGAGACAAGTGAGGCAAGTTTGATGTGTGGGTTTTGTTGCAGGGCATAGTTGTTGCATGGTTGTGAGAGGCCTTATTGTTACCGATATTAACCTTGGTGATGTGTGTGCAAGACATGTAAATAGTGGATTTCCTTACATTGCATCCATTAAATATTGTAGGCTATTTTGCTTCTTTCTGTGTAAGACTTCAGCATAACACTGGAGCAATTGGTGGGGAGTCCACTGGATTGCCACTGGATGCTTTGCACACTGTGAATATGCATTGGTAAAGATGTGTTCGTACAAGTAAAGTGAAGTAGAATTTACAATTAAGCTATACAATTCTGTTTAAAATAAAATATCTTAGAATTAAGAGTCTACATTAAAGCACCAGTTCAGCAGCCCTTAGAAAAACCTTTTAGGTTTGACTGTACTTTATTTTTAGAAACTCAACAGCTCCATTTGCCAATGGCCGTCTAGAAGCTTTACTGTGCAGTTTGGATGGACGGCCACAGGGTTTGGGGAAACTTTGTTTTTCGACTTGATCAGGCTTTGTAACCTGGGTAAGATTGCTCTATTTGAGCTAGCCCAGGATTAACTATGTTTTTTTCCTGTAATTGTTTATTTTCTTCTTATTTTATGCAGAGTTTTTAATCTTCCTAACCTAGTGTTGGATGCACATTAATGTTGTCTGGGATGAGCTTGTGGTTTGGGGATATATAAATATTAATATTCACTCAATGTGACTTGTGCAACACCTTGTATTTGAACAAGAGAAGCGAGGTACAGTGATAGCACAGCGCACAATGGGTTCAGGGCACATCTTGCTCACAGATTTGTTTTTAGTCTGCTTTTGTCTTAATGGTGGTTTGGTCTTGAAGAAACGTGATTAAACGTTCACCCAAAACATGGGCTTCTCTTTTGTCTTTGCCTTTTCCAACTTCCATGTTGGAACAAAATATAATTTCAGATTAAAGGAGGATATAGTAATACCATCTGTTTACAACTGAAGCAACCGCCTTTTAGCAAATGCATCAGCCATCACTCTGATTTTGATGTTGGAAAGTACAAGAAAATGTTGTTATGAATCTCAATTTCACAAATTGAAGCACAGGGGAGCCAATAGCTATATTTAACATTTGCAATGCCATATATGATCTACTTACATAATAATAATGTTATTATTATATGATAATATTGTGCCAAATGCTCTCTGAAACCCCTTACACCCCCCAATCTGCCTCTTCGCTGAATTACATTAAAACTGGACATAATTGCAGACAGTAACTATGATGAATATACTTCTGTAGTTACTCCACAGTTCTATTTCACTCATCATTGACTGTCTGTACAAATTAGTATCTGCAAAACAAGACACATTTTTTAACAATGTAGAAATCATGAATGCTTAATCGTATGATCATAACTTATGTCAGGAAAGTATAGGTCAAATTGTGAAAATAATTGATTTTCATAGTAAGAAATCATCATTTTAAATTTCTGTCTGACTAAAACTAATTTCTGATGGATTAATTTTCAGAGACATTGCTTTTGAAAGCTCCATCTGCCATATAATGATTGTGTTTGGCTTCTAACATCATAAACCTCCTTTTGTTGTGGGGAATAAAGTCTTTAAAAAAATGTAACCAAATCGGACAGTTTGGAATGTAAACTTCTCAGTGAAAGTTCATGTGCAGTGATGTGCTATGATCTTTCTACTGTTTCATACATTGGAAATGTTTGGAACATATGCTTACTTGCTTTCTTGCAAAGATTTAGACGAGAAGACCATTCTCATATCGGCACACTAAATATGAAGCTGGAGCTAGCAGCAAGTTAGCATAGCTGAGCATATATACTGGAAACTGGGAAATACATCTAAACGAGCTCCGTTCAAGAATGACAAAACCACTCTACCACTGTAAAGCTCACTAGCACATGGTTTATTTTAAATATATAAATATCAAAGTGTAAGATCTATATTTCTTGGCCGGGTTGCAGTACTGTAAGGAAGCTAGCAGCAGAGACTCCAGGAAGTCACTGCGCCTGGCAAAAAGAAGCAGTGTTGTGCATAGTTTGCTCCTCAATTTCTCAGCAAGAAATCGAAAAAGTAATCCCCCGAAATGTCAAACCATTCCTTTACCATGTAATCACAATGCCAGGGAGTCTTTGTTGCATGGCATCAATTTCTCTCTCCCATCATTCCAGTAAATATGGGTAAAATAAATGCCCCAAAAGATGTTATGGTCTCCCAAATTGGTGTTCCCAGCAGGTGGAAGAGATGGACTTTATATTTTCCGTCATGCACAGCAGCTCTGTACAATGGACAGTAGATGTAGAAGTCTGTAACTGAGCTCTCCCTGGATGGAGAGGCCTAGATCAGCATAAAGAATGTTCCTTTTGGCACTGATGATCAAACACAAGCGGGCCCTGAGAGAGAGAGTGGCCGGGGGGCATTGTGGAAGACCAATGGCGGACATCGGCCTTTCCTTTATAAAACAATCTACTGTCTTCACTGAAGGATTGTTCCTAGAGCTATTGCTACAAACAGATGCATGAAATAATCTGACCCAGCTGTGAGGGAGGGAGAGCATCGGAGTTCATGGATTGAGTTTGATTCTAGAGCTTTCTACGCAAGAGGTGCTACATTTTAATTAAAAAAACACAGACATTATCTACTCAAGTGTGTGTGTGTGTGTGTGTGTGTGTGTGTGTGTGTGTGTGTGTGTGTGTGTGTGTGTGTGTGTGTGTGTGTGTGTGTGTGTGTATGTCAATCCTGTGTTAGTGTTGTCAACGCTGTTTACTAGCGTCGGAAAAAAACGGCAAAGTACTCAAAACTGCTTCAGTGGTAGTCACAATACAAACATCAATAAGTTACAAACAAGAGGCAATTTTTTGTATACCGTACTTTGCCTAGTGTGTTTCTGTCTGACACATTCACAAAACGTTACAGGTGTGTAGAAGATGGTTATGGTCCGAGCAAGGCCACCAGTAGGGTGGTACGAAGTGGGGAAGGGGTCATTGCATGTCCCACTTTACGCCCCTTCCCAATTTGGCATTGCTGCTGGTGTGATCCCATCACAAGAATGTCTTTAGTTGTTACAGACCCTGAATTGAAAAGGCAAAGCCTGAATGTGGAGACAGAACGAGGCAGCTGCGCAGGAAAACTGTTTTGATTCAAGGTCTGGAGACACAGCTGCTCTTCCTTCTACACAGCACAGAATCAAAATAAGCATAAATAGGAACTATAGCAGGTATAGAAACCTGCTAACATACATTACTTAGGCAACAAATATAGCAAAATAATGTAAAACTTCCTCCAATAAACTGTGATGGCTTTCGAACAAGTCAGCTACGTTCCAACGGCTGGTAAATGCTGTTTTGGCCGATGTAAAAAATTGCAATGCATATCTTAAAAATTGTATATTCACTACCAAAGACCACGCCAAAAGCGAACGAGTTTACAGGTTGTTTATTGTGCGATGGAAAGAGAGGGTCGGGTCGCCGGACCAGGGTCGAGGGATGAAGAGGTGGTTGTAGGTGCGGGAACGAGACGGGTAGAGTGGGTCGTGAAGAGAGGGTCGAAGAGGTGCGACGAGAGGCTGCTGCCGTCTGAAGAAGAAGAAGAAAGTATCCTTTATTAATCCCCTTGGGGAAATTCTTCTCTGCATTTGACCCATCGGCTAGAGGAAACGGCGGGGGTGGAGACTCGTGAGTGGGGGTTCTCTTCTGAAGCTCTGGCTGTGCAGAGTCCCCCGTTGGTCCTCTAGTCCTGTGGGAGAGAGGGAGAGAGGGAGAGAGAGAGAGAGAGAAAATAAGAGAATAACGGGGTTGGGTGGGCGGGATGTCGGAACCGAGTCGAAGAGGGAGTAGACTGGTTCGATGAGTTTAAGTACGTACGGCTCGGCTGATTGGCCGAGTACGGGGCGTGGTCTTTGCTCCTGAACTACGTTTCACGAAACGCCATTATATATTTATACATAGAGATTGTATGTATATATACTGTATATACTGTATATATATATGTAGAGAGAGAGAGAGAGATATTGTATATATATATATATATATATATATATATATATATATATATATATATATATATATATATATATATATATATGGATATTGTTTGGTTTGTTTGGTTAGTTAACATACGTTTTGGAACTTGGCAGAGATTAGTTAGTTTTTGTGATTTGTATTTAGCTTTGTATTCTTTTTAATCGACAGTTGTTGTTGCTCTTTTTGTTAATATAGATAGGCTGTATTTGTTCTGCTTGTATTTTGTTTGAATTTTCCTTTTATTGCCAGCTGAGCGGTTGTGAATTTAAGTAAGTAGAGTGGATATTGTTTGGTTTGTTTGCTGATTCAGTGCCATTCGCAGCCTTTTTATTTATGTGCCAGCATCTGTTGTTTTATCTGTGATTGTGTGCTGTTCTATTTTGTCGTTTGTTTTCTGTGCCCTTCTCAAATTAAAATTGCATCTACGCCTCATTACACCAGCATATGCTCTTCCCTTAAGCCTGGACTTCATAGGGACGTAACACTTTGTTTCAAGCTCTTTTTTTTAGCTCATACATGTTTGTTTTCATGTCTAAAACCTTGGTTTAAGATTCATTACTGGCATTTAATTATTTTAACATTCTGTAATTGGTCCTGTCTGTCATCAATTTGTAGCCAGATGATTATTTCTGTAAAAGTACACACAGCAGCTTTTTATTATTATCAGTTGAATATACACTTTATAATGCACCATTTTCCAGGCCTTAGAGCAACACTGTCTCCAGAGGATCTTTAATTCTCCGTGCTCAGGAGTAGAAGAACATGTTAGCCGTTCCTGTGGGGAATCCCGGATGTGCTGCCAAATAAAAACAAATGGCAATGTGTTTTTTCAAGTACTGAGTGAATGTTTCAATTCCACTGGACAAACACCACAAAGCCATGCAGAGAAGCAGAAGGTGTCCATGCAGGCTATTGAAAAGGAGTAGAAAGTATGTCACAGTGAATAATTTAATTATGAAACATGCTTCTCACTTGGCTAAGATTCTGGGTCTTGACTTTCTGCAGCAAATGAGGACGCAGCGTTGCGCCTGTCATTTGCTCTGTCTTTAAGCAACATAGACCAGCAGCATTGTCTTTTATTCCTGACATCAAACCACATTTTATCTGAACCTGAAGCATTGGCATTTGATTAATGTAGGCTGTTGTGCTGTGCAGACTTCCTCTTGGCATGAGCTCTGTAGCCGCTCCCTTGAAAAGTATGAGACTTGCTTTACTCTGATGGATATAGATTTTCTCTGTTGAGACAGATCAGATTCAGAAGATTTTTTAACCTTGCTCAGAATTCTGAAAGATTTGTTTAGTCTTGTAAGCCCGCGCCCCTTTTTTCTGATCTCACGGACATGAGTAAGTGTGTTTTTTCAAAACTAAAACTCTGCTATTACACCATCCACAGTTCCGATCTAATTCACTTCAAGTGCTTAAGTACTGTAACCCTTGTGAGAAGATACGTGTTCGTTTACATAAAAAAAGAAGATCGTTACATTTAATAATTCCTTAAGCTCCTCAACATGACTAAGCGATTATAACTTTTCACTAAAACGCAACTACTACCAACGGCGGATTTCACTCAAAGTAACTTCCCTGTAACCGTAGAGACTGTGTGAGTCTAACGGTAGTAGTGAGATTTTTTAGATTTTTGCTGCATTTCGAGGTCCTGCGATCTCATTAGTCCTAATCTCATTAGTCAGATGACACATGCGGAAGGAGGCGGTCATTTCAAATACATGTACCTCATGGTGCAAGCAAGTTTCAGGTCAAACTACTTCTATTTCTGAACCGAAAAACTGTTTTTTTACCTGAAAATGCTTCAAAACAATGCTTGTGTTTATTGTGATTATGATTGCAGATTTAGATGATTTAGGCCGTCATCTGTCTAAAGATGTGCAGTATTACTCTGGGATGATGGAAAGACACCGAATAATACAATTAAAAAACTCGGGGAGCAATCGAGGAGTAATTTTTTTGCTCAGACTCTTGACTTTTGATCATATTTATGCAAAAAATAAGTAAAATCATGTTTTTTTTAGGCAGATTCGTTAGAGATCAAGGACAATAGGGTCTGGTATTCATATCAAGATCATATGAGCTGTAGAACACCGAGACCCTAGGGCTTATAAGGGATAGAGTTGACATTTTGGGATGTATGCTTGCTTTCTTGTATAGATTGAGATGACCATGTATTCATGTTAAAGATGAAGCTTCAGCCAGAAGATGGTTCATTTATCTCAGCATAAAGACTGGAAGCAGAAGAAACGGCTTGCCTGGCTCTGTCCACAGGTAAAAATCTGATAAGACACAACATAAACTTCAGATCAGCTTTTGTTGTCTTAGGTTCACCTGGCTGCTTTGTCTCAGCCAGAATAATAAAATCAAAAAATCTTTTTGCCAATAGTGTGTGCTGTACTTGTGTAAACATAGCTGTGGTGGCTGACTAAATTAAGGTCCACTTGGTGATAATAAATGACACCAACACCTTAAAAAGTGCTAACAAAAACACCAGTGACGTCGAGGCTTATCAATACTAAGATCTTTAATTGTTTAGCACCAGGGAACGTTTAATCCCGGGTTTTGAAACGCATTTCATCTTCAGTTAACGTAAACGTAAAACGTAAAGCCAGTGTCCGTTCAGGGCTGCTGTAAAAACATGGCGGACTACAAAAACATAACGATACTTAGTTTTGGATGATTATGCACTGATTAAAACACAGTGATGAATATTATATTCAATATCTGCCTATACCGCCCCCCCTAAATATTACACACTGTTCCTTTAGTTCTTTTAGGTATGTTTCATGCTGAATCAGGTTTTATCTCAATCCCAGTTCCTTCCCAGTACAGATTAATTGGGGGGAAGCATGCAATTGCCATAAAGGGCATCCAGTGGTTATATCCTTGGTGGTCTTTCACACAATCTAGCTTCGAGCAAGATCAAGCTTCTTTTTTTTTGCTCCGTGTTCCCATGTCCTTGGTGCCTTTTGCCACACCCAGAAATGTGGTATTATGGTAATTTACACACCACTCAGCAGACTATGGCTCCGAGCCAGAGTGGCCAAGTCGAAGCATATATTTTTACTGTGTGCTTTTGACTTCAAACATAATAACTACAATCCAGAACAGCCTAAAGTGCTAGTTTGCAGCAGCAGAAGGTTTATTTATATTGATTAGGATGAAAATACATGTGGATTTGGTGCAACATTTACCATGTCTTCCTCCACTTTTCTTTGTATTCATCATCTTAGGCGGCTGTGCCCATTGAACGGAATACATCGCCTTGAACAACACTTCAGATGGTGCAATCTTTTTCTCTGATGATGTGGACATGAATCACTTTTCTAGCTGCATCACAGAGAATAAAGATAGTATTGATTTTACTAAATTATGTCGCTTGCTGTGTTTCTTTTCATGATGGAGGAGACTTACTGCTTTTTAGTCATACCTAGAAATCCCAAATCATCATTTTCTGTCTATGGCAGTGAATATGTAATTTGTCAGAATGTCCTCGTGAATTTGAATGTTGAATGTCAATTATTTATCTCTGCAGGGTTGCTGTGTGGCCAACTGCTTGAAGTGCATTTGTACTTCTGGGGCAGGACTAGAATTTGCATCTTTGTCTCGGTGGCTGATGCCATCTGCTTGTAAAGAAGAGATGTATTCATTTAGGACACCTAGCTGGACAGCATTATTAATAAGGTTTATGAGTACCTCTTCCTCTTCTACCATTTTTGCCTTAACAAGTGCATGTGGAAAACTCTGCTTGGTAATATTAAGTGCATTTATAAACAATGGATTTAGTATAGTTATAGCTAATAGTTCTTTTCCACCTCTGCACTGATTCAAACTGGATGCATTTACTTTCGAAATTGTTTGGGTTTTACAATAGTCTCTTTCATCTGACATAACACTGACACGCTGGTTCAGAGACACCTGACTGCTGCTAGCTTTCTATAAACTGTACCTGTAATTGAAGCCCCAGAGCTGAACGGTTCCCATGCTCTGCTTTCAGTCTTGTTGAGTCTCTGAAAAGGCCATGCTGGATCTCTGCTTCATGCTTTCACAAACACACAGCCAAGTTGTTTGATGCGACCGATACGACATACAAACATGCACTGTGCTGTATGTCAAGTATATGTTAAGTGCTAACAAAATCTTGATTCAGAAGCTGGATACTTACCATCAAAGTTTGACCAGACAAAAGGTCTGAGTCTGTGACAGAGTGACTAACGGTGGCCAACTGTAATTGTGTTTGCCTTACACCCTTAACTTATATTGTAAATCACCTTGATGGAAAGGGGCTGGAAGCTAAAAGGAGATGTTGCTACTGTGGTTGGCAAAGAAAGCCGGCTGTTGTTTAGGTTCTGTGTGTTGATGTGGAGGGTTGAAAGCAGCTAACTTCAGAAAGAAGTGAAGAGATGGATAAGTAAATGGGTAGAATTAATCCAAGAGAAAGACATACACCACTATTATTCATTTAATGTATTTAAATTAATTTAATCACTCAGGAAATTTCATTGCATATTAAGTTAAGCCCTAGGGCTTTTAAATCAGGAAAATCAAGAAAAAATCATGGTATAAATTCCTCTCCCCCAAAAAACAAACATGTTAGGTATCAAATTAAACATAAAAATCAGGGCTACAATAATATATAATCCCGATGTACAACCTCTAAACACAACTCAAAAAATAAATAGGATTAGGGGTTAGGGTTAGGGTTATTATATTTAAATCACTACACTGCTATTTCCAATCCAGGCTGCTAGAGGGCACATTGCACTTGGGTGGTATTGAATAGTATTGCATGCACGCACCGAGGAAGAATAAATCTTCCTGACGTGAAATATATCGCAGCTCAACGTTCTTTGTGCCTTACATTGAGTGTACATGCTAGAGTTTATGAGATTGGTTGCGCATGTTGTATATAAATGATATGTTTGTGAGAACTCTCTGTCAATGGAGATAGAAGGCTGGAGGCTAACTTGCTATGCTAGTGGACTGGTGTAGTGTGGAGCAGCAGGTGGGCAAAGCTAACCCAAAAATAACAAGAAACTTTTTAATTCACTGTGCACTTAAATGTATGAAGTAATTTCAGTAATGCAAGAAGATATTTCCTGGTTATTATCTGTCGCCAAAAGGACATTTTAGTGGTTTATTGCCTAAACAGAACGCTAATGCAATGTCATTTTGCATATAAAATGGCCAGTGCAGATTGAGGATAAAGCATTACAAAGGACAGCACCATGAAATTAGTGGGAAAGTAGGAAAGGTGAAATGTGTGTTTTATGTTCATAGAATGAAACCAGAACAATATATGTTGTATTGCTTGTAGGACAAAAGCCATGTTATTAGTTTTGTTAAGAATATTACTGTAAGGCCAGTTCATTTTGAGACAGTACAAACAAATGCATGTATTATTTTTCATGGATACAGTAAAAATCCACTAGGTTATAGGATACATGGTAATATATATTTGTATATTTGAAGGAATGTGTTTATTGGGTCTAAGTAGCCTAATGCTGCGCTCACAACAAAAGCGTTGCGAATTTGACGCACAAGTAGATTACATGCAAAGTCAATGCACAGACGCGATAGGTTGTGAAAAAGCGAATTTTCCGCCGTGCGGCGTGAATGGTGCAAATGTCGCGTTTGACGCAGCGCGAATTCGCGCGAGTTGAAATTTTCCAACTCTGGCGAAAAATGTAGGTGACGCTGAGTTGTGGGACTATAATATTATGAATCCAGACACGATGGAGTTTGATGTTTCGACGTATGTGGAATTTACACAACAAGTATAACGCAGAACTAGTCCTTATTTCTATGGTGGATGGCGGAAACTGTAAGTGTTTTTACGGCGATAAGTCAGGGAGATAAGCCACGGCCCCTTTCAGGCTCGAACATTCACAACGCTTTTGGTGTGAACGCAGCATAACTGAGCTTTATTTTTGTTAGTAAATGAACCTGTGGAGAAACTGTTATTTTTACCTCAGTGATGTTAAGAGGCCAGGCTATGCAAAACAAGGACTGAAGCTGAAGCCATTAGTTTATAACAGATATGTTTGATACCTAAAATATGATTTGTGAAGAAGAAAAAATCTATATTGACTCTGGTTCCCAACATATGTGAATACATATTTCATGACTCACACTTTGGGAGTGAGGGAGGGAAGATTGGTGAATCAAAAAGAACGTACTTTTTGAGCTGTACATACGAGACAGCTGTTTTATCCCAAAAGAAGTATGTATCTTGCATTTTGCATGCTGTGTGATTGTGTTTGTGTGGGTGCAAATAATAATAAATAACCTTTTGTGTGGCCTGCATGTACATGTGTGGGCGTTAAGTGTGGCATCACGTTATTGAGTGCAGCACAGCACACGTGTAACTGCGGTCAACAATTTGAGTCATGGTGAAGTGCTTTGGAAGAAGTTTTGGTGTTCCTCTTCACACTCCCATGGGGCTGAAGGAGAGGGAGGGAGGATAATAGGATTCAGACAGAGGTGTCTTTAGGGTTGACGGGGGAGCTGCATCCTGACAGATAATGAGACAAAAATGCCAGATTCCTCTGCATAATGATTCATCATTAATGCTGATGTTAACAAAGAAGGGAAAGGCTGTGGTGACAGCAGGGTCATGCATGGCTATTTACATTAACTGTGACAGCTCCTTTTTTTCTACAAATACATCAATTCATGGCTTTATAAATCACACACTTAACGCTCCCTATGAACCTGGAGATGTCAACCTTATTATGAACATGTTTGGTACAAATTTTCCCAGTAAACTCGATAAATTAGCTTTTTCTTTTACTATTCTCAGCATATAAAATGATTTACAATCATTCAAGCAAGTATCTGAAGTACTGGTTGAGTTTATTATTAAGTATGTTATTTCACATTAAGAAGAAAATGCTTGACATTCTGTATTGTACATCTATTTGGCAATCTTTCTTACAATTGAAACATTAAAATTAAAAACATTAAAGAGTTGTGCAATGGAGGACATCATTAAATCAGGCAGCACACTGAAGCTGTGCTTGCATTAGCCGATTGGTATCAGCTGCTTCATCTGTGCTTTACAATCACTGGCCGCTTGGCTACCAGCTGATTTGTAACATCCACTCTAATTCATGCAGGTGTACAGTACAGCCATTATAACCTGTAACTTCTCAGTTTCCCCTCCACTGGCCCAAAATCCTGCTTATTCGCATTGGTTTTGTTGATTTAACTAAGATCTAATGTTCATGTATGTTTATTGAGGACGGTTTAGTTATTGCAGCTGAATGCTCATGCTGACTGGAGTCTCTGAAAGCTCCCTTTGCTCGTAACAACTGCTATAGTCAATACTGTACCTTGACATACTGTAAGTGTCTCTTACTAGAATGTAATTTGGAAATGTTAGGTGCTGAGATGACTGAGATCATTTCTAAAGAGATAAATTAGGGAGCTAGGGTTATCATAATAGACATGAATCTACTTTTATATCTCTTGTCTTCACGATGTGTTGTACATATTGGAACCTTGCAATAGCACAAGGAGGCACAGATGTATATTTATTGTCACATGTTCCATATACCATGCAATGATCTATGGCCACTATAAATCTCACAGTCAGTCCAAATAAACACATCTTTGCATCATATTGCAAATCACTAATTAACAAGAAAAAAAGAAGCTTAGCCACTACAAGAAATTCTAAATAACAATGACAAAAATAAATAAACAGCAACACACACGCAGACATTACCACCCAGCCGAGGGCCATAGCCCAAAATCAGAACAATGTAACCAAACAGCCAACATTTAATGGCATTACATTTAATTGATTTTTGCCAAGCACACAAACAAAAGCAGAGTTAAGACAATACTTTTGCTAACTATCAAAACATAAGCTTGCATGTTTGATGCTGGCAGACGATGTGATAAATGGCATCACCAAATACCGGCGGCAGGGAGCACACCTCAAAACATGTACTGATATTTTCCCCACAGTGCCATCCGGTAGAGAGACATTATTTGGCAGGCAAACTTCCTTATGAAATGTGACATAAGCAGCAGCCCTGGGAAGCTACTTTAATACTGTAGCTACTGTAGTGAAGCTACATGCTATACTTTTCCTTACTGAGGCTAAAGTACACTTTGCGAGTAGAGGTCTACTCTACAAGCTACTCAGAGGAAGAAGCTTAAAACAATGAAGGCCTTTTGAAGCTACCCCACGACAGAGTGGAAAAATGTGCTTTCCAACATTAGAAAAGTAGCTACTCTACTCAAACACTCCTGGGAAATGAAACTACTCCTCGAACACAGGCAACAGTTTTAACAAAGCAGAGTTGGGGGCAGAGCAACAGCTTAAATATACCGCCTGCTGGCAAAGGATGCTTTATTGCAGCCAGTAGTTTGTCATGTGTGAGTATAGCAGCTCACTTGAGCTAACTCAAGTAGCTCCAAGGCTTCACTCCATTTACACAGAAAAGGGATTCACTGTTTTTGTGTGTGCTATGTGTGTGTGTGTGTGTGTATGTGTGTGTGTGTGTGTGTGTGTGTGTGTGTGTGTGTGTGTGTGTGTGTGTGTGTGTGTGTGTGTGTGTGTGTGTGTGTAGGTGTGTGTTATGTGTGTGTGTGTGTGTGTGTGTGTGTGTGTGTGTGTGTGTGTGTGTGTGTGTGTGTGTGTGTGTGTGTGTGTGTGTGTGTGTGTGTGTGTGTGTGTGTGTGTGTATGTCATTCGCATATCTCAAGAACTTCAGGCGGGTGTATTTCTCGGGACCTGACAACGTGACGTGACAAAGTTTGTAATAATTTGGACACATGACACATTCAATATGAACAAACTTTAAATAAACACAGAACAGAGCTCTTTGCAAATTGAGTCAACCATGTCGTCATAGCTGGCCTTTTCAGGCCACGGCTCATTGACTGCAGTTTACTTTTACTGCTGGATGCTGTATATACTGAAGTTACAACTTTTCTTCACCCTGGAGCACTTCCTGGGACAACTGTTCTTGTCGTTGTGAAACAAAAACATTGTGAAAAGTACAGCGTATACCCTGTTAACATTATGATCCATGTTGCACTTTTATTCTCATCATTTTTGTTTATATTTTTGTTTATATTCCTTTATTAATCAGTTGTTTATCTTATAACCTGCCCTTAAATCATCACAACCTTCTTAAACCAAGATCTAGTACAAAGGGCTTGTTTCACTCACAATACCTTTAAATGATCAACCTCTGTTTCACCCACTACAGAGAACAGCTTTGAACTTTTTCCTGTCTGTTGTGAGCATTGAACTGCCTTGAGTAACACTATATATAACAAATACATTTATTAAAGATGTTTCAATTGCACATAGTTGTTAAAGTTGTACTGCATTTTACTTTGACAGACCTAGATCTTGCTGGATAACTTGAAATTAATCTGTGAGGTCATTAGTCTTAAATTTTAAAGAAATCCATACTGTATATGTAATACTTCAAGGTGCCTCCTTGAAAACACCATTCATGAGTATGTTTTGGCTGTTTGTCTAGCTCTGCAAGACCTTGTTTCCCGCTCTCAAGATGTTGTTTATTTTGTGTTTTTTGTAGGAGACAGTGAATAGATAGATTCCTTCAATCAGTGTATTCACCATCTGGTTTACTCATATCATGGCTTCGAGAGAAAGTCTCCTCCTCTCCCTTTGCTCTGTCTTTTGATGTCAAATATGCAGTGACAGCCACCATAGAAGTGACCCATAATTCATTTTTCTTCCATCTAGGCTTCATTATTCCTGCAGTAGCTGTTGCATCCTGTTTCATCCTGTACTGAAATGATGCAGAAAGAAACTTAAAAGACGTTCTGCAAAATGAAACTCTTGTCTGTTTATCTCCTAGTTGCTGTGTTATTTCTAGTGTAAGGAAAAATGTATGGCTTCAAAGGTAAATTCTGAACATCAGAGGCGTCATCAAGACAGATTACTGGTTTAAGGTTGTTTGACATTTTCTCTCCTTGTTGAAATCAGGTTGGTAAGGAGATAAAAGGGATCTGTGGCCTCAGTTAGTGACACAGCTTTCCCTTTTATCTCCTTAACAACCTGATTTCAACAAGGAGAGAGAGTGCTCTACATTGCATATTTCATTGAGCAAATCCCTTTTTGTAGCACAGACTTACGTCAAATCATCCTTGCTTTTTTGATAAAATGTTCTATTATATTGTAATGCATCTCGTGTCTTGGTTTCAGATAACTTTTGTGCAAAAGAAACATTTTAAGATGTGAAAGTGACAGTTTTGGTTTCCTTTCGGGTCAGTACACTCGGTACAACACATCAATACAATATGGGGATTGCGTCCTTTCAAGGCCAACCTGAAGAACCTCTCTTAAAAACACATGTCAAAGCCAAAGAGACTTTTCCACACAGGTAGCACTGCCTTTAAAATACCCTACTCACTTTCACCTCAATCTATTTGCAATCCACCTTGCTTAACCTTATTCTTGTAGTCCCTTTCTGAAGATTTAACTGGAGAGTAACTGGCTGCCAGCGTTTCTCAGATTATAGTGAGACGAGGAGAAAAAACTGAGGTTGTGATCTTAGCAATAGAAGATCTTTGATGTGTCGAGTCTTGGCCAATCAGCGTTAAGATGTCTCCAGCGTCTTCATTTCCCTCAAACTTGTTTTGAATGGAAGCTAGTCAGCTTGCTATCACGTTAGCTAACGTGTTTGGGTTGTGTATTGTCGTTAAAGTTACTTTATGTTCCGTTACAGTTCAGTCTTGCTTGGAAAAAAACGTAACGTGATAAAACATGCCGTAACCCCTCGGTCTGGTTCAGTTCACGCTGTCAGTCGTTACCGTTAAACCGGCACACCGACAGATCTGGCTGCAGTTTTTTTTTTGCTCAAAGTAAAATGAAGCAAATCACGTAGTTGGGCTTAGCCAACAACGTGATGTTGTGGTCATAAGAGGCCCAGATATTGATAAGATGATGTGAATGAAAGAATTTAAGGAAGGTGGAGGTCAAAACAGACGTGAAAGAAGCAGTACATACAGCTTCTCACTGTCCCAGTGTTCCATACATATTGATAAAGCAGGGTATGCTCCAAGGAGATCAATTACAGTAAAAAAAAAAGGCTCACATTTGGCAGATGTAAAGCATACATGTGTATGTTTTTTGTGTTAGTCCATTTTTATTTTATTTCTGTAATTAACAGCTCAGGGATGTTCAAGGAGCAACCTGTTTGTGCACTTTCTGAAGATTTTTTGCACTGTCACTTCTGTTTTTGAATAAAGGGTTGGAAATGAATGCTTTTTAGTTTTTTTATCCGATTCATCAATTAATCGAAAAAAGTATCAACCGATTAATTGATTATTAAAATAATCGTTAGTTGCAGCCCTACTTAGTATGGTAACTTGCATAGTGGAATAGCCCTTGAAAAAAGAGAAAAGCTCTCTTAGCGAGAGCTAGCAAAGCTGGTAAGCGAAGTATTGCCCCCAGCACAAGGGCTTTCTGGGCAACCATACCCAGTGTGTCTTGGAATTTTGTATGCAAAATCTGCATTTAGCTCATCAGGGGACCTGTGTGCACCAACGTCTTCTCTGGAAGACAGCCCTGGGGAGATTGTAGCATTCTTGTCGAAGGAAGTTAGGAGGCTCAGCCTCTTGCCGAGACCCTCTGTTGTCTGAAGCCACTGATGTGAGTAACTGAAGTGTCGTGCCGAGTATACAACCAAAAAGGAACTGAGGGTTATGCACAACACAAGTCAGACCGACACAACCTTCCAGCTCGCGGAAGTACAGTTAGACGGAGGAGGAGAAGACTGCTCTGGGTCATTTGGAGACCTGCCTGCAACAATCTCTTTGGCCATGAAAGGCCTTTTCAGAAAGGTTCTTCAGGTTGATCTAGCGAGTTCACACTCCTCATACCTCATGTAATAATGAGTAATTCACAAGCTCATTTAGCCCCTTAGAGACTCCCACACATCAAAGCTGCAATAGGTATGCTGTAGATTGCTGAAGTGTTCTTGGCATATCTGTCTTTATTTGAGCCTCTCTATTTCCTACATTGTTCACAACTTCTAAGGAGAGGCATGATGAGGAAAAACATGCTCAAATAGGTCAGCAAAGAGAGCAATCAGTCGCAGTACCATCTGTCCCTCTAATGACTACCTGGCTGCTCTGTGATGTGATACAGTTGGCTGGAATGGCTCCATAGCAAGCATCCTCTCATTAGGCCTCTGCATTGCTACCCGACTCAGAACAACTGACTGCCTGCATTTCCAGCACACAAAAATATACTCTGCCCCTTTATCAATAGTTCGTACTGCTCGCCCATCTTGTTGCTGCTGACACAAACAGTGGGCGGTTAACAGTGACTGTCAGTCTTTTAAGCTGGAAAACAAAGTGCCTAAAACCACTTTTAGTGCATTTGACCAGCATGTGAACAATACTTTTTTGTTTCCACAGTAGAAAAGTATGAGTGAATAATTGTGCTGTTGATGGAGGATACAGCAGGCCTTAGTTGAGCCTGACGATGTCTTGGAGCCTGGATAGCTCCCATCCACGTTATCCCCTGGCTGTGTGCTAATGCCAGGGCACTCTCTGTAACTTTGAACGCATCACTCAAAATTGTGCTCGCTTGAGATTTGAGAACTGATACTTAAATTTGCAAGTATTTAAAAAAATCATCTTCTGCATAATAACGTCTTGCTGGGAACTCTGAAATTCCTCGTCTGTTTCATATTTTTTTCATTATTTAGTGCATGAAGTAAATACTTAATCCTAATCAAAGGGTGTCGGTCATGTTCGGGTTGTATTTTGACTTGTAAAATATATGTATTTGATCTGTACTCTCTACATTGCTGTATGTACTGTGCTATATGTAGATTTAAAGGATAAAGCTGAAGTTAATGCCAGGCCCATCCTCCGGGTCTGAAAAGTAAAGCTAATTACATTCTTTGCTAATAGCCATCAAGGATCGACTCTTCTGGTTGCAAGCAAAGTCTAGTTGCATAGAAGTGTATGAGAAAATGAAATGTAAATATGTGTTTATGGTCTCAATCACTAGTTTCAAGTATTTTTCAATGCCGCCTGATATTCAGTGTTCAGAGTTAAATAGATGCAGGGTATGCTTAAAGGTGTGTCGACCTTGGGATTGAAGTTGTATGTGTTTTCGTTTTACAACTTTAACCCTTTCATAGTAAGTTTTCACTTCATAAAAGTTCATTGTGACCTTTTTGGACACCTAAAAAAGTATTATTAGATATACGAAACTCCACCTTCTTGTGTCACTTCTGGTCAGGGGAGGTTCTACGCTCTCTATTCTTCTTCATATAGAATATTTCTACCGTATCAATTAATTGATCAAACACTAACTATGCAGCACTTATGCAGAGTAAAGAGGATTGGTGGCTGAATGTCTTGTACTTTCACCTGCTGTCCCCACTGCTATTTAAATAGCCAACCATAATATAATACCAGTAGTTTCACATTCACTATGGAAACACTGTTCCTTGGTAACAAAGACATTTGTGTTTAAAAGGTTAAAAAAAAGTCTTTAAGCCGTCTACTGCTTTTTATGAAAAATATTGTTCATATTCCTGCATTTATTTGTTTTGAGATATTTTGCTGTTCTGGAAGAGACAAGTCAGTCATATACAATGGTCATAATTCATTCTGCGGGTCAGACCTATAAACTCACTATAGACTGACATATTCCTTCTATTAATGTATTGCTATAAACTCACTATAGACCTCCATATTCCTATTATTAATGTATTGCTCAGGTTAGATGGATTTCAAAGACAAAAGTCTAATGAATCAGTTGTTTGACAATAGCATTTCCTCTAGCTTCACTTAATCATAAACATGACCGCTTATTTCATGGAGCAACTTTTCAAGAATACATTTACAAGAAAGAAAAACAGTCAACTGAATATACTCTATGTATATATACTTATTTCTTTTTCACAATACTTAAAAACAAAAGAATGCAGAGTCTTAAAATTACAGCTCAAAAGATGAGACAGCATTCTCATCAGTATTTCTTTTGTTTCTGTTGTAACAAGGATCAGAGGTTTGCAGTGTGTCCTGTTTCATTTTATTGTGTTGGCTTCAGTGATTAAGGTCCTTCACATCATATTATTTGGGACAGGATACAAAAACAGACAGACAGCACTCGATCAAGAAGATACTGAAACCAGACACAATAAAGCCACTAACCCAATGACAGTTATTAATTTATTTTTGGCTAATTCTTTATTTAATAAAAATCCCAAAACACTTTTGTGAGAAAGTTCCAGCTGTCCTTTATACTCCTGTAAATTATCAGAAAATACACTAAATACTACACACTATAACTCCAACATCTTACACAGAACTATCCAACATTTAAGATCATGAATTATTTGCTATCATCACTATATTGATAGCGTACAAACACATTAACTGCGTCCGAGGAGAAAAAGATACCCAATAAAAAAGGAACGTAGTAGCTGATTTTTATGCTGGAGACATTTAAGTTTAGTATCAAGTGTGATTAAATAGAAGAATAGCAATGATAAATAAATTATTACAATGAAATAATAATACTAGAATAGCAGGTGCCTCAGTATGTACTCTTAATCGTCTCATCTAAACAAATCAGTAATTATTTGTACAATCACATCAATGGTCAGATTATTTACTCTATCATAATCACTTCATTTATTTATTTCTCATTATGTTGTCTTTACTCTGTCAATGCAGATTAAAATTATTGGCAATCACAATGTTTAATTGGCAGCCTGTGTGGACAGATATGCATAACACGCTTGCTGTTTTCTAATGTATGCAGAGATGGGCATTGAAACATTAGTTCACAGAGAAGTTGATCTGATTGATTGGGGAGTGGACCCCATTGGTGTACAACTCAAGCATGTTAATTAAATATCCCATTGTTATAGATATATTTCTATGAAATCAGCAATCGAAATACATTGTGTAATCTTGTCGTACTCTTCAGTTTGTCATAAATTGAGAAATTTTGTCGCAAGACTAATGCTTGCTATGTAATGCTGGTAATGAAGAGAAAGGCTGCATTTCAGCTCTCCCATTTCTTGACATTTTGTCAGCGCAACTATCCAGTTCTGTGGCATAGAACATCGATCAAACCAGCTGTGTGTAACAATGACACATCACTGGGATACTTTCAAACTGAGCCATGGATTTATACAAAGAAAAAAATGAGTCATTTTTGCTTACACCAAGTTTTAGAAGTTGCTCATCATAAATGAAGAAAGCGGTTGAAAGCTCAAATCTGGCAAGAGGATCTTTTTTTCTTCTTTTTTTTTCTTTTTTACCCAAGTCATATCCTCAAGGAGCATTTTTATTCTGTGTGCATCATGCATGCCTTTGTAGAAGGGAACAAAGAATAGTGGGCACTGGGCAGCATCTGTTCAGGGAGAAAGAATGCTGGCATCATCCCAGCAGGACGGCAGCTTCCTGTTTGTCTGCAGGTCTGCTTTAAAAACCTCCATCTCAACCTGCCTCATCGCTAATATTATTCTGCAATACCTGATGCAGAAAGGTGCAAGCGATCCCCACGGTAACCACTGGCTCAGGATCTTTGACTCGGCTCTTCATCCTCTCGTCCTCCTGTCACTGTGATTACTCCGCTGGCTCCAACACCTGCCTGTCATCTTCCAGTCAAAGACAGAAATTAATCGTATTGTTCCAGATGCAGCTAATGATTTATTTACAGACTTCGCTGTGCCCAGGCTTCAAATTAGTTTTGAAGTGCCTGAAGATAGGATCCCTCCAAAATCTCCATGTTCTGACATGCCAATAAATACAGTAAAGTCCCACAGGGACACAGGGATGTTGCCCGAGGACAATATCGTGCGAATGAACAATCAAATATATTGGAATTAGGATAAACTTGTATTCAAAATGTAGCACAACATATTGTCCACACTTGGAATATTAGACGACAATCTTGTCTACGAGAGATTACTTTTATATTTATTTGTATTTCTACCTGCTTTATGACAAGAAAGGGCTCCTTCAATTTGTTTGTTTTTAATTTAAAAATTTTTACAACTTTATTGACAAATCAGAACAGGAGAATGTCACACTTCTGCACATTGCAGCTCCAGAGTTAAATAATACAATTTGCTTCAAGTTGCTTTCGACATGTTCAATATCTGACCAACATCTTGGCCAAACCTTCAGTCATTGTCTACTTCAGCAGCCACAAGTGGGTATTGCATTGGAAGAAGTGACTCGGTGGGGAAAAGAAAGTAAATATCTTTTCACTGAACATTTTGCAGATATAGTTAATTGAAAATATGTGAAATATGAATATTAACCGCTATTCCCTTTTGAGTTAAAGCGTAATTGTGTTTATGTTTATGTGATAATTAAACTTGAACAACAATTTTAACAACAATCCCTATGTTGAATTGATGTGTTACATTTCACTTCCTTATCTTACATATGATTGGAAAACAATTGTTCTCACTGCATTCTGACCATTATAAAACCAATGCTACATTTTACTGGAATTATGTTGTTAGAAGAAAAACGTATTTACTCTTAATCAAGTACTGTTTCACAGTTATATTATTAATCATATACTGTGTAAAGGCTTGTGGCTTCTCATGTGACCTCCTCTCCTGTTAAAACATACGTATGCTTTAACAGTGACCTTCTGATAGTCTTGAGACTGTGGATGCCTACATGTCTCTGTGTGAAGAACGTGGTGTTCCTTGTTATCATATGACCATGCCGATGCAAGCGAATCTGAAGACGTCATGGGAGCTTCTGTGATTGTTTCATTAATGTATTTAAGAGGTAACTCTCTGCTCATTCATTGAGCAGTCCAGGATACGCAATTGACATATCATGTGATTCTGACTCTGTTCCTTCTTCGAAGAATAAATGTCCTGATCTATGATTTTACCTCAAGGTGTCGAGTAAATTTATCCAACATATGTATACAGAGCAAAACAGCTCTTGATGCACCGAATAAACTCTGTTTTAGCGATATATATTAATTTATAGTATCAACATTGAACTGATATTGATTTACTTCAAGATATGGCAATACTCTCAGCTCTCCCAATGAAGGAAAGTAAGGGTGTTGCCAGTTTTGTGTTTTTCATATTAAAAAAATCATTCAGCTTAGCTTTACAGATTTTCCCCCAGAGTTTAGCTTGATATAATAGTTGAGCACAATCAAGCCCTAAGCATAAAATATGTAAATGAAATAGTTCCCTCGTGTTTCAGTCAGGGTGCAGTAGAAAAGATGGGAGTCTGTGGGAAACAGAATCTAATTATTTTGTTCGTCTGGTTCAAATCAAATCTCATCTCCCTCTGCAGAGAGATGGAGACAGTGATTAAACTGTAGAACATGTTACTCTTTTTGTATGTCAAGTTACGCTATTTGGTTACAAGGATGAACATGTGAGAAAAAACTTCACCCAAAGTGTCAATATGTTAAGCTGACCTTCTCTTGAAAATGTGTTTTGATTGCTGCTATTCTCTGGGATGTTTGCCCTTCACTGTATAGACTGATGCTTGTGCAGCGTTTGACACCAGGGGACTGTTTTCACATTCATCTGCTGAAGGAGGAAGTTCAGGGAAAGACATCATAGCTAGTTTGGAAGTGGTCTGATATGCATCTCACCTGAAACACCCAGTGTGTAGACACTGAGAACTGACTTTTGAAGTGAAAATATATCTATATTCATAGATTTGGGATTTTTACATGAAGGAAAGTCAACTTATTCAATTATTATTATAACATAAATGTCAAACCAAATATTTTTAAACAAATTTAGTTTATTATTGTGCAATGTTATTATTTTTTCCCAATAACAGAGTTTATTTTTTTACTGCTGTTTTGTTTAACAATTGCACCTTGTAGTGATTTTTTTATTTCATGATGCCACTTTTCCTCATAAAGTCTTTGTCTTCTAGTCACAACAGGGTAGAGGCCAGTTATGTGTTGAGTGGACATTCAATGAAATAGCATTGTGAAATAAAAATCACCATAATTAATTTCACAAGTTATGTTACACTGTGGGTAACCACAGAAACATGGGAAGATAGACTTACAGCAAATAATGATAGACACAGACCATAAAAAAGTGAATAATGATATAAATGCCACACTAATTCATGAATCTACGTGGGCTGTCGCTTAAAGCGATGCCTCATTATTTAGAGAATGGGGTTTTTTTTCTCAGTTGATATACTGAAGCAATCTTTGTTTACAGAACAACAGATCCCACAGTACACAATGGTCTCTCTTGAATTAAGCATTTATAGACAGAATGATGAAAACGCTTTCCAGGCTCAGTCTGATTGTTGAAAATTAGTCTTTTCTACTGAGTTTTTCATTTGTATTTTATGATAAGAGTACAAGATAAATGGCTCATAAACTATAGAGAGGATCAAGTCAATGTGGTGAGAAACACCTTTTAATCGATTTGAAAATGTGTGCATGGTCACTCTCCTTTCTTCAATGTCAATGAAATCTCATCAATGAGATTACAAATGTGGCTTTTATCATAATGCTTGCCAGGGAGATTGAAGACATTACCACTTGCTGTGCCACAATTTCCATTTATGTTTCACACGTCTCTGCCATTTGGCAGCCCTGTCATCAGTATTCATAAATCATTCAGTTATATACTGTGGTTTTAATCCACATTTAGAAGTAAAAGTCTGAGGAGAGGAGGGATCCTCCCTTCATACTGTCATCCACATATTACTGAACACCTAATGTAGAGCAGCGGAGGTGTTTGTATTAAAATAGCATGGTGGAGATAAACTGTGACTAAGATATGCAAATCATGTGTCATTTCTTACGGTCTGTCATTAGTGTGCTGTGTAATTAAAAGTATAACCAGCATTGTTCAAAGACTGTTGTGACGAATGAAAGCCAAGGTGATCAATTTATATTTTGATCTCAGGCTCTCTTCAATCCTTCAGATTTGTATGAACCAGTTAATTCAATGTGGCAATCTATTTGCTCTGAGACATTGTTATTGGAAAAACACTTTAGAGACCCGTCTCTAGATGTTCATGGGGCCATGAATCAAAACATATTTGTTGTGTGCAGTGGAGAGCGTAATGGCCCCTTTTTAGAAACCAGTCCGCCAAACAGTCAACCCAGAGGCTGGGAGAAAGAAATGCCATGTGTTGATGAATGGCTGTCTTTTGAGCTATGCTCCCCAAACAAGTTTTAACTCTTGCTATATAATACATTATGATAACCTGGGTCTCCATTGGAAGTATAGGCTAATTATTTCCTCATTTCAGTTCCCTCCCTGTTGTGTTTCTGTACTCTTCATGTCCTGAAGATCTAGTGCTCAACGGTTGCGTCCCTGTTTTAAGTCTTTCTATCCTTTCTGCCAGTCACCTGCCCAATCTGGACCCACAGAGTGTGAGATTTTATGACTGACATCCAGTGTGACATCCAGTGTTATGGAGACTGATTAGGATAATAGCTCTGCAAAGGTCTGGCGGCCTTCCTGCAGGCTGCGCTCCATGCTCTAGTCATCTCACCACAAGCCAGAGCAGCCACATCTACAGAGAACCAGAGACAGAGCGAAGGCCGCAATAAACTACATATCAGAGCTTTGCTTTTAAAAAGAAAGCAAAAGAAGTTACTAACTGTGTCCACAGTGATTGGTTGACAGGTGACTAGTCTATGGTAGTGAATATGAAATGACAAAAACAAGTGTGAGAACATAGATAGTTTAGCATGTATCAAGCAGGGGATATGTATGTGTTTATCGCAGTTGGTCATTGTTTCGATGCGATACAATACAACTTTATTAAATTTAATGAAATTCACTTAATTAGCTGCCAAACAAAGTGCTGCCTAAATAACACATTTTATTGTGAATAAGTCTGACAGATAAGATATTTAAATGTACAGCAGTGTAGAGTTGTGCCAATCATCTACTCCAGTGTTTTGATTTGTTGGAGTCTGTATTACCTCACCTGCCATCAAAATATGCTTTCAAAAGTTAATTATCTTTGTATTGTTTTAAACCACTGATGCAACAAGGCTCATTATGTGCATCAGCTGACTAACTGTGTCTTAGTAGCTCCTCTGAAGTTTCTCTTTCTGTTCAGAAAAAAGAGCCTTTGATCATATTTTTATCATGATAATATTAGAAAATCCGAATTTTTTTTTGAAAATCTTCATTTCGCCACTTCATCTTTTGGAGGTCAAATGGGTCAGAAGAGCAAAAAGCAGAATCACGTCAGGTCTCTTTTGTTGAGAGCAGATTGTCGAGCAAAATTCAGCCAGCACAATTCATCTCTCATAATCAGGATTTACATCTCTCTGTCTCTCCTCCTTCCAGCTCTCTCTGATACCCGTCGTTCCTTCTCCCACTTATATCTTGTTAATATCTCACCAACTGATATATGCTGCCATCCGACTCAATAGAAAATAGACCCATTTATATCTCTGTCTCACCCACGGAGATAAGACACACACAAAAATGTCTGAATATAAAGTGATGCACTGAATGATGCACAGTCGCACAGATTAGTGACTTGTCTTTTGGTTCGATTGATAGAGAGTAAAAAAGCCGTTTCTCCGAGCCATGGTTCGTCAGGACACAAGTCATTGAAGAGACAAGACATTGTGTGTGTGTGTGTGTGTGTGTGTGTGTGTGTGTGTGTGTGTGTGTGTGTGTGTGTGTGTGTGTGTGTGTGTGCTTAGAAGTGTTTGTGCTGGGAGGTTCTGTCTTGTGAATATTTTTCAAAGGAACAATGTGGGACATAGAGACTGCTTGCTATCAGCTGGCCGTGGTTATTGTGTATTATTTGAACATGTGTACATGTGCACACAGTACGTGTATGTGCCTTGTTTTGGCATCGGTTTCTGTTTTCACCGTGTTATTAACCTCAAAGCAAACAGTCGTGGCCCCGTTATTCTGTGTTCTTTCTCTCTGCCTTACCCTCCTCTGGTATTAGAACATATTGCAATCTCTGTGTATTTCTGGTGTCTGAGTAAACTGTTGGTAAAGGGAACAATCGTTTGTTTCTCTAAATCCTATGAGATCCAACTGTAATTTCACAAGGGGAGGAGAAGTCTGATATTCTGAGCAAATACTCTGAACATAAGAGTTTTGTTGAAAGACTCTGGGGAAAGGGGAACATAAACTGAGAGTAATAACATTTGTAAGACTCAATTCTCAAACTGACACCAAAAAAACATTATAGATGTCGTCACATGATGAGAAGGTGTTATTCTCACAGTACACGGGCATAACGTCCACTATTATCATGTAGGAGATACCCTTTTCTACAAAGAAGACATTGTTTTCAAAGCTTGTACTTCATCCTTTGATGTGAATGTCATGTCTCTGAGTCTAACAAAGTACCTTCCTTTACAATATAGGTATAGACTGCAAGTAATGTAGTTCATGTTTAAATGGATTTCAAATCATGTCATTAAGGATAATTTTTTCAGCTCAGCCCGGGTTTTCTACGTTCCAGCTTTGAAGATATAAATGTGGGGTTTCATTACATTATGGCTATTCTCCTGTGAAGTGTATTTTCTGTTCTGGCTTACCTGAATAAATAGAAAAGTCCCTGAGATCTTAAAAAGCCAGGATACATGATATATTTGCTCAGATATACATAACATATCTTATGACTTTCTCCCCTAGATTAGAAGCTTTCGTTAGTATCCTTTCCAAATGATTGGTGATGATTGATATTATTTATTTATTTATTATATAAATATATTACGATACTCAGCATTTGGTTAACTTGTTACTATACATATATACACATGTAATATATGTATCTCTCTCTCTCTTTCTCTCTCTCTCTCTTTCTTTCAGGTGTAAATGGAGAACAAGAATGTCATCAAGAGAAATTGGATATCCATACGATTTTAAAGTGCTTTGCATTAAACCACAAACAGCATCACTTCTCTCTGAAGTAATCCATTACTGACAATTAATGTCAAACTGCACGCTGGAGCAGCTTCATGCTGCCTGGCTGGGTGAAACATTGCTAAAGGAAAGAAAGCTTTATAAGATCCAGCTGATTGAAACACACTTAAATGCTGCATAATGCCTTCAAAAGTGTCATGTTTATACCTGTTGACAGTGGTCTGCTGGGCGAGCGCTCTGTGGTACTTGAGTATTTCTCGCCCAACGTCCACCTATGTCGGCCACATGTCTGTGCCTATACGTAAGACTGCGAAACCCCCAAATAACATCACCTTCACCAACATCCACACCCGCTCCCTTAACCCACATGCCTTTGAATTTGTCATCAATGAGCCGAAGAAGTGCGAAAGTGCCGCTCCCTTCCTGGTCATCCTCATTAGCACCACACACAAGGAGTTTGATGCGCGGCAGTCCATCCGGGAGACCTGGGGGGATGAGAGCACCTTTGGCGACATCCACATCCTCACCATCTTTCTGCTGGGCAGGAACACAGATCCCGTCCTGAACCAGATGGTGGAGCAGGAGAGCCAGATCTTCCATGACATTGTGGTGGAGAACTTTATTGATTCCTACCACAACCTCACCCTCAAAACCATGATGGGCATGCGCTGGGTGGCTACCTTCTGCCCCAAAGCGCAGTATGTCATGAAGACCGACAGCGACATCTTTATCAACATGGACAATCTGATCTACAAGCTCCTGAAGCCCACCTCCAAGCCAAGGAGGAGGTATTTTACTGGCTATGTAATAAACGGCGGTCCCATAAGGGATATGCGCAGTAAGTGGTATATGTCCCGGGACTTGTATCCCGACAGTAAATACCCACCTTTCTGCTCAGGCACTGGCTATGTGTTCTCAGCAGACGTTGCAGAGCTTATCTTCCAGGCTTCATTACACACAAGACTGTTGCACCTGGAGGATGTGTATGTGGGACTGTGTTTGCGTAAGCTGGGTATACACCCGTATCAGAACAGTGGTTTTAATCACTGGAAAATGGCCTACAGTCTTTGCCGGTACAGACGGGTTATCACCGTGCACCAGATCTCCCCGGAGGAGATGCACCGCATTTGGAACGACATGTCCAGCAAGAAGCACCTGAGATGTTAAGGGACGCAAGGGACACAGAACAACCTCTTTTTTCCTTTGCCTTTTTCTCCGTTTCAAATCTCATCACACTGAATAATGTAAAAACACTGAAGGCTGCAGTGAGTCTCTATTTGATGACAACATGTTTTCATTAACATCCATCTTTGTCTATTTCTGCTGATCATGCCTCATGATTGTTAATGAATGCATGAGGCTTGTAAAGAGCATACTCTCACGCATATTCAGAATGTAGTGTTTGTTACTGACGGTCATTTTGTATTCCAGGTACACATTTAAGCAGAATATTCCTTATAAGCATTAAGCCAATCAGTGTGAAGCATTAAGTAGTGTGGCCTGATGGGTAGAGGCTGTGTTGGAAGCAGACAACCTTGGCTAAAGTGTTCTTGAGCAGCAAGACACTGGTTCTCTACCATCTGCATGGCTGCTGACTTAGCACCCTGATCTTCCTGTAGGAGAGCAAGCCAAAAGACAATTTCTGTGCAGGAATCAATTAGGTTTCAAATTATTATATCACATCTATAATGTTAAACATTTTAAAATGATTATTTACAAGTGAAAGAAGAGTTTCTGAACAACTAGAGTGGAAATAATAGTAATATCCAACAACAAACCTGGTTGTCTGTTGTGCTGCAGTATATTGTCAGTCTCCCAACAGACCAAGTTGAAAGTTAATTTAATATTATTCAATTGATAATTTTCCTCTTGCATTGGTAAAAATTAAACCACATAGATGCTCTTTTCTTTAAATGAATTTTGCCTTATGTTTTTGTTTACATACTTGTATAACTTCACTGTCTCTTTTCTCCAAAAAAGAGATGCATTTTTTTTATTTTTTTTTAGGTGCATTCTGTTTTTGTCTCCTCTTTGACATTTTTGTACTACAAGAGGTAATTGTGTGTCTCGGCTACCAGCTCATTATTCCAGCTGCTGCTCTCGGTTAATGATTGCTGTATGTCAGCAGCTATTTCAGCGCATCGCCTTCTCCATATATCAAGAGAAATACAGTATCATGTTGTACAAGTCTGAGTTTAACTGTAGCTAAGGCCATCACAGACTGGATGTATTATTGTATGTATCTGGCATATAAGTGATTACTGCAGCGCTGCTACTGACATCATGGAAAGACGTTGTGCTTCTCAGAAAATGTTGCATTCATGGCCAAATTTTCATTTAATTTTTTCAAGGGTTTTGTAGTATTATAAGCTAATGTGACATTTACTGTGAAAGCATCCATCCCGCAAGGGGTTGTTGTTATATATTGTATGTTTTTTATATTAAAAAACAAATACTTGAATAATTAAAGTTATACTACTGCTTTCACTTGTTGCCTGTTTTGAATTATCTGTTATAAATGTACAGTGTTACTTTAAGTGTATTGAAGAAGAAGTAATTGTGTTTGTAATTAAAGAGCCGCTTGTTCTGTGGTCAGAAGGGAATATTTTAAATGATTTAGCTATCTGAAGAAAACCCATATAGCTTCTTGAACAGCAGATTTGGTTCTAAATCTAAAATTATAATTTAACAAGAGCATAACTAGAGATGAGTTTTTTGGGGAGATTTTTCTTAATTAAATGAAAGGGCAGGAGATGTAGTATGCTGTGAAGATTGTAAAGCCCCTTGAGGCAAATTTGGACTTAAAAGTCCACGCTGTAAACTTGGGGGAAAGTAGCAGTTGTGAGTTGGCCTTTTATAGTCAATATCTACTAAATCATAGCATTTAAAAAATCAACCTCAAAATCATGAGCTATTTGAGGTTTAGTAAACGTGGTATCAAGTTATGACGGAGTAGGGTATGACGCTGAGAGCTAATAGGAAAGACTCCACACCTTTTTTAAATAATAGCAATTCTTTATTGTGGCTTTTCGTCAGAAATTTGACATCAGCTGATTACAGAGAGGGAACAGGGGTTATATGCTGAAATGGGACACATACTGTACATAGAAAACACAATAAATTACTTCATAATAAAGAATTAAGTAGAAGTTAATATTTACCATCTCAATACTTAAAAATAATTTAGAGCTGGACTTGTTTGGACAAATAAATGGCTTGTCCCCCTTTCAATAGTCGCCTTTTGGTTTCATCCCCAGATGCATTGTCATACAGTACATTTTAGTAACTACTACATTTTTGGAAACAAAGGGTTTTGTAGTGCAGCAGGACAGTGCAAGAAAATTAAACTGTTGTGGTTTTACCAATTAACCTGTCATCTGAAGACAAGTCGACCAGATCTGATTACATGACTGCAGGTTCTGTTATGTTCCATTTGTCTGATGACAAAAGCGCACACGTTAACTTGTCTCCAGGGGCTAAGCATTTGCTCGTTAGGTGCACACACTCAGCCCAAAAGTGCATTGTAGCTTGTCTCATTAAGTTAAAATACTTGACTTGAACTGAAATGGTAATCAGCAGGTTCGGCTCTTTGTGTATGCTTACTCATTGTCTACTTTCTTAGGCACAGAAAAATGAACAAGGCACCTCTAACATTTTGAAGCTTTAGCACTGTCAAGAGCAGCAAATTAAACACAGTAGCATCCAGGTCTCTTCTTTTAATTCCTGCACTCTCAAGCACATGGTTCCCTTCTTGTCAGTGTAAAACAGGTCTTGACACAGAAATACAACTCATTCTCTTTTTAGACATTCATTATGTTGTTATGAAAATGTGCTTTTCCCCATAAATTAACTAAATCTTACATTCTGACAAAGACCTCAGGGAAACAACACAAATTAGTGCGTTTGTGAGATGCCAGTCAATTTGTTTTCACTATGGCAACAAAACAGCATGAGAAAACATAAAAATACCTTCTCATTTCAATAAATAATGAGAGCTTTGCTAAACACAAAGGTAATGTGATGTAAAACAAGTAAAAGAAAGAAAGAAAAAAAACATTCAAAGCTACATCTTAATCACCTTGTGTCACCACCTGAGTACATCTTTAAGTTCTTGGGCTGTCTCCTGATCCCGCTTTGTGCGCTAGGCCGTGGAATGTTTTTAAGGTGAAAGGTCAGGGGAAAGTAAGCAGGGAAGTTGGCGCTAAGGGGGTGTAGGTGGGGCGGTGGCCGAGCTTGGGGTCAGGGAAGGTGAAAAGGAGAAGATGTTTCAGGAAGTGATGGTATGTTCCTCAGTCTGTCTGCCCTGAACTGTCTCCCCACTGTCTCACCTGCTTCAGGCTTGAAGAGGGCATCAGCTAACACTTAGCTGTGCAAAGCCGATCAGCTTCACCTCGTCCGGGATCTCCGAGTCGTCGCAGCCAGAATCCTGCATGAGCAGGAAGACATGGTGAGAGTTAACGTTGCTACATCGCATCCTGACTCTCATCAACATCAACAACACTAATCCGGCAAAATCTCTAGAAGCGCTGTGGTGTGACACCCTGGATTAACCAAGGGATTGAAACAAGTGTATTATTTCCCAAAATGTGGATTTTTCAAACTCAAGTCTTATTTTCAAAAACACAATAAAGAAACAAATATAATGTATTGATCCCACCATCTAATAGTGTGTCTGTATCGCCAAAGCCTGATATATTTTGTTCCTCTCAATTGTGTGTAATCTGCATCTGAGAAAAATAATCCCCAGCAAATGGACAATGTTCTCCTGTTAAGTAACATTTTATAAAAACCACAGTGCCCAGTGGTTTTAAGAACGTATTTTACCTTTTTTCTTTTTTTATGAAAGTATGAAATGTATTTGGAAACAATTATTTTATTAGTTATTATTGATAATTGATAACAGTATACCAATTATTACTTAAAGTAAGTCTTGAGAAATGTACTAACGCATGGCTGGTTTTGGTCTTTTCATGAGATTTATTTACAATGAATAGTTTTGAAGTATCACTTTTAGGCTGTGCAAATTGTAATGATATTTTTCTAAAAGTTTTATAAACTTCCACACGTATAATCAAATAACAAAGAGTGTGTTTCAATGTGGATTGTAACATCTGGCCAATATAGCCCAGTTGTTATGCTATGTCAGCAGCAGTATATCAGGTCACAACATCACTATTATGTAAATGTTTAAATAAAGCATTCTGAAGTTGAAGTGATTAGATCTCTGTATATCTGTACATTTATATCACTTATAAATATGTATAAACAATATGTGTACTTTTGGTCTGAGGTTTTTTTCATGGTTTGAGCTAGTATCCTTAGTTCCAATGAGTACCAGTATCTGTTAATGCAAGATTATACAATTAATATTTCATGTAATAGTGTGTTTCTAGCTTTATTGGCTACAGTTTGGTTAAGGCAGTTTCCTGTTTCAACATGACAACCTGACCTGGCCGGACCTCTGACCTCGGTAACATGCAACCCCTTTGGGATGAACAATAACTGCAAGCGGACCTTATCACTAGGGATGGGTATGTTTGGGTTTTTACCGGTGCTAAACCGACACTTTTAAAACGATACCGGTGCCTAAACGGTGCCTGAACCGATACTTTTTTATTGCCAAGGCAATTTTTTTTCTTCAAATTGAACAATATTATTAACTGTTTAAAGTATACTATAGATATAAATAAATAAATAAATACATACAAAACACGCTTCAAACTACAGCTTCAAACATTTTAACTTCAAACTATAAAAATATATATTTAAAAAAAGAACAGACACGTTCAAAAGCTCGTGCTCGTGTCTCCAGCGATCTCTGTGTGCGCGCACTGTGTCTGTGTGAGCGCTGGAAGCCCCGCCCCCTCGAGCCCCGCTCTGCATGCAGGCAGACAGAGAGCAGGGCAGCGAGTGTGCTCTGATCCGCGCTATTTTAATAATCGTTTTTAGCGTGCGGGCACCGCGCTACCTTTTTAGTATCTATATACCGTGCAACTTTACAGAGTAGTGTAAAAAAAAAAAAGTATTTAAATCGGCTCAGGCACCGGAAGGAAGCACCGAAATCTGCGTTGCTTTTCGGTCCGGTAGGTACCGGACGTACCCAACCCTACTTATCACCCAACATCTCTGCCCATATTTCCTCCTCCTGTGACCGGATGGGAAAAACCCAGGAATGGATCTTGTTATTGCAGCATATTATTGTCCATGATTTTGCAATAAAATGTTCAACAATCACTCATGGTTATAATGTTCAAACATGCTGGAACTATGTTGAGGTGTCCACATACTTGTGGCCTTGAAGTGCATCCTCCATAAACCTACCAGCTCCAAGTAAAAAAGCATTTATTTTATCGACAGTTCAACCTTCCAGCACCTGCATCTCACCCCAATTTTAGGCGGCTCAGATGCTATTCGCAGAGGCGATATTGAAGGTTCTGTGCATTTAGATCTAGGTCTATGGAAGTTTTTCTTTTTCATCAAGCTCTTCTGTAGAAAAGCCAGCGTGAATGGGTGGCCTAACACCTCGCGACCTCTTGCAATTCACACCTGATTGGGGAGAGACTGAGAGCTGTGCAGTTGTGAAAACAGGTCTCTCTCTGTGAGCTCCATAGTCTATGGTGACCTCTTGTTCACATAAGTCATTAAGTTACTTGAGAGCCACCCACACTATAAATTGCCTGCATAGAGTGTTATGAACAGTTTGTGTGGCGAGGGAGGGTAATTATTCACACTCTCTGGGTTTTGTGACACTACACTCATAACTCTTTGTTCAGAAAGGCACAGTGAAGCCGCAGTGAGGATTTTACAATGTCTGCAGTGGAACAACATATGGAAATGTCAGCATGCCCATATATCTAAATGGCGTTCCCCGTACTGCCCTCACTCTGCCTCTCCAGAGGCTGGTCTTCCGGCAACAATCACTAGCTGCTGATGAGGCAAACATGGAGAAAGGTCCTTTGTAAAGCACTGTGACCCAAAGCACAGATGTTGTTTACCCACAATTACAGAAAGGTCAATTAAAACAGAACTTACCTATTTTTGTCAAATCCAAAAGAATCTCTCTCTTCTCACAAATGTCACTGTTTTTCTAATTTCATACAAAGGTTCTTATAATGGCACTTAGTCTTTTTTCCACCTACATAACTTAATTAAGTACAAAAATAAATTCAATTCAGAATCATTGGGGTAAGAATTGCAATTCTTATGTCAATTAATTTCTTTCCATCCCTATTAAGTAACACCAACATTTTTAAAATAAATAATTTGTTTCATTAAGTGAAAGACCTTTAGCAACAGATGTTGGTTCATGCTGAAGCCTTTCTAATAACTCCAGCTCTTACATTACTCTCTTAACCTTTCATCAAAAAGCAGTTTACGGCTTGACTTTGTCAACCGGAACCAACCCAGGGGGGTTATCATCAGCCATCAATCATCTGGAAACTCACCAGCTTAAAGGTCAATAATTTGTAGGTAGTTGGGTCATCTACAATCTTCTGAAGGTTAGCAGCAACTGTCATGTAGAGGGCGTACAATAGCATTATGTTCAAATAGCATCAAACAAGTCTTACCAAATAAAGAGCACATTTTAGTACATATTGTACAACAGAAGAACATACGTTTAGTGCCAATATTAAAAGTAGAAAAATAAGATATTTTTTACAAAACGCTTAAATACGCTTTAATACATGGGCTAAAACAGGATTGTTAAGAAAAAAGGGGAAAGTTAGGATTCTGGCAAATGTTCCTTGAATATGAGATGGATTTTTTTGAAAATATACTAATTAATATGCTTGCAAATAAGAAATTATAAAAAATATAATATGCTTGCAAATAAGAAGTTATAAAAACTAAAAAAAAACATTTTTGAAACATGTCTTTAGCAATTGCAATAACAAATGTAATAAATACAATTAGCAATGGTATTAAATCGTACAAGAGAAAGAAGAAACAACAGCTGTAATGTCAAATAAAAAAACAGGAAGAAAAGCTGGGAAAACAAACAACAGATGAAGAATGGAAACAGATGTCTGATGAAATTCACAAAAAATCCCTATTTTGGAGAATTTGCTTGGAAAATAAATATGAGACACTTCTTGATCTCAAAAATGATTTGTAAATATATATAATGATTGATCTTGCAGTGCTGGATGAACTGTAGTGAAACTAATACAGAATAATTACCTTTTATTATGCATATTCTTAAACATGTTTTTTCTTGAAGTTTAGAGAGGGTTTTTTTGTTTTTTTCAACAGAACAACTCTGTAATTAAAGCCAGAGAATATCAGAGTAGGAACACTTCCAATTGTCATGTTGAAAATTATCTATTAAGAATCTTGAGAACTACAGCAATAAATCCCAGATTTAAGTATGATTCAAGAACATACAATTTATGGAGAAAGGAATAGAAAATAGAAAATATGTTTAAAATAGAGGTGGATGTTACTAAATATCTGACCACGCCCTGTAATTAGCATGTATGCTCTGGAATGCATACACACATATATGTGTATATATATACAGTCTGTGTCTGTGTGTGACCCAGTATGTATGGGTAAGTTGTAGGTTCATGTGTGTGAGTCTCTTAAACTCTTTAATATCAGATATCTGTCATCTAAAGCTGAACTAGTAAGTTATTTAATATCAGATAATCATTCTGACACATTTTGTCTTACTGAAACCTGGCTGTGTCATAAAGCACAAGTTATTATTCTTATAATTAATTAATCCACTTCCTCTAGTTATATTAATAATTCATATTAATATTAATACTCCCATTCCTCAGGGCACAGGCCAAGAAGGTGGAGTTTTAGCCATCTTCAACTCAAGCCTTTTAATCAACCCCCAGCCTAAACTAAATTATAACTTATAACAATAATAATATATATATATGATCATATTTGAGATGCAATGTCATTTCTATCAATTTTAGCTATGTCAGGTTATGTGGACTTGCCAAATAAAATAAAACTATAATGGCATTTCTAGGAAAATGCTGATACTCTATAAAAGGTGTTTTTTTATGGTCCATAGGTTTAGATAAGTATGTATTCAGGCGACACAATTTACCAGAATAAAAAGGTGTAACATTACCAATAAGACCATCAAGCCCGTTGACCAGGCCGGCTGAGACCAGCTCCTGGGAAACGCCATCTGCTGTGTCTAGTGAGGGAATAAATTGACAAATATTAGGCCTGCAGCATTCCCCTTAGCAGGTAATTGTGTTAGGTTATTGAATTAGATACTGTCAGAAGACCAAACACTGACATTACCCACACAAAGATGTTATCGCAAAGTGAAGAGCACATTCAAATCTTACCTCGCCCAGGTGTGAATTCAAACCGGATGTCATTAAGCTCCTTTCTAGAGTTCCTGAAAAAGAGTCAGAAGGGCATGATTGCATGTAGTATCTAAAATGTCATATTAACTGTCTATTAACAATTGATATTTTAAGGGTCTCATGTGGCAGCAAAAACAAGCAGCAACATTTAATTTTAAAGGAAGCAGAAACATGACTGAAGCTGCAGAACATTAGGAAACACCCTTGAGACAAGGAATGAGTGTAAATGATATATTGTTTTTGGCCACTTGGGGGCAGTGGAAACAAGCTGTAAACACAACATTGACATAGTATCATCAATTGATGTGCTGGACGTGCTGCTGATATATTTACTCATCAAGCAGCATAAGCAAAGAACATTCATTTGTTGTGTTTGTGTTCACCTGACAAATGGTAGTCCAATATTTGCTCTACTTTGGACCCTGTTTTTGGAAAATATAATAATAACTGCAAAATGTTTAATCCACTATGTACACCAGCCTTCACAATCTTTGTCTGTGAGTTGTTTGGTGCCTTTGTCCACGCCTTGCCGCCCTTTTTGCCCCCCTTGTGACACGTGTCCATGAAGAACTGCAGGAAATGTTGGCATCTGCTTATCATTTAACTGTTCAGATGATGTGCTCTGTGATTTTGTGAAGATTAGATGTGATTTAAATTGTTTGCATAATGCTATAATGCAGTTGCATTGAGTTACTTTGAGGTGGCACGTATCCTCAAACCTAGACCACAGTAAAAATAAAAACAGGCACGTATCAATCAAGCGTGCTTGATTGCATCAATGAAATGTGCCCTCCAGCCTCTCTGCAGCATCAGCTTGCATTCATTTGCATCACATGCATTTGAAATCTGTCTTTAAAATGTGTGGGTGACGGGGGAGTAGCAGTAATAAATGCAGGATGTGTAGTGCTGCTCAAAAGAAGTGTGATGGGAGAAGATTAATTTGGTTTGTAGACCAGTTAAATAAATAACACAGCCAGCCCACGACACTACTTTCAGTTGAGATTAGAGCCATAATTCAACACGTTCATAAGTAAAGACATATCTGCAATTAGTTTGTTAGTAGAAAGTCAATACAACACAGTGGGAGCGACAATATACCATCAGCTTAGCTGTGAATCAACTTTAGAGAGTTACATTTTGAAAAAGAAAAAAACATGGTAAAAAGCAGAGCAGCAGTGGAGCAGATGGACGTAAACAGCCTCTCTTTTCCCAGCAGAGGACGCAGAGGAAGCAGAGGGTGCCCATTGCCAAGGCTGTCAAGGCAACATGTATGTCAAGAGGATCAAAATCCTTCCCAAATAAATCATGCCTAAAATCTGCATCTGAAGAGTCAATGTTTCTCTAGTTCAACAGCAGTAAAATTAGCATTTCCCACCACCAACCCTACTTTTTAATTTTGACACATTGTGAACCGGCTTGCCTCTGTGAGATGACGGTATAATCCTACAGGTTTATAACATTTTGAACAAAAGAGGTACAGCGTGATCTAAACAGGTCTGTGATTTGAGGTAAAGGCTTCAATAAACATTTCATTGGCAAACATAACGAAGACTGGAAGGGAAGTCTTTTAAAATAGCTTCACATGTACACCAGGTATGGTTTGTCAATACATTACAGACATGCATTGCTGGCTGTCAGAGAGGTGGCAGTGGAGCCAACTGGTATTTTCAGGCAAAATGCAAAGACAGATACGACAAATGAATTTAGTCAAGACATAACTAAATACATTGGGTGACATGACAGGATTGACACAGCGGGCAAAAACATGCATTTGGGTACCTACAAAAATGTGAAATAAAGCAAAGGATGGGTTTTAGGGTGTGGGGTGTGTATATTGGAGAGGGTGCAGGGCAATCTGTTGTGTAGGATTCCTGTAATTGTGGTTTTAATACATGAATAATTTTTTTTTAAAGAAGGCGGGTTTTCCTGGCATGGGTTAACTAGTGATATTGGAGGTCCAGTCATGTGATGGTATTTTCTTTGTGTCCTCTGTTCTGTCTTTATTTTTGAATTTTCCCGTTTCTTCTCAACTCTGATCTTATCTTTGCTTATGCTGCATGAGACAGGGGTTTCCCTTCTTCAGCCGCCCCTCGGCACTGGAAAGGAAGCTGGCTGTCAGAGGTCACATCCAGTTAATTCATTCTAACTAATTGCTAGCGCATCCCGAGGGGTGATACCCAATGAGGGTTCATGGGCTTGTTATTGTACTGACAGTGAGCTGTAAACTTCAGGCTAATATGTGACATTGCAGGCACTAACGTTTCTCTAAAGCTTTTTCAGATTAGTTCAGGCATTCATGGCATTTGTCAAGTTGTAGTTACGTTTTTAGAGAGAAAAGCTCTTATAAAACGAAATGTCACCTCCAGACTGAACTGCTCAGTGAAATCAATTTGCATCTGTGCTATTTTGAAGATTTAGGCTCCAATGACAATGCACCAACAACAAGCATATTATGCAAGCCTGAACTTCTCCTTCAAACTGCTGACAATACTCTTCTCAGGAGACCTCTGTGCCATTGTAAGAAGAAAAAAAAGATTGAATGAGTTCCAAGCTAAATGTTGACAAATATCCAATCATTCTGCTGCTGTTCTCCCATTTCAGCTACAGAGGGGATCGTATTACCATAAATGCATGCTAATCAGCAAAACTCCCTTATTGGAATAGAGAGGAGGCCAACTAGCTGTTTATTTTGCTCTATCAGATGCAGTTATTTTCATGGATTCACTGTTTGACAACTGTTTGTTGTTGTTTATTATATCTGACCTGACAACTGACAACCAGATCCAGATGTTAAAAAACTGTTATCGTTGAACACTTCTCTTTTGAATTGAGGCCTTTTTAAGTCAAGGCTGTTTTTGAGTGAATTGCCTAGTTTTGTAGATATCGGCTGTCTATCTTCTCTTAAAGCACACAAAAACAATGTGCTACCAATCGGTGGTGTCACAGTCAACTTCTTATATACAGTCGATGAGAGAAACCAGCACGAGAAAGCTTTCAAAACTTGAAAACTCCGAAAAACTAAGCCCAGTGTTGCCAACTCTTTTCCCGGTAACAGCGAGCAGCACTGGATCCAAAAGTTGTAAAATCTAGCAATGAAGTCGCCAAGTTGGAAACACTGACAGTCTGTCCCTTCAGGGCTCTCTCCAAAGCCACTCCCCCCAAATTATGAACGTAAACCTATTAAAATGGCCGTAAACAATGAACATGGCTATTGTTAGTACCCACAGCTGTTAAGCTAGCAGCTTGTGGCACATGAGTGCATGGGAATAATATGCACAGACAGGTGGGCAGATAGCCGGTCCAATCATTTGATCGGGCCAAATCAAATTATTGGACGGGTATATTACAGTACTGACAGCCGCAGATATCAGATTTTTTTTGTTAGATCATTTGAGTTATTGATTGCTATTGGGACGTAAAGATAATTTCAACAAATACTAAATAAAAGTCTTAAATACCGCACAATATTTGTGACCATATATCTCTTTTTCTACCGCCAAAACATAGGAACACAGGCAAAGAAAAAACAAAAAATGTGATGCAGTCTCTCCTATAATACCGTCTATGCTGATTACCTTTAAAAACATACACACCAAAACTCTCTCAACAATAAAGAAAAGTGAATATTCTCTTCAAGAAACATTTCCTCAATCTGAAACAAATAGCTCAGAACCTGTTCCCTTGCCCTTATCCCAAAATTCCCATTAAAAATAAATCAGAATGCTCCTAAAACGACTCTGCTGTTCAGATGGAGATAACTTCGTTGGCATGAAGAACAGCATTTGCAGGATAAATTGTACACAAAGAGAGGCTTGATATGTATATGTTATTAATCCTTTCAAATGTTTGTTTTTTTCTATCCTGCTGCGACATCAAATATAATGTAATGTGTTTTTCAAGTGTATTTTTTTCAATCAAGAGGAATATAAAGCATAATACAAACACATCCCTTATATCATACTGGGGAGCATGTCAAAGAAGAGTGTCTAGTGAAAGGCCTTTATAATCCACCAGGACATATATTAGCATTTGAAAACTTGCTTTAGAAAAAACCTGCATTAGAAAAAATGTGATCAGGCTTCATGGCTTTACATCTAAGAAGGCATCCGTCACATGTTTGCATCTCTAAGACTGAATATTCTATCTGACGGACCAGAGAGATGGTCTGGCAGCCTAATGCTGGGATTATAGTTAATATAGTGAATGCATTTCTCTGAGAAATTAATTAATTTTCCACCTAACTCTGCTTTGACACCTTTTTACAAGCGCGTTCTAAAGTTAATAGGATAACAGTATTATTTATTTTCATTCAATAAGAGCTTCAATGAAAGTTTATGTTTTAATTGCAGTAATTTACATTTAGTTTGTGGTTTTCCAATAGGAAGTGTCTACATTGATCATTCTGAGGCCAAATCACAAGCTTCCACTTTGCCATTAAAATATGTCCGTGAACCGCAACGTCTGGGAAATCAAAGCAAGAAGAAGCAAAGGGTGCCATGAAAGGAGGAAAGCAGAATGTGGAGCCCAGCCAGAAAACCAATGGAGTGTAACCCACTCCTCCCTACGACACAACCGGTGAGGCAAAGGGAGCCGAAAGAATCCTTGACAATGCCAGATCCCCTAGCAGGCGAAGATCATTAGGTCTATTATTGGCCTGCATGTTTAGGACAAAGCGAAGTGATGATGCATGCATAAACATAATAAGTAATTTTCTGCATTTCAGCTTTTACTCCTCCAATTTAAAACTGCTTTTTAAGACTGTGAGTGTGAGTTATCAAAATCAAGCTTTTCTGAAGATGGCCTTGTGTATCGACCGGGGACTGAGAAAACGATCTGAAAAGAGACATCGGTCTCACCTTAGCCGTAGCACCATGTTCACAGCACCTTGAATGTAGGGTGTCTTCCCATACGGCTCAACCTGCATGAGAAAACATCCGATGATGAGGCAGTTTACGTGGCACACTAATGGACTGAGAGACCAGACAAACAAAAACATATTAAATGGAAAAGAGAAAGAAGCTTAGTTCACAGCATGTACTGCATAGCAAGAGGTTCTGCAAGACGAAAATATAGTCCGAAAACATTTTGTGCGGCACATTCGGCCCATGTGGTTTATTTTGAAATGTATTCAGACAAATGTTTCCTGTTTGTCGCAGCTGTAGGAAAAGTTGTATGGGAAAAGAAAAGGAACAATACATAAGGGATGCAACGATCTGACTTGTTGTCAGTCCTGATAGCGATACCCAGGCTTTGAATATTGTCCAATACCGATACCGATCTGATACCAGCGTTTAATTAATAAGCTGGATGCTTCACTGTGTGGAAGAGACTGAGAAAATGCATCAGTATTAGTACGGCTTTACAATACATAAAGTTGTATTGTACAATAATCTATCACCGTTATCAGTACCATATTACTAATTACCTCTTTGTATGGCAAATAATGGATTTTAGGGGGAAGAAATGACTGAGTAAAGGTAAGTGTTCATTCCTGACTAGAGAACAAGACTACACCTCAAACTGCTTTGGCTTCTTAAAAAACAGAAGGACTTAGAAAATAGGTTGCAATGGCGGTGAGTCTTTAGATGAGATACCCCCGGGTACTGAGTTGGCGTTGTCAGGCAGACAGCCATTTACTCCTATTAGTGCTGAGAGCATCCTTCCATGAGACCAACATTTAAGCACATATCTGTCTCCCTACACGCGTGCACATCACACACAAGCACAGCGCAGTATACACACCCATGGATGTACACAAACACACACAGACAATCACTGTGGCATCAAGGTCATTGAATCATGACAAATTAGTGCTGCTGCTGAATCCCTCACCTGGGGATGCTGAATAGACAACCCTTCAATAGGGACATTGTTGGCATTCTCCTCATTCTAGGAGGAACACAATGAGAGGCATTATTGTGAAAATTCTATTACATCCTTGGTAAGAAGAAATACAATTTAAAAAAATATATATAATATATATATATATATATATATATATATATATATATATTATATCATTTTTTTGACACAAGAAAGTCATCTCAAAACGAGCAATGAGGAGCAATTTTCTGGTTTCGTTAGACTCTCTAAAACAGGTGCTTTACTGTTTTGATTATACTGCATAAAAATGTTTGTGGTGCAATAAACATTCATAATTGTGTTCATTATTCTTACACAAGTTTCAGCCAAAGTAGGCAATCTAATTGCATTGCCAAATATACCCTTCTGCCAAGCTATCAAATTATACAGCAGCAGAAAGGTAAGGTTTATCAGTCTATTTGGCTTTCCACCAAAAAAGATATTTTTGCATTTAAAAATTGGTATATGAGAATGCTAACTTACATCTTTGGCCTCATCTCTGACCCTTCGTGACTGGAGGGAAAAATCAAAAACACATTTACATTTTCATATCACACAGCAATAATAATGATTTATTTTCTTTTTCAGTTTCTCAAAGGGGAAATATTGTAATGTACACTTTAATTTTCATATATCTGTTTCTCCATCTTTCAGTCCAAATCTATTTTTCATTTTTCTTTCTTTCTGAAAAAAGAACAGTACAACCTCTGAAAAAAAAAAAAGTCTGTGATCGATGAAAGGAAACTAAAAACCCATCCTTCTAAAATACTATCTTCAACAACTTAATTCATATTAAATCACAACTTCTGGTAACATATGATTTGTTGCATCATATATTAAAGCTGGGGATCTTTATCAAAGGGCTCTTTGATCATGGCTGCCTACTTCCTCCTGTCTCAAAATCTTACAGCTCATTACAGCGACCTTATGACAGGCGGAGATAAGCCATCTGCTCTCCAAAAAGAACATAGTGATCAGGGAGGGAAGGAATGTACAGGGTCAAAGACAGAGGGGAGGCTACAGAACGGTTTGATCTACAGGTTAGACACGAAACAACACCTTAATAACACCTTAAATCTGAATATAAATGTGCATGTTGTAGTTTTGTTACAATGACAAATGAAACTGAATCAATAAAATAATCTCGGTGATGAATGATGAATGATAAATATGAAAGAATATACAATGACGAGGCTGCCCGTTGTGGCGTCCCACTTACCCTGCCCTGATTCACCGCGGCCTTGCCCTCCTCGCTGCTCTCGTCCAGCTCATCGTCGCTCCACTCCCAGTCTCCATCTTCTGTCTTGTGCAGGTGGCCACTGGAGCCTGGGACTCTCCTCACCTGGACCGGGACACACAACCCGCACTCATTAATGACGTCATTCATAGTTTTTAACTGAACACGTGGTTTACCCATGATTCTCGTAGGTTTTACAAGCCTTTAAGTGAGAGCACTGGAACCTTTGTGAGAAGCTGAACTAAAGGATCCCCTTCATGAGAAAAACAACTGGCAACCCCAGCAGCATGTTTGCAGCATTAAAAGTACATTTACAACGCCACATTCAACTCACTAAGCCTGTTTAATAAATCTGACTTCTACTTAGTGATGCCACCAAAGAATCTGGCCAGTTTCTCGTTATTACTACATACCACATTTTGCAGTTTTTACCCCAAAAAAATCTTGGTATAGCAAAAAAACACTTCTTGTTATTTCACAAAATCTACAAATATTATTGAAAAAAACCTTTGACTTTGCAACATGATAACTGCCTACGTCGGTAAAAATAAAGTGTTCTGTTAACAAAACGTTTCTTTAAAAAACTAAATAATGTGTTATGTAGTAGTAATTCAAATCTCTCTTAACAAACATATTGTAGGTTATACATACTATTGGCTCATTTTCAAAGGTTACTGGTATGAATGTCATCACAATACTGGTGATATACACTTTGCTAACAGTAACTGTCTGCTCAGTACCACAATAGAAACCGGACAGTTGCTTCAAGTAATTGTATCACTTGAGTAGGCTCAGCTTGGGAACAGCACAGTGAGTACAGCACAGTACACGGGTAAACTCTATAAATTATGTCAGAGTGAGAAATATGATTTAGTTAAAAACACCAGTAGTAATATGACTTTGGATGTTACCAGCATAAAGAAGGTAAGTCATGTGTTGCAGCTCTACAGTCCGGGGGCAAGAAACACGTGACTCGTAATGCAGTATGAGGTGAGATATGAGAACACCAGTGTTACAGGAAATACAGCATACATGTAACTGGAAGCCACACAAGCGCCAGGGTATTTAAATACCCCAGCGTTAAACTAAGGTCAAGTTAAAGAAGCACTACCGCTGTGGTACTGTCATAGACACAGAGCCAAGGTTCCCCCAGTTCTGCCTAGGGTACTTGAGCAAATCAGACACAGATCAGCAGCCACATGATCACCAGACACGCAGCAACAAAATCATCCCACTGCAAATGTATGAAAATCTATGAATAGAAACATTGTTCAGAATGTGAAAGTCTTTAGATTTACAGAGAACAATAACTGATGTTAACTGATGCACCTTCAGGTAAAATGTCCTGTATTTGGGATCAAGCTTCATAAGCCATCCATACGAAACGTAATCAGTAAAACATAATGATGTGTACACAGGACCATACATTTGGACTCAATATCAATCCAACTTCCAACTTTTCAGTAACAGATCGTTTATTCAAGCCCACATTGGTTGTATGCCAAAATGCTTAATTTAAACAATAGAGACAATATTGTGGGTGTCAGGGTGCCCTCTGCTGGTTACTCAACTCACGTCCTTGCAGTTCATAATTTCATATTAAATGACTCTGAACATTTTTTGACATTCATATTTCAAATAAGAGGCAATTAGAGAATATTTCCTGTTTTCCTCATGCCCTTCCTAGTTTCTCCCTCCTTTTCATCCAAGTATTCATTTTAAATGACTTTGTTGGTGACAGCTGACTGGAGGATCTGTCATCTCCTTTTCATTCACTGTAGTATGTTCAAGGAGAACTTGGGTTCCATTTACCATCAGCGGTCTGGCTTTAAAGCTGCGTTTCCACAAAGCAGTCCAGTCCAGTTCAGATTGTTACACATTAAAAAGATTATGTTTGTGTCTCCATTCGCAAAAGTTGCTGGTAGTAACTGGTACCGGCACAAGTGATGGGTTTTTAATACCTGCACCCAGCAAAATCGTTATGAGAGTCAAACAGCGCTGCCCAACCTGCTATAATACTCATTAGTAAATCACTTGAATCAGACCCAACCCGCAAAGCACCAACTTTATGCATTAAGAGCCAAGGACAGAAACAAGGACTGAAAGCTGCAGCGTGTGTGCCAAGGAAAAAAGGTGCAGTTCAAATAGATCAAGCAAGTTTCGGAGTAAAGGACAAGATTTTAGGAGAGTGAGGCTGCAGTATTCTGGATATAAAGAGGTCACGGCATCCTGAGATGACCATATTTCTGCAGTGTTGCTTGTGTCTGCAAGCGTTGGGTCATGTTTGCTGAATGAATAATGTAGAGGACTCTGTAGGTCAAATCAACACCAGGCAACAAGGACACTGGCTCTGTGGGTCGTACAGTTCATCTACCGAATCAGACATATTTTTCCCACATACAAATTAAAGTGTATTGATAACAGTAAGCCTTCAGTAATTGTTCATTTCCATTTTGGGATAAAATTACTCCACAACATTTAAGTTCTACTCGTAAAACTGGGCCATTGTTTCACATCATTTGATTCATAGATGTAAATACAGTCCAAATTGTGATGCTATAATACACTTTATTAACAAAACGTAATAAATTAGCCATAAGTGCTTTTCCATTCATTGTAGTGACTGCAAAATATGCCTGTAGTGACCACTTTACCCGTCAACAAACCTCAACAACATTGTGCCACTACCTCTTTATTGACACCCGGTCCTGTCTGTGCGTAGCATTACCGTCACACACAGTAGGAGCCCTGCTATCCACCATGCCCTCCATTTACTCCCGAGCAGTCAGTGAATTTCCACCCCTCCACGTGGCCACTCTGCCTTCCGGCAATGGCCCTCTGATCCCATTCCTGTCCTGGGCATCCAGGCGGAGTGTTATGTCAAGCCAATATCAGCTGTGCCTGAAAACTGCACTTCCTCCCATTAAACTGTGACCAGTGGGCAACTGAGCAAGTAACCTGGACAATAAAGTGCTCCTTTGTGTTACCTAATGTTATCAATTCATTTAATCCTGTTTGTTGTTTAGTGTGCCACATACAGAGAGCTGCACTGAGAGCTACTGATGCAAGATGTAAGTCCATATGTGCCGTTTGACTCTCCTGCTGCAGTGGCCCATATTTTTACATAAGCTACACAACAGTGTAGGCACAAAGTGTTTCAGGTACTGAAGAAAGTCAGAGTGCGTAGCTCGTGTTGACTGTAAATGCAACACTCTGGTGGACTTCAGTCGATCCCAGCACTCTGCCATAATTTGTTCATGTTTAGTCAATAACGGAGTTATTTTACAGGGACTGTTTGTGTAAACATACCTTCTTCGCTCTCTGAGAAATCTTTGGTGCGCGACACAGAAGCTTTTCAACCAAATATTCTTTGTTCTGCAAGAGAAAAATCAAAATGCAAATTAAAATCTCATTATTAAAATGTGTGAATTGACAGATACAATTAATCAAAACCTTAAGATGAGTCACAAAAAGTTTAAATGGTGTTTGGAAGTTTGAAGGTTAAGTTATCTCTTTAGAATGTTAAGTTAGTCCGGTGACTAAACCAGTTTGAATGGAAACAGTGTTGCTGAAGCGTTGCTCGGACGGAACGACCGAGGGTGAAACAAAACATATGATTGGTCGATGCTTCACCACTTTGTTGGAGCACTGAATACATTTGAGACCAGCTTAACTTTGATTTGTAGCGGTACATGCCCGTCAAATGTCAAGGGTCAGTTTATAGCTTTGTGTCACCGGCATCCATTGAAAATGACCTGGAGCCGGTTGTTATGTCGCTCGTAGTGCGAACACAGCAAAAGATATAGAACTGAGGGAAAGATTTACATTTTCCTTTTTCCATCATTATTTCTGCAATAGTATATGATGACAAATATAGTGGTCTTCACTTGTTATACTGTTTGTTGGCTGATGTATCAAAGTATGCATAACCATCATTATCAAAAAACTTCAACATACAGGGCTAAATCATTGTTGGAGTTGGCATGAGGCCATAAGCGAAAATAACAAAACATAAAAAACCTGCAAAGATGGATGAAACAAATACCTTGGCCTTTTGGAAGAATTTACACTTCAAAAGCTCTGCGGCTGTTGGCCTGAAGATAGAGAAAAGTACACTGTTGAAAATTCATTCCAACACAGCTCTCTCTGAATGTCAACCAGGTGTTTTTTATTGATCACAAATTGCATCAGCTCTCTACACTGAAATATTTGGTTGATATATGGAAAGTGACGCTAACCTTTTGGCAGGATCCTTCTGAAGGCACATAGTTATTAGCTTTCTAAACGATTTGCCGTATCTTTTTAGCATTTCCTTGTCTTCTACGCCCGTCTCAAGAGTGGGTGGATCATTCTGTAGGGTGAGCATTAAAACCTAAAAGACACAAAAAAAGAAAATGCTCAAAACCTCCCCCACATTTCAGCAGCAACACAAATATTGTACGGGAGGAAAATAAACTCAAAGCAGGAACTGTAGAAGAAATGTTGTAGAGAGTGAAAGCAACGGGTTTCCTTCGATAAAAGGTTGCCTCTTGATTAGTGGTTTAGTTTCCCAATTAGAGGCAAAAGAAGCAAGTCAGAATGTGTCAAGTCTCCATGTTGTTTTAGAGGAAAGTTTGCGAAACTATGAGTTCATCGCTTTCTTCATTCCTTTGAGAGTGCTGGTAAAAGCCACAAAGATAGCTGTGATTAGGACACCACACTGATTAAATACCACCCTATGATAACATCCAGAACACTCACCTTCATCGGAGGGTAGCGGTGATAGGGTGCAGAGCCTGTTGCTAACTCTATGGCTGTAATTCCAAAGCTCCATATATCTGCTTTGAAATCATAGCCTCGAACCTGTGGGTATAGAATTACAATAATCTGGGATATCAAATACACTTAAATCTCTCGGGCTTTATGTTTTTCACCAAATTGGAGTTGGATAGAGATAGACTCACCTGTTCCATCACCTCCGGCGCCATCCAACATGGCGTGCCAACAAAGGTCTTTCGTACTTTATTTCTAGTCATATCTCCCCCTGTGGCTAGGAATGCGCTTACTCCAAAATCTGAAAATATAGATGAACAACCAACACAACGTTCATGCCTGAATCGAACGGGTATGTCAATATGATCCCGCTTTCAGTCAAGGCTTTTTTCATCAAACATGAAAGAGACGATATGTATGAATGTAAATTCAAAATTCTGTGTCAAACTACCTTCACCTGTGACAGGTAACCTCATCTAAATATACATCACCTTCTTCATTAGTTTCTAAAATCCGTGAATTCAGTTTCATCTTTTCAGCAGTCATGCTTTTAGTTGTAATGAGTTAAATAAAACAGTGAGTGTAACAGAGTGCAACAGTAGTATCATGTTCAACACACCTGCAATCTGAACAGATCCCTCTTCTCCCAGTAGTATGTTCCCGGCTTTCACATCCCTGAGATCAACAAAACACAAACACAGTCCAGCAACAAAGTCATGTGGAGCAGCATTGATTCTTCCGTTCGTGTAAACGAGTCCCACCGCAGCCCACCACCATCTGGAACTTTGCCCAAGGGGCTGATGGCTTTGAGCCTCTCAGTGACCTTGAAATGCAGGAAGTTCAGAGAACAACTTGCCAATACGTATAATTAGCTGATTGGTTTTCATTTTACATTTTCTTCCAACTTCAGGCATTTTTATGTTGCTAAGTTGTCTTCAAATTAGTTGTTTTCTTTCATACAATAAACTAATCAACAACTACTCATCAACAAGTTAAAATGTTAAAAATGTTACCTGTGGATTTGTCCATTTCTGTGCAGATAGTCCAGGCCCTCGAGAACTTCTTTTAATATAGTAGCAATTATAGGCTCATCGAGCGCCCGATTTCTGTCCTCTTCTTTGTTTGTGTGCTTAATTATATCCAGCATAGAGCCTAAACAGACACCACGGAACAACAAAGACATTCAGTTTATTTTTCACATATTAATAACAAACACAAATCAGTTGCAATGTTACACATCATTACATGATCAATATCCAAGCACAAATTATTCTGCTTCGGTGAATTGTTTTTTGTCCTTTAGACAGTGAAATGTAAAAGGCAGTAGATTAAAATGGGTAACTTTAAGCGCCGTAAGCTTTTTACAATAACATGCAACCAAGACTGTGCTACTGCTTCCTTATCACTTCAAAAAGCCAGTCTAAATACTGTGCTGAAAGTCTACTTTTTACAGATTTAGATCTGATGTGTTTTAGATATATATAAGGAGCCAGTGGTTAATTACTCATTAGATAGCTCTTTTTCAATCATTTAAATCATAAGTATATGATGGTAATTAAAGTAATCAAAAGACAATTTGCATACAGTGTATGACTGCATTTTTCAGTTGTAACCCAGACAGCTGTTATATTGTCATTAGCAGATCAAAGCACAAACATGTATTATCATCACATTCACTGAGCTTTCATGTATTATCAAGCCAGAGGTCGGATCTGGCAGCAGAAGCTTACCTCCACTCAGAAGCTTCATGACTAACCAAAGTTCATCCTTCACTACAAAGGAGGTGTAGTAGGTCACAACATTGGGATGATAGCACTGGCTCATAGCTTGGATTTCTTTCTATTGTGAGAGAGAAACAACGGGACGACAAGTGATGTCAAAATGGACAGATTTAAGTGAACTTGTCTTTTAGTCACAACCTGTATTTTGTTTGTAACAATCTAAAAGAAGCCATAGCAATAGGACATACTACAACATAGTACACAACCTTGCAACAATAATTATATGTATCAGACGAAAAGTAGCAGTGCAGCATTAGATAGTAATACAAAAACACCCACTTAGAAAATAAGTCTGTATTTATTGTTCTCACCAATAGCTCATCCATGCTGGTCTGGCATTTTTCCAGGTTTATTCTCTTTATGGCGACGCGCTCCTGTCTGGGGGTACAGAGGGCTGCCTGCACCACAGCTGTGGCCCCGCTGCCTGGAATCAGAGGCACAACAGAGTACAGACAAAGTGGTGAGGAGCAAAAAGGGACTCACAGCACACACAGCTGGAAGCATATTGTCTCTTAACTCTTAAATTCAGCATCGCTCTGTGGCTTTCTGGTATTTGTCTGGCCCTCTGTTCCTCTGGTTTTGTGTTTATGTTATGGTATTCATCTTCCATGTGTGCTGGCTGACAATGATATAAGCTGACTTTGAGTACAGAACTTTTTTTTCTGCAATGTGATATGGGTTGTTTACTTTGTTCCTTGCAAATCAGGCCACGCTGGAGTGGGGAAGTTGTTCACACCAAGAAGCTGTGACACACAGCATATTGCTTTCCAACTGTTAGTGGTAGATAAGGAGAAAACACATGAGATCTGACTGCTTACCAGTTGATTACGATAACAGAGAGGGGGGGTCTCACCAACTCACCACAGTCAGCAGCACACAGCTGGGGCGCTACTTCTTATCAGTAATGATACGACTTGTTCGCTCATCTGCACTGTGCAAGGATGTGCCAAAAATATTCAGGCAACTTCCTTTTGGGGTTTTTCAGTCCATTTGAGATTTTCATCGTTGAGTTTTTGGGAATTTAAAAATAAACGATTCATGATAAGACTGGAATTGAGCATTCTGTGATTTATGCTGGGACACTTAACTTTTTTTAACTCAAAAAAAGTTGAATTACAGGAAGAAAATACCACAGAAAATACTACAGTAGGCTATATATACTATTTCATAATGAAATGCCACCAAGTAATAGTCCCAAAAACACATCAACCCCTAGGTCAATCATGGTAACAATGTGCATTGAACATCGAGACTACAAGTTGTCAAATGGGTTTATTCTAGCTCTGTGTATAAACCAGTTAAACCGTGTGCAAATTCACTCTGCCTTTGACACATTGCTTTTGTAAGAGCTTAAATAATAGGTAAATTAATCAATTACAGAAAATGAATCGGCAACAATTATTAGTTAGGTCATGAAGCAAAAAAATCCTAAAATGTGTTTGTTGCAGCTTCTCTATTGTAAAGACTTACGGTGAATTAAATATATATTTTTAGACTTTTGGTCAGACATAAAGACCCATTTTAAGACACCACTCTTCAGCTGTGAGAAAATATGATGGGCATTTTTCACACTTTTTGATTAAATAAATCATGTAAAAAAATATCCATAGAGTAACAAAAAAATTCTAATAATAATAACAAAAATAATAGTTAGTTACAGCCCTGCAAGGAGTCGAGTCCCTTACTTTTCATTTAGGTTTAACTCAAAGTTTTAGTGATGCTAAAATACTTTTTCCACAATTACTTTTTCCACAATTACTATAATGATCATAAACATAAACAATGATTAGCCTAGCTACATGTTACACTTGAAACATGGCCACTTGTCGTGAGTTGATAGGATAAGCTATTTAATTCTGTTTAAGTGCCATCACAGATAACACACGTGAGCGTTGTGGGCTTTACACACAGCATCTGTGATGTTACTAATGGCTAATAAACTGGACACGTGCCATAAACTGGCATCCAAGCGGCTAAGATCGCACTTAGGGAAAGTGACATTTACAACCACGTGCAGTAGCTGCATTTCAACAGATTTGACTTCATCAGGGTCACAAACACAGCTGATGTAGACCGCTGGTCTCCGGTAACATCCGCATTGCACTGGAGGAGGCGACTGAATAGATATATCTATATATTTGGTATATATGTATGTTATTTAAAAAGCCGGTAGGCCTCTCATCTTCATTCCCGGTTGACAAACCGCGGCGGAATGCCTTTCTGTGCTAATTTACAGCGTGCATCACATCTCCGGGTACTAACCTATGACTTCCTGCAGCTCGTACGACTCCCTGGTAATTGGCCAGCTGGTTGTCAGCGCTGGTTGCGGGTGGAGGACCGGAGCCGGAGCTTCGCCTTGATCCGCCATGATGAGGATGATTCTGCGCTAGTTAGAAGCCTCTCTCGCAGACGGAGAGAGAGAGAGAGAGAGAGAGAGAGAGAGAGAGAGAGAGAGAGAGAGAGAGAGAGAGAGAGGGAGAGGGAGGAAGAGTGAGAGAGAGAGTGAGAGAGAGAAAGAGAGAGAGAGAGGGGGAGATAGAGGGAGAGGGAGGAAGAGTGATAGTGAGAGTGAGACAGAGAAAGAGAGAGAGAGAGAGAAAGAGAGAGAGAGAGAGAGAGAGAGAGAGAGAGAGAGAGAGAGAGAGTCAAATTTGACCTCACCTCCTCAGCACAAATGTCATCTGGTGGCTGCAGCGATGAGACACACAACCCGGAAAATAACGGACCGTACACATGCGCGCGCACACACACGCTCACTGTATCGTTACCAGCGGCATGCCGGTTGGCTTCACAAAGGCCCGATGCCACAGATGTTCAACAACACAGAGAGACATTGATTGAAGTAAATATATAATATCATCTTCGTTGATTCAAGGGCATCCTGGTTTTAACTAAGTGTGTGTTTCAGTACATTTATTGAGACACTATCATATCAAAACACTGCCGTGAAGATGATTTATTAGTATCCGGTAAAACGACTTGGCAGCTTCTTTATGTGAGACAATAATACGGATGTGTGACGATTTCATAATGTCACATGTAGTCAAGACCGCAAGAGACGTTGTTGACACTGGCCAGTAGATGGCGCCACGCACTCTTTATATATTGTCCAGTAGTGTATGATGATGACCACTGCTCCATACTGGAGATGAGAGCATATACCTGAATAGAAATGCATTATTAGAGAGGAAAATATACATACAATTAATATTTTTGATCGATTAGAATATGAATATGTATTTTGAAATGTTATATGTAATGTTTCAACAATTATACTCCAGATGATTTAAATATTCCAGGTAGCAGAAAGTCATATATTATGATAGTATTTATTATAACACTCACTCACATTAACATTTAGGCAAATTAGTATTCTGTATTATGTGAGGCATGCAGCATATATAAAACATTTTAAAAAATCATGTATATTGTGTCTTCTAATGCTTATGTTTTGTACTGTGCTCATGGAACATATTTGGTATATACACTGAGTTGCCAGTTTGCACCAAGCTAAATGTAATGCAGTTTAATGTAGCAACTATGCAATGAATCCTATACCTTCATGAAGTTACGATATTCAGTTTTTGTTAAAACTGTTGAAGGCTGTGTTGACTAAACTTCTAGGTAATTCTGGAGTATGTAGTTTTGGTGAATTGCCTTATATTGGAATACGTTTCTCATTGATATAAATAGTTGGACAATATATTACACCTCTCTGTATAATTCAATATAATCCAAGAGCAACACAAACTGCAGCCTCTAAATACATTCATACACAAAAATAGTTTGTAGGTGACCCACGCTAAAAGGAATGCTTATAAAACAAAACATTGGTTTTCTTTCACTTATACAAAACATCATAATACTAGGTCACACGTTAATTTAATTTCTTTTATTTAATATGTACAATTTCATAAATTGACAATAACAAACGGCAAAATACATTGAAATACAGTTAATCCAACAAGCCAGAAAAAAAGACAAACATATTATTTTTATTTTTATTGTATGCTTTAAAAAGACCATGAGAACTGTAACGGCATGCGTTGCCAGTAATATATGTTTGTAATTACACAATCGGGCCTTAATGTCCTCTCTTTTCTTTGTTTCTTATTGTATCCTTTTACTAGGTCACATGATTTATTGAATTCTACTTCCTGGAGGTCAACTACAGGCTATTAAACCGCCAGTAGGTGGCGTAGTTTGCCAAGATGGTGCAGTCTGGTCTTGTGTGAAGCACATTTTTAAAGCGTTAATATAAATTGCGTTTAAATGTCAGTTTTACTCAAATAAAAAAATAAAAAACGTTTAGTTTGAGTTTGGTAATAATAATGAATCAAAGGAGACATGGTCGGATGGTCATTGTGGGTTTTCCTACGATAATCTAACAGCAAGATGTGGAAAAACTATCGAAATACACGAAACAAAACAAAAAAAGTCATTTCATAAGGAAACGGTAGTGGTATTCAAAAGGTGCGATGCAGACATGATGTACCTTGTTGAGAAGCCGGCATAACGTACGCAGACTGTGTTGCATGACATTTCAACGCACCAATCACTCGCGGAGGAGCTGATTGAGTCTACTTCCCGACACTGGAATAGCTGAGGGGGAAGCGGACGGACGGCGATCTCGAGCGGATATATATCTCAACATCAGCCTGTCTGCACGGTCAGATCGCCGGCGAGAGACCTCCGGGATACAGCGGGCCATCGATTTCTCTTTCCCCCCCGGTCACGGTGTCTGCTGCAGGGAGAGATGGCCGGTATTTTGGCGTGGTTTTGGAACGAGAGGTTCTGGCTCCCGCACAATGTAACCTGGGCTGACTTAAAAAACACAGATGAAGCGACGTTCCCGCAAGCGGAGGACCTCTATCTGGCGTGTCCTTTAGCATTCTGCATCTTTATGATCCGGCTGGTTTTCGAAAGGTGAGTCCGAGCACATGCGGTATACTCCAGGTGGCTGCGATCCGGGTTTGTTGTGTGGATGAAACGCTCCGGGCGAAGGATGCAGCACACCCCGAATGTCCACGTTTGTCAGTGTGTTATCTAAACAATGGCATCTTATCTGGTTAGCCCACAAATCACCACGGTTGATCATCGTACTTTCTGCAGGCCTGCAGCATCACGCGTTGTCTGCATTTGATGCATCTGTCGCACTCAGTGTAGCCAAGTTGCCATACCTGCCCAAACCCAGCTCCTGTCCTCTCAACTCAAACCCCCCTCCCTCCACAATCTCTACAAAGACCCGTGCTGGACACGGGCTCTTTTAACTGGTCCGGGTGGTCTGTTTGAACCGTACTGCTCCAGTTATGATATGGTGCATGTTGCATCGTCTTATCTATGACTAGTATTGTACAATCATCAGCATGCAGTAAAGCACAGAGGCATGCTAGTCACAACAATGCGTGCATATGTGGGTCAGAAATCTCTTGAGGGAGTAGTGAGTGAGGCCTTCCATTTCCCCAAATAAACTCCTCACTCATGTTCAGTATTTACCTCTGCAAATATAGTGTGTTCAAATAAAGTGAGGATAATCAGAAACCGAGCCGGAAACAGCCCTGGTATTTGATTTAAAAGTGTTAAATCCATGAGATTAATATATTTATTGTACATTGTTAATTTACACAGTTAATAACTTTGAGTTAAGTGTAATTAATGTGTTATACCAGATGCAAGCAGAAATTAGCAGACTGCACATACTTTGTAAAGTGGATTATAATGCCAGATGCTTTGTGACAAATTGGCAAAACAAATATTATATCCTCACACCGCTGTGTCCCAATTATTCATTTATTCAACATGGAAATGTCACTGTTACAACTGAAAATTGTCTTCCTCAAGACAACCTGTGGAAGACTACTTGTGGTCCAAACATTGTCGTGTCCCAGTAGAGTAAAAGAAGAACTGAGAGCCGGCAGAAATAATTCATGGATATGCATGAGCTTCCTGTTGATTGCATGGTGTCTCCATCATTAAATATGAACAATTCACATTCAATTAACCTCAAAGAGAATGTCTATGTGTTGATATAGAAGTGTATTATGATATTTTTATTGCAGGTTTATAGCAAGACCATGTGCCATGGGCCTGAAGATCCAAACCAACGGGCCACAAAAAGCCCAACCCAACGCTATCCTGGAGAAGGTTTTCACTGCTATAACCAAGGTGGAGCATGTGTTCTCTTCATTATTTTCATTATTTTTAATGCTTGATCTTGTGACATTTGGGCCACAATGAAAACTAACATGGAATGTTTATCTTGTGTTGCCAGCACCCAGATGAGAAGAGATTGGAGGGCCTGTCCAAGCAGCTCGACTGGGATGTGCGGACCATCCAACGCTGGTTCAGACAACGTCGAAACCAGGAGAAGCCCAGCACTCTTGCCCGATTCTGTGAAAGCATGTAAGCCAAATCCCTTTTAACGGCACACAGTACCCTCACGTAGCTGCAAGCAAGTTAGTGGATATAAACTTGCACAGACTTTTAACTTGCCTGAGGTAGTGAAGATCAAAGTAGCTTTACTGTTGTCGTTTGTATTCTTATTTTATTGTTGGTAACAGTTGCAAGGAAAACTGATTTTAACAGGCTGCAATGCTTTATCACTTTTTCATAATGTGACAGTAGTAATAAAAGCAGGCATGATGGTTAGTGCCGTTTCATGTTTCTGCAAGTTAATTTTCATATTGTATGGAAATGAATATAAACGCTACAGCTGCTTCAAAGCACATATTGACAAAAACAGCATATTTTACTTAATGTCATTGGTGACAGTAATGTAAAGGTGACCTTTGGGGGCGATAACAACAAAATGTGGAAAATTTGTGTTAAAATGGCCATTACAATTCCTGAGTGACGTCTCTATATTGCTTAGTTTGTGTCACAAACAGTTCAAAACCCAAAGATATTCAGTTCACAATGTTACAAAAAAGAGAAAAGCAGCAAGTCCTCATGTTTGAGTAACCGGAATCGGGAATGTTTGGCCTTTTTTGCTGGAAAAACGACAGAAAAAATAAATAAGTTATCAAACTGGCTGATTCATTTTATGACGATTGACTAACCGATCAATCTACTAATCGTTTCAGCTCTATGAACTAACAGAAACATAAATTCTGGTTTAGTCCTTTAACAGCCATTCTGATGGTGCTTCAGTTTTGGTGAACCGTTCTTGTATCTTTCATGGCGTATCGTAACTTGAATGTTGTTTACGATATTTGGATAATATTGAAATGTGTCCCAGTTCAAAACAACAAACCCACTCAGGCTATAACGGAGAACTGGCTAATCTGCAGTAGAACATTTGCCATCAGGGAGATTGTAGTTACTTAGCAGTGTGATGTTAAGGGCCAACAAACGAGTGGGGCTGTCAGAGCAGAGTCATGTCTGACACCAGAAGAGTCGATCTGTCGGTTTGAGACACGGGGAGCCTCACATCCTCTACTCTGCCTGAGGCTGCTGTTCACTCAGGAGAACCCTGCTCGCTGATAAAACCACTGGATTCCAATTACAGTCTTACACACCAGAAGAGCCTGAGTTTGTCCTCCTCTGTAATATGTGTGTGAGCTTTTTTGAGTGTACGCTGGAATTCAGTATGTTTCAGCAACAACGGTATCAAAGCTGCGTGCAGCATAACTGACTGCAGAGACAATGTTGGGATTTGCAATAGTTTGGCTAGGTTGTCTGTTTCAGTTGCTTACAGTGCAACTATCCCAACGGGGCCAGAGTTGGTCCTTCCAGCAGTGATTGTGCTTTAATTAGGGCTTCATGCACAGCTGTTGCAGACTGATAGCATTCTTTGTCCCTCAGTCGTCAGGACGGCTGATCTGTTGTCTATTCTTTCCATTCTGCAAACAGAGAGTATGTAGCAAACACATTTGGTCTGGAAATAATGGAGACTCCTCATAGAGTTTGTTTACCAGCTATTGTTACTGCCTCTATTTTTCTGAGATATACAGCAAATAAACATTCCAACAAGTTCATATATTGATTTTGTATTGTTTTTTTGCTGCATAACCCTACAGTAACCTCTCTTTTTTTTTAACAAGAGCTGCTGAAATCTTTAAAGAAGTGATTTCAGAAACAATGGAATGGAAAGAAGTCACTAGAACCAGTAGTAGTGTTTCACCACAGTGGCAGACGTTATTACGTTATTATGAATTATATGTAAAGCCTTACTATGAGACTAAATGTTTTACCAGAGTCCCTCCTCAAGTCAGTTCTCCTTGCTTAGGGCTGAGGAAGGAGCATGCGTTGATGTCCTCAGTAGCCCCTCCTGTCTGATCTCATCTTCATCCTTTCTCTGCTTTCACTGAGAACAAAGAAATGATCAGAAGCAAAAAAATTAAACTATTTTTACTTTCTAAAGATATAAAGACAGAAATATATTTAGTAATCTAAAATCTTGTCACAGAAATACTCTATTTTTAAGCTGTAGTGCCTATCTTTGGCTTCAGTTAATATTTGATGTATGATAAAAGGGAATAGTTTTTGATTAATGTTTAGTTTTTAGTTATAGTTCCTATGATGGATCTTTTCAGGAATAGTTTTACATGTATTCCCTGTTTGCCAAGAGTTAGATGAGACGATTGGTAACAACGTTCATGTCTGTACAATGAATATGAAGCTACCATCATTAGCCACTTAGCTTAGCTTAGCACAAAGACTGGAAACAGGGCTGAACCGTTAGCTTTGTCTGCCCGAGGTAATACGAGGTAATACATTTAACAGCATCTCCAAAGCTAATTGACACCGTACATGTTGTTACATCCCAGGCTGTTTCTTGGACTGTTTCACTGCCTGCAGTGTTGTCATCACTGTGAGGTTGCCACGCAATCAGCTGAGACTTCAGAAAGTCACGACACAGAAAGCCAAGAAATAATCCAGCACATAACCCCTCAAAAACACTTATTTTTTAGTATAGTTTAAACAAGCAAAATATGTTGTGTTAGTGAGCTTTAGCAACGCTGTTATGTGTATTTTATACCTTTGGGTCAAGCCATTCTCTCCAGTTTTATCTTCTTTGTACTAAGCTACGCTAACCGACTGCTGGCTGTAGCTTCATATTGAACACACAGACACGAGAGTGGTCGATCTCCTCATCTAACTCTCGGCAAAACAGTGAATAAGCATATTTCCTAAAATGTAAAAAAAAAAAAAAGTTCTAATCCTTGCTGTTAGGGTGGTAAATGCTATGCCTAATTTCATAGTTTTACCAAATGTATATAAAAAAAATTACAATTATTGCCCTATTGCTGCAATCTCTTAATTTGCCATTCCTCGTCTTTACTTTCATCATATACAAAATTCAATTTTCCAGTTGATTCTAAAAAACGGAAACATGCGTTAAATATCAGCTGAGATTTCTAATAACCTCATTACTGGATCTTCCTTTTCTCAATATGTTGGTGTATGATTGTCATTCCTTTAAACCAACATACCTCCCCAGAAGCAGCTCAGTGGACACCAAGCCAACAAGTAATTAGCAAGTTTGTACTCAGCAAATGCTATGATGCTTAAGACAGCTAAGAGATGAGCCATTGGCATGTGTTCTTGAGAGAGGAAAGCCACACCCATATTTTATCCTTTAATTAGGTGCAGTCTTCTAGTACCACACTAGCTGTTTATAAACACTTTTTAATTTGCACAGTTTGAAATCAGGTCTTGTATATAAACCAAATTACACAAATACACAAAAGTGGTAGGGACAGCTATTACTGCCTGAAGTGGAAAGGAGGTGTTACTGCTGATTTAACAAAGGGAATATATCAAGGCTTTTATGCAACTGAATCTTGATCAAAGCATGAGCTTTATGACTAATTGTTATGTTGAACCATCCAAATGCAACCAGCTGGTGCTCAGACTACCAAGAAGTGACATGGAATTAGCCAGCATGACCTCCTTTTTATTATTTTATTAAGAATAAAGCCAGCCTCATTATTACGTTTTTGGATCAAATCACAATTGGTCCCCCTATAATTTTTCCTTTCCTTAAAGCAATTCTTTGTCCAAACAGGTATTTTTGATTTAATAGTGATCACTGTTCTGGCCTAGTTTCAAACCCACTGTCTCATTGGATATTGTGAATGATTCATTCATGTATAATCAAGCTATTATAAAAGGATGGCATTATGTAGTATAACACATGGCATAAGCATTCTCTTATTGAGTCATATAACCTATAATTTGTAAGTTGTTTACAGGACAAGTTCATCATAACGCATAAACATGATCTGTTAACCACAGTTACAACCCAGCACTAATGAATTAAAATAAGTAATTGGCAAGTTTCCGCTACATCATGTGCAGAAAATAAACAGCAGCTCACTCTATGATGATTAAATGCATACTATTTAAATTTTCCCTCAACCAATCTTTATCAACACTGTATCTGAAAAAAAATGCTAATAGAGAAAATATAGACTATTCTGTGGAAGCAGTTGCGAGCATTGTGATTGTACATATGTATATAGCAGTGATTCAAGAGGACTTGAAAAAGACTCTTGCAGGCTTGATGAACAAGTTGCCAAGCAACAATCTTAACTGTGTGCCAGGTAGACTTGTCCAATTAATTTGGTTTTACAATTCTGTTGATCAAGCACGAAAAGCAGTTAATATTAGCATTAATTCAGGAATTACACTCACTATCTTAAAAGAACATCAAACGACTCTCTGATGGATGTGTGCACTGAGAAACTGGTTTGTCCTGCTCTCGTTTTGAGTGTTCGTGTCATGTTGTGTTTGGAGGCTGTGGAGGCAAATTGGGATGTGTTTGACATGAGGTCAAACATGAGGTGTTTGACATGAGGTCCGATAGAACAACCGCACGGCGAAACCTCCGAAGTATGCAAAACCTTGTCTGACATGAGGTTATACAGCTTGTCACAGCCATGAAAGTCATCAGCTGATGTTTTCTTCCATGTCACAGAAATCATGCTTGTTTTGTGCCTCTTCTGTATGTTTTACTTCATGAAGTTATTGCATTGAATTCAGACGTTTATGTGATATATATCCTAGAATATATGCTCCACTTGGGGGGGTAAAACATTTAATCTAATCACTTACAGATTTGTGAAATGCTCTGACAACTCAATAATGCACTATAGGGGTTCTGTCAATCAAATGTGCTTTTGTTCCTGCTACAAACACATAAATGGTTTTGTCTGATGCCACTTGCTAGCTGACCAGCCTTAAATCCTTTCTCCCAGTTGCTGACTGCTTTAAATTGGGTATATTATGCACACCTCCCTGCTCAGCAAGGGGATCAGTGAAGTGTCAGTTTCTTCTCTGTCTTTCAGCTCAGACCTCATGACCACTTTCCCCACCATTGTGTTGGGTAACTACTACTGTAGCTACTGTAAATCATGTGCAGGGCCATAAAAAACACAACGCATGTCAAGATGATCTGGGACAGAGTGAGTGTCTTGTCTTTGCCCCCAGAACTCACCAATGTGAAGTCAGTGATGTCCCATTTTCAGTCACTCACCCCTGACTACAGATGTGGGAAGTAAGAGAGGCTCACACCACTTCAAATTGTGGATGAAAGGCATGAGAGCCACAGTGTGCTACACCTAAGGACAACACTACATAAGTAGTATACAGAACCAGTTGTGTTCATCACACATCTCTTGGTATTGTTCATATTTGGGATTTAATGATGTGCCTTCAAGATGTGATGCAGCTATATTATTCTCTACAAATTGGTCTTAGCATATTAAAACACTGTGCTGTTCTCTTTAATTAACTCTAAAAAATCAAAGTGGAAAAGAGAAAGGAAAAAAAAAAACTTTCCTTGTAGGGTTCCTTCCCATTTAGCTTATGGACTACTAAAAAACACTACCCTCATGACCAAAAACTTAAAGTTAAGATTGCAAAAGTCATGTACACAAAATGTAATCGAGACAAAGGTTGAGCATTTTAAGCTTTATATAATTGTTTTTCTTTATTTGTGTCTTTCAGGTGGAGATTCACATTCTATCTATACATATTTACCTATGGAGTGCGTTTCCTTAAAAAGGTAAGTTTTCCTTCGAGACAAAATAAGCACCAGCTGGCTGTTATGACTGTTAAAAGTTAGTATGAGTCACTGAGCGTTGAATCCATTTTCTACAGCACATTTGGAAATACATGGGAAACATGAAAATCTTGTGGTTTCTGGCATAGTTAGTGCGTCATGAGACTGGCTAGTAAAATTGATGTTCTGAGATAAGGGACTAATTTTATGAGGGCTATTGGTAATAAAGCCGAGCGCAAACAGGGTTCATTAATAATGGATCTTACAAGGAAAGGGGGAGTAGTTGATCAAAATATTAACAGTACTAAATAATGCTGCGATTAAATATGTAATCTCTTTTACACAATGATGTAGGACTCAGTGACTGATGATTAGTGTTTCTTTTAATCGTGTTTGTCTGCTGCTGGAAAAAATAATTTGTGCTATCCCTGAGTTCAATTGCAATGGTTAGGTCAACGTTACTTAAAATGCCTGCTTGTAAAATAATGACTGTTGTGATGACTATAGTTACTTGTTGACTGTTTATTTGTAAATGTTACATACATTAAGAATGCATCTTCAGAGAGACTTAAAAACGCTGCGTTTTAAGTAATATATATATATATATATGTATATATATATATGTATATATATATATATATATATATATATATATATATATATATATATATATATATATATATATACATATATATATATTTGTATATCTTAATAATATTGCGATTGGCCTGCTTCCAGGCTCTCATTGGGCTGTTAACACCACATAATGCTTCAATTAGCCTTCTACAAAAGCATGCTTTAGCTACATTTACATGTAAATATAAATAAACTATTGTGTGTGTGTGTGTGTGTGTGTGTGTGTGTGTGTGTGTGTGTGTGTGTGTGTGTGTGTGTGTGTGTAGAGCACAATGACAGTAACGTTACTGTACGTTTATCAAATGTTTACTCATGTTTTGTTTCTAAGACACTGAGCTAGCAAAAAGATTAGCTTAGGTGGCTAACGTTAGCCACATGTATGCTAACGTTTCTAACAAACATAATGCCAACTCAACATTTTTCTTTCTGAATGTTTTCTTTTCAAATGCATCTTTTGCCTTTCAAACGCTGCGCCAATGTTCACTTGGTTTATGAAAATCGATAATGTTACCAACGTGTCGTTGTAATCTCTCGGATGATAGCGTGAAAAATCCAAGGGATTAGGAGATTACCGCATTCAAGCACTCTCAGTATAACATCTCTCCTTGTTTGTAAAGTTTAAACCACACATGAGGAAGTTTAGAAATTGTGATCATTTTGTCCAATGTGCCAGCCAAGTGACTGAGATATATTCATATATTTCATTCATATATTCATGAAATCTGTCGAAGTCAAGAGTTGCAAGACGAAGCAAAATAGTTAATTCCCCGGCAATTCCTGCTGCAGGCTGCAGTCTCTGTGGGATTTATTAACATCGGGAGAAATAAACTCACAGTGTCAGTCACAGTGATGGGTCACTGTTTGCTTATAAAACATTGTTATGTTACCACAGTTACCATTTATTGTGTCATACTGATACCATTAAGTCTTTACTCTTACATAGGGGATGGGGATGAACCTCTTTTGGTTCGTTTGTAATTCAGCTTCCTTTTTATTCCATTCAGAATCCATCAAGGGAATTATTCATTTTCATTCAAAATGTACATTGATATTCATGTGTTAGATCTGAAATTACATATTGAATTGAACTCCAACTGTATGTGTGGGAGCAGGATAACACTGCATTCATATTATAGTTAATGGAGCTTGATCTTGCTAGGTTTTATTCAAATACAACATATGAGATTTGTCAGGGATCTAACTACACAGTCAACGTTGTCCCCTGAGTTTACACAGTATATACATATCTATATATTGGTTAAAAGTATTGATTTTTAAGTTACTAATTTCGTTTTCTGCAGACTCCATGGCTTTGGAACACAAAAGAGTGCTGGTACAACTACCCTTACCAGGTACAAGTTATAGAATTTATATGCACCCATCTTCAGTAACCACAATGCAACAAGATGACTTGCATTCCCAAACTAGCTACTTCTCAAAATACTTATTTTAACCTTTTTGCTTTATGTGTTTATGCAGCCGCTGACTGTGGACATCCATTATTACTATATACTGGAGCTGTCTTTCTACCTGTCCTTACTCTTTTCCCAATTCACAGACATCAGGAGGAAGGTAAGAGTGACTGCAAGTCACACCAAGATATACATCACAAATCTCCAATGTTTTTTAAAAAGTGACACTTTTAGTCACTTTCTGTTCTGTTTATGCCACTGTAAGTAGTTATGTCACAGAAAAGACATTATATTTACCTAACAATTAATTTCTTACTGCCATTACTCTATAATGTTTAGTCTATTTGCTTGTGATCATTTGTTTTCTGCCTCAGTGTATTCTCACTGATGTGTGAAATTTCAAAATACTGCAAGGGCAAAAAAGATTAACACTTTTTCAAACATTCAGAAATTGTCTCTGTCAAACCTTTAACTTTCCCCATCTATTGGTGTAGTTTGTTTTTGTTTTATATTGTGGAAGCTTTTGTGTAATCACAGCACGATAGAAAAATGATTGTACTTTTATAATCTGTTCTATGACGGTGTTGGACAATACTAATTTATATAAATAATTATATCAGACAAAAATTCATTGATTCATTCATGATAGCAATAGCAATCAGATAAATGTCTAGTTTTACACTACATTCATGCATACTCCACAATCAACACACATACCATATCACACATATTTACATGTCATTGATAGCAATGCTTTCTTTCACATATTAACCATTTGAACGTATGTCCAGCATGCCGCTGCAGGTGACATTCACTTTACATTCATAATTTCAAACGAGAATATAAGCTTATACGGCATACACATTATGCACATTGTACTATAAATACAGTTTAAAAGATCCAACTTGGTAAGAACTGGTTTGTAAGAACTGAGATCAGCTTGTGCAACCATTCTTCAACCCACTTTCATCTTCTTCTTTTTTGTTGTGAGAATGGCTCCACTCTTGGTTCATTCAGTATCATTTGCATGCTATCCAGCCATGATCTTACTCCTTTCTCCAGTCCATCCCACTGCACACTGCTCTCACAGCAGCCCCCATGAATCCATGCTGTGTATGCCCTCACTCTGTCATCTCTTTGTTGACTGTTGGCATGTTGTCTGTTTTTGTTTCTCCTTTCAGTTTTTTCATGCACAGTACTACACTGAGGAGGTCCTCTGCATCCCCTGCCAATTCCAGTATGTTCTCCCCGCACACTCTCTCTCTTGCCTTGCTTTCATTCTATATCTTGCATCGTTACTCTTCCTTCTCATCTTCATTCTCATGCTGTCTTCATTTTGGACTGGTTCTGGTTGCTTTGAGCTGAGTCATTTCTTCAGATTTGCTTGAGGAATGTTTCCCCATGCCACTTGTCTGTTAGTCACCTGGAGGTTCTCAAACCTAATGGCTCCACCCAGCAGACAGGACCAAAACCAAACTGTCATATATCTTCACTTTAATTTCAGCTACAGTAATGTAATTGTTTTACATCATGTTAAGGCTGAGATGATCTTTTTCCCTGCTTGATTTTGATTTCACAGAGACGTCATCGTTTTCAAACAGTGGTGGAATGTAACATTTAGTACAGTACTTTGCTTGAGCCATTTTATACTTCTATTCTACCACAGTTAAGAGGGGAATATATACTTTTCACTCCAATACTATTTATTTGACATATATCCCTAGTTACTTCAAACTAGTGACCATGGATGTCAGATAAAGTAACGATAAATTAAGATTTTAGTGTGTATTTTGGGCCTATGTGAGGAATGAAACAATGTAATTTACCTCCGAGGATTGATGGTGTAACTCTGTGTCTTCTTTTTCCTTATGTAAGATTTTCAATGCAGCAAATTTACTTGTAATAGTATGTTAAGTAAAGAATTTTAAATCTCCTAACAATACTGCTTTTAAACATATGTTTTGCTATATTACAGTTTGACGCAAAATAAACCAATAAAATCATTAGATGAACACATATTTCAACCACACAATTGGATCAATGTGCATGAGTGCTTGGACATCGACGGCGTACATGCTCTTTGTTCGTGTAGTGATGATTAATGATTGCCTTGTCATAACTTTGTATATCTTTTCAAAAGCTTTGCCAATCACAATGGCATATGACGTGCACAGCTCACCAAGACGGAGGTGATGTTGATCCACACATGAATCACATAGGCAGCTACTAAGCACACTTCAATACCATGAATAATGGCAGTTTTGAAAATAGGACACAGTAGTTCCATATATTCAGTCGTCAGTTGGGGCGTTTTTAAAATACAGAATTATTACAAAACGTTATGCATTACTGCAAAGACACAAAGCTATTGTGTGTGTACACAGCAGCCGTGTCCCTTTGACTCCATGGTGTCTGTACTGTATTACATGCTTTGAGCATGTACCTCATGCAGTGACTCAAACCACCGTGAGGCAGTACTTTCCCATAGTTGTGAGACATTTCCTTGGCAACTGTGTCCCCAGGACTTCCTGATCATGTTCCTGCACCATGTTGCAACAATCTCTCTCATCACCTTTTCCTACGTGAACAACATGGCACGAGTGGGAACTCTGGTCATGTGCCTCCACGACGCAGCCGACGTGCTGATAGAGGTGAGGATGGGGGAGAGAATAAAAGGCTGCGGATGGAAAGATTGACGAAGGGAGGCGAAGATGGTTGGGTGTGTGTGGGTGGAGTGTTTGGAGTTAACAGGCTCAGCTATCCATCTTTATCTAAATTTAACTACCGTCTTGCGTTATAAAAATGATGTCAGATGGTATCATACAGACACAGTGCATGTTGAATGCACTCTTTGTTGGAAACAAAGATATTTCAAGTAGTTGCTAGTATGATCAGATTAATGATTGTTTCTTTTTTTCTATCAAGGCTGCCAAGATGGCCAACTATGCCAAATGTCAGATATTGTGCAACCTCCTGTTTGCAATGTTTGCAATTCTCTTCATAAGTTCCAGGCTGGGGGTTTATCCTGTCTGGTAAGTGTTATTCTCTTAGTTATCTCCCATAGTTAGCGTCCATCTAAAAGCCGACTTAACTGAAGTAGTGTTTGTATATAATACATTACATGCAGACCGCCAAAGGCTATACAACCTGAAGTAACAGATGCCTTCGATGCTCTGCACATTTTTGACAGAACATCCCTGAAAATGCACGCCAATGCCATGAAGATCTCAGATCTTTTTTTATGACTTTCTCCACAACGATTTGTAGTTCAGACACATCTCTGTGAATTTTCTTGTTAAGTAATAGTTACTATGTATACAGGAGCTTTAACCTTTCCAAGATAAACAAATCAACAAATGAAAAGCACTATGTTCAGGTTATCGCTTTGTCATTGAAAACAGCATTTAGCGTTTCATCTGATTGTGAAAACATCAAAGGTTTTCTTTACCCACAAAGATCTTTTTTATTATTTTGAGGTTGCTATATTGCATTTAATCAGCATTTCAAGTTGTAACCAATTATACGGACCCTTCCTGGTGATATTTGCCCAAGTTACAACAAATCAATTGTAGTCCTTGAGAGCACGTACAGCAGTCTTCTTGCAGTCTTTAATAATTAGGGCTATTCTGAAGAAAGCATTTGTGAACAACATAGTCTGTACAGCCTTGTAAGACAGCTTGTAAACTGTTTAGGCTCTCTGCCTTTGTTTCACTGTAATGTAATGACCCGACACCACATCAGTTGTAAAGTTGTCATTACTGTAAAGCTGTTGCCATGGCTTCAGTATCTGGAGGATGATTCACAGAGGAATTTTCTTGAAATTTTGATCTCATGTTATGTGAAGCCAAGCAACTGCTTTTTCTCCTCTGTTTAAATTACATGTTATGCAATTTTAAATGCATTAAGATTCATCCAGTGTACATATATTGGACTATAACCAAAATGCTTTTTCAAAGAAAACACATCTGTTTGTGCTACAAATACATCATTGAAGGGCATATGTTTTATGAAAAACAAAGAGCTGGAGCAGAGCCTGCCTCTTTTCTTTTCACCGGTTTGGTCAACCTGTTCCTCAGGACAAACAAGAATCCCCCCACAATAAAACAGTGCTTTGCCTCCTTGTTTTTTTCACGTTTTTTTTGTCACGGTACTTATCTCCCTCTCCTTCTGTTTTGGAAGGATATTAAATACCACCTTCTTTGAGAGTTGGGAGATCGTAGGGCCCTATCCATCTTGGTGGGTCTTCAACCTTCTTCTGATCCTGCTGCAGCTTCTTCACTCCTTCTGGTCCTACCTCATAGTGAAGACCGCGTGCCGAGCCATCTCCAAAGGAAAGGTGAGTCACCACACTCAGCATAATAGGGTGTTTAGCTGCTAGTACATGTGGATACTGTGGAGTGTTGTGAATAGCCACTTTTGACTTTCCCTTTCTATCCTCTATGTATGCTAACCAACATCCTTCAAGGTGGGAAAATGGAATCCGTTGCATGTAAGTAGCCTTAAAGGGCACCATTTCAATCAAGTGGTGTACTGTGTGCTTAGTTTAATTTCATGTCTCTAGCAGCCATGTAATCATTTGCATTCATCATGATGTCAATGAGCCTTACCTTCATTTTATTTTCAGAGGTCTCTGCAGATATCGTAAGGCTTTTTCAACCTGTTTTCTGATATTGATTGGCAGAACAGCTCCCGGCTCGTCACACAAAAGCCCATTTGTGTCACCGCCACTCATATGGCTGCCAAAGATAATGACCCAGAGAAGAATTTTAACGAGAAAAATGTAATCTCCAACCATCCCTCTCAATGCAGGTGTCAAAAGATGACCGCAGCGACATCGAATCCGGCTCGGATGAGGATGACAGCCCCCCGCCCAATCACAAGCACCACAGCAGCAGCACCACTAACGGGACCAACAAAAACCACGGGACCAACGGCTACCTGACAGGGGCCCCGTATCCCGACGAACACTGACTAACAAGGGAGCCACGCTACAGACACCATCCATCAGTCTGTGTGTGTGCGTGAGTGTGTGTGTGCGCATTTGTGTGCGTGCGTGTGTGCGTGTGTATGGTGGAGATATGAACATCGCCTGTCTGGTACTGGAAATTCTTGATAGATTTATGTGAATGCAGATTTGTTATCAATTTGATTCTTTACTAATTTCCGTGCGCAATTTATTCTCTTCATCTATATATTTGCATTGAACTGCACTCAGTGAAATATCAAAGCACTCCTATCGGTACAACCCACTCTGTTTAACCAACAAATGAAAGCATTCCACTTTATGGTGTACGCATGCTACTTTAACATACAGTAGTCTGGCATACTGGGGGTGAGTTTTTGTCTTATGTTTGTCTTTTTATGTTATTTATTTTTTTATGAATATGTTTGCAGATGGGGAGACATCTTTTTTTTACATGTCAGTGTTGAAGAGGTAATCATTTTTGAACAACAGCACAGCTGTTTTTTCTCACCACACATCATGACGAGTATTAGCAAAATACTGAAGACCTGGGTTTACTTTTAATGCTACACCCCCAAAGATATGCCGAAATGTGTGAAGTTTACTCACATTTTAAAACTCAAACATTCTCCACTCAAACTGTATATGAGATGTCAATAACAGTGTTAAGTGTGTGCATCAGATATGGCTAGATGCTGTATTCCATATTAAAGCATTTTGTTAAGTATTCTGGTACATTTCCGGTAAGCATTTCATTAAAGGCCATTTGTCCTCTTCGGAGGCGGACATGAGTTGTTTGAGTTATTTAATAAAAAAACATAACAATTGCAAATGTGTGTGGATCTGTTCAATAAGAGAAGCCTAATCAGCAAAGAATAACTATTTACGCCCTGGCTGTGAATTACAATTTTATAAAGAAATTAATCTTTCCATAAATAATGACTTAAGATTGAATAATATGCATTGATTATTAATGAATAAACATGAATATATGCCAAGTCACACAGGGAGTCAGATCCATTGTTATTGGTATTACTGACTAGAATATATTATTATTATTGCTCATAGTGACAAACCCAAAGATAATTATCCTTGACTTTTCTGGCCACATCTTTATTGTTTTCGCTCAGTCTGCAGCTGTCATAATGTCATCTCCAGAGACTGAATATTGAACTTATATTCATCATGTAAAAAAGTAACTCAATACATGAATGCAATGTTGCTCCATGTCAGCTGGTTGTGGGAATTGGCAAATGTTTGCTCACAAGTTTTGCATTTCAACTTCAAGGGTAATAAATGTCAATGTTGTGTTTAGCGGCTTGGACCAGTAATAAAGCAACTTTTGTTTTGTCATAGAACTTGTATTAGCTCACACTGTGTGGCAGATAAGAGCATGAATTGGCCTTTGTATTGTGTTTATATTTCCTTTATTTATATCTGCAGCAGACTGACTTGTTATCCTGCTTGCGTTTACATTTGTAGTTTCTTTTTTTCCCTCTCACTGGAATTTTCCGTTTTATTGGACACTGACAAAAGCTCAGGTGATTTCCGCATGAGTGACTTTGGGAGGAGGGTGGTCAAAGTTCCTGGTCCAAAGTCAACAAACAGTCACAGTCTTAAGATGAAGGATCCTATCAGCACTTGCTCTGTGAGTATTTCTTTGAAAAATCCATTTCTTCTTCTTCCATTATACTTCTGGAAGGCATTGTGGTAAAATATAAGACTTGAATGTGCATTTGATTAAGTAACAAACTAACTTTGTATGGGATTGAACTCAGTGGATTCAGGCCATTATTGCTTCACAGAGCCTGATTATATGTCTTTCAGTATAACCAACTCTATCAAAATGTGAAACAATTTTCAAAAACCGGGGAATACTTCTGCAAAGAACTTATGACCGTTTTTCAGCAAAGGTAGGCTCAGTCAGTTGTGGCTTTCAGACTAACTTTTAATGACGACAGGAGTTACTGTTTGACTCAGTTACTGTCTCTCGCTGCAACCTCTTCCTGTTTTAGGGCTGAGCTGGAACTTACTTATGCCAAAGGACTTCAAAAACTAGCTGGCAAACTCATCAGGGCCTCCAAAGGAATGTCAAATAAGTAAGAAACACAATGCTGAGTTTTGAATCGGCTCTGTCCTTTGTATGTTTTGTGTTTAACTTGACCTCTTCCTGCCTAGAGGTGTACAGAAATAATAGCATCATGGCAAATAACATGCGGCTAGCAAGTTAGATGTGATCAAAACACAGGCAGTTTGCGGGCTAAAAAGCCCACAGCTCTAACCTTTTCATGCTGGCTCCCCACTCAGTTCCACCTACAGTGCCTGGTGTCATGTGTCAGATGAGATGTACTCAAGAGCAGATGCCCACAGGTAGTTTTCAACCCGAGTTCACCTCATAACTGTGCCTGTCCACAGATTAAAGCACCGACTTGGAGTTAAATATGGTGTGTTGTTCTCATTTCAGGTCGTTAGGAAATGCATTTCAGCAGGAAGCAATCCTGGAAATACGACAAGTCTTAGACGAGCATAATAAGAGGAAGAGGCCTGTATGGAATGATTTCTTTATCTTTGTATCAGTGTAGTTGTCTGTTCAAGCTTCCCGCCATAATGTGTCTCTGACCTTTTCTGTGCTTTAATAGCTTGACAGTACCATTGAAAGAACCGGAAAAATTGTTACGGGTAATTGGAGCGAGCAACTCAAGGTAAAGAAAAAAAGAAAAAAAACATGAAGCAGAAATATGAATCAGCTAGCAATGTGTTATCCTCGTGCTGATCCATAAATGCTTAATTCATAAAGTTTATTTCACAGTCAACTATAGTGAAACTGTTGATGTATAATACATACCTGCATAATGCATAACAATGCAAGCATAATTTCTTCCGAGGTTGATTATGCATCATGTGTTGAAACAGTTACAAGCTCTAAAACTGTTGCTATGAAACACCACGGTGTGAATGTGTTATAATGCATTATGTAACTGTTACAGATGAGGGATTTGTAGAAAGCTTTCCTGTTATTGATGTAAAACAACATATGTGTCTATTTCTCCTTTGAATTTACAAGTATCTAAAATATCTGCAATAATTCAATAAATAGAATGAATGGAATAAAAGACTTACAGAAAGGTAAATGAATAGACATGGATCATAAAAATGCTGCCATTTAATGGACTTACTACAGAAAGATGTAGTTTACACCGACTCAAATTCAAATCTGACAGTTTCAAGTTCCTTTGAAGAGACCCACCCTACTTCCCTCACACATGGCATAGAAAAGCTGAATATAATGACATTTAGAATTTCCCTATATGATTTGTTATATTACTGCTATGTTAATGTGGATTATTGGGTTTCTTCGTCTAAAACAGATAAAGAAGAAATTGCTTGGACTAACACAAGAGCATGAGGCTCTGTTCAACTTTGTTGAGAACAACAGGCAAATGTGCACAGAAAAAGAAAAACAAAAGGTGCAGTATATGGTGACCAATTTGTATTTATATTTATTAAAAGCTGCTGAGAAATTTGCTAAATGTTTGTCCTGCTCTTGACTGCAGATGCTGAACAGGCTGACTAAGTCTGCAGAGATGCAGGCGCGGGTGGACGAGGAGTACTTTAATGTCAACATGGAAGGTCATCAGATGAGACTCAAGTGGGAAAACACACTGAAAAACTGCTACCAGGTGCGGAAAAACTGCTCCTGATTCTCACACTGTAGGCTTTTAGTTGTGCTCCTTATCCAGAGAGCCGTTTGTGAGTGAACAGGTAGGTTCAGAGTCTTGCTCAATGAGACCTCATTTGTAATAAGAGCTGAATCAGTGAGCTTCTGGTTGCAATACATGCTCTATATAATAAGCAGTCGGTCAGTTTACCACACAAGTACGCTGTTTGGAGCAACAAATTACAACCGTCTATCCAGGGATTTCTGCAACTCATTCCATGCTGTTTTCTCTGAGATGCACACATTTTATAAGCGTGCAGCAAAGAATTGTTATTTTTGGTTTCTGTACAAAATGTCCAGTCATTATGATCTTATTTTCTTCATTATTTTTACAAGGCTTAGTGGTGCTACTTTTGCTGTTTCAGATCACACAGGAGCTGGAGAAACAGCGAATTGAAGTTCTTTGCAACCTTTTGAGTAGATACAACCTCCACATGTCCAGCTTAGGGCAGACACTCCAACATGTAAGACATCCAGACCTCCATCCTGCACAATATTCACTAAATCATTGTTGGGTGTTGTAACTTATTTCTGCCACTTCCAGGGGCAAAGACAGATAGAACAGACCGTCCAACGGGTGGACATGGATAAAGATATACAAACTCTGGCGAAGGAAAACAGCATCACGGCTGAAGATCACAAGGCTGAGTTTTTGATGGCTGATTATTTTGTAAGTCTAAAATGTTTCGCTCCGACACTGCAGGCCACAGATTTACCCAGTCAGCTCGGCAGGGGGTGTCTTTTTGATTGAGGCCCAGTTTGCAAGCCACAGAAATATAGATGTATTTATCATTTTCCGAAAAGGGATACATGCCGTATAGTTGTCAGGTTGTTCTCAGGTCTCACTTGAAAATGTGATTTTATGAATGTGCAAAGCAGTAGTGACAATAGCAAGTTTGTAACATGCTATTGTCACTACTTTTCTATTGTCAATAGCATGTTATTGTTTGTAATGCTATTGTCCCGGAAATGCTCACAGTCCAAAAGACCTTGTAGCTTTGGCTCAATGGAAATATTTAGACCATCCCAGTTACTGATGCATGATCTGTGTCCTGGATGCATCAGGAGGAGGACAGCAAATCACTGATGGCCAAAGACCGAAGAAAAGAGGCCATAAAACTCAAGCTGCAGCGTCTGGAGGACTGTATTACAAAAACAAAGAAAGACCGTGAAGGCAAGTACAGCACATTATTTATTCATAAATAATGCATTAAAATTACACAATATGTGGAATAAAAGTGGTGTTTCAGTAAAGCTCAGTGACGCATAATGGCCAGTACTACGTGAGGTCATTAATTTTGTTTCTAAGTCACCTTCAACATTGTCGTTGCAGGAATTGAAAAACTGATGAGAACATATTCTGAAAATCCATCTTTTTCAAACCAAAAGAACCTTGAGGACACTGAACTGCAGATTGATGAGGTAAGCAGTGTACAGTGTGTAGAGTGGATGGGTATTTACTTTGAATTAATCATAAATCAGATTTTCTGAAGTCTTCACTAATGCCATCTTGTTACTTGTAGAGTACTCTAAAACTGGATCTCCTTGAAGCTACTTGCTACAAACTCTCTTTATCCATGTCTGAATTAGAGGGGAAAGCCAAGACCTTTCACCGATTTAGTGAAAGCATTGTGAAATGGAAAGATAAGGTAAGACTACATGTATCATTTTCAAGACATGAAGTATGTTCTGGAGTAGTGGTAGCTTAGGCGTAACGGCGTGTAGCCTTTAAGAGCATTTATTGGCACCAATAGAATAGAATAGTATAGAAGTTTTCTTCAGTGAATTTATTTTTTCTTTAGTGTATAATTACCTGAAAATAAGAACTGTTGTGTTTTCGTCACCTTAGAATTAGCGGTTTATGTCCACATATAAGGCGACTGGTCCTCTTCAGGAGCCGTCCGCCGTGTCTAGATAAGGACATTCACGTCAGCCACCGTCTCCTACATGCTTGGCACGTGGGAGAAATTTATTTTTGTTACAATAAGATCTGCAACCTTATTGGGAATAGTACACACACTGTACCTTTAACATATTTCAGAGGTGCATTATCAATAAAGCTTTAAAAGTAGAGCAATTAAAACCACAGTGACATACTTGATGGGAATAATGGAGCGATGATGTAAGAAAGAGTATTTGGCTTTTCCTGGATGAAAAAACAAAAGGATAGTGTGAATGCTTTTCATACTGTATTAATCAGCAAGAATTGCTGAATTTAAGAACCACTGTGTGTGTTACTTTGATTATATTTTAAGTTACAGGTGTATTAGACTGTGAATCCCGAGCCTTTTAGTCAAATGAGCTCAAGTTCCCCTCAAGACCAGCTAACAGTGTTTTAAGTCTTTAAAAGTCAAATCTAATACTTTTACAACATGGATATGGTTCCTATTTTGTATACAAGACATAGTATTCCTGGGATTTTAGTATGTTTGCATTCATACTACAACCACGGGTTGTTGAAGCTTGATGCTGTATACTAGTCAATACCCACCATCACCAAATTACCTCAAAGGGCTTTTTCAATCTGTGCAGCATACAACAACCTCCACCTTCAGACCCTTGTTCATATAAGATAAAGTATGTGCAGATGAACCTCTAGTTAGGCATCACGTTTTTTGGATTTCATGCAACACAAACTATGCTTCTGTCCAAGGACTGCGAGCACAGCGTTGTTCAACTGACTCGCCCAGTCAAACTCAGAAGGACCCCATTCAGATCCCGACAATCACTGAGAGCGTCCATCATTTACAAAGGGCCGGTTCAGTTTGGGACTCAGCTCAAGTCTGAGGAGGCTTTACCGAGTGCCAGCGACCAGGTGCCTTCACCAGCTGGCACTCGTGAAACAGCAGCCGCAGAGTGTGGCAGTACTGTTAATGGGCACTTGCCTTGCAATGATGACAAAGAACAAGGTAATACTTTACCAGAGTTATACAAATATTTATTTAAATTCAGCACATTTAGAATTTCATCATGACATTAAAGCAATGAAAACTATCAACATTTAACAGCTCAAGTAACACCGGAGCTGTGCCGTATAGGACAATGCAAGGCCCTGTACAATTTCACACCAGAACAGGACGATGAGCTGACCTTGAAAGAAGGTAAGTGGCAACTCAAATGCAGATTATCTATAACAGTAGAGTTTATCAATAATCTAATAAAATGACTGGATTTTTGTGTCACAGGAGATCTTCTGGACATTTACGGAAAGGAAGAGAATGGTTGGTGGTTCGGCAAACTGAACGGGAAGAAAGGCCATTTCCCTTCAACCTATGTTGAGGAGCTGCCTCTGTTGAGCAGCGTCAAATCCTCTGATACCTGACATAATTTATCTACAACTAAATTATAGAACTCACCCTAAATCAAAAAGATTCCGATTTGCAGAGTCAAAGAATGAACAGCAACCACTGTAAGCATCATGCAAACTACAACTACAAATTCTGTTTGTACTGACTGATGATATTCCTGGCTTTAAAATGTTAATAAAAACCAAAGCATTGACTTTTATCAAACATTTTCTTCTGCTGCAAGTTGGGATTTGATTTTCTCACTGCCCTCTCAAAAATTACTTTGTAATGCAGTTAGAACTCATACGGTATGAGTCTTTAAAAAAAAAAAAAATGTATTCATTATATATGCCACATTGTGTATGGATGAACTCAACTATAGTAAGTGGTTAATATGAATTTAATAGATTAATATGATTTACACAGGTAAAAACAAAGCCCAGCTAAATAAACTGTAACTTAATGACATGAGAAAATAAATAAACCATTTTACCTATTATGTGAATGATTAATTCATATTATTCACGTTTACTTCTGAAGAACATCTACAGTAAGCTAGCTTTAGAGACCCCAGAACACATGTTGTCTCCAGGCCCAGCTCTTCGTTTCAAACCATGCCAATTAGCAGTATCCACTAAACTGTAATTGGACCATGCGCAATAATGAAACAGGACATTTCTGCAGAAACTCGTGTTTATGCATGAATTCAATTGGATTTATTTATTCTTTTAAGCATTTTATGTTATCCCCCCTCCAATTTGCTGAGGACCCCCTGGTAGCACCCATTTTGAAAATCACTACACTAGTCCACATTGCAGCAAGAACTTCATTGCATGGCATTTTATCTTCTCATTCTTTCAATTTCAGCAGCGAGCCTGAGAGATAAACTCCTTCCTGACGTTTGCCAGGAATGCTGCCAAGTTATTGGTCTCCTGAAGCAGGCTTTCCAAGACTGGCAAACACTCAAGCGCGGGGTCACTGGACACAACTGTAGAAATGGAAAACTTATTTATAGAAACAATTTACAACTTGTGAAGGACCGTCAGTGGCACTGCCATGATTACTTTATAATGAAATAATTTATATTTAAAATATATCATATATAGTTTCATTTCTAAATAATTTCCTAAGACAGCTGGGTAATGTAGTTTTACACGTCAGTCAGTGCAACAGTGTGGCACATGTATATGTTTGTATTAGCTGTTGAACAATAGTGGTGCTCTATGACAGAGACATTTGAGGATGTATGAGGATTTAGCTACACAGGCAATTGTTGTGAGTGTGATCAGTTCATTGTTAGTTTGTATTTTCTTATGGCATTTGTGACAATAAGACAAATACAGAATATTGTCCGCAACATCTTTTCAATGAAGTCATAGTTTCATTCAACTGCATTAAATTATGCCATTACATTATAGTTTTTTGATATACAGTATGTGTGTGTCACTTACTCTGGTATGATCCGTCTTCTTTAATCCCCATTGTGACAACATAGGCGCTGTCCTGATCTGAGGGGTTGATATTCCGGAAAACAAACTGCAGCTTTTCACCTTTATAAGGAAAACAAACACATTCTGTAAATTCTGACAAATTACAATTGTTGTTATGTGTATTAATTGCTATTAATTAATTACTTTATATTTAGAAAAAAAAAAAATAATAATAGAAACAGTCCTCTAGAAAGATACCGAATACAGATACGCATGTTTGGCATACCTTTAACCAATTGTGTTTTGCCAAGGATTGTTCGCATCTCCATCCCTAAATGATCTTGAAAGACCCCTCTGGCTTTCTGGAGATTCCTCAGTCTGTCTTTGTTTGCTTTATTTTGAGAATGTATTACTGAAAAGAGAGAGAAAAGCAAGGGCAAGGGTCAGTTTCTAAAGCAACGTATGTTATAGTCACAAATAAATGTGTGATCTCCATCATTCATTTTATTTTGAAATATAAACTTGCACTCTTTTCTCTTAGCTTGTTCTTCTTGAAGTTTCTCTATCTTCTGGACGATGTCGTCTTTCTGCATCTCCTTCTGCTGAATCTCAGATATCATTTCAGAAATAGCATGCCGTTTCCCTTTCAATGACGCATTTGTTTTTATCAAGTCTGGGGGATAAACATTGAATTAGCCAAAATACACTTTTGCATCTACAATGAAGCTGCATTACAACATGTTGTTCCAAACACGTACGGGCCATTAGTGCGTAACTGATGAGGAGGAATTATTCAGCACATTTGCAGTTTTAATGCAACCAAAAAAATAGGGCCAATATCAATAACTTCAACAATTTTGTTAACATAAAAAACACACTGATGGCAAACATGTAAGGCACACATGCAATGCATAAACTCACCTCTTTTGAATGTCTGTATCGTCTCAAACAGCATCTCATCATTCTTACATTTCTTTAAACATGTATCTGCACAAAAGGAAAACACTTCTTGATGACAAACTGAACTGTATCTGCATTATATATTGTATGAAGTAAAAGTGCAAACATTACTGCCTATATTTTATTTTAATATAGACCCCAGGAACAAGGCAACAACTAATGGGGATTTTAATAAACAATGTCTTAAACATACCATGTGCAGACTTCAGAAACTGTCTGTGGGACTGGCACAAGTCTGTAGTCATGTCAATCAACTCCTCATATGTTTGAAGCTGTTTATTGTGAATCTCCTCCATAGCGCGAGTAAATCTGTCACTCATGTTTGGATCGGTAATGGACGCCATGATGTTCACAATCTGCAAAAAAAAAAACACAGCACAGTACTAATCATGTACAAGTAAAAAAACAACAACAAAAAAACATTACTCACAGCTTGCATTGCACTTTTTGAAAAATATATATTATATTACTTGTACTTTGAGGTTAAAGGTGAGAAATAAAAACAAAGGGGGCAGTGTTTCAGGCAATGCAGCAGGCGTGTAAATACTATGATGTTAAGACTAAGGCAACCCAATGATAAAGGTAAACAGTACGGCTTAAACCAGTACTGATATACACACACACACACACACACACACACACACACACACACACATACATATATACACACATATATATACACATACACACACATATATATACACACATATATATATATATATACACACATATATACATATATATACATACACACATATATACATATATACACATATATATACATACACACATATATACACATATATACAAATACACACATATATACACATATATACAAATACACACATATATATATATATACATACACACATATATATACATACACACATATATACATACACACATATATACAAATACACATATATATCGTTATATCTTAAAACAAACATAACAACATTGCAGCAACTGAGATGCAACGGTCACAACCAGCAGTGAAAACTGTTGACAGATTGGAAAAGTAGTTGGTCTGATAAAAAACGGCGCTACGCTAACGACAAGCCACACTCACGTAATGTTACGGCACGGATTGCCGAGCTCACTTACAAACGGAGCTAACATTAATCATCAATGATAACCACAACCATTTTGGAGTAGCTGTTAGTTAACCTAGCTTAACCCGTGTCATCGAACTGGCAACGTTAGCAGGTTAAAGCGCTGCGGAACTTTAGCGTTTAACGTTAACTACGCAGTAAATTAAAAGAAAGGATTTACAAATTGACATTGGATTAGCTAACAGTTAGTTAATGTAAATGTGGATGGCATCGCGGTACTTACATGAATTATTTGAGCAGTCGTTGATCTTTATGAGTTACGTCTTCCTACTGAAGCAGTCGTTATTTTCAAAAATCCGCGGTCCGCAGACAGGAGGCGGGGGACTGAACACCGGAAGTAACGTTCACGTATTCTTCTTCTTTTATGGTTTTTAATGGTAGTTGGCATGAAGAATGTTGCATTAGCGCCATCTAGCGATAATATTTTTAAACTGTAATTTCCATTCACAAAATAAAATAATCTTAATACTGGATCAAATAAATGGTTGATGAATAAACTAGGTGTGTATTGAAGTATGTGCTTGCATTTCTCATATGCAATGTGTGTTTATGTATAATCTTAAATCCCTGATGGTAATGTAGTGCTTCTGTGTAAATGTCATAGGCCAGGATGAACACCCAGACAGTATGTGCCAGTCCTCTTTGTTCCCCTCGTGACCCTGTATTTCAAAGCTATAAATTGTAGGTAATGCCCTCAGGAATTACCTACAATTTCAAGAATGCAGACTTACAGAAAGTGTGCATAAAGAGCTCAAAATGAGAAGGGCTGTGAGAGAGCCCTCAAGCACAGTAACAGTGGGGCAGCCCTAAACTCTCACAGAAAATGGATCTCCAACTCCAATGAATGTGGACATTGGAATTAGGATGTAGGTGTACGATGCATGCCAAATAACTCGTTCTCAAACATATCTGATGTTTAGGGAAAAGTGTTTTGAAACACGATGCAAAGTTAGAGTTCCTAATTTAATCCATCTACCCTAACTTCATGAAGCAGCAGTTGTCTGATGCCACACATTTCATTTTTAGTTTATGGTAAACTATAACTAAAAGGCAACATAAAGTGTATTTGTCTGCATTTATTTAGAATAGGCTACACACTTTCATAAAGTAAAACTAAAATCTGTTCTATATCTAAATTGATGTAAAAATATGTTGCCATGTTATTATGTAGCTGTTACGATAAACCTTCTCTGAAAGCTATCTTCTCTGGACAAAAGTTATTTGGAAAAACTGAGATAATTCCGTCCTCTGGGTTCTCAGGATCCTGAGTATAAGAAGTGGATATAGTGTGATGTCACCCATTCGTTTGTGGACTGACGTTTCAAGGTTTTGAGTTTGACATTATGTCGATCGTCATCATGTGGTTTTGCAACCAGAAATGACACGAGAAGGTGGAGCTAAGTAGGTCTACAACCGAACGCTAAATAAAGAAAATGTTATACTTAATTTCCATGAACTGAAAACACACTTTTAAAGGGTTTGATGTGTTGCTACCTCGTTCTATTGCTATCTCACTCTAGAAATGACTGCCACAATACGATAAAAACAAATAAAAACTTAAATTAGGAAGAAAAATGAATTAAAAATACGGCAATGGAAATAGACTTCTTTGATTACAAGGCTCGTAAAAAGATGATAAAGCATGAATGAATGTATGAATGTTGCACTGCACTATTGCATGTCATTTATTTTTTCTTCTGCCTACAAATCAGCTAAATAATACTTTTTACAATTTAGTGTTTTCTATTTCGTAATTTGAACAATTAATGCGGCTACATTAAGATAAGACGTTGATGTTATTTCCCTGCAAAACATTTAAATACAGCCAAGGGCACCTTGAAGTTCCCACAACTTTTATCTTTTTTGAGATTTTATACCACCTTGTGGTGAAACTGAGGAAGTTTGAGTGGGCCCAAACTACCCAACATCAAGTTTAAAATACTGAAGCCTACAGACTTTCAGAATACATATTTTGAATAGGTAACTGACATTAAATAACTACCCTTTTTAAATGGGAAGAAAACATGATAGATCCACTGGGTATGCTTAAACTGTGGATGCAGATGGACTGTTTGTTTCAGTATTGTGGAAAGCCCATGTCACTTCACTGAGAAAGAAATATGAATGAAGCTGAAGGAATCCAGGGGGTAACGTGGGGCACCGTCTCTTCTAGTGTACGATGGCTAACATGTAACAACTGTCAAAGCAATGGTCTGTAAAACAGCTCAACAGCTTTTGTAGTCAACAACATGGAGGTCTCTTTTGACTTGGGAACACATTATTTTACAGTTGTTGCCATGGCTCTGTTGAATGATTTCTGACACCAGGTTGAGATATAAAGCTATCTGCGGTGTAGAAGGGGTTCATGTTGCTGAAGAAGAAGATGTGTCACTCAGGCACACAGAAAGGGACCCGGGATGGATTTGGTCTACAGCAGTGAGGTGCTAGTTACAGTAAACAACTTCTCCAGAACCACGACTTTCTCAACTTCATGTCAACTCTGGGAGACACTAGAAATATGTTCTGTTTATTTCCCTCTCTGGTTACATCTCATATCACCTAGGTGCCCACATTATGACTGAAATGTAACCAAAGAGTCCCATCATCTACTACGCTGACATCAAAGGGAGCCGCCATTCTTCTTTGAACAAACATTGGAATCCGTCGTCTTGCACACGCCTGATCCACGCCTGTATTGGCCAGTAGCTCCTCACAGGGCGCTCATTGGTCTGCGCTTCGTTTGCAGGACACAAAACGCATTATTTGAAGTCTGACAAGATGGATTTTTGTGCAATATCTGATCCCTTCATGATTTGACCGTAATCCAGATGAAGGTAAAAAGACACAACGACCAAACCGCCAAATTTGAACAAATTGGTGATTGTTGGAACAATGGAAAGACTAACAGATGGTTTTATATTATTTATTTATTTTTGTTTGTCCAGTTTGAATGCAGTGTGTTTACAGTGTGTTTAGTGAAGTCTGGTGGCTTTGAGGTCAAAAGGTTAGAATAGTTTTTCAAATACCTGTTGATTTTATTCATTTTTCAATAGGTCCACATTTCTCATGCATTGATATACATTGATTGTCAAGACTGAAAATGTTGTCTTTTAAAGCCATTTTAAAAGGACACACGCGCACACTTCATCCTATGCTTGTCATAGTCTATGTATCTGCAGACGTCTAGCTGATAGGAGCGCCTGTTGTGACCAGTTTATAATAGGCGCCCCTCTTGGCCATGAGATTATCATGACTGTCTTGCTCGATGACAGCTCCATTAGACATTACAGCTATGATGTCAGCATTCTGGATTGTAGACAGCCGGTGAGCGATGGTAATGCAGGTCCGTCCCTTTCTCGCCTCATCCAGAGCAGTCTGGACAGTCTGAAGGGACAAGAGCTTCGTCAGGAACCCTCATTCAAGTATGTGGAGATTTATACCATAAAAAGATACACTTAACCAAAGGAATACCTCTCTTTGTGTTCATGTATAGTGGCGTTTGGAAATGAATTACCTGTTCACTCTCGGTGTCCAGGGCAGAGGTAGCTTCATCAAGTAGCAGGATCTTGGGGTTTCTGACGATGGCCCGGGCAATGGCGATGCGTTGTTTTTCTCCTCTCGACAGCTGGGAGCCCTGGGCACCAACCTGGGTCTCATATTTCTTAAAATTCAGAAATGTATTGAGAAGGAGAGTAAGCGAAAGGTCAACAATGCTGCAAATCAGTTCAGAGGGATCTATTGGCAGAAATGGAATATATTAATTATTGTTTTCATTTGTGTACACCTGAAACTAAGAGTCTCTTAGTTAAGAGGCCTGTTGCCTCGGTCCTGCTGACCCGGTACTGTGTATATGTGCTTGTGTGTTGTTTGCAGGTCCTTGGCTCAGAGGAGCATACGTGCTATCACCCTAATGTGAAACACCTGGTCAGTGTTCCTAATCTGCCTAATGCTGTGTTCATGCGACGCGAATTTGCGGCGCCGCGTCCACCGCCGAAGTTTACTCGCGCGAGTAGAAAGAGGGTGTTCACACCAAACGCGAATTTGCGGCGCGGCTTAGCTCTGTTGCTTCACTCTGTGAGAGACAAGCGACGAAGCTTTCATTTCCGTTATCGACCATGGAATAAATAACCACTAGTTCTGCTTTATATTTGTTGTGGAAGTCCCAAACATGTCGGAACATGAAACGCCCTCGTATTTGGGTTCATACATCATCCGTAGCCGCACACAGCTCGGTGAATTTCACCGACTCCTCCAGGAACAGCGTCTCGCGTATCTCCGTAAAACGATACCGATTATGCCATCCACCATGGAAATAACCACCAGTTCTGCTTTATACTTTTTGTGTAAACTCCACATATGTCGGAACATCAAACTCCATGGTGTCTGGGTTTATAATATTATCCGTAGTCCCACAACAGCGTCTCAATGAAGCCGCTACCAGCGCTGGTTCAGGCGGAGCAGCAGCAGTTTCATTCAAAACGGGGAGACGGCGGTAGTGACGGGCGGAGCTTCTCAACGATGATTCTCAACGCTGATTGGCTGCCGCAACTTTGCGTCACGCGATTTCTCCGCCAGAGTTGGGATAATTCAACTCACGCGAATTCGCGCCGCGTCCTTCGCTTTGTTCGCCCCAGGTCAAACGTTCTGTTCGCGCCGCCTCCAACGCGTCTATCTCGCCGCACATTCGCGCCGCAGCGCGTCTGTGGATTGACTTTACATGTAAACTGGTCGCGCCGCAAATTCGCGTCGCGTCCGGTGTGAACACGGCATAACCCTGCCTGCCCAGACGCCAGACAGTATCAAACTAATAACCAGGATTAGCAATGTCCATTATGTAATGTTTTATGCGTTTCCACTCACATCTGGCAGCGTCATCACAAAGTCATGAAGGTAGGCTTTCTTAGCGGCCGTAACAATCGCTTCCATGCTGACACTGCAAGCGTTATCTCCATACTGAATATTCTCCGCTATGCTGCAGTCAAACAACACTGGCTCCTGGGACACTATGCCAATCTGAGATCGTAGGAAGGGCACGTTGACTGTATGAGATGCGCGACCATCAATCATCTGAAAATAAAGAGATGACATAATTAAGACTTTGGCATTGATTAAACTAATTTTGTGATCAGTGAAATTAATGTTTAAAAATCAGTTTCCATACCACTCTCCCTTCATCAGGGTCATAGAACCTTTCCAACAGTTGAATACTTGTGCTCTTCCCACAGCCGCTGTTCCCAACAAACGCCAAAGTCTGACCAGGCTTCACAGACACAACTAGGCCGTTCAACACCTGGACATCTGGCCGAGTTGGATAGGTGAAGTTGCAATTGAGAAACTGTATTTCACCTCTGAAGTCATCCTAAAGATGGATAACGAAGCTGAATCATTCAAAAGTAACATCGCGGCAGAATGACATCCCATTGGGTATTATTCCGTCTTATTTATAAAATTCACCAACCCATTTCTCTCCATCTGCGTGGCTCATACTGATTTTAGGAACTCGGTCCAACAGTTGGAAAAGTCGAGCGGCAGCAATTTTGGCTTTGGCATAATCTGGAGTGAAGGAGGAAGCTTTGCCCAGTGCTGTCCCACTGGTTACTACAGCTGTAATCACCCTGGAGGAACACCGTACAAGCACTGGGTTGATGTTTGGCAATCACAACACAATAGATTTCTATATAGGATCTGGAAGAGACAGACTTTCTCATTGAAAGAAACACCAACCTGAAAACCACCAAGTATTGCAACCCCTCAGACACAACCAGATAGCCTCCGTATCTAAACGAAGCAGCATACGCCATGAAGAGGACGCACTGGGAAAAACTGAAACAAAGCCCGTAGATGTTGGCTCTCTTCTTTTCAGATTTAAATGGAAGAAGAAGTTTCTGCTCATACGATTCCACAAATGAGCGCTCCTTGGCCAAGCCTGCAATTGTCCTGATGTTGGAAAGAGCCTCACTGGATACCTGCGGGAGAACATTAAGATTGTATACGCCTTAAGTTTCTCAGAGAACTGCATATCAATAGACCTACAGACCAAATGCTCTGTGGAGCTTACCCGACCTGCTGCTTCCATGGCTTTTTTATCGTCATTTGCAAAGCCCGTCAGCATTTTAGATTGGAACGCGCCAGCCAGCCCGATGAGTGGCAGGAAGCACAGAATGACCAAAGTTAACTTCCAACTAAAGTACAAAGCAATGATGAAAGATGCTCCAATGTTGGTCAATGAGTTCACGATCATGCCAATCTGAGATCCTGTTGCCTGAAAAAGCAATACCAGCCCCAAAATAATGTTGTAATTACTGTACAATACCAAACCATACTGTGAAAGGAGCATTTACTTACCCCCTGCACCATTGATGCATCAGTGGCCAGTCTAGTGGTCAGAGCTCCAGGGCTGTTTCTGTGGTCATCAAACCAACCTATCTCCTGTCTCAGCATGGCCTGGAAGCCTAGTTTCCTTAGACGGCGGGTCAGCAGCTCTCCAGACTTGGCAAAAGCATATCCCTTAAACATTAAATCAGAGTCAGTCTACATGTATATATTATATACAATTGCCAATGAGATATGTACTCTAAATGTCTTAATTATTCTGCAAATTGTGATGCAAACCTGTAAAAACTGGAAGAAGAAACTAGTCACGGCCACAATGCAAAACAGAATACATATCCCGTTGATCTCTTTCCTCTGTTCGTTTAAGTCGCTAATAGCAAACGTCTGCAAATATAAAGATCACACAAGTCATTTTAACTTCAGCAAACTACGTCAGCTTGTAAAACTGAATATATCAAATATACAATCCTACCCCAAGAATTTGGCTGAACAGAATAGCATAGACAGGGTTGACGGTGCCATTGAAAGCAGCTCCCAGCGAGCCCAGCAGCATGTAGGGCCATTCTGGTTGGTTGTACTTGAGGATACGTAGTACTGGGGCAGGTTCTACATGTTCGTCTGCATCGTCCTCACATGTCTGTCAAACAATATGCATTGGAGCTATTCATTTCCACAAGATGGTTAGAAATAAAGTATATGTACTACACAGCATTACACAAGAGAACCTCAGTACATTTTCTGTTGAGAACTGCTTGTCCGAAAAGATCAAGAGGCTGTCCGATAATGGGCCATTTGACAATTGGCTCTGAGATCGCAGTCGAACAGAGCCCCTAGAGGAGTAATAGTGAGAACATCAGATTATTTTTATATTGTATTTTTTCTTATTTTATCTTTTTGAGCTGGATTTACTTTACCTTTTACTGGATGTGCGGCTCCTTGCTTTTCGATCAAAGCTTTCTTCGAGAACTTCACTGATCGCATCTGGAAGGAGAATCAATACAGTTTTAATACAAATATTGAAGCTTCTGTTGCCCTTTAACAGAGACAGGAATAACCTTCCTAAGATTGCCCGCTAACTCCTGCCAACTGTCAAAGCAAATGTGCTGTTTGAAACAATAAGGGTGGACCCTTATTAGGAATGTGTGGGTACAGGGAGACGGAATTAAAGGGTCCTGCCTGCGTCCCTTGAACATGAAATTGAATACAAGATTTATTTTAAACCTATAGTATTTAGCTTTTTTCTCAGCATTCTTCCCAATTAAGTCTGACCTAGTAAGGCCATGCTTAGAAGTCTGCACAGCCTTACTAAGCTTCCTTGTGCTTTGTTTACACACATGCCTTTTAGTGCATGTGTGTGCATGTGAGCGTTCCCACTGGCTATCTCATGGCTAGCACTGCATTGCTCTCATACAGCTGACAATGCCATCCAATCGACGGGGTCAACACAGACGCCCTTCTCCGATTCCCTCTCAGGTTTACACTGTTAACTCTGTCAGAACTATTGCCGTTTGAACGATTCATGCCGTTAGCGTCGTTAACTCTGAGCTGCCAGCTCACCATGTTGAGAGCCGTGTGGAGGCAATAGATATGCTTTTAATTTTGTAATTGAACACCGTTGAGTCATTATAAGCAACAATAACAACTGCTCTGTCTCTCCAGCAAACTGTATATATTTAAGTTTTGGACTGTATGCTGGACATAAGACATTTTAAGTTACCTTGGACTCAGTGATAGACATATGTCACTGTTATCTGCAATTGTATACATAGAAAGATCCAAAATGAATAATCAACAGATACATCTCTAATGAGTAGCAGTTGCAAGCAACCCTACTGTAATGATTAGCAGCCCTAAATACATCTTACCTTTAGTTGTGTTGGATGTGCCTTGATTCTGCAGGGTGACCAGAGTGAAGAAGACACCTTTCTTTTCCATGAGCTCAATTTGTGTTCCCTTCTCCACGGCCTGTCCATGCTCAAATCCAATAATGACATCTGCATTTTTAATTGTGGAAAGACGATGGGCTATAGAAATTGTTGTCCTGCCCATGCACACCTGCACAAATACCAGTTATTAGGGTAATTCCCCAAAACAGGATGTGTTGCTGAAATGAATGGTCAAAGTGCACTCAATTATGTAGTCTATGGACAGAGTGTGGCTCACCTTTTTCAGCGCCTTCTGGACAATAGCTTCACTCTCATTGTCTAATGCAGATGTGGCCATATCTAGCAGCAGGATCCCGGGGTTTCGGATCAGAGCTCGAGCGATAGCAATCCTCTGCTTCTGTCCTCCACTCAACTGTCCTCCACCTTCTCCCACCAGAGTATCAAATTTCTGGTGTAAAAGTAGCAACATGTTAATTTTCAGCAACCCAATTTCACATATTTGACTGAAACTGTATGCACTGTGATTATTCTGTATTATATTTAAATATGCAAGCGTACCTGTGGCAGATCCATGATGAAATTATAAGCATTAGCTTCTTTTGTCGCCTGGATGATGTCTTCCATAGTTACTCCAGGTCGACCAAACTGGATGTTCTCCGCAATGGTTGTAGAAAACAGAATTGGCTCCTGCTCTACAATACCAATGAGAGATCGAAGCCAGTGGATGTTTAAAGTACGAATGTCATGGCCGTCCAGGGTCACCTGAGAACGGGAATTATATACGTGATATTACACTGAAGCCTTCAAACTTTCCAGTGGTGTCATGCGTGTCTGCAGTTGCTCAGATTGTTACCATTCCTTCCTTTGGGTCATAAAACCTTTGAATGAGCTGGATCGTGGTGCTCTTTCCAGACCCGCTTGGTCCCACAAAAGCAGTGGTTTCTCCTGCTTTGATCTGCATGCTCAGATCATTTAAAATCTAAAAAAGGTAGTTTGCTCTTTATGAGTCCAATTTTGAGAAGTGGGAAATGGACACAAAGAAATGTGTGTTGATGAAATGTACCTTGACTTCAGGCCGGGATGGGTAGTTGAAAGTGACATTATGGAACTCAATGTCACCTTTCACCCTTTCTAATTTGTGACCTTCTTTTGAGAAACAATCAATTTCTGGTTCCTGTGAGCATAACCGGACAGATTCAGATCATTCTACATTGAATATTCTCTCTCTTCAAATGTTCCGTTTCAAATCTGTATTGTATCTGCATTAAAGTCTTAAGTAGCATTTTGGATTTTACCCGGTCAATTGTGTCAAAGATGTTTTTTGCTGCAGCACGACCAGAAGCGAAGGCCTCCAGGCAGGGCGATGCCTGGCCCAGGCTCATGGCTGCCAAGAGTACTCCAAAGAACACCTGGAAAAAACACAGCAACCTCATGGTGAAACAAAGGCCACTGACTTGCAAACACTTGTATTATTAGGATAGAGTATCAGAAGTTGAATCAATTCATTTTCACATACCTGAATAAGAGTACCAGGAGACAGCTCCTTTGTGTCTATGACCAATTTAGATCCATACCAAAAGGCCAAAGCGAAACAAAGGAAAATGATGCACCACAGGTATCCTTGAAAAATGCCTACGATCGTGCCCTTTTTCACACCCCAGATTTGAGCTTCTGCAAGGTTTCTGTCATATCTGCACAAATTTAACATTTCATTTTCATTTAGAATCATGGGTTTATGTCTCTTCGTCATTTACAAAGCAGAATAACCTCTTGTGATCTTAGAAAATACCTTTCAGCTTCTTTTTCCTCCCCACCAAACGCTGCAACTGTCCTGATGGATGACAGGACCTCATCAGCCACTGACCCTGCTTTTGCATAGGACATTAGCTCCCGTCCCGTCAGCCTGGCTACAGCCTTCAGCAACGAGAATTACACAAAAACATGTAAAAAGGTACAATTCGAAGATCTCCAATTCCTTTTCTTTCTGTCACCTATGCCAATAAGCAGTAACTGCAGGGGAGAGCCAACCGTCTTAACTTTGCTGGGAAAGTCACCACAGACACTCAGTTCTTAAGGCTTTCAACAGTGGGCCATAGGTTCAATCACCATTGTGTCACCTCATTCGGCGATAGATAGGGACTTAATAAACATTGGTATTATAATCTTCAAGATTACAATTTTTTTTGTGACATTCCCCACACACACACCGTAGCAATGTCCTCTTTTCCAGTACTACGAAATCATTGTTTGATTCACAACTTTACCATAGCCATTAGTCCAGCAGCTACGCCAATCAGCGGGCTCACTGCTATGACCACCAAAGTCAGCTTCCATCCACCAATGAATCCAACCATGAAGCCAAACACGAACGTAGAGATCCTCTCAATGAAGATAGACACCTGGTCAGCGATGGCATTGTTGATCTTGTTGATATCACTGTAGCAGGAACAGAAAGGCTTTTCTGTATGAAACATTCTCCCAGCTATGCATTGATAGGATCCTGATCTTTAAGAGCTCCAACTCACTCTGACATCCTTGTGTTCAGTTCCCCAACAGTGATGCAGTCAAACCATCCAATCTCCATTTGCATTATTTTTCTGAAATAAGTCTTTCTCATTCTATCAGTTTGTCGTGAAGCTGCTAACATCCAGAAGAGAATCTACAGTGAACAATCAAAGTTGTACAAAGTTATTCCTGTGAGTGATATGCAACATTGTCATAAACCATCATTTCTAAATATGGTTTTAAGATTGAAGCCGAATATAGCAAGCATAAATACGTACCTGAAAATAACTAACAAACATGACTCCTAATCCAATCCCAATATAGTAATATGCAAACATGGTCATCTCTGCTTCAATATCCACCCTGCAGAAAGAATAAATGAGTAACAGCCGCTTTTCAACAGTAACAACAATCACATAAACAGTTATCAACTTACCCACAGTACACAGAGCTGTTTTCAGCCGTTTCATAAATGGAGTCATTTTTCCAATAGATGGTGTTGTTGTTGCATATCTTATTTTCATCTTTTAGTGCTTGGACCTCAATCTCATAAGCCACAAACGTGTTTGTCATCCTGCTGTACACCAGAAGCATGAGAGGTGGCGCTGCACCGTGTATGAAGGCACACAAACCTCCTACTACCATCATCAAGGTGTCTGTACCAGTGGCAAAGCGAAACTGCAAAAACAAATGTGTGGAGTATTAGCTGTCAAGTGCATGATTATTATAAGAAAGTTCAAATTCCAAACTCATTCAGTAAATATGTTCTGTGTAATGGATAACATGACATTTTAAAAGCTTATAGTATGTTTTTATGTAAAATATGAATATTTTAACTTAAAAAGGCTGTCAAACTAAATGGAGAAAGAAACAAGAAGAAAGTAGCATGGAATAGAAATACTCAAGGAGCTCAACATTGAAGCTGTGAATATCTTCATTTGCAACAGGCTAACAAGCCACACAGTAGTTATCCATTTGAAAGGTATACACTCCCCATTTTGGGGATAGCTCTAGCTCCTACACTGTGTCAAAGCACTTATTTTAGGTACCCTTGAACAAAAACATCATATAAATGTTACTTTCCACCATTGTTTGAGAACAATATGAGCAAAAACAGTATTTACCAGCTGAAAGTATCCAACACTCAGCATCTTTTCTTTTTTCTCCTCATCTCTGAAACACGTGTAGATTTAAGTAACAATAACCATAAGGACTGCAGACAGCATATTCTGAAACATATAGTATATTGTGGGAGATGTCATTCAATACAAACTTACCCATTCTCTGTGTCTGCTAGGAAAAGAGGTAAAGCTAAATTATATAGGTTGCCCTTTATTACTTGTTGTTTTAATATACAACTTTATTATTGTGCTGTTCTTTTCCAATGAAAATAGATCACTTACCTTTTTTATCTACATCCATTGTAAATGTTTTTGATTTTGTCATGTTTGCTGTCCAGACTCAGGCAGGTGTTCTCACTATAACAAATAGTTTAATTACAATATATATATTAGAATTTTATTTATATATTAGAATTTTTACATAGGGATTTTATATATAGTGATTTGGATGTTGATCAATTGGATTGTGCAGTCAAGAAAAGTAATTTTTCAGATTAATTCAGTCCATGTCTACAATGTTTAAAGACAACACAAATCCACAATGCATAATTGTCCTCCTATCTGTAGTGCTATTTATCAATTAATTAATTAATTAAGTCAATTAAATTGTTTTGGTGAGAATTGTCCAGTTTGAGAGAATGCGCTGTGGGACTATGGTACTCTGCTTAAATGCAAATTTAAACTGTCCCTTTAAAAAAAAAAATACATTGTTCCTAAATAAATTTACAACTTGACAAAAACTTGGAATATTAGAACATGTTCATTTTTTCTAATGGTCAAGTCATTGTTACCATCGACTGTGTACTGATTAAACAGAAAGGCAAACATGACAGATGGCAGAACATGAGACAACATGAGTTGATTGGATAATACAAGGTTTTGCACATGTGACATTCAATTACTGTACATAAACAAAAACCGGAAAATCCTGGTTGAACATGAACACAATGTAGCACTTCATGGAAGAAAAGCTAAACGTACCTGGACTTCTCACTGAACGTCTCTTCAGAAATCAGCCAGCACCACTGAGGCTCATCAAGAGTAAATTCCTATCTCAACTATTTTCAGGTAACCTATGGCCCTTTCCCATTATCTACTCCTTCATTGGACTGATTAGGGGTATTGGTATTATGACAGTTACAACACTAAAACCAAGTAAAGGTCCATTGACCTGCCTTAGTCGCCTCATTGCATCTTCAAAAACAAAACAGTAGAATTTTACGAAATAAACATCCCTTGGTAAACGTATGTTTGTTTATCATAATAAGTGACAGTAAAACAAGTTAAATGACTAAGGTCATTAGTTAGTCAAAAATAACAACAATAAGTCAAAATAACCAAGAAAGTTGTTAGCAAATCTGTTAACATGTTGTAATTATTTCACCTTTTTAATTTCAGAAGGTTTCGAGAATTATTTGATCTTTCACTCATTTTGTCTGTGTCCATAACTGTAAAACTACCTAACTGTGAGGAACTTCCTTATTTCACAGTTAAGTATTAGTACATAAAGTATGAATACATAAAATATGTTTACTAAAAGTAAAATGGAAACAATTTGACTAATCAGATGTTCGGGGGGTTAATGCCCGCTGGGACATGAAGAGGTCCTGGGTTCGGAATTTGCTCCTTCTTTACAGCCGGTTATCATTCACAACAAAGGTAATTGATAATAGAAAGGAGGCGGATCTAGTCAAAGACACTGATAAAAACACCAACTTCCTGTTTTTTGTCTCACAGAGCTGACAGTTGATATATCCTTCAGTTAGAAGCTGGAGGAGAGGTAGTGTCGCTTGTTCAGTAGAACAAGAATGTTGCATCTCTAAGTTTAAGTTAGTAAGTTTTGTTTAGACTTTAGGGCAATTATGTTAGACTTATAGTTATTATAATTTGGCACTTTGGTTTAATTTTGTTACCCATCTTAATTATTGTAAATATTTTTGGTGAATAAAATCCCCACCTTTGAATTTTCCCCATCTTTACTTGCCCTCCCAGCTCTTTGCGTACCCTTGTCCCTCACACCTTTGGATCACTGTTTTGTCATGTGTTTGTTTAGATCCTGTATGTTGCATTAAAGGAATTTGTTATTTGTGGAAAAACACTCTTTTGTCTTGTCAAGCATTATGTGAGAAGATTGGAATCTTATCTGTTACGGTAAATATGAAGCCACATCAAGCAATCGGTTAATTGGCTTAGTTTAGCATAAAGACTGGAAACGGGGAAACAGCTGGTCCGGCTTTCTCCAAAGGGAACAAACACCAGCAGCTCTAAAGCGCACAAATTAACACATCATTTCTTGTTTGTATATCTGTACAAAAAAAAGTGTGAAGTGGGTTTCACGGGTGGTTATCTACCTGACTATTTCCTCTAGTCTCCTACACCTGGCAACCTCACGATGACAGCAAGATATCAAAAAAGTTACTCAAATAAATTTAACAAGAAAAATAACATAGCAAAGACCCTGAAACTCTAATCTAACTATATCTATGAGTGTATAAAGCACTGCCAGGAGTTTCAGTTTCACCTGTGTGTGTGTGTGTGTGTGTGTGTGTGTGTGTGTGTGTGTGGCTGGCTGGTACAGACGGAGCTGTGAGGGTTGCTATTGCCTGACTACTGCAGCCTTTAGTTATTTTGACTTGTAGAAAATGTCCCTTTTCTTGAACCATTAGTGCCACTGTGCCACTGTCTCTGCGTCTCCCTTAAGGAGGATGCTTCTCACTGAAAAGCATAGTCAAGCGGCTATGAGGTGCACTAATCGGAGGTGGTGAAGTTAGCAGTCGTGCGGATAACAAGCCATATAAGGGTGAGATGTGTGCCTGATCAGAAGTGTTCTTGGTATGTTTGTGTTTTAACCTCGCAGCACACGGCCTCTTCCTCACTCTTTGTCTCATCCGGAGACCAGGTTCCCAAACAGGTTTCTGTCTCTGTAAAACAGCCTGAGGGTAAACAATCAGCAGAGCCATAACATAGCTGTGGCCAGATGCACTGCAGACTTTGGAGTCTTCAACTATTATGACATATTCTCATTCAATTGCAACTTTATTCTCGTAATATTTCACAGCAGGAAAACACAAAAATGTTGCTCAACAGGAGAATACATATTTGTATATATTGTCACTTGACGCCTGCATTTCAGATTTTCCTCATTTTGGTTTGAAAAGACAGCAATCATTAGTATCATTAGTAGGCATGTGGTTTACTATTAATGGACATTAAACTATTCATTCGCTATTCAGTTGCTGAATCTTACACTTATTGATCTGTAAGACGTTATTTCAAAGTTTGTTCTGACTTTTGTTGCTCAGTATGCCAACCCAGTAACCCAGCACATAGAGGCCAGCCACAGCAGAGAGAGTCAATATGGGAAACCTTGTTGAGTCAGGATGATTTCATATCTAACTTGGTGAATTGGGCAGGAGACCCCAGGCGGATGGACGGCCAGAACAGGTGTGAACCCTCCTGTAGGACGAAGATGGTCTCGGCAGCCCTCGTCCACGAAGATGAAACTCCTCTTGAGCTTGACCCGAGGACTTGAGGTCAGAAACAGCGGCTGGTGCAACCAGCGAGACTGGTCTCACGGCAGGAACAGGAGTTGCAGGCACTGGGGAGGAGCAGGTGTCAGCCAGACTGCCAACTGGGAATCAGAAACAGGTGTGACGGGAAGGGCTCTGGCATGGTGTTAACATGCCCCTCCCCCCCCCCCCTCAAAAAAAAAAAAAAAACACTGTAATTATTTCAACACAGCTTGTGAGTCTGGAGGAAGCTTCAAGGACCTCCCAGGGCGAGGCCGGTACCCAGGAAGGGATTTGGGGTGACGTCACCCACAGGTGTCCGAATAGGCAAAGCTCAAACTGGGTGCCTGCTGAGTGTCCCCCATGCTGTTCTTTGTGATCTGCTTTTGATAACTAATACTAATGTAATGACGAATGTAATAGTATATCTATCCACCTATAGATAGATACTATAGATATAATGCATGTATGTATATATGACATTACCATGCAGTCTCCAGCAGAGGGCGATCTCAACACATCATTTCCGTGAAAAAGAAGGTGGAGGAGGACACCTGAGTTCCCCGGAAGTTAAGTTGCATGAAATAAATGAAGTAGGAAAAGAAAAAGAAACACTTTTTCTCCCTCTCCGCCGTCTCTCCTGAAGATTCGCGTCCTGCTGCTCTGCCTTGCAACACTGATTTATTCCCAACACATTCACGTAAGTTTCTTTTTCTTTAACTCTTCACAGAGATGTTCAACTAGTTAAACCTGAAACTACAACCGCCAGTCTGAATCCCTGTCCATATGGTGCAGTTGTATATCATCTCATATGTAACATTTCAAATGGGAATAATTGCGCCAGAAAATTATTTGGACACAGTTTTGTTAATTGATTAATCGTTTTTCATGCAAAAATACCAAATATTATCCTTGTTCCAGAGACGATTGTGCTGCTTTCTTGTTTGTCAGTCGGGGAAAGAAAATTCAAATTTAAAGACCATATTTCAACTTTTTGTGACCTTGTATCGCTCCTTGAGAAAATGATAATGGAGAAAATTATCGGGCAGTTAGTTGCAGCCAATATAAAATATTAAGTCTCAGTTGATTTGGCTAATTTGTAAAATGACATTCAAATCTTGCCTTTGTCTTTACATTTAGCCTACATTTTGTGTTTATTATTATAAAAGCAATGTATAGATGCCAGCTTGGGCCTTGGGGCGAATATTTCATATTCTGTATAATTTAAAGACTAAAGTTAAAAATTGCCTTTAGGTTTGTAAGGTATCACATTGTTAAGGTGCAATGCAGATTGCACCTTAGCTCATCGCACAAAAATGTGTCTCCATGTTGAGTAACACAGACATTCCTGAAAGCATTGCAATCCGCCCACAGAAAGACAGGTTTTTCCATGACTTGGTTTCATGTTAAATTCAGTATCAAGAGGAGGATGAGGTTGACATTGTTCAAATGTCTCCAGCTTGAGATCATAAATCCAGGGTTGCAAGTGTAGTGTTGGCTCAACATGGGGATGGATGTATTTAAAAGTAAGCTCACTATAGGACTAATGTGATCTTCAGACTTTTGATACATTTTGAGATGTTGAGACCCCTGCCCAGTTGTCATTGACTTTAAGATGTTTGCATTTCTATTTCACCTGACAGCTTTGTGGACTTCTTATCAATTTCAGCTTAACAATTATGATTAAACTCTTGCTGTCCGATTCTGCAACGGCTAGGCAAACTTCATCTGCTGCAGAAGACTGTGTATTACAATTGAAAGCTCCAGAAAAGCAACTACATCGACCTTGTTGGGAGATGGTTTTGTCTGCTAAATTGTTAAATTGGCCACAGTGGTGGAGGTCTAACTGAGAAATAAGAATACAACAAGGAGACTATCTCAAAGTATCACATATCAGTCTTTGTATGAACATTTAATTTGGAGCATTATACATCTATACAGTATTATGTGTATGTTATTTATCATTTAACTCTGACAGTCTGGTTTTTAGAAATAATGTTGCTGTATGTCGTCGGACTGGTAGCTCCCTGGTTCGTCTATCGTTGGTACAAGGAAAGGAAAAGAGTGTCCAACAAAGAAGATAAATATGTCTACATCACTGGTTGTGACTCTGGGTTTGGTAATCTCCTCGCGAGACACATGGACAAATTGGGCTTCAACGTGATTGCGGCCTGTTACACTGAGAAGGGTGAGGATGAGCTGAAGAAGACCGCCTCCGACAGACTAAAGACCTTTCACCTGGACGTCACCGACTCCGCAAGTGTCTGCAGAACCGCAGAATCCATCAAGACCCTGGTTGGACAGAACGGTGAGTGGCTTTATGGGACTCATTTCTTTATGGTCACATTTAATGTCTGTTTATCTCACAGGTGTTATGTTCATCTCAGAGTTAACGGCATTCGTAGGATTTCAGGTGAATCTATGATATGTTGTTTGTATTAGAAATTGGGTAGTACTGATTTTATATATATATATATATATATATATATATATATATATATATATATATATATATATATAATTTTTTTTTTTTTTTTTCAAATGCTCTAATGTCTGAAAATGGGAAATGCATATTTTCCTCTTCCCTGTTTATAATAATTTAACAAATATTTGTACTCTAAGGATGACACCATTGATGACATCATATAAACTTTTAATGTATTATCACATGTTTGGCTCTTCATTAAGCCTCTGACTCCAGACATCATGCCTGCAATGTGGCTATGAAGTTCTAATCTAAATACGTATATTATCTTTTCATGACAATCAATATCTTTTTCATAAGTTGTATGATTATCTTAAACACAGTTTCACAACTCAATCATACTTGTAGAGCTTTGATTCTTGACATACTTTGACTCCTTTGTCCCCGTTTCAACCCGCTCTTCAAAGCTTTAACATAGATTTAGACATAGAAATAGACATAGACATAGATCAGACACAGACAAAAGTCTGTAACTTTTGGGCTGAGTTTTCAGAGTGAAATTGAGGTAAAAGGGGATGATAAAAACCAGGGGTCATGTAATCTGGTATTGTCTATTACACAACCCAGTGTTGGCGAAACTTATTATCATTTTGAGTAGTAGGGTCATGATATTCCCATTATATTGGGGAGAAGGCAGACATCTTTACGGCCAATGTCACACCAAATCAATCTAGATTGATAATTAGCACTACAGATAAGAGGACAAATATGTATTCATGATTTTGGGGCAAGCTGTCCCTTTAACACTCTCACCTCTGTGTGTTTATTATCTCCTTGTGCTGCTCCAGGCCTGTGGGCCGTCGTGAACAATGCTGGAGTTGCTCTGCCGTCGGGTCCCACTGACTGGCTCACTATAGACGACTACAAGGGCATGATCGCTGTCAATCTGTGCGGCGTAATCGATGTAACACTGAGCGTCCTCCCTCTCATCAAGAAGGCCAAAGGCAGAGTGGTGAACGTCGCCAGTGTTTTTGGCCGAGTCAGCCCGTTTGGCGGGCCGTACTGTGTGTCCAAGTTTGGAGTGGAGTCCTTCAATGACAGTCTGCGGTGAGAGGAGAAGTCACCTTTTCATGCCGGAGCCACATTGTTATTCTCACGAGTGCCTTCTCCACTTACAGCAACGGCGTGCCCTTCTTTTCTGTTTCAGCCTCAACATGGCACCGTTTGGAATCAAGGTGGCGTGCATTGAGCCGGGCTTCTTCAAGACAAATGTGACTGATGTAGACATGATGAAAAATAACATGAAGAAGCTCTGGGACCGATTACCTCAGAATGTGAAGGATGAATATGGACCGGGTTTCTTGAAAGCATGTGAGTTACTCCACTTGGAAATAAATAAGAATAATAACCTTTTTTCTCTTTTTTACTTTTATAGCTCAAGGCATCGGGGAACAATTCACATAGATAAGAGGACATTATTGTCAAATGCTGCCCATCTCTCCAATTAATGATCTGTGATCTTCTCATGACATAAACCAGTTTAACTAAATATATATAAATTGTGTTGTACATTTCAAATGAAATTCTTATTTGACAAACACTGCCGGATTTTTTTGGATGACACAATTATAGGTAAAGCGTTTTGCTATGGTCCCCTTATTTCCTGATAATTCAAAATAGACACAACATTTTCCATATTTGGAATTGTGTACTACAAATGCAGGCATTTCTGCTGCAGTGACTAGCTTATTCTTCCAATATGTTTTATTGTACCAAATGAGCCTTGTCTGTATTTGACCTATATTTAGTGCCAAATTACACGGCTCTCTTTAAGAAAGAAAATGACGAGGAACTAATTAGAAATAACTGACCTGTAAAATAAAGCGTTTGCCTCTATATATAAACCTAATACGCGTGAACTGTTTCTCTTTCAGCGACTGACATGTTGGATCAGAGGTTCAGGATGTTGACAGACAGTAATCTGATGAAGGTGGTCGGCTGCATGGAGCACGCAGTCACTGCCGTTCATCCTCGTACGCGCTACTCTGCTGGATGGGACGCAAAGTTCTTCTGGTTGCCTGTGTCCTACATGCCAACGTGCATCATGGATAGACTTCTTTGTAAAAATAGCCCAGAAATACAGCCAAAAATATTGGCACCGTAGTGTCTGTGAAATCAGTTGTCTGAGAAAAATAAATTGGGCTAATTTGCATCACACCTACGTGGCTGGCGTTTTTTACTGTAATACATGTTTGTGCCTGGAAAAAAAAATACGCCATTGACATCATATAAACATGTTATGTATGATAAAACATGTTTAGCTCTTAATTATGTCTCTATCATGCCTGCCGTGTTGATTTATATGATCTCATTTAATTATATTACACATATTGGTTGACCACAGTCTATTGCCTTTTCCTTAGTCATATAATTATCTTAAATGCAGTGTCATAACTCGACCAACAAGCTTTTTGTTCTTGATGGACCCGCTCTTCAAATACATAATGTTGCTTTCATTTTGTCAAATACAGGGAACCGTGTGTTACTTTTGGGCTGTTTTTAGGTGCATTTAAGGTAAAAGGGGATTGCTGTTATGAAAACCAGGCTGTTCATTGCACAACTAGGTAGGGGTGAAACGTTTCTCCCTGCTGTTTTATCCACTATGGACCTTGACCCTCTGCAGTCACACTGAAAACAATGATAATCACACTCTGACTCAACTTGAATGAGAACGGATCTTCACGTTCAGGTTTTCTTTATTGAAGAACTGCAGCCATGGTAGGTCATTATTATTTTACACAATTGAAATGTGATAATTGAGTTTGATGCTAATCGGGAGCACCCAAACAGAATCTAGATATTAACATGTTTGTTTTGTTATGACTCAAAATAAGTTTTCACGCCTCACATGTTATTATCATTAGTATAACATAAGAGTTGTGTACGAGCGATTCACATACTCAGTTGAAACGTATTTAAAAGTGCCTTATTATAGGAATAAATATAGAAAATAGGTAAGTATCCTGTCCAGTGTTTATGCCCATTACTTCCATGGTCAGATTAACCCACTAGATGGCACTAGAGCAGAAATGTGTTGTGGTTAAAACCCAGTTTATTTAGGACCATGCACATTTTGAACTATGAGCTTGAAAGCATTTTTTTGATTATGTTAGTGTGTGTTCAAGGTAAAATTGGGGGTTGAATTGCTCTTCAATGCATTTCACATATGCCTATGTTAGTGATGCATAATGTGAGTTACTCACATTATCACAAACCGAAGGACACATAAAGAATACAATTCAGAGTTTATCTTCCCAGCTTCTGTGAGAGGGATCTTAAACGTTTTGAACTGAAGAAATACATCTCAACTTTCTCCACTCAGGTGTCAGCTGACAATCTAATGACATATTTATTAGAGGTAAGTTGATTTATCTCTGTTCACACTTTTTGTATAAACACTCATGTCTATTTTCACCATTTGTATTAATCTTTTACAAAGAATGTGTGGAGAATATTTGGAAATAAAAAGAGGCATGAAGTCAAAGCTGTGGGTTTTGTGTTTGAGGTAATCCAGTCCCACCTGGCTGTAACCTGTGCTTTGCTGCTGGCTGCTCTCGCTGCCATCCGCTGGTACATCAGAGATTCCTACAAAGTTGATGGCTTCAACCAGAAGCATGTGTTCATCACCGGCTGCGACAGCGGCTTCGGGAATCTGCTGGCCAGGCAGCTGGATGGAAAAGGCCTCCACGTCGTGGCTGCATGTCTCACAGAGAAAGGTGCAGCAGAGTTGGCAGCAGCGGCCTCCCCCAGACTGAAGACCCTTCTGCTGAATGTTACAGACAGTGCGAGCATCGGGAGGGCGGTGGAGTTTGTGAGCGAAGAGGTCGGAGAGCGAGGTGAGCCGGGCGGACAGCAGCAGGGGGTACACACAGATAGGGTGCCAGTCAGAGTGAGGCACTGAGAGAGATAAAGGCAACCTGGACCATCCCATCATCAACTCATCCTCCTCCTACTAGATAGGGAGAACATACTTACCTCATAGTCTGCATTTTTTAAAGCCAGGACGACAGTGAAGCTTCTTCCAACATTAATTTGAGCTACAGTTTTATGAAGAAAAAAAAAAGTTCTCAAATCCTCACCAGAGTACATTTTTTAGAAGCTTTTTTGAATTTATTGCAATTTGTGTACATGCCTGGTCCGTCTCTGTTGGGTAGCGTGGACATGACTCCCAAACAGAGTATACAGTGTGTTATATACTATTTCCATAGTACTGTATTTGGCATTGCAACACCGATTAAATAACTGCCATTCCACCATAATTTCCTCTTTATAGAAAACGGTATAACTTTTCAGAATCAGATTTGACCTATAAAGTACATCTGTAGAGGATTCGATTTTATAAGATTAAATATGTCACAGAAACCATTATTATTAACCATTATTATAATTAATGTTTTTTTTTACATTTTAGAAATAAAACAATGAATCCATTCATTTAGAAAATCATTGCTAGAATAATGAAAATAATCCTTAGTTGCAGGCCTAACATTAATACAAATACACAAATACAAATATAACAATGTGCTTAATGTGTTAAATGCTGATGTACAAAGATAGGAATTAGTGCAGCACAATCAGTGGTTTGGATAAAATACACAGTGTAAATATTAGTACTGTGTAACGTGAAGAGTACGGGGAGCTCAAAGTCTTATTTACCCTTAAATTCAGCCATTTTTGCCATTTTGCTGCTGATCAGATGAGGCCTATGAGGCGGTCTGAACTGTAGTTTTGAGTGCCTGATGAAAATTGATGAGAATGAATCAAGCCAGTTGCTAACTGTAAATACATTTCTTATATTTGTGTAGAAAATAAATAAAAAACATTGTCTTATCTCAACATTAGAGAAATAAAGATTGAAGTTGAATTGAATTAAAGATCCATAAAAGTGGACGTTTGCTGGTAAAGCTCACGCCTCTATTCTCTGCAGGTCTGTGGGGTCTGGTGAACAATGCGGGCCGGTCCGTACCCATCGGTCCAACAGAATGGATGAAGTTGGAGGATTTCACAAAGGTTCTGGATGTGAATTTAATAGGAGTTATTGATGTGACGCTCCAGTTTCTGCCTCTGCTAAAAAAGGCCCAGGGCAGGGTGGTAAATGTGGCCAGTGTACTGGGCAGACTGTGTCTCACTGGTGGAGGATACTGCCTGTCCAAATGGGGAGTGGAAGCCTTTTCCGACAGCCTCAGGTAGTGGGAAAACAACAGATCTATTACACATTCTTTTAAAATAGGAATTACTGTAAATGGGTTATTAGAAACAAAACAAACCTGCATGTTCAGCATGCAATCATTCCTGCATTCATTCACATGCTCGTCTCATTAAAACGCTTTCCAGCTGCACAAAGGAAACACATTGTTTTGCTTCTTCTGCCCAGGAGGGACATGCATCCCTTTGGCATCAAAGTGAGCATCATCGAGCCTGGCTTCTTCAAGACAGCTGTTACCAGACCGGATCTTATTGAGGCTGACCTGAAGAGGCTGTGGACCCGCCTCCCTCAAGATGTCAAAGACTCCTATGGAAAGACATACATTGATGACTGTGAGTGGAAGTAAAGTTGATGACATTCAGCCACAAATGGTGTTCAATGAAAATGACGAATGACTCCTCTGCTTTGTTTTTCTCTGTCAGACATGAAAGCTCAGGACTTCTCCTTGGGCCTCTTGTGCAGTCCAGATATCTCGAAGGTGACAAGGTGTATGGAGCACGCGCTGACAGCTAGCTTCCCACGCACACGTTACGGTGCAGGCTGGGATGCCAAGTTTTTTTGGATTCCTCTGTCGTACTTCCCTTCATTTGTCTCAGACTTTGCTACCAATGTGTTACTTCCTTCACCTAAGGATCAAAGAAATGTCTAACAGGCAACTAAACTTAACAGTATGAGTTTTCTGAAAGGGAAGACATTAAATATATTGTGACAACAAGCGTGTTACAAAATAAGAAATTTATTCATTTCATGTCTCAGCAGCAGCAATTTAAACCATATGGGCAAGTTGTGAATGATCACACACAGGTTGTATTGGGCTCATTATAATACAAATAAATCATACTGTGAAGTTAAGAATTTATTCACCATGTTTATAAAACGACCATCCACCTCTGCATCCTCAGGTCATGTGTTGCTATTCAAGATAATCAATCACGTAAATTTATTTCCATGCAAAACAAACACGTTCAAGTATTACTCCAAACTATTTTGGCCATTGTTCAAATATCATTACTAAAAAATGATCATGTTGATTCAAATTCACAAGTAGTCAGGGAACATAATGAGTCTGATTAACAATAACAATAAGTATGCTTCACACACATTTTAGCGTGTGCACCTGTTTTTACTGGAGCACATATCTTTGAACAATGTTATGGCATAAGTTAAAATCCAATTATTTTTGTATTGCTTTTGTTTAGTTTACAGCCCTGAAATGAGGTATATAAACATGAAAGATGAAGGAAATACATCTTCAGTTTTGTTCAGTGGCAAAAAAAAAATCATTCCTCAACACATTTCTCTGATAACCTTCAATCATATAAGTATTGTACATTCAGAATGCAGCTCACTTTTGATCTGTTATTGTGTTTACGTTGAACTATTCATAGGATCTATTTCAAAGATATTTTCTGACAAAATCTTACTGTTCAAATTTACAAATATACAATTTATTTATCAACATTTCTATCAGCAGCTTCAGTGCAAAGATATACATATTGTACATCAGAATAAAGAAAACATTAACACAAGAATTGGCATAAGAAATGTCAGAAGGCATAGTCACATGAGACTTTTTATCTTCATTCTATAGAAATGTATTTCTCTTTCCTTCAACAATTGAAATTTTTGTACACAGGCTGCATAAAAAAATAAATTCTGTGCAAAGTGTGTTTCTTTTTTCCGATTCCCGTCTGTGAGAGAGGGGTTATACGTCGCTGTCCTCTTTCACGAGGTTGGCTGTGTCTTTGAAACTGTCCTCGGTTGGCGAAAAGGTGCTCGGACGATTTGTCTTCTGAGGTTTGGCGGCGGGGACAAACGGAGAGGGCTCCGGGGCAGAAGAGTCCCCAGTGCTTCCTACAGGCTTTTCATCCTTCATCTGGAAAACAATTCAGAGGGTAAACTAGCTGAAAGAAGACCTGTACTTTCTGTTTTCTGGTGTCTTAAACACGTGTTTCATTGTGACCACTGTGTCCAGACTCACCTCTGAATATGATGGGTTTTCAAATGTGGTGCTTGGCTTTAATTTTTGCTTGAATAAGCTCCACTTTGATTCCTGCAAACAAACACAAACAGTGAGGTGATTCCACACTTATTATTAGCAATAATAATAGCTTATAATAGCTGTATATGCACATACTGTATTTAAGAGATTCACCTGTACAGGTTTGGTGCTGACAGAAGATGTGTTCACAATGCCCACACTCGGATCTCCGTGATACGCCGGGTTCACAAACTTGTTCTCCAGCTGTTCACCACTCACATTTACAGTCACCTGTTAAGATGTAGGTCGTCATGTCAGTTTGCTCAGTCATGATGATTAATCAAATTGTTAATCTAATAAATACAAATGACATTTTCTTTCATTTGTGAAAGGTTAATCAAATCATCAGGAGGCACACACACAACCATACATTATCTATCTACAGGTGCTGGATAACAATTATCTGGAAAAAAGACACGAAAACACCTGCATTGTTGTACATTTTTTCAGTTTAGCAGAAATCCCCCTCACAGTTACCCTCAAAATCAATGAAAAGTGATTTGGCCAGCTGGCCAATATTCACTGTATTTCAATGACATTTGTTCATAATGTATCATTTTGTTCTGCTAACAAACATATAACCTCTGTGTGATTACAGTTAAACTAAATACAAAATGAAGTACATTTTATAGAACATTAGTCAACTGCTGGAAGTGGTCATATGGTGTTATTGTCATTTAACTCCACGTGAGAAATAAAAAAATCATTCAGTCAACCATTGCAGTACCTGTGTGGCATGAATGACAGCAGGATCCCCCGACGCTCCAGGAGCTATTGCGTATAACGGGTTCTCAAATGTGATCGGCTGCCTCCCAGCTTCCATGGCAAAATTATCATCCTATGAGGATAATATATTGATAAGATTGCTTTTTATATTCACTAAAACACACCAAGAACTGAATTTTAAAATGCTGCTTACACAAGCAGTTCTAGAGGGAGTGCTAAAATAAAGTTGTCAATAAATACCAAATAAAGCACTTGTTTGTGCTGATAGTACGATACACGATTCAGTGACTTGGGGAAATATTAACCGCTAATAGACTTACCATCTGCATGGCTGCGTCAATGAACGACACTCCGATGTGTGATGGTCCAAGGTCAACATTATCACCAGAGTGAAACGTCACACCATTTCCTGTGTCACCGGACTTCACCAGGCTGCTGAGGCTGGACAAAAGCAAAACACTTTAGTTTGAACTTTGATCTTAATTTTGTGGTCATCAACTTTAGCACAGTTGTCATTCACAACCACAAAGAGAAGAAAAAAAGCGGCAACATACCTGGGTAGTTTGGGCATGGAGGGGATGAAAGATCCTGTTCGTTTGTAGTTGAGGAAAACCCCGACAGCCAAAGCTCCAGTGATGAGGATGATAATAACAGCCAGAAGAACAGCCACGGCTATAGAAAAAGTATGCATGTTAGACCCCTGCAATAAGGTGTTGGTCATAACAATTCCTACTGTAATAAGATTTTGCAGACTAGTCCTTTACAGTTCATGTTCTTTGGCTGACCTCTTTGTTTGCTAAACCATTAGAGATGTTGAACAGTAATCAATTGTCGTATTACTTTGCTATTTATTAAGCCAATGTATGATTTTGGTCAGTCAACATTTTCAATAAATGCTGAGAGACTGTTTTTGTTGGCCCGAGTAGCTTTTGTGTGAATTCATCACATTTGGCCAGATCATGTATTAGTCACTGTGCAGTAGCTCCCACATGTCAACCACTGCATGTGTGAAGGACTCAAACCACAGGTTTTGATTGGAAGAATCTGTGTTGGCAACTCTTTAAGTTTAAGGAGAGAATAAATAAATGCCACGAGAATAAATAAATACACACTTATATAACAGTACCTGTTCCTGCTGGAGTGCCCTTTGACTTCCCCATCTCACAATAGCTGCCCACATAACCGTATGGACATCTGCAGAAAGGCATGATAAACAGAATATTACTACTTGGGAAAACAACACCTTAAATACCACAAATATCAAGCATTTCAGAATATGACTGATGAAGAATCGATCAATCACAGGTGTGAATGGCACCAACAACTAAACTCACTTGCACTTGGGCAGACCGCCTTCATCAGTGTAGCAGGTTCCACCATTCATGCATCTACATGCAGCGGGCATTGCAACGGGTGCCTCAATGGCTGCAGGAGCAAATGCCAGGCGCACACAGAATCAGCAACAATACAATATCACACCACAGTCTTACAGGAACACACAGGAGCAGGCAGGCACTCATGAAGAATGGATTTACGAATGCAAAACGAAATGCAACACAACAGCTAACACAAGAGTGCAGGCAGTTGATGCACTCAGGCTTCTGCTTACCTGCGTCACATTCACTGGCATCAAACTGCACCAGAGAGGACCCCTGAGGACAGGCGCAGGAGTATCCACCAGGCCGGAGGAGACAGAGGTGACTGCACACATTCTTACAAGGGTTGGGTACTGAACAGGTGAGAGCACAAATAATAATACTTAGTTAGATATTGCTCAAAGCAGAGATTATATAATTCACTTTCAGTTTGATTCCAATTTTGAGACATATTCGGTGTTAGCTATTTCATATTGTCTGTCTGTAACTCTTTGTTATTGCTGCCTTTCTCAGCTAGGACACGCATAGAAGTGTCCCTTGTTAAATATATTTTTTTTAAATATATAATTTCAAAACATAACTGTTGATTGCTATCCTGTCTTTTAAAAACTGTTTTTGCAAAGATTGCCGCGTTTGTCAAATTGATTCATAATTTCACATTTTTACAATGTGATATACTGAGAACCTTCTTTTCATGTCTTACAATCCTTTTGCAGTTTACGACATTGTGTCAAGGTCATGAGAGTTACAGAAATAATCCAACAGACTTTGAGTTCCCGTAAACATTCGCTCTTCATACGGATCCCTCTGTGTTCTGACCTGACTGGTTGTGTCGTTGCTCCTGGTAGATGCGGACTTGAGTCAGCCAGGGGTTGATGGTGAGAACTTTGACTTTATGTCCTTTCCCGAACTTGTTAGTCTTCCACACTTCCCCTTTGTCTTTTGTTGTCCAGTAAACATGACCCTCAAACACATCCAGACTGTAGGGGTGGCCAATGTCTGAAACAGAGAAAGCATACTATCTTAAAGCTCCTCCACTATTGAATAAAATACTTGATAAAACACCATAACACTGTTTTGTTTTTCTGCAGACTAGCTGTGTGTGTCAGTGTTCTGACCTCCTGATATGACAATCTTCCGGTCTGTGCCATCGGGCTTCATGGACTCAATGATGTTTTCTTTGGAGTCACACCAGTAGATCCTATTTCCATTCAGATAGTCCAGAGCCAGCCCAGTAGGCCAGCCCAGGTCCTCCTCCTTCACCAGCACCTCTCTGTGCTGACCGTCCATCCACGCTGATTCTATTCTGGGTTTCCTGCCCCAGTCTGTCCAGTACATCATCCTGTGAGCACAGAAATAATCAGAGACAGAAGATTATTTTTTGTCTGGATAAAAATCCTCTTCAGACTGAACAAAGGAATTAAAGATGTAAACACAGTATTTTTTTTGCTTCATACCCAAGTGATGGATTGACAACAATAGCAGCTGGCTGGTCAAGGTCTATGTGGATCAACCACTTCCTGTACCGCCCATCTAGTTTGGCCACTTCAATTCGATTGGTTCCTGAATCTGTCCAGTAGATGTGCCTGAAAGGTGATAAATACATACTGAGCAACTGAACAACATTTTGAGCAACCTCTGCAACGGTTAAGTCATAATGTTGGTGAATTACCTGCCAACCCAGTCCACGGCGATGCCGTCAGGATTAGCGATATATCTCAGGTTCAGATCCATCTCTTTCACTGGGTTGTTGCCTTGATCGTTAAATGTGGTCATGTAGGCGCGTTTGATGGAGCCAAACTGAGATCCCCGACCCAGAACTGTCCAGTACACAACACCTACAGACACACCAGGCGATAATGGTTACCCAAACTGCAGCTGACAACAGAAACATTTAAAGGTTTGCAGTAGAAGTCTTACTGAGTCCTTGGCCCTCTGGATCCCATTGATAGTCCAAGGCTTGGATGTGCTCAGCGTTGTCCACATAGTCTGAATACTGCTCAGAGGACAGGTTGAAGCGACGAATGCGGACGTTGTCTGGCAACAGCAGCACGGGTGGGTTTCCTGTACAGAAATTAACACACTAATAAAAGGGAACATTTGTAAAGAATCTTCTTCTATGCGTGAAGGTCAAGCTCTTACCCTGGGCAGCACACTCTGTCCCGTGCGGCTCACCAAAAGAGAGAAAACCTTCAGCGCAAAAACACTCGAAGCTGCCCTTCGTGTTCTTGCACTCTTGAGGACACGTGCCGTATACCTCACACTCATTCACATCTGTTTCCAAACGCAGAAGACATTAAGAAAGAGGAAAACTCAAATGTAAAAAACAACTTCTGTGCCAGTGTTTAAATGATTTAAGTAAATGATGAATAATTGATGTGACGTTTACCTTCACAAGTGTGTTTTTCTGTCGATCTCGGCGTGTAGCCGTTCCTGCACGAACAGAGGATGCCTCCCTGCGTCAGGTCAGTACAGTTGTGTTCACAGATGTTGTCACTGCATGTGTGCCCACTGCCATGGTCTGACAGGAGCAAACACAAAAACACACTAAATGTTAAACTAGTACTAAATTAACAGTCAAATTGACAGTACGTCAGGTATGACAGATACAGTCAAGCTGAAGTCAAATCTATTGAACAAAGAGGCTCACTGCATTAAAGTCTGTTGAAGAATAAAGGTGAACTTGTTGTAAGATTGCATTCTTGAACAAAGCAATAAACGACTCCCCGCAATCTGAATCCGACCCGTTGACACCGATGACATGCCTAAAGAATAACTAAATAGAAATAACCAATCTTCTTGCTGATTTCTTGTTTATTTAGGTCATGTGGAGACATCAATGTTGAATTGAGACCGTGTCATGACCAGTTAAAAGTGGCTTACTACAAATGGTCTGACTGAGCTAACTAAACAGAATAAATGTAAACTTCTTTTCAGGCATATAAGAACGCTAATCCAGTATTTTAATAGTATCTGTCTCCAAAATACAAAATAAATACTTTTAACAGTTTTAGTAAACCTGCAAGTTTAGAACAATATTTTTCACACTAAAATTCATCATCATTACTAATATGCTGTTCATTTACTCACGGCAGCCCAGCTCATCAGACTGGTCTCCACAGTCATCATAATCATCACAGGCGTACTGCAGAGGAATGCATTGTCCGTTACTGCATTTATACTCATCATCTGAACAGGGTCCATGAGTGGGACTTTGGCCTAGAAATAAAGACACATATTGACTCAAGAGATGCTGTAGACGCATGTTAAAAAAATAAAACATGACATCCGATTGAGATTATAAATGAGACCATCAGCAACAACAAACTATTACACTCACAGTTTTCCTGTTTCTCATCAGAGCCATCACCACAGTCATCGATGGAATTACACAGCTCGTGGCTGTAGATGCAGCGGTTGTTCTCACAGCGGAAACGGAACGGAGCTTCACACTGGATTTCCACTGTGGATAAACAGAATGTCTCAAGAAATCCTCATCGCAAGAATTCAACACATTCACTAAAACATAGTAAGAGAATATTAAGTTAGCCAAGCTTTGGTTATGAGTGTGCATCACTTCTGACTGTTTGTGTTACTTCTTACAGCAGAGGTGGAGCTCCTCGTCTGAATTATCTCCACAGTCATTGTCTCCGTCACATTTCCAATGAGGCTGGACGCATACGTGGTTCTTGCACTCAAACAGGAATGAGGGGCAGTATGTGCCGTTGGGAAAGCGGGTCGCTGCAAGTCAGGAATAAAAAAACAACAACAACAACAATTGACTAAGTGTCCTCAAAGAGTGCACGGCAAAAGCATTCAATGCACGACACTTACGACAAGACGTCTCATCTGTGAAGTCCAGACAGTCGGCGTTGCCATCGCATTTGAAGCGCTCAGCGATACAGTGTCCACTGCCACACTGGAAGTAGCCGGGATGACAAGTCCGTAACTCTGCAACACAGTCAAACCAGCCCACATTGAAGCATTACTTCACATAGAAATACACACCACTCATGGAAAGGGGAGCACTGGCTTCCTTTATTTTGATGACAACGGTACACACTGAGCATATTGAATAAAAGTCTCACAGCACCTAAAATCCCTACATATTTCTCTTTATTCCTACATGGGAAATACTCTTTTATTTCATGTATCTCATCTAGAATAACGTCTAGATACGCGATGCTCAGGGATCTGCCTCACTCTGTGTTCCACCAGCACTGGAACGAAGAAATCCCTCAGTTGTAGCAATGAATAAACTATTATTGAATGCTTCACTATTGGTGGTCCTGTCTGTTTATGCTTCAAAAGGTGACGCTTTATTGCTTCTTTGTTTAGTGCAGCCCTGCGTTACTCACAAACAGCCAACCAACAAAGAGCCTCCACTTACCACAGTCCCTTTCATCCGAGTTGTCCTCACAGTCGTTGTCATGGTCACAGACCCAACGGTCGGGAATGCAGCGCAGATTTTCACAACGAAACTCGCTCTCTGTGCATGAGCGTGGAGCTGCGGGAAAACGTGAAAAGTGTGGAATCAATCAAGTGCAGGCGTATTCCATTACACAGACACATTAAGCAGACGGATGTGAAAAACTCTTGAGTGTATTTAATTCAACTTTGTCAAATGGCATCTATTATTTTTCTATATATTATGACAAAAAACACCTCGACACACTCACACAGGCATGCATGTGCAGCCGTTACTCTGCAGTGAGCTCATGGGTTCACTGGAGACAAACTCTCCTGGCAACAGCAGAACAACAGCGGTTGGGGAGCGGTACCACCGTGATTTAACCCCAGTCACTGGTGCTCTTTTGAGAAGCTACATTAACTATTAACTAGCATGTTCTCAGACATGTTTAAATTCTCCAGGGAAAAGGGTGACGGACTTGTTCACTCCCTCTCTCTCTGACACACTGAGGACGGCCTGTTTCTCTAGCAGCTGATAAGACTACCTCTCTCAGCACTCAAGCAGAAGTGTCGACCCTCTCACAAAACCTCCCAACTGTCTGATAAAAAATGATTGCAGGACTATTCTTTAACATCAACACTCCTTTTTCATTTGGACAATTCACAGGAGCTGAGCTAAAATCCCCCACTAAACCTACTTAAAAGACCCTTAAGTGACATCAAAACAATGAACCCAGTTTGTCACTGTTCACACTCTCGTCAGTACTCAAACACAACTTAATGATGCAACTTTATGAGCAGCACTCACTGCAGCTGCGTTCATCGGAGTTGTCCCCGCAGTCGTCATCCCCGTCACAACTCCATCTCAGCGGGATGCAGCGCTGGTTGTCACAGCGGAAGTCTCCGTTAGGATCACAGGTCACTTCATCTGGGAAAGGAGCAGGTACATGTAACTGGTCATCGTTTAGCATAACTTTTCTCCTTGCTCTGCCAAAGAGCCAAAACAACGGCCTTCAGGCCGTCTTGAGGTTCTATTCTCTGCATTTGTATTTTGGGGACGAGGATGAGTTTTGATTCTATTAACTCAAACATGCAAATGCTGCTTAGACTGAAGATATTAAGGCCAGGTTTAACATGATGACATATTTGAAAGAAACAATAGAATTCGGAGAATACAAAGTAATTCCCTCATTTAAATCTGTTAGATGCACTGGCTCAGTCTTTTAGGTAGTATACATTTTTGCGATTTTGGCAAGTCAAGATTTATTTATATAGCACATTTCCTACCCACGCAAAAACACAATATGCGTCACACAAGTCAAAAATTACTTTGCACAGAAATAACCAGAATGTAGATGTTCTGACAAATGGAGCTGGATCAAATATACATGGTTGCCAGTTTATTAGGTGCACCTTTTGAATTATACTTCTGTGAAACATATTTCTAATATTAAGTGTATCGTCATTACTTACAAACACCTTTCAGTATGACATATTGCCATTCAAAACCAATATGAACGCGAAAAAATGATGCTGCTCCAGTGGGTCATTTTAATTTATAAGACCAGCACATAAGACCCATCCATCCATCTATCCTTTTTCAGCCGCTTATCCGACACATAAGACCAGCACTAGCTATTGAGTCATGATGAAAATGTCAGTTTGAAACGAAAGGCATCTTGTTTTTTAATTAAACTGTAATAGGCATAAAGGGAGAAGAGCAGCGCGCCGCAGACAGATGGGTGAACTCTATCCATGCTAGTGTGTGTCTGGTGAGGATAAGACTGCAGGAGATGAGAAGCACAGACGGAAGAGGAGTGGAGGAGAGCTGGTCTGAGCCGTCTCTAACACACAATGCTGGGGGTCAAAGATAGTGCTGTGTTAGCTAGTCCTACCCTCGTAGCCCTCCACCTGGCCCATCTGCTACATTCTTATAGGAAGATTAGCACTGATCTCCCATCCTGCGCTGGCATGGCACTAATGGAGTCAGGGCCTCCGATAAGAGACGGGAGGGCTGCGGCAAGGGTGTTTGGATCGTATCAAAGTACAAAGAGACTTCTGTGAACCCTGCCCCCACGCAAGGACAGAGCAACAACACACACACACACACATATCTGGACTCATACCACTGGACAGCTCATAAATCTGTGGTGCTCTTCGGGAGAAGCAAATGGTGGGGGAGGGTGAGTGGTGAGACCCTCTCCATCAACACCTCCCACTACCTCACTGTGTAATGTTCCACAGGAGGCTGAGGTGTTGGCTAATTGCCCTTCACTCACTCCTTGAACACATAACCTTGTTTCCATGTTGTAAAGTGTTTAATCTTCTGAGATCTCTGGAATCATAAATGTGATAAATAATACATAATAAACTGAAGCTTTAACATAAAGTTTTGGGGCATATTCAATCCTAATAACAAACAGTCTTCATACCAGTGTCCAGATGTAAACAGGACCACAGTTCTGTCTTAAGGATGGTTGTCGCAGACTCACCACAGTTCTGCTCATCGCTGTTGTCTCTGCAGTCGTTGTTGCCGTTGCAAACAGACCACAGTGGCACACAGCGGTAGTTGGTCTTGCAGTCAAACTCTGTGTGGTTGTCGCATCGATGTTCTGGTCCCACTGTGGAGAAAACACCACAGTTATCGAGTGAAGGAGACAGAGACTGGTGTTTGAAAAACGTTCTACTCCGATGCAACTCAGATTCAGATTGAGTCCTTGTAAAGAAAGACCCATGACTAGTGAAAAGAAAAAGGTTGACGAAACTGTGTATTACTTACTGCACTCCTCCAACGGTTCATCAGAGTTGTCACCACAATCATCATCAACATCACATTTCCAGCTCTGGGGAATGCAGCGTCCATTTCGGCACTTGAACTGTCCAGGGCGGCAAGTCCTGGTGGAGCAGTGGGCAGGGTTCTCGTCAGACTGATCCCCACAGTCGTCCTCGGCGTCACACTGCCATGACTCCGGTATACATCGCTTATTTGCACACTGCCATTGGTGGGTTTCACATTGGTGTGTCGCTAGAGGGAAGACAAGTCCATCAATTGACCCGTACAGGTTTTTACATGAAGACTTAAGACAAAAACAGAGACTACCGGACATGATAATAATATAAATTAAATGAGTCAGTTAGGAGAACACAACCCACCACACAGCACAATGTCTTCATCTGAGCCGTCGTGGCAGTCCTGGTTGCTGTTGCACAGAAAGTGTGGACTAGTGCAGTTTCCATCATTGCACTGAAACTGGCCGAGCCTGCAGTGCCGAGCCGGGCAAGTGGAAGGCTCGTCTGAGCCGTCTCTGCAGTCACTCTGACCATCACATTTCCACCAGATAGGAATACAGCTGTTGAAGAAGAGGTAAAAAAAAATCTGTGAGTTCAAAAGGTTTTCTGTGACTCCTAAATTCATTATATCGACTACATAACTACTTACAACTCTATAAAATGGCTGCAAAAATGTAAGTGGGCATACAAATTAAACGTGTAACTATTAACGCTGATGAATTCCTAATTCTGTATTACTACATAATTTGTATACACAGGTATATTTATATAAAAGACAGTAAAAATACAAAAGGATTTTGATGGATTATATTATGAAAACAAACAGCAGAAGGCGCTGTTTTCCATAGAAAAGAGAGCAAACAGAGCTTTACTGTATATTTCCTTATGAAATTACAGATGATGAATGGAGCAAGGGAACAGCCGATGTAAATATTGCTACCAGCATTTTCTTCTTACTCAGTAAATGAGAAGAGAATACAATGCACAAGGTTTTGCCAAGTAGCACAAGTCTTTTTGTGATAAAAGAGTAATTATAATAAATCTGGTCTCAAGTTTGATCTAACAAAACTCCTGGCATGAGATTAAAACAATCCTAATAATGGTCTAATTTGTTCATGATAGTCCCACTAACGTATCTTGGCCAGTTCAACAATGTTTTACTGATAAAATGTTGGTCATCACATAAAAAGATCACAAGGCATACCACAAGAAGAACATTTGACAAACCGTTCATTGTTAGTACATCTGTACTGGGTGCTGCTGCACATGGGAAGGCATCGGGTCACACCTCCAATTTGGACCGTCAGGAAATGGTCAGGGCACTCACAGGTGTGGTCCCGCCCCGCGTGACGGATCAGGCACAGGTGAGAACAGCCTCCATTGTTCACAGCACAAGGATTGTTTACTGTCAGAGGAAGAGCCACAGTCAGTCAAATAATCTCAATTCACCACAGTTTGGCTAGTTCAGGCCAGGTATTGTTCTGCTTGTGGTCAATACCCTGCACTTAAATCAACTTAAAGAGCACATGTCGAGATAAGAAACAACTAAAAGCTCTTGGACACAGGATTCTGAGATTTTCACTCACCAATGGGCTGTCTGTAAGGATGACACACATGGATGTCAAATGGTCTGTGAGTGGTGTTAACCAGGGTCTGCCTCCCAGAGCCATCATATTTGTTGCCTTTCTCCACTGAGCGTGTGTTCCAGTCAGTCCAGTACACAAAGTCCTCGAACACAGTCAGGGCAAACGGGTGAGGCAAATCTCCATCATACACTGTGTGTCTGTGTTGACCATCCAAGTCTGAGTATCTGGCAAAAGATATTTAAAAAAAGAGTTACAAATCTCACTGCAATTACTGTGGGCAAGAACAGTGTGACCACTTTCTGACAAGTGTACCTACTCTATGTAACTGAGGTGAGCGTCCGACCAATAGAGCTTGTCATTGGTGTAGTCGATCGTGATCCCGTTGGGCCACTCGATCTTGGTGGTGATGATAGCTGCTTTGTTGGATCCATCCATTCCAACACGACCTATAAAGGCTTTGTCTCCCCAGTCTGTCCAGTACACAAATCTAACGGGTAACCAAGATAATTACTTTAGAGGACATCTACTATATCTGAAGAAGAGTGCACCTATACTTCTGAACTAAAGCTTTTCAATCATGCAACTTAGAAAGAGAAAGAGACAGATTTATACAGTATTTTTTCTAGAAACTGACAGATGAATAATATTTTTGATTTCTTTCTGACAAGCATACCTCAAATTTGGTTGTACAGTGGCAACAAAATGACAACATTTCAAACAGATTCTGTAATTAATGTATTCATTTAAATGAATCCTTACTTAAATTCGCTGTTTCAAAGCTTTTGTCTATTCTGTCTATATTTCCCTATAATAGGTAACACATTAAAGGAAAGAGTTACCAATAAAAATAACAATGCTAAAATGTAATCATGACAAAGAAAATATGCATAATTGTTCTGCCTTTAAAACATTTAGTTCTGCAATTTGCTGCACTGGAATTTCTTTTAGACAACCCACCATACACTGGTACCAACATATTGTGATAAGCCCAGCCAATAATATTGCCTGCTGATATGTTGGGCCGGCTCAATCACAACACTTAATTCCTCTGTGCCTCCGACTCACCCATATTTGGGATGCAACACAATGGCTCTGGGGTTTTCAAAGCAGTAGGTGTTGTTGGCATCAACGCAGTGTTCAGCCAGTTTCTTCACAAATCGACCATCCAGTTCAGACACTTTGAGACAATCCAAGAAGCTGTCCACCCAGTAGAGTTTTCTGGCTATCCAGTCAACTGCAAGGCCTTCCCCATGCGTAACTCCATTGACCACCACCTCTCTGTTATCGCCAGTGAAGGACATCCTCTCAATTACTCTGCGGCTCACATCAATCCAATAAAGATGTTTGTCGACACGGTCAAAGTCTAGGGCCACCACACTGGTCAGGCCCTGCAGGATCAGAGAGTAGGCCTGTCCGTCTGTTGACAGGTTCCTAAGGTAATAGCGGTTGCTGAAGATGAGGTAGGGTGAGATGTCACTGTTCTGACGGCAGCTGTGGCCGTCCGGCTCTCGGAGGAATCCCGGGGCACACTTACAGATGTAGGAGCCAACGGTGTTCTCACAGACCTGGCTGCACACGCTCGGTGTCTCTGCACACTCATCGATGTCGTCACACGTTTTGCTGTCAGACATGAGGCGGTAGCCGGGGCGACAGGTGCAGATATAGCTGGTGGGTGTGTCCGTGCAATTCTGATCACAGTGATGGATGGATGGTTCTGTGCATTCATTGACACCTGCGAACAAAATAAGTATAATAATAACAACTTTATTGAAAACGTTGTCAGCAAAGAAAACTATTTTGTCCAGTCTGATCTAACCAACGAGAAAGAAAACAAAGATGATAAGCTGTATCATTTGTGTTATTAATTTATTTGTCTTTTGCTAAAAGGGTAAAAAGGCATTATTAATGGCACAATTTCTTTAACAATTTTGAAGCTGTCTTTCCACTCACCGCATCCCTTCTCATCGCTGTTGTCAGAGCAGTCGTCGTTCCTGTCGCACACCTGCATCAGAGGAATACAGTGTCCGTTGTCACATCTGAACTCTCCAGGGGGGCAGGTGGGTGCTGGTGTGTGGCACACGTGCTCCAGCTCATCGGACTCATCCCCACAATCGTTGTCGCCATCGCAGACAAAGTCATGAGACACGCAGCGGCCGTTCTGGCAGGTGAACTGGTGTTGCTGACACGGCTGGTAGGTGCAGCTCTGCTCGTCACTGCTGTCGCCGCAGTCATTTCGGCGATCACACCTGATTTTAGAAGACAGGCCACAAAAGATGCACTCAAATTGCCAGACAGACTGATGACAGATGTAATTCATTATATTTCAAAAGAGTACATTTTTCTAACCTGTAGGAGCTGCGTATACAGAGGCCATTGCTACAGCTGAACTCATTGATGCCACAGGATCTGCGTGTACAGTTTTGATGTTCATCGAATGCATCTGCACAGTCTGCGTCTCCATCACACACCCAGTCACGTGGGATACATTTACGCTGAGGTGGTTGGTTGTTCACGCAGGTGAACTCTGCACTTGAACATGTGCGATTGCCTGGAATACAAAAAACAATCAGGCAGGGGGATTTACAAGAAGCAAAATAATGTTCAGTTTCACTTTACTCGATTGGTCTCAGCTTTTAGTCGATTGAGAAAGCAAGAGCACATCCATGGTATACGCAACATTTTTAGTGGTGCTTATGTATGATTCTTTGTGGAGAAGCACAATGAAAGTTTCCAGATCTGTCGATTAAATCAACTAATAGATTTGTGTTAGTCAACGAAGAATTTCTTTGTTTGAGGACAGCCCCCGTGATGACCCAATGTCAACCTGCATTTTTGCCAATCCAAACATTCCAAACTGTATTTCAAAACAAGCAGCCATGACTTCAAATTCTTTATCCATCTAATGAGATTGATCCACATTGTTTGAAGTGAGTCTCCTACAGAGGCTCAGTCAGTGCTGAAGTCTTTAGCTTCAGGCATCTTATTGTTGGAGCACACATTGGTGAGACATAAGAGTCTTGATCCACCCTGAGCCAGGAAGCCAGAGAAAGGAGACATGCACAAAGTAACGAGTGAGGCAGGAGAAATCAGGAATGTCAACTCCTTGGATTGAAGACCTTCGACAGGATACTAAGATGGCACTGACTGCCAGTGTCTCCCACACAACACTCCCCCAGTGGTGTGTATCCTAATCCATCAACGTCCTGAATAACGAGAGGATGAGGAAAGTGGGAGAAGAGATGGGGGACAAGAAGATGGGCCACAAGGGGAGGAGATGAACAAGTAGGAAGATGCAGAAATGGATGAGGACAAAGAGAAGGAAGAGGTCGAAGGAGAGAAAGCATAAGAGGTAATGAAAGGATGCATACCACAGTTATGCCTCTGGTCTTCGTCACTCATGTCGCCACAGTCATTGTCCCCATCACAGATCCAGGATGAGGCAATGCACCTGCCATCATCACAGCGAAACTGATCTGTGTTGCAGGTTCTGACTAGTGTGGCTGCAGAGACAAATCATATAACATTAAATTGCAGATAAGCGAGCACAATATTGTGTTTCAATATCTTTTGCCAAATTATTTATATTCATCATAAATTATCATCCCTTTTTTTTCATTTTTGTGATTTCCAGCTATCTCAGGTGCTTCCCCCACTTATTTTAAGCAAGGCACAACACAACATTGGCAAAGCTTTCAAAACAGTCATGGCAACTCTACATTCCCATGCATGGTGAGCTATCTAAACAAAAGCCAAAGTGAGGCTCTGTAACCCCTGGTGGACAAAGGGAGGGGGAGGTGCTGTTTGTCAGAGGACACTGAGGGGCGTCACCACAGAGGAATGCAGCGCACAATAGGAGGCCTGACTGACCACATCATCAACAAAGAAATACACCACTGACTCGCACTCTACGATACATCACTCACAGCACTCTCTCACACCAACACACAGATGCAGATGGGCGGACAGGCGCAAACACACAATAACCGGGCAGCTGATAGTGGGGCGGCGGCAGACACACAAAGCCAATAGGCCCATTTTGGGGGTGAGAGCGTTGTGCGACACTCACTGCAGGAGAGGGGTTCATCAGAGCCGTCAGCGCAGTCAGCCCCTCCGTCACAGTACCAGTGGGCGGGGATGCAGCGACCGCTGGAGCAACGGAACTCGCTCTGGGAACATGTGGATGCCGCTATGTAGAGGATGTGGGCATGAAACCACTTGGAGGATTTGTCAGTGTGGGAATCTTATGCTAATGACTGGGGGTGGGGTAAAGACTGATCTGTTTCTGACTATTTTATATCATCTTTCTAAGAACTTTAGGTAGATTTAAATCCTGTTTTACCCAGACTGTTATTAATTGTTTTAAGTGTTTAAGTGTTTTTAATTTCAATTGTCTCTGTAAAGCTCTTTCAGTTTAGTTAAGGTGATTGTGAGGGAGTGTATTATCAATGCCATTCATTGAACCTACTGTATGAGGCTGTTTACAAAATCATTCCCTATTCGCTACCCAGTGCATTATATTTACTTTTAACTATTTTGTCTATGTGTGACATTAATGCACTGTGCAGGTCCCTTAATAATGTACACAATGAAAGAAAAAAAAAATACCCATAGAAGCATATTTTAAAAGCCTCACAAATGTGAAAATTACAATCTACACCTGTCACCCATGACACAAAATTGTAGCGATTTATAAGTGCCTGAAATATCAATTTATTTCTCAATTTAGAGTAAACTATTGAGTGTTTATTATGTCGGGAATATTGAGTGATAAGACACGCCATGAACGAACATTTCGATATCGTGGAACTGGTAGAACTAATTAGAATACAGACATAATTACTGTTATTAATCATACATGTAAAATGTCTGCAGGGAAAAATGCCTATTCAGACTATAACTAGATGAAATAAACAGTACAATAAATAGCTATATTAAATAACTGAAAAACTGTAATAATCCTAAAACTGTTGCAGAACTCACCACAGTGGGTAGGGCTCTCATCGCTCATATCCCCACAGTCGTTGTCTCCATCACACAGGTATGAACGTGGGATGCAGATGTTGGTAGACTGACATCTTGTTTGCTCTGGCTGGCAGGTTCTCTCCGCTGAAATAATTAGAAGTTAGAATTGACATTAACTATAAGTAATAACCACATTGACTTGAGCATCTACCTCTGTTTCTGTGTCAAATTTAGGATACTCACGGCAGTTTTGTTCATCAGAGGTGCCGTTGTCATAGCAGTTGTTGATGCCATTGCATACGTAGTCCTTTGCAATGCAGCGCCCATTGTTGCAGGTGAACTCTGTGTTGGGGTCACATGGTCTGAATAGACAGCTCACCTCATCACTGTTGTCTCCACAGTCATCATAGTGGTCACAGCGATAGTGGTAAGGCACACATCGCCCATTGCCACACGTAAACACTGTTGGCTCACAGGTGTGGAAGGCTGCAAATCAGAGTCAAGAACATGTTAGAGCTCTGGCCAAGGCGGAGGCCTGAATACAGATGCAGTGGAAGCTCATTTTACCTGACAATGCAATAAAGGATGACAGCAGCTGTGGGACTGCATGCAAAGATATAAGGAGATTGGTTCAATTGTTAGTGTTCATTAGTTTTATTACTGAGGAATTAGGTGCATGTTATTGGAAACTTAATCATGAAGTGCACGCATACACACCAACATAGATGAAGTCAGGTTTAGATCCTAAAAAGGAATTTTGTTAAAGCAGAAACACATACCTTGTTAGTATTAGTGAGGGTAAAAGATGAAAATTGCATTTAATAGATAAGAGATGTTGTGATTCACTCATGCAGGAGGTGCAAGGGCTCTATGAGAATCGCTAAGGCTAATAAACAGTTAATTCTAGATCATTTGAGCTAATTCCAAAAGACATAAAAAGGAAGAATTGAAATAAAGAATAGAGTCAATGCAAGCTCCTTTAGGAACATCCTACCACAGACTCTCTCCAACTCGTCGCTGCCATCTCCACAGTCATTATCATTGTCACATTTCCACTGGGCACGAATACAGCGGCCATTCATACAGGTAAACTGGCCTGGCTGGCAGCGAGTCCCATTATCAGGGACACAGTGCTTGTTTTCAGCCAGGTACCAGCGGCCCTCTGAGGGACACTGACACTCAGCTCCGTTGGGTCCTAACAAGATAAAATTGCATAGAACAGTTTATACAACTAGTTGGGATTTTCAATGACTGCACTAAAACAATATTATGCTGGGAAGCAAAGGGACAGTATGAAACTGCTGGTACCTGGTGTGCAGATGTGACTGCAGCCTCCATTAAACTGCTGGCATGGACTGTCACACTGCTGCTGTTTCCTGCTGGCCAGAACATGGACATCCATTGGCCGAGATGGAAGGTTTTGAATCATGACCCTCTGGCCGGAACCGTCATGCTTGTTGGCCTGATAGATGCTGCGTGTGTTCCAGTCAGTCCAATAGATGAACTGGCCAAACATAGTCATAGCAAAGGGGTAGATGGCTGTGCTGATGATGACTTCCCGATTGGAACCCGTGAGAGAGGACCGCTCAATCTTCTGTCTGATGGCAGAGCAAAAAATTGATAATAACAGTAGTTTGGCATGGTGATCATATTTAATTGTTTTATATATCATAACAATTAAATCTTTCAGATCTTACAAGCTGGCGTCTGCCCAATAGAGCCTCTCTTCTTCATAGTCCAGGGTCAGTCCATTGGGCCAAACGAGACTGCTGTTCACAATCTCTGTTCTGAAGTTTCCACCCAAAGTTGCACGCTCAATCTTTGCATGGGTTCCCCAGTCTGTCCAATACATGTATCTGTGGAACAAGAAAAGATTTAAATGTCAGTTTAAACTAATGAATAAAGAGAGTGTTTGTTGTGTTAGTCTTACCCTCTGCAGGGATCCAACATGATAGCCCTTGGCCTGGACACATGGGCAATAATAGTCCTTTGAGAGCCATCCACAGACATGGAGCTGATGCTCTGGTTGACGTAGTCACTGTAGTAAATTCTCTTGTTTATCCAGTCATAAGCGATGCCATCAGGAGCCCCGAGATCTGTCCAAAAGCAGGGACCAAAAGCAACATCAGCAATACCACTGGTGTCAAATGCTACATCCATAAAAGGTTAAAAGGTAATTAAAGAGGAATAAATAAAAGTGTATGTTGTTGTGTAAGTGCAAAAGCTACCTGAAGCCACAGCTATAGGAGCTGAGGTGGGAGAGGACAGGCTGATGTAGCTGATCTTGCTTGCTCCTGCACCTGAGCTCTGCGTAAAGTAGATCCTCCTGTCTGTGAGGTCAAAATCCAGTGCCACTGATGTACGTGGCACATTGACCACTGGAAAGGGTAATGCATGGTCCTCGGGGTCAAGGCGCAGGCTGCGCACAGTGCTTTCAGTTGTGTAGATGAGATAATCATCCCTTGACACCACACAGCTCTCATTATCTGCTGCAAGATTACCAAAAGCGCAGCTGCACTTCTTGTTCTGGCTACTTGAGCCAGAACCTGGATGGGCAAAGCAGAAGTGGGCACAGCCTCCGTTAGCTTCTTTGCAAGGGTTGTTGTTTAGCTCCTCTGTAGTGGTAGGCTGGGTGCGCTGGTCAAAGATGGCAACGTCCCTCAGCATGTTGACGTTGTCTCTGATGACGGCAGGCTGCTCTGTGCTGCCAGGCTCTTTGCTTGCTTGGAACACCTTCTTGAGGTTTCTGTCCACCCAAATGATACTACTCTCAAACACTGCAATTCCATAAGGAGTTGGGTAGCGACTGCCATACCGGATGATTTCTGTCTCCCCTCCTTGAGGGTTGACTCGGGCAATCATATCCAGAGAGTCATCAACCCAGTAGACATAGCCAGTTTGCCAGTCCAGAGCGAGACCTCGTGGAGTAATGATCCCTGATGACACTAAAATTGTGCGATTGGTGCCGTCCAAGAGTGCTCGCTCAATTTTGGGGTTCTGACCATAATCCGCCCAGAACAAGTATCTGTTTCTGGGGTCCACCACGATGTGGCGTGGCATGTCCACCTGGGTCTTTAGCAGCACTCTGCGGAAAGTGGTGTTGAGGCGGAGCACCTCCACATATGTCTCAGTTAGGAAAGCGTTGGTGAAATACAGGTTGCCTGAGGAAAGATACCAGTAAGCCCAGTGTTTAAATTAGCACCACATATATCTGTAAGTCTTGAGAGCACAAGTGACAGAGATCATCCTCTACCTCTAGTCAAAGTGTTGTGGAATTACATCACATGTAAAAGTTAAATTTTTGCGAGGAAACCAAAAAAACACAATTGGGGGCTGGCACAACAGCATACCTGCAGCCCAGTCGACAGCAATGCCTCGTATTCCGTTGCGTCCTATTCCAGATGTTACTACACCATGTAATCCTGAGCCATCTGGCTTGATCCGTCTGACCCCGTTTTGTGACGCCACGGTGCTGCTAAAGTCACACCAGTAGATGAAACCAGAAGCCATGTGTACATCAACATGTAAAGCATTACGGCCTGCAGGAGGAGAACCCAGTCATTAGACACCATTATTGTACTTCAAATACATTTTTTATTTGCAAACTTAAATTTACTCAAAAACTCAAAAATAAATGTATCCTACAGTTTATGTGAATCACTGACCTCTACCAGCCACAGGCACCATGGCCTCAGAGTGGTCTGTCCATTCCAGACTGAAGCCTTTGATTGCGGACAGAGTGGAGATGACGACATAGGACTGATACGGAGCGCAGGTCCTGTTGTCAGCATTGAGTTTAAAACCCGTGGCACATGCACAGGTAAACAGACCCTGCATCCGAGGCAGGCAGAGTTGCTCACACACTGCCATATTGTTGGTGCAGCCATTGGATGTACCTGCAGAGGCTGCGTTTGTGGAGAGAATATGGTGTGATAAACAAAAACACAGACAGCAGTGAATGAGGATGATGATGTCTCCTTGTGTTACTCACTATCTCGATAATGCACTTTCAGAACTCTCAGTCCAGAAACGTTGTCTCGCAACACAACCCTGTTGGCACCCGTAGACTTGTCCACACGCTCTATGACCTCAAAGTTGCGGTCAGTGAAGAAGAGGTAGTTTTGATAGACAGCCACACCCCAGGGGTGAGACAGGCCTGTCACTATGGTGATGCGGTTACTCCCATCTGGATCCCCACGCTCAATCTGTGGAGATCACATGCCAGACAGTCAGTCAAATGTGGAAGGTATGATTACCAAAATTACATAAGTGCATATCATATTACATTTTTGAGAACCATATAGGTCATTGAGAGCTAACAGAGTGAAGACCCACCATGCCAGTGCTTGTGACAGCCCAATACAGTTTGTTCTCTTGGATGTCCACTGTGAGGAACTCAATGTGATCGAGGTTGTTGGTGAACAAGGTGACAGGGTTTAAGCCATCCATGTCTGCGGATGCCACCTTGGCAGGAATGCCGCTCTCTGTTCCCTGGTCTGTCCAGTACAGTTTGCTGAGAAGACATTCAAGAATATAGGTAAGCATTTGTGTCTCAGACGTTTATAATTTGATCATAGATCTCTATGCTTAATACTTTTTAATAGCTGTACATATATTTTATAGTCAAACCACTGAGATACAAATTGTCGCTCTTGAGTGAAAATCTTTCATCTCCAAATTACTTCACTTTTCAGGATCTCACAATACCAGCCTTGCATATAGTTGAAAAAAAGACACTTTCTAAGCCCATGCAATGGAATATCAAAGCTTTTCAGACATTTCCTCAACCCACAGAGATCCAGATCATACCTGAGTTAAATAATTAAATTCTTGCTATAGTGATTTGGGTCATATTAACCAAAATCAGTGGTGCAATCTTTTCACATTGGATTGAGAAGTGATGGTTTAGAAATGTCTTTATTGTTTCTTAATTGTACTCTATTGGACATTGGCGGGGTTTGAGTGTGCAGTGTGGTATCCAGTAACATTGGTTTGAGTTCTCTCTGGAGGCAGTGCAGATGGCGATGAGGAGGCCGTTAGAGCTCAGTAGCTTTAGGGATGAGTGGCCGTGCCAGAACTGTGTTAAATGGGGCTTACCCACGTGCTGGGTCCACTGCGATGCCAACGGGACTGCCAGCACCAGTTGGAGAGCCGTTATTTGTGATTAGCGTTTTCCTGTACTGTACCTCCCCTCTCAACTTCAAAACCTGGCCGAACATAAACACAAATAGGTGCAATTATTGTACGGCATCGCTGTGTTGTGACACTGCCCTTATTCACAGTTATTTTCTGTTTTCCTATTTCCAGTGCAATTACAACAAATATATGTATCTGAGTTCAAATTAAAGTCAGTGACGGTGAACAAACTACAACAGGACATAGGAATATATGTCTTACCTCAATAGACTGTGTAGTTGGATTGGTGTAGTACAAGTTCTCTGTTATCCAGTCCAAGGCCAGGCCAACAGGGGAGCCAAGGATGGCAGCCGGGGCAAACTCTGTCCTGCTAGTACCATCTGACTTCACCCTGTGGATCTCACCCTGGTGGACAAAGGAAGTCATGTCAAACACTGCTACATGTGGATGTGTTGAGTGAATCCTGTGTTATAATTTCGAGGCATGTTTTAATTGAGTTTTAATCATGTATTTTTACCATTAACCAAAATCTTAAAGTTCTGAACTGAATGTGACAGGACAGTAACTTACCGGATGCTCCACCCAGTAGATGGTCTGTTCGTTGTCATCAAAGTCAACATCATAGCCATTATGAAGCCCAGCTATCGGGACCATAGCATCGTTACTCTTGTCATCTGGGTTCAAGGAAATGCCATAGATGATGCTGTCTCTTACAACCACCAGGAAAGGATCCTCAACTACATGAAAAAAAACAAAATGCAAAAGCATTGAATAAACAGTGAATAATTTTGAAAAACAAAAACCTACATTTAGTCACTGTGACAGAATACTCATACCCAAGATATTTTCCTCAAGGCTGTGAATTTCCTTGAACTTTAAAAGTGACATAATAAATTCTAAATCAAAGCTAGGAAGCCATGTTTCCTGGATATGGATTTAGCCAACGGTAATCCAAAGCTAAAAGTTGCTTTCACTGTATAAAAACCTGGTGCAAAAAAGGGATTCTGAGCTAACAGGGCTTTATCTATAAAGCGGATTGACTGGTGAAAGTTGTCTCTCCAATCTGATTTGCTTTGTCATCAGTGATTATAATCGACAAATGGTTGTGGGGCATTTTCATTCTTGGGTAATTGTTGGCCCTAGGGGGAGAATGTGTTCTGCTTGGCTTGAATGGACTGAAACCTGAGAGTTAAGCTGTTGACCTAAGGGGGACTCCTTGGGCTTTGAATTAAAGATCCCTTGTCTCCTTTAGACCTTGAAAGACATGCTTATATGATTCTTAATATTTATGACTGGAACAGCAGTTTACAAGAGAATTTAAATGGAAGACTGTTGACAAGGACCTGGATCGATCTATTATATGAAGTGTGTTTTCAAAGATTTCTCCTCTTATCTACATTGAGATCCTGAAAAAGAAGCATGCCAAAACCATAGTTTCCATAATAACAATAGGTTTTCTATTTACATCAATAACCACAGCTAAGATGAAGACCATATGAGTACATCTACTTATCAACTGCATCTGACCCAACTTCCTTTTTCATCAAACTGAGTGATGAGTGTTTTCCTCCATTTGGCATTGTGCATACCTCTGGTGCAGGTGATTTGGTCTGCTGCCAGTATCCAGCCTGAGGGGCAGGCACACGAGTAGTACCTCGGTCCCACAGCAGAAAGCAGACAGATATGAGTACAGGGACTCCCCAAGCAGTGATTTTCACCTACGAATTGTCAAACCACACATTCACACACAAACACACACGCATACCCACAAAGAGTCAGCAGAATGATCTTCACAGGTTATCTTGGATTGTTCTTAAATCTAATTACAAAAACAATGGACCTGCTGCATATTGGCATCATTATCAAGGTGCAAGAGCAACCAGACCTATTAGCTGATGTTGACCAACACAATGGTCAAAATCAGCTAATACTGATGGAACAAAGATTTGTTTATATAAAATATCTTTGCCTTACCTGCAGGCTGCCTGGCTGGGTGTACTGCCACCAAACCCATCGGCTGAGGAAGGTTGAAAAGCATCACTGTCTGGTTCTCCCCGTGCCACTTATGGGCTCGCATCACACGGTTGATGTATCTGTCGGTCCAATACACAAAATCCTCAAAAATGGTAATTGCGTGGGGATGTTGCAGTACCTTTTCACAGAGAGTAGCAAAAGAAAAAAAACATGCTATTCAAAAGGAAATTGAATTTGCTCTGTTCAGTTTTAAATTATCAACATGAATCAGATTTCTAAATATAATTCAGAAAATGTGGACTTCTCATTCTCTCACCAGGTCACTGGCCACGACTTGCTTCCTGTTGTTGCCGTTATAATCACAGAAGTCAATGAAATCCAAGTAGGCATCAGCAAAGTAGAGCAAATTGTTTGGGTAGTCTATGGTTAGACCGTTGGGCCAGTAGAGCTTGTTGTTTATGATAACAGTCCTCAATTTCCCATCCATGCTGGCCCTCTCGATGCGGGGGTTCCTCCCCCAGTCGGTCCAGAACATCAGGTGAGCGCTGCAAAACAAACGCTCGTCTTTTAACACCATCTGCTTTGAAAATTAAAAGTGACCATGACATCCAAGACATACAGATTTAAAACAAACTTGTTTCGAACTAACCTGTCTCTTGGGTCCAGCACCAGGCCTCGAGGGTTGGTGACATTTTCACTGACTAAAACAGTGCGGTGGGTGCCCTCCAGTTTAGACACTTCAATCGTCTCCAAGACGTAGTCTGTCCAATAGAGGTTCCTGCCCACCCAGTCCACAGCAAGGCTCTCTGTTACAGTCACTCCACTGTCAAATATCTGTCCACAAGAGACTCATTCTTAGTTAAATATGTTTACTGATCAAACATTTAAACTATGTGTAACCCTGGGAATAAACACAAAACCTTTTAGAGCCGTGAGTCGTTGGTGACAAACAGGATCAAGCAACTCACCACAGTTCTGTCACTGCCATTTTTGTTAGCACTCCAGATTCTGTCCTGGCTTGTGTCGGACCAGTACACACGGTCAGTGGCCGAGTCAAAATCTAGGGCCACAATGTTGCGTCCATCTCGAACCAGTGAGCGGACCACATTGGGCTGAGTGGTTATGTCATCTTGCACAATCTGATTTCGACTGGCCACTAGCAAGAACGCCTGACGAGAATCTGTAAACAGACATCAAATCTCTGTTACCTATTTTTCATGTCCATTGTCATGCCAATGAGAGCACTTATCAGCTATTGCATGTCAACCACAACTATGTGACAGGCCTGTTAAATAGACCCTAGTCAAATGGCAATCCTAAGGGAATGCACTTTTTTCCAAATAATGACCTATTGTACTGCAAAGTCTTTCAGCAGGTTATCTGTGTGGAAGAGGAGCTCATGTCAGGCACACTCCCGATGAACAGCCCATTGTTGGTGATTATGTCCTAATTACACCCGTGTAAGCCAGTGAGTGACATATATGTTATTTGTCTTATCTGAAGAAATCCGATCAGCAAGGAGAGACATGGGAGAAGAAAGACGGTGTGTCAGTCCCGCAGTCGGGTGGCCGAGCGCCCCCGTGATCACAGCCCATTCCTGCCCAACAGTCAGGACAGCGGAGACAACTGGTGCTGTATAGGCGCCATCTTTACAACTATGCCACTGTAGGACTGATAATCGGTCTGCTTCCTATTTCGTGAATTATGAAATTATAGGATGGTATTTATAACTACCAGGGGAGCAATATGTTGCATGCACAGAAAGTTTAATGCCACATCCCTCCTCACCAGAGGCCTTGCAGGTACGCTGGTCTGCTTCGAGAGTGTAACCATCCTGGCAGTGGCAGCGGAAAGAGCCCCTCTCATTAAAGCAGTGCTGGCTGCATAGTCCAGGGGAATTACACTCATCTACATCCTCACAGGTTTTGGAGTCATTGCTCAGTTGATAACCAACAGGGCATGAACACTGGGCCCCAAACGGCCCTTGGATACAACCATGGGTGCAGCCAGCATTGTTGTCAGAACAGCTCTCCTGATCTGAGTTAAAAGTGGAGAAAGCAAAATTTAGAAACAAAAATCGAAGTAAATGATAACTCATACAACACAAATACAAAATATATCACATTATGCAATTCATTATATATGTTCCAATGGTAATTAATGAACAAGAAAGCACTAACCTCTTTAGAAGTGCTACTCTGAGCCATAACTATTTTTAATGCATATTTGTGTAATTGTAATTTTGGCTTTGATTCTGTTTTGAAACAAATCTATGAATATAAAAAAAGCTAATAAAGACAGTGTTTGTTCAAAATGAATCAAAACTACTTGCAGCATTTCTATCAATGATTGAGGGTGTGTTCCTACCTGGCAAAGGCTCGTCTGAAAGTAGTGAAAAAGGCAAGAAAGGAAAATCACAGATCATTTTCAAGTTAAAACAGGGCAAATCACACACATGCATGATTTAAACACAAGAACCCAAAGACAGATAACATTCAACAATTTTTTTTCTGTGAAAGGAATTCCTTGTTTACAGAGTACTAGAGGGAAATGTCAAAATAAATCAAATCAGTGGAGAGTTTGATCATGTTTGTAATATCATGTGACAATTGGATTGAATTTGAGGATGCAAGCAAACTCAATAAAACAAGCAAGTATTTCTGAAAGCGAAAGAACATGAAGGTTGACTAAGAGAGCAGAGATCAGACTTACTGCAGAGAGGTGACTCGTCAGCGCCATTGGGGCAGTCGGGAGTGTTGTCACAAACTGTGGTGAGGTTGATGCACAAACTGTGGCCTGGACACTGCCACTGCCAGCTTGGACATCGAAATGGCGGTGTGGGACAGTCTCTTTCATCGCTCATGTCCCTGCAATCGTTGTCCCCATCACAAAGCCAGCTACGTAACACACAGTTTCCATTGTCACAGCGGAAGAGTGTGGAGGGGCAGGTGCGAGGCGGACAGGCATGGTGTTCGTCGCTGCCATCCTCACAGTCTGGGTGACCATCACACTCCCAGGTAGACGGTACACAGCTCCCATCTGACTGACACTGGAACTCACTTTCATGGTGGCACATCCCTGGGGGCCTTGTAGCTGAGATGTTCCACAAACAGCATGACAGGACAGTCCAAAATGAGAGAAAATGTAAATTTATTAGCAACCAATCATTTTTGCATGACTGAGTAATGCTTCAGTTATATAACCAATGACCAAAGGCACTTTTTAAATACTTACGACAGCCATGCTCATCTGAGCGATCACTGCAATCAAAGACTCCATCACAGCGGTAGAAGGAGTTGATACACTGGTGACCACTGGAGCACTTGAACTCATTCAAAGTGCAGTTGTAAACTGAAAAAAATCCAGTTGAGTATGTTAAACCTGATATTCAATATTTCGGCATTTTTGTATGTATGCTGAGCTCAATTGTTGTGTAACTCAAGTAATGAGATCAATAAACTAAGAGGCTTAGCAAATGCTGGTTAGATTTTACAGAGCATTAAATTGACCTCTACAACTTCTTAAGCATATTTAGCCCGTGCAAACAAGGCGTTGCTGAATGAATGCATGAACGAAATAATGAATTATTTATTGGGACATGCCAGATAAAGATCCAAGCTGGGTTGACGCAAGTTAACAATTATGTCTCAGTCGTGATCATGAGACCTAATTGAAATATATCTTTTTTCAAGGGAAGACAAGGGAAAACTGGAATCCAGAAAGATACTCACTGCATCCCTGCTCGTCCGCCCCATCCACACAGTCCCTGTCCCCGTCACAGACATAGTTGGGATCTATGCAACGGTGGTCAGGACACTGAAATTGGCCTGGATTGCATGTGTCGCTCAGATCTATCAACACAAATAGTTTGACAACAATATGAGTCGACAAGTGTTTCTTAATCAAAACATACAATACTCTACAGGTCTTATTTTTTAAAGGAACAAAAGTATCTAAAAAAAAAAGACTTACTCCAGTAGCCTATTGACCGGCTTTCATCTCCTAGTTTTTCTAATTAAGGCTCTATATGTAGGTTATTTCAACCCTTTCTATGAAATCTGTGCATTGAAGTATTCTCCAACATATTTGCTTGTGGTTTGCTTCCTGAAATAAAGTCCTGCCACTGTAATGAATGTGGCATTTTGCCATATTTCTGCCTATTCTGTATTTAAAGCAAATCCTATTAATTTCCTGTTGATAGCTTCTATAGGGATACTCACGGCAATCCGCTTCATCTGAGCTGTCCCCACAGTCGTTGTCAGTGTCACAACGCCAGGTATGTGGGATGCAGCGTTGGTTGGCACAGGTAAACTGATTGGCAGGGCAAGTTCCAGGCATCTGTGTAGGGCAGTTGGACTCATCGCTATTATCAAAACAGTCATTGTGCCCATCACAGCGCCATCCTGCCGGAACGCAGTGCTTATTGGCACATGTGAATGCAGACGGGGAGCAAGTGGTGTCTGAAAAAAGAAATGATAATCCTGATTGAAATACTGCAACAATGAAATAAACTAAACATTTAAAAAGAATAAGTCAAAATTGTTTTACTATGGTCAGGTCAGGCAAAAGTTATAGATTAGATTCACAAAAGAAAGCATTACTGTTAATTCCACAGTTGAATTCGTCACTGTTGTCATGGCAGTCGTCAACACCATCGCATCTGTAGCTGCTTGGGACACATTTGCTGTTGCTGCAGGAGAAGGAATTGGCTCCGCACTGCAGTGTCGGGGGCTCATTGGAAGGGTCTTCCACACACGCCTGCTGGTTGGGCAACAGCTTCATGCCATACGGACAGCCACACACCCTCTGTGAGTCTGGGGCTGGAAAGCAGAAATGGCTGCAGTCTCCATTAGGATTTGTCTGCCTGTTGCAGAGGTTGGAACCTGAGAAGGAGAGTGGAGCGTAATTACCAGGAATATGACTGACAAGTGTGAGCCTCAGCTATGCATGCAGAGTGAGAAGAGCAGTGAATAAAGCTACTGACCAATCTGAGAGTTGGAATTGAAAGACTTGACATGCATGATGTGGCTGATTCCTCTTCTGATAATGACCATCTCCCCACCATCGGTCTTCCGCACACGGACAATGCCACCCAGGCGCCAGTCAGTGAAATATGCATAGCCTAAGAGATAAGAGCAACAGAGCAAAACCTCAGTTAGTTTATCTTTCATCACCTCTTGGCAACAGTAATTGCTCTTTTGACATGACCCTCATTAAAGTGAGAATGGTAGTCAATGGCAGTGAGATTAACTCCCTCTTTATTTAGATAAAAAACATGATCCTGTACTGCAACTTTATAGGCAACATGTTGGTTATGCCAGGACTTATTACCTTCAAAAATGGTGAGACCAAACGGGTGGGAGATCTGGGTTATGCGGTTCAAAGAAATCCTGTTCTGTCCATCAAAATTGCTGTGCTCAATTTTGTCAAAAAAAGCATCCACCCAATACAGACGCATTGAGCTGGGTAGAGATCAAAGTAGAGTCAAATTAGTCAAAAATGCTGTCAGGGCAATGATCAGAAAAAACATTGCAATAGCAACCATAATTTATAGGTAAAACAATTACATTATAGCCACATGGCTATAGGATGTTTGACTCACCTCCAGTCAATAGCGAGGCCATTTGGCCAGCCAAGAGTAGTGTTCACAATAGACAGGGCATGTGAACCATCACCCCAAGCCCTCATAATCTTTGCTGGCCTGTACCAGTCAGTCCAAAAAATATACCTGTCCAAATCAAATACACAACAAGCATAAATGTCATATGTCATTCAAAAATGTACCTGCTTTTAATACTTTAAATCATCTACTGCAAGCCTACCAGGGTGACAAAAATCTATCTAGATTGTGTTTTAGAAACTTCCACATTATTGAGTTTTTCTGTTTAAGCCAACTTCTTAGTGTTTGCTACAATACTGCCCTTCACACAGAGGTCTAATGACTTTGAAGCTATTAGAAATAGCAGCTTGTTCTAAATGTATTGTATTTCTTGTATCTGGTGGGTGGGTGGTTGGGGTGGCCTCATTTGAGGTTTTGTTAATGAATGAGCACATCTTAAGGTGAGTGACCAGACATACATTGTCGGTTTTGCAGAAAGTTCCCTGTTCCCGGTCTGAATCCTACTGAATTCCCACAAACCTCAAATGTGTTTTTTTAATATAGTTTATAGTTTTATAGTATATACACAATACCAATATTTGCTTAAAGGGACAACATTCCCAAAAATATTAATAAATCTACGGTTTTATATTGAATTTACCCAACGGGAGGATGTACCACTATGGCACGAGGGTTGTTGAGGTTTTGTATGATGGCTCTCCTGGACTTATCAGCCAGCTTCATTACAGATATGCTCCTGTATCGCGGGTCAGTCCAGTAGAGGTTTTTTGAAATCCAGTCGTAAGCCAGGTCCTCCACTCCATCCACTCTATTGGCTGCCAGTGCCTCCCTGCCTGTGCAGATCAAAGCAGTCAGACCACCGTTTAACACAGAGATTAAAGAGGAACACATTTAAATAAATAGGCTGTCAGCTTGCATTTTAACCATGTGGACCGGACAGAAAAAACTAGAGCAGCTCTAAAAACAACATCGCTGATCAGAGCAATGGTGTTTCTTTTATTTTGTGTGTGGTGTGACTTCTTGTGGACATTATTGACTACTTTCCACGGCTTTAGGTGATAGTTTTGAAATGAAATATCAAAACTGCTGGGTAAAACATTCTTGATTAGTCTTTTCTACAAATTTTCAGGTCATTAGTTTCAGATGTAAGTTGATTTTATGATCCATGTTCCACTGTCTATACTCCCGTCTACTCCCTCCCCCATAGTACCAGTCGGCCCCATCAGGCACTCCCTTAACTCCCTGTATAAGCCTGGCTGAATCACATGGTAGAGATCTCTGGGACAGAAATTATCCAATGATGTAAGCACAGAGAAAACAAGACCATGTCTTTCTTTGTATTATTATTGATACATTGTTATGCTGTGAATATTTGCAGGCTATTCTGAACAAATTCAGCTAGAGCAGATGCTCACCAGTCCCATCGACTTTTTGTTTATAAATAATATCTTTGGCTGTGTCTGAGAAGAAGATGACATCGTCTTCAGCACTAAAATCCACCCCGACAAAGTAGGAAGGTGATCCAGTGATGGGCAGGATGATGTCCTCCTGAGATGAAAGGTTAAAGGGGATCCCTCTCACGGCCAGCTGGCTGGAGAAAAGCAGAAACTGCCTCACAGCTGAAGATAGGAGATCAGAAGAACATTTGAAATAAGATAGTCATACACTTAAAGGAAACACACTGAGATCTGTTCAATAAATAAATCACTGCAGTCATAAGAAAAATGTTCTCTTACCAAAACATCGCTTGCCATCAGCATGTAGGTCGTAGCCCATGCGACATTTGCAGCGGTAACCCAGTCCTCCATTGTCACTCCTGTGACTCAGAACACAGATCTGCTCACATCCGCCTCTGTCTACACTACAGGGGTTTGGCACTGGAGACAAACATGAACAAATTATTCCTTTAGCTGGCAAGGTTATATGAAATTGATTACAGATTCAGATTATCTTCAACTATAGATATGTATGGGTCTTTCTTTAGAAACATTAGCAGTTGCATGGTATAACATCTACATAATATACATGTACATTGTACTGTGAACTGGATCACTCTGAAGAAGACACAATTGTCTAATTGAGGGACTTACCATATGGCTGTTTCAACTGATGTATCACTGCAACTCCATGTGGAGCCTGTGATGTACTGTAAACAACTTGAGGACTGCTGTCAGTGAACTTGTTGGCTTTCATAACGGCCATCTTGGTCCAGTCCGTGAAATAGACATTATGCTCAAACAGACTGATGCCAAATGGGTGTGGGATCGCAGCACCTCCATGGACCACTGTTTTTCTGTTGGAATAATGTTGTGCACATTGATTTATTAGAATATAAATGCATGGACCTTTCTACTTGTTGACTCTCCAGAATGATTGGAGTTTTGCTTTTATTTTTATTTCAAAATTACCTATGAATGGTGTGTTATTTTTTAGGAATAACACATGGCATATTTACCTATGAAGACCATCATATGTTGCGGTTTCAATGTAGTCATAGCGACTGTCAACCCAGTAGATGCGCTGGGCTTCAATGTCTAGTGTGATACCAGCTGGCCAGCCCAGTTTAGTCGCAATGATCCCGTAACGGTTGGTGCCGTCCATAAAGGCCCGCTCCAGTCCTGGTTGTCCATTCAATGCCTCCCAATCTGAGAAGAACATATACCTGGAAAGGGAGGTTAAATGTTTAATCTGACAGTTTTCTCTGAGGTGGAATCATTACACCAGGACTGCTATGTACAGCTTGGATGACAGAAATAACATGACATGTAATCCCTCCAGAAAGATTTAGGAGACTTTTCTTTTGTCAATTAAGTCCAGCATCCAGAGCATCACATTATTTCTCCAGGTGGGTGGCTGTGCATCTCACCAAAGAGCCTTACATTCATTTACGATAAGCAATTTATCTGTAGCCACCTGGCCCTCCTCCCCCCTTGAACTATATACTATTGGATTACAATGAGGGTCATCACTTACATTGCTCCTCACTAATCCAACCAGGGCAATCTGCTAATCTCATACACACACCCCATTATTCCTTGCCAATGGAGCACGACAGATACTGTATGTGAGGTTTTGGAATGGGTGGATAGATGAATGGATGGAAACTGGGAGATGTGCTTACCCGACAGTGGGGTCCAACGCCAGTCCTCTAGGGTTTCCAAGGTTTTCAGTGATGAGTGTGACCCGGTTACTTCCATCAAAGTCCACCATGTCAATCCTGTTGACACTGGTCTCCACCACATACAGTTTATTGTTCACCCAATCCACCGCCAAGTTCTCAGGGTAGTCAACTGATACATTTAAAACCACCTGCATATTGGAACCGTCCATATCCACAGAAAACACCTGTACACAAAAGACGGCATTGTTGTCAAGAAATGTGGTCGTAGGTGGTCACTGCTTCAAGAAATCAAGGGAAGATATTAAAAGACAAGTTCACATTTTTGGGTATCTTAATACAATACACACATGCCTCTAGGTACATTGAAAGTATTATTATCTCATCTGAATTAATTGAACTCAAATACTTGAAAACGCACGTAAACGCACTAAAAGCCTTTGCAACCGGCCCTGCTAAGTCAGCACAGCAAGGAGAGGCTTGTACAACAACAGACACAGAGAGAGAGAAACTTCATTGCTCAGGTGGACATTACTCCACTATATCTTTACAAGTCAAGGGGGGGGAGACAAAATCCCCATTCCTTGTCCTGAGTAAAACTGACTTCTAAATCGAGTGGGCATCATTCAAAAGCTTCAACGGACAGTGCTTCTTTGTTGAGCCACTGAAAACTCACATTTTGCATTAAAAGGACTGCGACTTTAGAGTACAGCCACTTGATTTTTCCAACTCAGTCTGCTCAAACCTCATGCTAGCTGTGATTGAACTTTGGAATACATTTTTACACATAACATAGACCTTGTTTTTTGAACGGAAGAAGCAATTATAGTGAACATAAACGATTCAGTAAACATATGGGAATGTGAGTATTGTGTTAAGATAGACCGTCACAGGCATGAATGTAAAGCTAACAATGAGAAACACAATTTAGGCAGTAGAAAGGAGAGATTATCTGTTTGCCTCTCTGACGATTCTTTCTGTTACATATCTTTGAAGCCTGTAATGTGATTTTCTGAACCTGCCACTCTCACGATACTATGATGGCACTAGTTTCTCGGGGTGGAAACCTTGGCACCATGCAGCTAGTTAGGCGGGTATTGCTCCTATCAGCTCTGCCTCTTTTGAAACAAGATCCATATGTTTAAAAGCAGGATTTTCAACTGACCTGTTTAAAGAGAAACTAAAGATGTGGAAATAGCCTGATAGTTTAACCTTTCTGGTTGCATTCACATGCCCTGTTTGTGCTTTCCCTACTTTTAATCTGACGTGCTGCCATGGAGGCGGGTGATATACACAGATGCCCAGTCCGAGCCTTTCAGCCCAGTGGCTGCAGTTCAAACCATTAAGGAGCCAAAGCACAGGCTGACAAACACTTTGTATCTTGCCAAAGAATGCATATAGATGGACAGTTCCACTGAAAACAAATACAGCATGATTACTTCAAACAAGATCGAGTTACAAAAATTGCACCCTGGTATGTGAACATCATACCAGCCTATCGGACAGGTTTCAAGATTAGGCCATTTGGATTCCAGTCCACATCTACTTCCCTTCATTATGACCCAGTCGCAAAGGAGCCAACAGCTATCCCATTATTATAGTATCAACATTGCTGATATTTTACAGGATAACTGAAAGAATTTCATTCTGCAGCTCAAGTTTATCTCAAGTATTTCCTCAAACAAAACAGAGGTCTATTCCCGTGATCTCTTAGCCTGGCATAACCATATTCATCCAGGTAATGCTCTAAGAAAAACACTGAAGTAAATAAATACATTTAACATTAATATGGACATTTTATTAAAAAAATACCTTATTCTGAATGGTATCAGTCCAGAATATCCTATGGAGATTATAATGGACGTCCACTCCCACTGGAACCCCTCTGTTCTGTGAATGAACCAAAGTGTGCAGGTTGTTGCCATGGATGTCCCCTATTAGTAGGTCTCTGCCATTAGAAAATAGCAAGGAAGGGACTCCAGCTGCAGTATAACAAGTGACAAGCAAAATACAACAAGTTAGAAAACACAACATAAACAAGCCTTTTGAAAATGTCAGTCTAGAAAGCTGAGTCTGATTTGTATTTAAGCAAAAATCTATTTAGATGAAGGCATGCTCGACTAAAACATCAGTGGAAATTTACAGATTGTAACGCATTCATTCAAACCCTGACAAAGACAAATGAATGTAGAGTACTTTCTAGCTACTATCCTTACACACTCTTTTCACTAAAGCTAAAAGGCACAGAGGTCAGCCTCTCAGTCAACACTCTTTCTATGTTCCACAAAGGCAAGAGAGCAACTAAAACAGCATTCGGTATGCAACAATGCACCAGAAAGAAGTGCAGACGCTCAGTGAAGCAGCCACAGTGGTTGGCAAACAGGAAAGGGGGCTATTCTAATGGTGGTAATTTAGATGGATCATTCACACAATGAAAATCTGAGCATACAGTATGTGAGAAAATCTGTTCAAACAGAGAGGAAATGACACTCACTTGAGACGTCAGCTCTGCAGTATCTGTGCTGCTCCAGGGTGTAGCCTTCTCGGCAGCTGCAGCGATGGGAGCCGATGCGGTCCTCACACAGCTGGTCACATACGCCCCACATCGAACAGTCGTCAAAGTCTGCAGGATGAAATCAAAATCACAGCAGATGACGATTAAACCCTGATATGTTTTGCTTGAGTCAATTTGGACTTTTAAGACAACAACATGTAGCTGTAAGGAAGTGTGAATCAACAAAACATTCTTCTTCTTCTGTTAAATTCAGCTATGAGTCCAAAGTGTGTGTGGTACTTTTGAGTCTAAATAAAAACAGCAGATTTAACAGCAGTTATGTGCATGTCTATAATTATTTCTATTATTATTATAATTATCTCATTTACTGAGCGGAAGTAGATTTGACTTTCTATTACATGGATGCATTGAACATCCCAACTTATTATAAGAATCTCAAAGGCATTGAAGGATAAATACCTATACATGAGCGACTGTCGTTGCTGCTGACAATGTATCCAGAAGGACACGAGCAGGTCCCTCCATCAGGGGAAGCATGACAGCGATACTCACAGCTCAGAGAGGCACATCTCCAGACACCTGGACACAGAAACCAATGAATACACTTCAATAACAAAGTTTCTGTGATATGAGATGTCTTAATGTGAACATGAAACAAGTTGTGTTGGTACTAACTACAGTTGCGCCCAGCAGTGCTGTTAGTTTCATCCTCTCCCTCGGAACAGTGAGCCGTTCCATCACACAGCTGATCAATGGGGATACACAGGCCAGAGGATGGACAGGGCCATTCTCCTGGGTAACACTCCTGCGGTACATTATCTGCAGAAAAAACAGTTAATCTTTATCTGTGCAGGCGTACACATAGAAAAGGGAAAAGACAACCGCAGACAGATTTCGTGGGCAAAGTATGTATTGATAGTCAGCCTTATCTCCACAGGAATGTGCTTCTGATCTTAAGAAAATTGTGACTAGGACTTTATTGTCAGGGAAATTACTGTCACTTTAAATCGACACAGGGGAGTGGAGCTTTGAGGGAGTCACATGGGGGCTCAGAGGGCTTCTGCAGCCCATCCTCTAAAAACACACGCTCTTCCCAGCCGTGTGGAGGAATTCTAAAGCCCTTTGGGGGGCTGCGTGATCTTGTGCCACAAAGAGGCATTTGAATAACACACTTAAAGGAGCACAGACATAGTCTTGCTAGCCCGAACAAACCATGGAGACTGGAGATGAATCAGGTTCGCACAGAGAGCTTGAGTTGTTACACATTCTTGTGTTCTTTAAACATTAATATGTCTGGTCCTTGCAGCAACAATAAACAGTATTTGTGACAACTGGTACCTACCACAGCCTTTCTCATCTGCATTGTCCTCACAGTCATCCTCTCCATCACAAACCCAGACTTGGTGTATACAGCGGCCACTAGGGCAGGTGAAGTAGTTCCCTCTACATGTTGGATATGCTGCGTCGAAGTGGAGAATATCAATACAGAGAAAAGATTAGAGACATTTATCTGGGTGAAGATAAGTTATGACACACTGAGGGGTTCGATTAAAAAACAGAGATAGTAGAAAGACAGAGGCGACATACTGCAGTTCAGCTCATCACTTCGGTCTCCACAGTCGTCGTCATGGTCACAGACGTAGCGTTGAGGAACACACGCCCCGTTATGACACGGGAACAGACCCGTGTTGCAGCGCTGTGCTAAAGAAAACAAAACAGAAAAAGACAAAAAATATCTATTTGGTGATGAGGTCAGGCTATGGATGCTATTGCTTTTTAGGTTGAACTTTTTGGGAGGCTCAACAATAGCTTCCATGTGAACAGTTTATTACAAAAAAATTACTTCTTACTGCAATTTGCCTCATCAGAGCCATCCCGGCAATCAAGTATCTGGTCACATTTCTGGGTCCGGTTGTAGCAGGCCCCATTAGCGCACCTCAGCTGTGTACACTCGGGGTAATCTGAAAGATGAAATCATCATCAGAGTAACACTAAGCGCACAAATCACCCTGACAACTGTGCTCGTTTCTGCTGTTAAAAGGTGAAAAGCTCGATGAATGGGAAGGATAAGAGACGAAAATGCAACGCCACCACCATAACAACAGCAGTCGTCAGAGGATTCTTTATGCCATTGTGAGATTACCACAGTGTGTAGTGCTGTGAGTTTGTCGGCACAATAATAGCATAGCAGCTGAACTTCAGCTTGACTAATCCACCAAGGAATCTGCAATCAACCTCTGACAACAAGAAGCATATTGTGGCCCATTCTGTCAGTCAGCAGCCTCTTAATCTTAACAAATTGATTAAAATGCCACAAGAGTCTGAAATACTAAAAAAAGGGAAACCTCCCCGGAGAAGACTTACGGCAGTCTCGCTCATCAGAGCCGTCTGAGCAGTCTGCCAGACGGTCACATCGGTATTCTCCTGGGATGCATGCCCCGTTACTACAGCTGAACTGCCCACTGGTGCAAGTCCTTCCAACTGGGGGCGGATTGGAAAGTGAAATAGAAAGGTTGTATTCACATAGTTCTTGTATGCACTTAAACTTGTATATTCTTTTATTGTCGATAAAAGGTACTTTACTAGCATCTAATTCCTTAACTTCCACAGACACTTTGGCAGATATATACATCCTCAAGATCTTATTGTTCAAAATACAATTGTAATAACAACTTGGATATTTTCCGCAAAACATTTATAAGCACCCCTAAAGTTTGCTAATATTGTAAAATGTACTTACTGCATTGGTGCCTTTCATCTGAGCCATCCTCACAGTCCTCCTCATCATCACAAACCCATATAACAGGGATGCACTCGCCGTCACTCAAACATGCAAAATGGCTCTCGTCACATGTTACCTGAGCTGTGAGAATACACACAGATTATTTCATTATTTATTTGTACAGTACACAAGTACATTTTTGAGTTACTTTTGCATTACTTAAGTGTGTTCATACTATGCTAGTTCTGCTCCAGAAAACATTGAAGGATATTTTATATTTGACATGATTTTGCAGCACTAAAGTTACTAGTCACCTCTCAGATTCAAATAGTGTCCAAAATATAAAATCCAATTGTAAAATATGGCAGATGCATTATTATAGATTAAATTAAATATAATTTACTTAATTAAATGTAAGTGAATTATCTGAGTAATTCTTCCACCACTGCCGTAATTCAGGTTGAATGACATATCCAAGAAGCATTATACTATTATACTAAATATCCCAATTTCTCAGGTGCTATGTCGGCCTACAGTGCAAAATAATGAGAAACTCACGGCAGTCGTTTTCATCGGAGTCATCCACACAGTCTGATGTGCCGTCACAGTGCCAGTCGCCTGGTATACATCGACCTGTCGCACAGCGGAACTGCTCCAACTCACATCCTAAACATAATTAAAATACCACATGATTCAGTGCTAGTTTTCAAGCTTTTTATCCACAGTTATCCATCAATGTTTTGCCATTTTAATGTTGATTTATTACTATCACTGTTATTATTCTTGATACATTCTGTCCAAACAGTGTCATTCTGCACATCCTGGGTTCTTGAGACAAGGAAAAAGAATAAAATATTTTAAAAAATATTAAAAAAGAATGACAAAAAAAGATAATTGATACAATCTTAAATTACTTTAAGTGTTTTGTATTTATTTTTTTAAACATGGTGTAAGGGGTTAGGGATGCCTTTCCCTGATGAAGCATGTTGTTAACAACATTGACATGCCTTGGAGACAAGCGTGCCAGCCATCCCCCTGACAGTTACACAATCTTCACCCCACTCATCCAGAGGCTCCTTTTGATGTTCCCACTGAGTGGCATCTGTAGAGATAAGGTACCACCACTCTACCTTCCCTGACATTTTCCAGAAGAGATTGATTCAGGCAGCATAGTTCAGTGGCAGAGCACTCCATCAGACCCGTGCAATTCTGATTGTCTCTCTGACAGCCTGATTTATGGTGCATGCTGCTCCTGTCCAGTCTGAAATGTAATTGGGGTAAATAGTGGTACTGGGTGGTACCGCAACCATTTCAACCCAAATTCTTTGTGAGAAGAGCTGTGAGGTGGTGATTGGTGGTGCTCGCTTGGGGTTGGTGTTATATCTGTGTCCTGTCTTATCCAGCATTTTGGAAACATTTTTCCTTCTTAATCTAATAGCTGCCGTGCCTACAGCTTCACAACATATTGGTGTTAGTTAGCTCAAATTAAATCCTGCAATACACCAGAGCTACAGCGCTACTATTGCACAAGGACAGCTTAGTTACTATATTTACTAGGAATCATAGACAAACGCAGTGACAAAAAAAATGTTTTGCTGTATACCTGGGCACAAAATATAATGTCTTAAAGGTGGGGTCAGTGCCTGTGCACTAAGAGACACATACCAATCAAGAATTCTTGTCTCAGATTATTTAGCCAGAAAAACAGCAAACTGCTTTACAACCAACCAGCAAAACAAGCTGCATATTTAACTCCTTCAGCAGCTATCCAGAAAGCTAAACTTTTTTTTTCCTGCTCAGTTTACTAATGATAAAATTACTCCCAATCTGCTCAAAGGGAGCCTTTGTTGCAAGGCAGTGATCCCAGAGGTTTCAGCATCATCTATAGCATGGCAGCAGGATTGCATACAGTATACACTGCTCAGAGATGCTGCTCTATTGAACAAAAATACAATATTTCCCTCTAGAATCAATACATTAAAGTCTTGAATGTCCAGACAGCACATTACTACAGAAGTTTTAAAAACAAAAATTAAATCTTGTTATCAAATTGAACAAATATGTAACAATATAATTAAATTAATGAATTAATTAGCTAAACAAATGAATGAAGTAGCACTATCTAAATCTACTTTGTAAAAAAAATCAAGATGGTTATAGCTGCCATGCATTCGGACCTAGGTTGATAACCTAAAACCACATATGCCAAGGAGAAACCAATCTGCTGGAGGCTTTCAAATGCAGCCAGTGTTTCCTGACAGTATTACTTCTGGGAAAGGTGACAGATACACTGAGGCTGAACCTTTCAACGGCACTATTTTTTGCAAGGGTTCTTCTTACATTCCAAAAAGAACGTCTTCTTTGTAACTTTTCCTTAATCCTCAAATGTCTCTGTCTTCATTCTGACAAAGTCACAATTTCACAGTATCAAATCAGAAGAAGCTAAAAGCCAGGGTAAACAGGGCAAATCTGCTATTAAGAAGGTTTAATCTAAGAGCAAATATCAGGGTTTTCTTTGTTATTATTAGTTTCTTATTTAAGTGTTTTCATGTGATTTAGTGTTTTCCTTTTCTTTCTTTCTAGACTTGTCTTTCCTAATTAGCAACTTAAACCCACAGCAGGAGAGAGCACCGCACTATCCATGCAGGAAGATAAGGACGCCCTACTATTGCCCAACAAAGAAGAGTAGTAGAGGAATTTTCATTTGAATGAAGCCCTTCATAGGCCTTAAACCCCACTGTGAAATTACAATAGCACAAAAGAGGTGTCAGCAGGGAAGCAAACTCATAACTGGAAGTGTCACCCTAAAAACCACTCAGCAGAAAGGAGAGTACAGTAAGGCTTACTTCCTGCGCTAAGGTAAAATAAAAGTGGAACATTAGCCCCCATCTCATGGCCACCCATTAAGAAAACACCTGTTCACAACCACTGAAACATCGCTTTCTTGTCACGTGCGCCTGAAAGCTTTCATGCCGTCTTGTTTTGGCGCAGCGCTCCACACTCACTGAATGCGTGTGGAGAAAAGTGAAGAAAACGGCTGCTGGCAGCATGAAACGCTGGACCCGTCCATGCTGTCAGAGCGAAGTGCTGCTGCCTATTTCATATGGAAATCAATGCAGCAGAATGCAGTCAATTGCCAAACAAGTGACTTCGGCTCTTACTGCTACACACAAAACAGTGAAAAACGGAGGGGCCCTGGCAGTGGGAGCGAAAGGGAGGAATAAATAGAGTGTGGAATAAAGCCTTGGTCTGGTTAGAATTGAGGAATACTCAACATGATTTTTTTGGTACGTGCCTTAACAAGAGCATGAGTGAAAAGAATCATAAATGAAGATGTCACCATGCAATGAGACAGCCACTTGGACGACTTATTTTTTCTATGTACGGCGAGTCACAGCTCACTAACTGTTTACTGGAGGCTAAACTCCATCATCGATGCGTCTGTAACCTAGACTGAGGATGCAAGAAAGGATTTACTCTCGATTTGTGCCAACTGTGTTCCTGTTTCTACAGCAGTGTAACTGTTGCACCAGGATTAAGGCTCTTTTACCGGAAAGGAGCCGGCATGCGTGAGGTTTAACTTGCATGTGCAGGCCAAGATTGTGTGTCTTGAAAAGTTTGGAAACAATAGTCATTACAGACTCAGACGAATGATAGGTGTGATCCAACAAGACGGTTCAGCCCCAACACCTGACCAAAATACCAGCAGAACAAACATGTTCATTATTCTGTTTGACAGAGATAGAAATACAAACTTCATTTCCAACACTATTAAAGTTCTTACTCTGCAGTTAATATATCATAAAGATTAGTTGAGCAAATGATTAATGGAGAAAAACAAGTTCATTTAGGGACAAATATGTCTGGAACAGCAAAAATGCCAGAGGACAGTTAACAAATTAGCACTATGAAATCCACTCAGACTATCACATTAACTATTAGTGCCAGTGTCAGCATTCTGCCAACCTAAGAGCTGGATAATGTGTTACAGAAGGTCATGGAAGAAACAATTATCAAACTAAAGGATTTTTTTTGGAGGATCAAGCAGAGATTAGAGAAAGTATCCGGTCCCCTTGTCGTAAAACGACATAAATAAAGTGACGGATTCTCCCACCAGCAGGATAGCCTCCATGAAACACTTGATACCTTCAGTTCAAAGATAAATTACTTTTTGAATTGTATTCAAACAGTCGACATCCAAGATAATGAACACCGTGAATATGCTGACAAAGTCTACTGAGAGTCTGTCGTTTCAGTCCAGTCATCATGTTGTACACCTGATCAGTCATCAGCAAATGTTAGCTACAAGTAGGCCAACCGTGACTGCTGTATTTCAAAGGAAATGCCAAGTGAATTTTTTAAATACTACAGTCTCTCTGTCAACCCTGTTATGTTGTCTTTTGGCATATACAGTCTGCCTTCTCTGTTTTTGTGAGTCTTTTAGGCAGTGAGGAAATAAATCCAGCATATTTTAAAATAAAGAGAAAGAAAGACAGAAAGCTACAACCATCTGTACTCTTGCTACAGTTTTGACTCAACTAGTTCCATTCTGCAGCAGCTGCAGTGTAATTAGTTGCTTGATTCACACTAAGGAGCTTACATACTAAGGGTTGAGCAAAAAGAAAGCAGATTACAATTTGAGAAGTAGGATCTAGCAGGGCTACAAACACAGGAGACAAACACGAGGCTGTCATGTATAAAGAGCCGCATGTGAGCTTTTTGTCCGTCTCCGTCTAACATGAGAAAACAAAAGTTCTTCCTCAAGCTGGAATCAAGTTTGAATCTGTGTTTTTGCAGCGTAAAATCTGCTCCGCTGAATGAGATTTGTACCAGTAGCTTTTAGTCCTCACAGATTGCCTGTAAGTCACATGCTCTTTTCTGTTACCTAGCAACAGTACAGCTCAGGCAAAAGTTCCTCAAGAGAACTTCCAATCTGTCTGAGGGAGGCTTTGTGCTCAACCTTTAAAGTAATACTATGTGGTAAAACGTTTAGCTCTCCAGCCAGAATAACATGACCGAGTATCCACATCACAATGACTGGAGGTGATTGTGTAGTTCCATTATAACTGTGGCTTTTTTAAATCACCATCAAGGTTATTCCCATGGGTTTGGTTGAATCGTCCCGTTTGAGTGCCATCAAACTTAGACTGTAAATAATTGGATGGTTACTTCATTGTTCTTTGCTAAAAAACAATTAGTTTTTAAAGATAATAAATCCAGAAACATTTTAATTCAGCAACAATTAAATTCCCCTGCTCAGCAACTGGTTTGTTTTGATTAGCAACAAGTGCACTTGCTGCTCTTGTGAATCACTGGGAGCAGAACAACTCTGCAGGTCCTTAATAAATCATTCAGCTGACAGCATGTTGGGAAAAAGAAAAAAGGGGGGTTGAAGGAAAAACAATCACACTACTAACCTTCAGAGTGGCACCATCTAACACAGCACATGAAGACGAGAAAGAGTTGAAGTCGCAGTGCTCTCCACATTCTGGCTGGTCCGTCCAGCTCCGCTGTGCAGATGGAGGAGCTGTAGGGACTGGGGCTGGGATGCTGTTGCTTTCTTCTGTCTGTCTTTCTTGGCCCGCTAGTTGATGAAAAGGGGCGTGCACAAAGGCCGGGACAGCCGCTCCCCCAGCAGTCTCGGCCCTCCGGATAAATCCCTCTGGCCCTGGAATCTGCATAATGCCATGCAGGTCCGACTTGCCCCCGAGTGCCCGTGATTTTTCCCTCTCAGCGGGCTCTTAGCACGGTGTGCTCGCTCGGCACCGAATTGGGAAGCTGCGTGTGGGGTGCTTGAGAGGAAAATACTGATGGGAGTAGTAAAAACAGTAAACAACGAAACGCTTTGAATTAGGGTGTCCCTGAAGGCCCAGACGAGTCACGTAGCGTTAATCCTAATGTCTATCTTTGGAGTCCCACTAGCTTGAGGTTTTACACACTTCCCAACACCAAGTTTCACACAATGACAATACATATACAGGCCATTGTAATGTTGTAGCCTATACCAACACATAATAGGTGAAAATGCTTTAAATTGCCATCAACGTAGCAATAACGGTCACGTTAGGCACATTATAGGCCCCATATGAATATGTCCCGATAGATTTCAGGAGTGAATAAAACAATTAAGAACTTGAATCGACGTCACCACCCAATTATAAAAAACATACGAATAAAAGACAGCTGGCAGAAAATTAAGCAACGTTAGAAGAAGAAGAAAGTATCAACGATAAAGCTAACGCTACTTATTCCACCATCACTTCTCCAGGTGGTCCGCACGTCTTCGCGGCCCAACACCTCCATCTTGCGGCCGGCCGAGCATGCGCACTAAGAAGGGCTTCACCTGCCGCCGTGACTGAATCACAGCTCAAAGATGTTGCCATTGGCGACCGAGCAACTGAAACTTGGAGAAATGTGCAACCGGGCCTAGAGCTGAAAAATAAGTGTTTGTCAACGTAAAACCGTTAAGTAGTTTATAAGTTTATATGTAGCTGAGATAAATTTACTCGTTATGGCAACTCCACAGAGGAATGCAGAAAACTCCACCAAGGTGGAGAGCAGCACGACGGAGGTATGCAAAGTTATTGATGACAACTGTAAATCTGTTGGTAAAAGTCTGGACAGACTAACGTGAGGATCCTATCAATCTACTTATTGACTGAGCCAATATATTAGAGAAATTACTTTATTGTAGATGTATCAGCGTGCATAAGTAACAATAACTTGCAGATACAGTGTCATCATGTCTCCTTCAGTTCATATCTTGATCACAATTCCCTGTGATGCATCATGTTAAAAGTGTGAACACATTTGCCCCTTTGTTCCCAGCATGACAGTATTACGAAGTCACTTGAGACATTTTGCAGCCTTTCTACGGAGGATGCAACGGAGACCGGGATGCTGCGGTCCAGGATAGATGAGCAGTCAAGTCTAATTTGCATGTTGAAACAGAGAGCAGATGAGGTGCTTCTGAGATGTCAAGCCCTGCAAATGCTCAATGCAGACCTGGAGGGCCGAGCAACAGACTGCCAGGAAGGACTGGACGGGGAAAGAAAGAAATCAGAGCTATTAGAGAGGAGATTTATGGATTTAGCTGGCAACAATCAAGGAATTATTGCATTCATGGATGACTACAAACAGCAGAATGCCCAGTTAAAGCTGGTCAACAAACAGCTGCGGTCGGAAAATGAAACTCTTTTCTCCCAAAAATTACATGATAAAGAAGTGTTTGTTCAGAAACTGAAGCAAGACATCAAACAGCTGACAGAGAAATACACAAACAAGGAAAATGAATATCGGTAAGAAGAAAAGGGTCAGTCAGTGCTGAAGATCAATTAAAATGTATCAACAGTGATTTTCATCTTTTCATCTGATAAGTCATTTATCCAGTAAATTCTTCCCTGGTTAAAAATGTTTTAAATGTGAGAATGAGCTGTTTTTTTCTGTTTTATACTAAATTCAATATCGTTGCTGTATTATATATATATTGTTTAAGAGCGAAATTATCTGGATGCCAGTCAGAACTCCTGGAACAAACAACTCAACATCAAGCCAAAGACGCATTGCTACTTGACCAACTGCATGATGCTCAGCAACAACAAAGAGATGCTGTGGAGATGTGCAATGGTGAGTAGTCAACGTTGTATCCTGCTCTGAAATTCTGCAAAGTACCAGCCCTTGTAAACGTGTGGCCTTCTCTCTATAATCAGACCTTAATATGAAGCTACAAAAGACTGAAGAAGAGCATGCTTTGAAGAAAATCCACTTGAGGGAAAGCATAACAAGCCTCACCAAAGAAAGGGACACATTACTGTACCTTTCTATGGAAAGAGGGAAAGTAATACAGGTGATTGAAAATAGTATTTGTTGTCCTCACTGAAATCAAAGCACTGCACAGATGAGCCAACTGCTTCATGTACACACTAGTTGTTCTCAAATACAGGATAAACAAGAGGAAATTCAGCAACTGGAGAAAAAATGGAAAGAAGAGAAAAAAGCCCGGGTCAAAGCAGAGGACAGGTAAATTGTGTCTCAACAACACACTCGTTTCATTTTTTTTATCCTGAAAGATGAAACGTATTCATCCCTGACATTATGTCTCTGACCTTGTCTCAGATTTCAACAGGAAGCAGAAGCTGTTAATGCAGATGATAAAGTGAAGTTCATCCAGTCTGCTCTGGATGAATCCACGTCAAAATATGGAAAGCTGAAAGAGGTTTGCTGAAACTACAACTTTGAAATGTGTGATCGCCAGTGGCCCAAATAGGGCCGAGAACACGCTTAACATATCCACAATTATTTTTTACAGGATTTTAAAGCCTTCAAAGATCACAGCACCAACCTTCTTCTACAAGAAAGGGAGTTAAATAAGAAGCTTCGCCACATGATGAGCTAAAATGTAGCATTATTAAGTGTTGTTTTCTCGACAATGTTTTCATTAAAAATATATATATATATATTTTACCTCCAGTGGTTGCTCATTCAGAGTGCTAACGATGAAGATAAGGAAAGACCGTCACTCAAAGAATATATTACAATGTTATTGTTAATCTTGTCTTGACCTTTCCAAAGAAATGGAACTACATAGCATGCTTACTTTCCTCAAATGGAAATATACTGTTAAAATATTTATCTCATAAATCCTTAATGCTCCTCTGTCAGGTTCAATGGTGTAGAAACCTTGCTATGGCAGGGAATCATATTCACCTTGAAGAGTGAAAAGAATAACCATTACCATCAAATATCCATTTAGTTTATCAGAAATGTTTTCCCTCCAAGAATGCTCTTGAAGCCTTTGAAAGGCACCTTATCTTCCTCAGATAATTCATCCATACCCAGGATAGCAATGATGTCCTGCAATGATTTGTGGTCCTAAAAACAAGAAAGGTTTTAGTTTAGCTTTTGGATTGCAGATATTCAAAAATCAAATATGTGTCTCCATGCGATTTGCATGGGTGAAGCCCTTCCCACCACGATTGTTCTTTCCTGCATTGTCCCCAATACCAGTGGCCGAGGTGATGCGACCCAACAGGGCAGATACCTGAAGGGCAATAACACAAATATTCAGACGTAAGATGTGTAAACATCACAAGTATTTGGCATTGCATACCTCTAATTCGGCTTAGGTGAATTTAAAGATGTTGTAAATAAAGAAAAGTACGTACCTCCTGATCATGGAAGTATTTGGCAACAGTCAAACTGGTAAGCCAACATATTGTAAGTGACTTTACATATGACAGCAGCAACTTAAATCTTACAGAGACTAAACAAGGATTAAAGGGACAGTTCACCCCAAAATTAAAAAGAAATACATGTTTCTGCTTGCCTTTAGTGTAATTTATTAATCTAGATAGTTGTGGTGTGAGTTGCCTAGTTTTGGGGATGTCTGCCCTTCTCTCCAATATAATGGGACTGCATGGCTTGTGGTGCTCAAAAGCACCAAAATAAAATGTATTTGAATAACAGCGATGTCTATTTCAAGAAATCATGACCCCGTTACTCAAAAGAATCCATAGACCTTGTGAAACTACAGCAGACATCTCAACAGCCAATATCTCTAAACTAGACAACACAAAAACAATCTAGGTTGATAAATAGCACTACAGTTAAGAGGGAATACGCACTTTTTCATTATTATTAAATACAAATCCATACTGATCGGACATGAATGAAAACACTTTATGGTCAATTTGAGGCCTGCCTCCCTGGTCTTTCATTCATTTGCGTTAAAGTCAAAAGAGGTGTAACTGTTAATGGTCCATGTTTAAAAAGTGCATTCACTCATTTTAAGAAAGAGCTGCATGTCTCCCACTGATTCTTTTTAGAGAGTTGATCTCAGGTTTAAAAGCCTGCAGAGCCTCGCTGCAGCACTGTCCCAAAGCACTTAACATGGTTAAGATGGCTGAAGGGGAATATATCTATGGATGTACACACACAGCTAACAACCAAACGGGCTGTCTGAGCATGCGGTCCATCTTGTTCTCATACCCTCATTTACAGAAAGAGGGCAGCACAAACCCTGCTTCTATTGTTGCTGCTGCCCTCGCTGCATTACGATTCAGAGTAAGTGTTAATTTATTTCAGGTAGATTTACATTATTATTATTATGTGGAAAGAAAAAACACTCAACATACTACTGTAATGGAAATAAAATACCGTGGATTATATACCTGCATATTCTACCCTTCTGTTGCAGCGGACCAGTGTGTAATTATTGTGTTTTCTAAACCCTCTCTCCTGTATAGCACACAGCTTCTCATGTGCTACACTATGCAACGTTTTATGAACATAATTCATAGGATTTCAATGCTGAAAAATGGTACATAAACCTTTGAAAAATGATATACACAAAAGTCGGTTGTTTTTAAAGCATAATCTGGCCATTCAGCAAGAACACAGTTTTATTAAAAATGACAGGTTTAAAATGTTAATTTGCGCACTACACTAAGCTTATGTAATTACCAGTAACACAAGGACAATGGGGAACATAAACAAAAGCATTCAGTCAGTGGTGGACGCACACGAAAGACAACCTAACTTCATAACAATTTTCACAATTTACAAATGTTGCTGCACCATATAGGAACGCTATGCATGGATGTCATTCATCATAAAGCAAAGTGACAGGGTGAATTTTGCCAAACCATCATTCAGTGCAACATTCCTTTGTGTCAGAGAGCCTCCTCTAATTACTTCTTGCCCGGAGCTTTTCAATACATAGCCTCTTCACCTCAAGCCCAGCATGCAGCCATGAATCCTCAGCCGGTCTACATAGGTTCAGCCCCATCTCAAGCACACCACTATAAGGTCACCTCTATAGCGAATGGTCAATTGGTCATCCTTTAGGGTCTGGAAGGTGAAGTACCACCTACGGCTGAGATATATTTTATGTCTCTCGCCTACAGGTTGCAACTCCCTTTTCACAAAAGTGTTATTCAAGGAAACAAATCATAATAGCCAAAAAAGGTTAATAGTGCATTAAGTTAGTTGAGATTTCTGTTGATACGGTGATCAATTGTTTCTAACAAAATGATTTAATTCACATATTGTTCTGTTCTGGTGGTTATTGCTTGGGGATTTTATTTAGAAAATGTCCCCTTTAACCCTTTTTCCTCGGGCAGGGCTGTTTTTGGTCATTTATAGTCCAGGGCAGAGACCAAAGGTGACCAGGCCTTTGCCACGAAGGCCTTTAAACTTTAAACCCCCCCATACCTTTGGAATTTATGCTGGCATCAATGCCCCTTTTTATATGACCTCCTAAAATTGCTTTTAACTGCATTATATGTTGCAATTCTGTCTAAGTGCTATTTTATCCTGATGTAACATTATTGTAGTTTATATCCAAACATTTTCTTTTAGGTTTACTGACTTTAACTGATAAAATAATTGAGATTTTATAAAATACGGATGACTACCCTACACATCCCTGCTTGCTATGGTCAAGAATAACAATTGTTTTTATAATAAACACCTGATATGATGAAGGCACTTGCAAATGACCAGGTAGAACAACATGTAAACCATACTTCAATTTCACTTATTTACTTAAGATTTCATTAAGCTTTTATTAGATTTTTTTTCTTTTTACAAAATGTACCAAAACACTGGCCACAGGAATAATTCTAAACTACAAAGGAAATCTGGTTTTAATTGACATCAAACACTATTACAAAGCATTTACAAGATATCTACAAGCTGTTGCTGCATTTTTGGCCAGGTCATCATTGTAAATAATAACTGGATCTCAATTGACTTATCTGGTTAAATAAAGGTAAAATACATAAATAAAACAAAATGCTTTACACAAAATATTATCCAAGGCTCACCTCACAAATATACAAAGCAAATACTGTGAGATAACATTAATATTACATATATTTAAATGTATTGTTTAGATTTCAAGTTAGGTTAAACAGTTAAACAGGTTTTAACAACAACAAGACAAATACACAATATCATAATTATAATTGTGTGGCATTAAAGAATGAGTTACCCCTCGTAGACTAATACATCTGCAGTATTTGCCAAGACTAAACATTTCAGCTCGCACACACAATGTTGCTTCACTGTTGCAAACATATCTCATTCCTGCTCTGCCTGAGGGCAGGGCTCAGTGGGATCTGGTCTGGTGTGCCTTCTTATAAAGGAGGAGTGAGTGTCTGCAGGGTCTCTCACTCTCTGCTCTCCAGGATGACTGACATTGCTGCTGCTGTTCAATCAATGAGCTAAGTGGAGCTCACTTCTGCTGTTCCGGCTACCTCCTTCAAGTCTGCATTTTGGGCTGCGCTTGATAGAACAGCTTTTCAATAGGAGGTTGGACTGTGAGTTGATGTTAAAACAATTATTCATTTATTCTAAGGGTATACCCCACATTTACAACAATTCAGTATTTTGTAGTTTGACTTTCAACATCAATCAACTGTTTTGCTGTTTACATTTGACTGAGTTAAATGTATGGATGCATAAACCTTTCCACTCTGATGCAGAAACTACTTTTATGGACAGTGAAATTGATTGATTTTGATTTGTTGTCATTACTTTTCTCCAAAGTTGGGACAAGGATGTTCTTCTCCTCTACATTGCTGCTGCTGGCCACAGCACTGACCAGCGTCTGGGCCCAGGATTTTCACAAAGAGAAGAAAATTAGCAAGAAATCCAAGGCCAAACACCTGGCTGCAAATATTCATGACGGACAAGGTAAGACAATAAATGGGAAATAGAACGAATACAAATTACTTTATTCCAATCGGCATACCAATTGCCTTTTTGCTGCAGGAAATTAAACATCATGTTGCGCTAGTATTATGTTCATGTATTGTTCATATCTTACTCTGATTGCACCAATCTGCAGTTTTCATCTGTGCGAAAATGTACAGATTAAAAAAGAAAAAGAAAAAAAGGATGCATCATTTTGACATGAAGTTAAATAAAAAAAAATATGTCACTTAATCAAATCAATAACACACACAAAAAAAACATTTGCCAATGGCGAGTCCTTCATCCTGTCCTGTGTGCACACAGCCATCCTAGATGAGGACTGTGGCTTGGAGATCTCCTTCCTGTTGGACAGCTCTGAGAGCGCCAAGGACAACCATGAGCAAGAAAAGCAGTTAACTTTGAACATTGTGGACAGACTCCAAGGGGTACAGCTGCAGACCGGCCGCAGCTTGAGTTTAAGGGTGGCTCTGCTGCAGTACAGCAGTCACGTTATCACAGAGCAAACCTTCAAAGACTGGAGGGGCCCAGAAAACTTTAAGACCCACATCGCTCCCATCATCTACATTGGGCACGGCACCTACACCACCTACGCCATCACCAACATGACCAAGATCTACCTGGAGGAATCCACCCCCGGCAGCATCAAAGTAGCCCTGCTGCTTACAGATGGTATTTCCCACCCGAGGAACCCTGACATTTTCTCTGCTGTTGCTGATGCCAAGAACCAGGGCATCAAATTCTTCACTTTGGGCATCACACGGGAAGCCAACGAGCCAGCCAATTTAGCACAGCTTCGTCTAATCGCCAGCTCCCCAGCTTCCAACTTCCTCCACAATTTACAGGACGAAGACATTGTTGAAAAAATCGTCACTGAGATTGTGAGTATAATACCTTTCTTTCAGCAGGCCCCACTGAGAAGAAAAGGGATGCATTTGCTTTGACTGAGGATCTATTCAAAGTTGACACATGGACAGGCTTGTTCAGGTATTCGTATAGAGATGGAATGATGAAAATGCTCTGGAGAAACAAAGGAAAGAATATATTTGTTTGACAGCTCTGGATTTTAAGCTTTTTACACAGCTTTAGAAAAATACTGTTTGACATCTGCATGACCACCTCCCCGAGGATTCCCAGAATTTCTCACATGACTTGCATTATTACACTGGCGATAACGTGAAGTTTTCAGGAATGTTATTTGTCTTTCTTCTGTTAAGTTTAAGTGTCCATACCTCTGGTTTATCCAAATCGTTTTTGTGTGCAATAATTTATATTATTGTGCTCATAAATAATCATAAGACATTTGCATCACTAAGCAATGAGTGGACAAATCTCACTAGGGACAACATTATCGCTTTAATTCAAATTCTTGCAGATATTTAATAACTTTTGTTTTCTTTGCAGACTGGCATGGCTGATGAAGGAGTAAGTAGTATTACATTTAGACAGCTCATAGGAAACTTTTGAAATGTAATAATGTGTAATTAGGCTAGAGCGTGAAGAATTACATTCATAACAGATTAGCAAATGGGTCTCTTTATCTGCAGTGCCCTCTGGCTCAGAGATGTGCTTGTGAGAAAGGAGAGAGGGGACCAAGCGGGCCTGCGGTGAGTATTTAGCTTCAAGCTTTTCAAAGATATTCCACAACCAAAGAGCACTTTCCTTTGAAGTGTCACAAGTCAGAAGAAAGGATTCCTGAAATCTTGTGCAGAGAAATCTAACATGATCCTGATAGTTTAGGAAAGGTAATTGTGCAGTTTTGAACAATTAGGATAATTGCATGCTTTTTTCTGCTCAGTATAGCTTGTAGGCATTTGCACAAGTAGAGTCAGTGGATAGGAGGTCCTGCCCCACATTCTAAAGGCACATCTCTGGCAACAGGAAAGGGAGATCGCAGACTGTCTGCTATTCCCACGGAAATATCTTTGTTGTGCCCTGTCTCGACCAAATTTTGTGCAATTCTCATGTCACATAAGATGTCCCCCTTGGAAACAAGAGGCACCGCATATAGAACTCCACTCCCTATAAAACTGGACCTTTGGCCACCATAAATCTCCCACTCTACCCATAATGCCTCAGTCAATAACACAGTGATAGAAGGACTGCAGTGTGGAACGCCAAATATTACACTTCATTTCTGTGTGAAGCTAGAAGAAGATGATCCCATCCACTCTAGACACCCACTCAAATATGAGCTAAGTGTCAAGCTATCCAGCAACCTAGCAGATAATCATGCTGCTGACAGACAGCTGCATGGCCATTAACCAGGTGCTTTCTCCTCAGAGAGATTCTTAAAATTCTTACACTCAGACAAAGAGGCTCTCATAATTGCTCTCATTAGTTTAATGGGCAGAAACGAGTGATTTCTGGTGGATAGCAATTGACACAGGTTGTCCAGGTGCAGCTCAAGACAATGACCCCTGGCCCTGTGAACAAGACACCTCATGCCCACCTATGGCTTCAACTGTCAGCCCTCACACCAATGAGCACATACAACACACATTCTGACATCAGCCCAGTTACCTTTCCCCTTATGTCATTCCCAAACAATTCCTGTCTAGAGGTAAAGAAAACGTTCACTTTGCATTGACATCAAGGTCAAGCTCCAAGCTGCTGCATCACACGACACACTTTCCAACTATGTGACAATACATTACCGCGTGGGACATCATAGAACTGATGCACCCTGAGCACAGGTTGGTTAAATAAAGACGGAAGAAAGGGATGTTCTTTTTCCCCCGGTGGTCTTCATGGCCGTTAGAGTAAGACGTGGAAGTTTGACAGATTACCATTCATACTTGTATGCCATATCAAAATACACTCTCACAAAATCATGAGTTTACTATTCACATCACAGAGTTCAAGCCTTATAAAATAGATACATCCTCTGTTGTAGCCTAGAACAAAGATGTTCAACATGTTCAACTTACATAAAACTTAATGTGGACACCAAGAGGTGAGCAAAATGTCAGTTGAAGAAATGAATCACCTTAATCCTGACTTTGTTTTATTCTCCAGGGCAAAAAAGGTCGCTCCGGAGATGATGGAGCCTCGGGGCTTAAAGGGCAAAAGGTGTGTGCTTTTGATGGACATGTGCGATACTGATGTCTTAGCTGGCGTGTCCCTTCAGGTTTTACATAATACTTCCTAAGTTCTCCACACATAAGTTCTGTGTTCAAATTTTGGAAAAAGCTTTCAGGCTTCCTGAGCTGGGTCATCCAAAGTCTGTTAAATTCTGCGTAAAACTTAAAAAAAAAATATATGTCCATAATAGTAATAGACACATGAAATCTAGGACTAGTATATATGATTATCATTTACTAACATATATTAGGAATTTGTAACATATATGCAAATTTTTGGTTTAATTGAGTATTTAGATGTTACTTTTAAAAACATGACCGGGTTCACTGCACATGGAACTTTTCCAGATGTTCAAGAGAATAAAAAAGCATCATCTGTATCACTGAATACAAAATGTAGTCCAATCTAGACTACCTGTTCTGTGGATGAGTTTTGGGATGGAATCAAGAAACTAACTCATGAAAAAATATGGGGTGAAAAGCTTATGTGGAATGAATTTAACCGATATTATTATCTGTGAATGCCTCTTACTTAGCCAGAGACTGATAACGTTTCTTCTTACTCGTAATTCATCTCTGGTGAAGTACCCCAAGGTGAAATCTTAGGCCTCCTTTTATTCTCTCCATGTGCTCACTCACACTGGGCTCTGTTATAGGGGAGAGAGGTGTTTCATTTTTCCATGTCTTTTATTTTTGTTTCTCTACTTAATCTGTTTATACCTGCAAAATCAGACTGTTTATTCTCTGTTCAGGTACTTTACTTTACAGTGTCTGTAACTCGTATTCACTGATATAATGAGTCTGTGTAATTTCTGTCATATCAGGGTGAAGCAGGACTAAGTGGTCTACTCGGGCGTGAGGGTGCTGAGGTAAATGTTGCTATTTCTGACCCGAATTAATAAAATATGAATTATTATCTCAGTAGTTTGTTAACACATATATCTGATTCTTTTTTTTTAAGGGAAAACCAGGTTACAAAGGAGAGATGGTATGTGATTTAGATTAATGACAATGATAACATTTTATATTTTTGGAGACAATACAAGCCGATGCAACACTTGTAATTTCTACACAGGGTGAGAGGGGTGAGTGCGGCACTCCAGGAATCAAAGGAGACAGGGTACAACTGCACTGTTGACACCACACATACTAAACATTATATATTATATTTCCATGTTTGATAATTCATACTTCCTACACGTATGATCTTATGAACTTTCTCTTCCCTGTGTGGTGTGCTTCAGGGTCCGGAGGGTCCCGTTGGAACAAGAGGACTTAGAGGTCTGCAGGTCAGTAATATTTCAGTAGTAAAATATGCAATTCATATGTTTAAAATCATTGTCTTTAATAGTTAACTTAGCACATTATATTGTTTTGACAAAGGGACGAAAGAGAGAACAGATTGTTGTACTTTAGATATTGGTACTCAAGAGTATGACATTCTGTGTTTTATTAGTACTCATTGGACTGTTGTTTGTGTTACATACTTCTCAAACCTAAGGAAAATCCCCTTTATAAAAAAAGAAAATAGCTGCATAAATCACCAGTTCATGTGAAACACACACACACACACACACACACACACACACACACACACACACACACACACACACATATTCTAATGTTTCTGGATATTTCTTAATTAATGTTTGTGTTGTATAATGTTTCTGCCCAGGGGTTACCGGGACCACAAGGAGACATCGGACCCGAGGGCCTGCAGGGAAAGCAGGTCAGCCTCTTTTTTTATCAACTTGTACTTGTCTCATCGTGCACATCTGCTGTGGCGTTTACATTTCCGTTTATGATTAGTTTAAAGGTTGGCGCTTTAACACCCTAGTCTTTACAGTGCAGCACAGAGGCCTATTCGTCTGGTAATAAACCCTTGTGTAAAAGCTTGGCAATGAGCCAAATCTTCCCCATCATTACTGTTATTTACCAGAACAGGGATGAGCTTTCAGCAAAATATTTCACTACAAGTTATCTTAATGTTCCCCTTGTATCCTGTTTCTAAATACAGACTAAGAAGTGCCTCCAGCATTGTTAGCATCTCACACTAGACCTGCAGTTAATAACATACAAGAAAAGTCTATGTTTGCTCGGTGGCTCGCCATGTAAAGACATGTAGGAAGCATCTACAAAGGTTAACAGTACTCCTGGTGGTCCCTATGTAGTATAATGTGTGTACATATGTTTCTCAAAAGACTCCACACCATAAGTGAAATCCTAAGTGTGCCTCTCCACAGTCCTCACAATCAAATTAGCATTACATGAATAACATGAACGATAAGTTAATCATTCAGATTACATTTTAAAGTGGTCAATTTGTAGGAACTATTATATTCTTTTAAAACAAGATATAATAATTCCATTACAGCTCTTTATGTCAGGTTCTACATTTTTGTTTTTGCTTTAATTTGCATTTTTTTAGATCTTAAACCCAAGCAAATGTTGTAATCCATCCAAACTGTGATATGGTAAAGAGACCTCAGCAGTTCTTTAGTCATTTGAAACACTGTTGTTTGGGGTTTCTTGAGCTTTGAGACATTACTGGAGCTAATTAATTTAGCTCCTATTTGTCCTAACCTGCAGGAAGAGATCAAATATCTCGTCCACTACGCAAAAGACATTTTCAGCTTCAAAGAAGCATGTTACCTGCATGTTCGCATGTGTGTATACAATTAAATTCAGTTTTGAGTTAGGTAGGTCTTTTCAGGGGTGCAACATAGTGTTTAATTAAACAATAAATGAACAACATCAAAGATTTAAAAACAGAGGCTAAAAGGATTCTAAAAAAACAAAAGTGATATAAAGTTATGTACTAAACTAATGGTTTAGAAATGTCCTTTTGCTATATTGATACATGATTTAAGCTCCACTTATGTTCGGTGTTATATTTGTGATCACAGGGTGAACGTGGCTCACCTGGCTCTTCAGGAATTCAGGGGGAAACTGGTGTTGGACTTTCTGGACCAAAAGTAAATGACGTTATGGATTATCCTCTGAATATTTTCTTGTACTTTGTTATTGATTATTTAATATCTGTTTCTTTTATTAAATTAAGTCACTTTATAAATCTGCAGGGTGACGTGGGATTCCAGGGCCGACCAGGTCCTCCCGGTCCCCATGGAGTGGGTGAACCCGGCCTTCCTGTAAGTCGAGAGGAAACAGTCTGTGCTATTCCAAAGTGTTTACGTTTTTTTGATGACCAGATTTGTTTCAGTCGCCAATGGGATCTGTTGAGAAAGCAAAGCACAAAGGTACTTTGACCTGAGCACTGTTTGGGTGACACATTGTGCACTCTGGCGTTGTTTACAGGGACCTCAAGGACCACAAGGTGTTCAAGGGGGAAAAGGACCCCATGGTGAGGGGTTTCCCGGATCAAAGGTATTATTTTGAGCCTATCATCAGAGAACTCATCAAACATTGTCTTGTTGAAAACTTGAACATACCACAATGCTCTGCTAACTTTCTCTATAGGCTAGACCAATATGTCAAAGAAATAAGAAAATAATAGTCTGAACATATGTGTTACAGAGTAATTCAATAACAACGAGTAATTTCTTAATGAAGTAATGCCAAAATGCCCAAAAAAATATTAATGAATGTTAAATTGTTGCAAAGAACTTTCTAGCGTTTGTGCTTTTTAGTGTCCATAGAAACAGGTTCTGTTCTGTTGAGAGCTCCATGCAGCGGGTTTCTCTTTAGCAGTGCTTTTTCTCAATGTGTTGATTCTTCAATCGCTTGTGTTGTGTATTTCGTTTATGTATTTCCTTAATTTGAAGTTAGCATTGAGCTCTCATAGCCACCTTATGAAAATAATGTCAACCTGACATCAATATCCAATAAGGGGCTGCAGATATCCTTTAATTGATGAGCAGTGTAGAAATGCAATTTCAAAACATATCTGCATGTTTAAAAGTGGTATAGATTATTACCAGGAGAGGGGAGATTATGGAACGCACACCCACACCTATACATCTGATTCGTCGTAAATAAATACACTTTTATTTGTTCTGGGGAAAGCTCTTAGAAAATTAACACTGGTTTAGGGGTTAGGATGTCCTCAAGCAAATTATTGATTGTACTCTTCTGCTGACTTGTAAAAAGGGATCAGAGTGCTTCTGTGAGAGGTGACCAAACCCTCCCTTCTCACACACAAACACACATAACAATGCCGTGATCAGCTCTGCATGTTTGCACTCCATTACACTTGGATGTTGCTGAGGCTGCTTCCATAAGCAACCACTTCACTTTGTGAGTTACTGGCTCTGGAAAAGGTTCATGCAGTCAAGAAGTGCCATAAAGAAGAAAACGGTTGTTTTCTTTGTGAGAACAATCCTGTTGTATCAATCACAAGCGGATAACAGGAGCCAACATGCTCTTCTTCCGCGCTCTCTTTGCTGACAACAATGCAGACTTGGCTGTGACCCAAAGGCAAGTGGCTGTGATGTAACTGACAGAAATAACTTGATTTTGTTCCACAGGGAGAACGAGGGCTGAATGGACCGAGGGGGTCAAGAGGACAGCAGGGTGCAGGAATCAAAGGAGAAAGGGTGGGTTATAAATATATCATGTAATAAAGATAATATACTGCAAACCCTCAAGTTTACACAACAAAGGCTCTTCAGGAGGGAGTATAAATGTCAAGATGGCATCTTGGAGCACTGGAATTAATTATTAGGTGATTTGTGTGTTTCTTGGCCTTTTAGCGCTACCTGTTGAACAGTGGAATGGAACATTTCCGGGTCAACGATTGTACTTGAAAGGATTATTTATGTAGTATTTATGTATTTATAAATCATGTGAACTCTTTTTTCCCCCAAAATAGATAGACTCTAGGCATAGGTTTCTCTTAACAAAAGTATTATGGGTGACAGTCCAGGTTTACATTTGATTGAGGACCCAAAAGCATCAGTTTGCTTTATATTTCTTTATAAACAAAGTAAGCAACAGTTTAGTCAATGAAGGTAAACAAATCTAAATCATAGCAGGTAGGCAAAGGAGGTGTGACTAATGACGGACTAGATATTGATTATATATGTAACGTATGGACACCTATCTTATCAAGGTCACTGAGAGGATTTTTATATTAAACTGACTATGGTGTTTCAACTCCAGGGGGATTTGGGACTTCCAGGTTTTCCAGGGCCAACTGGACTGGCAGGAGCAGGCATACAGGGAGAGAAGGTCAGCAAAATATCTTCATCTATATTTTCACAATGTCCCACTGACATATCAGGACATAGATGAGTAGGACACTCTGCAAGCCTTTTCATCGTTATTACTGCTCAGGGAGTCGAGGGTCCGAGAGGTCCACCAGGAGGCAGAGGACATCCAGGAGAAGGTTTATCTGGACCAAAGGTTTGTTTAAGCAGCTGCTGTATGAAATGTAGCTCAATAAAATATAATAAAAAACTGTTATTTTTTACAGGACATAATGTTTATATTGTACATTATCAAAGATAAGATGTGCTGAACATTGAACTGGCCAAACAACATACAAATCGAGTGCAGAACTTCCAGGTGTGTTACATTTTTCTCGTAATTACCCATGTTGTCATGCTATTTCTATTCTAGGGAGACCAAGGTTTACCGGGAGAGCAGGGAGCCACGGGAGAGAGAGGCATTGGTGAGCCTGGTTCAAAGGTAAACAAGTCACTTTATTTATGGCCTATATAGTTAGCATATATTGAGTGTGAATGTATTGAATCCATCGAATATCAAATAATACCATTCTACTGCCACAGGGAGAGCCTGGTGCCTCTGGTTTGGGTGGCCTGCCTGGTCTTCCAGGAGAGGATGGAGCTCCAGGACAGAAGGTAAAGTACATTCAAAGTACATTATGCCAACTTTGTGGAAAACTTCCACTCTACAATAAACACATTGATTATTTCCAAAATTGTTTTTCACAGCTGAGTGACTGCTTCTGTCTGATCTACTTTCCCTCTCTTAGGGGGAGGCTGGTTTACCTGGTTTAAGAGGTCCTGAGGGAGCACAAGGAATTGGCACTCAAGGGGAGAAGGTATGGTTTAGATTATATATCTGTGTGTTTGTCAAAATGTATAGAACAACAAAGGTAATCAGATAATGTTTGCTGTAATCCCTCCCAGGGTGACCAGGGTCTGAGAGGTATCCGTGGGTTACATGGGCCTCCCGGGATCTCAGGACCCTCTGGACCAAAGGTAAGAGTTGATGGATACACTAGGTAGTACAAGCCGCCTTTATTCTCTGATGAAAACGTTGCTTTAGGGGATTTATGCCACAGCAACCCAATCTTTGAAAAGAGACAAAAAACACGTCTTGTGGTAGTTTTGTTGCATTAATTAAAGACATGAATTGGATCTTAAGTCTCTTGCCAAACCTCCTCTTTCAGGGTGAACGTGGGATACCAGGCCAGCAGGGCATGTCGGGACTGCCAGGACGATCCATATCAGGTCCAAAGGTAAATATAGTCATCCTCAAACTGTCTCTTAACACAGATCTTGGCACCAAGGTAGACAGCCAGAAGAGCCGCCAGATATACTCTGATGTGCTGTCATGTTTCTAAATTGTTTCCACAAATCAACACTGTGACTTTATTGTCTCCAGGGGGATGTAGGCCCTGCTGGTCCTCCTGGTCCTGTTGGAGAAACAGGCCATGGATTACCTGGTCCAAAGGTACTGTAAACACTGTAATCTTCTTAGAGCATTTATTGTGCGTGAATGGAATGCTGGAAGCACCTATGGTCTTCTTCATCTTAATTTAACTTTCATTGCTTGCTCTATAGTTTGCATCCATCATTGCACGCTGTATGTCACCCCCCCCCCCCCCCCCTCGCCCCCCCTCGCCCCTGCCTTTCCTGTTTATCGCTCACTCTCTTCATATACTTTATATACATTTATTATTGTTCTAATTAGCATGACGTTGATCTTCATCACTACATTTTGTTTAAACAGGGTGATCGTGGCCATCTGGGTTTAACAGGTTCAGTTGGTCCAAAAGGCGAAGGCATCCCCGGCCCTGTGGTTTGTTTCATCAACATTTTGCATATTACATTTCTACAACTTAATCTTGTTCAAGCTGGAGCGGTCTGAACTAATTTCACTACTTATTTTAGGGTCCTCCAGGCCTGCCAGGATTATCAGGTGAGCCGGGTCCAGAAGGAGTAGGAATTCCTGGTCCCAAGGTTTGTGTCTGCATGTTTTTAGTTTTTAGTTTGTTTTTGCATGCATGTGTTTGTATTTGTATTACTAATAGTGCATTTGATAATGTCATGTCTGTTTCAGGGGGATGTTGGCTTTAGGGGATTGCCAGGTTTGCCCGGCCCAACTGGAGAGGGCTTACAAGGACCACCTGTAAGAAAAATGTGTTAACGAACCACTTAATCAAATTATAATCTATATTTAAATCTGAATCCTCGCTAATAACTACACATATTAAACATTTGAAAATATATGAGGTTAGAAGTTGCCCTATGCTTATTTACTATATGACGCAAGTTTGCAAGTTGTGTTTTTTTTAATAAACAAGTGGTCTGATTACTTGTAAACATTTGTTTTAAGGGTGCGGTTGGGAGGACAGGACCTCTCGGTCCAGCTGGACCTTCAGGAGAAGGTATTCAAGGCCCAAAGGTAACTTTTACCACTGTTTTACATAAGCAGTGTCTTTCAAGCACTTACCAAGCTCTTTATTATCTAGATTAATTAATGTAAAGCAAGTGGGTGAAGCAATATGATGCACTTGTTTGGTGCTGACATGTTACGGAACAAAATAGCTGCAGGACAAAACATAACAATAATTTATGATCTACCGAGAGGGTGGAAAGTTTCCGTGTCATTCAATAAATCTAAAATCTAATTTCAGGGTGAGTCAGGATCTCAAGGTATGACTGGGCCGAGAGGGCCTCAGGGAGATGGATTTCCAGGAGCTAAGGTAAGAGATTTGCACATATCTTCTAAATATTGTATTGATGTATGACGGCCTCAGTCTGATCATCTACAATTGCCTTGTTGCAGGGTGATCGTGGATCACATGGTGAAAGGGGAAATAAAGGTACAAAAGGTGACTTGGGTGATCATGGAATCTCAGGTGAAACCGTAAGAAAAACTTCCTCACTTCCTGTAATAAATACTCAAACTGATAACATGAGTTTCAATGAAGCTAACTGTAATATTGTTTTAAATTTTTCTCCAATCCCAGGGAAGGCCAGGAGCAAAAGGAGACCAAGGCCTCACAGTAAATTCATCAATTCAACTAATGTTTGAAAATTCAATAGATTTAAGTGATTTTGTACAAATATAAATATTCTTACATTTTTCAGAGAGAGGACATTATTAAGCTGATCAAAGAAATCTGTGGTAAGACTTCAAGTCCGTTTAATGGTTCATATGGTATCTAAAGGGAACACGTGGAAATGTAAAATGTGCAAAGAGATCTAATATATCTATTAGCAGTTACTTTGAACTGACAAGTGAGATGAGTGTTGCGCCAAATTGTGATAAAGTAGGAAAGGAGTTTAAAATGGTATTGTTTTGGTTCAGATTCTGACATAATAATTTTAAATAGGCCACAATGTATAATAGCAGTAACAATTGTTGCACACTAGATAAACACATCTCCTTTTTCTCAGGATGTGGCATCAAGTGCAAAGAACGGCCAATGGAACTTGTGTTCGTCATTGACAGCTCAGAGAGTGTCGGCCCCGAGAACTTTGAAATCATCAAGGACTTTGTCACCAGGTTAGTCGACCGGACCACAGTTGGACGCAACGCCACCAGGATTGGACTGGTCCTCTACAGTCTGGATGTCCATTTGGAGTTCAACTTGGTTCGCTACATGAGCAAACAAGACGTCAAGCAGGCAATCAGGAAAATGTCATACATGGGTGAGGGCACATACACTGGCACCGCCATCAGAAAGGCGACTCAGGAGGCTTTCTTCAGCGCTCGGCCTGGAGTCAGGAAAGTAGCCATCGTGATCACCGATGGTCAAACTGACAAACGAGAGTCTGTCAAACTTGACATAGCTGTGAGGGAAGCTCACGCTGCAAACATTGAGATGTACGCCCTGGGGATTGTCAATTCTTCTGATCCAACGCAGATGGAGTTCCTGCAAGAACTCAACCTCATTGCTTCTGACCCTGACAGCGAACACATGTACCTTATTGATGACTTCAATACTCTACCAGGTGATAGTTACAGTCAAATGTTGTATGTATGTTCAGTAGTGTGTTCATTCAAATATAAAGTCATAATTGCTCTCAGCTGAGCGGTTGTTAAGTTCCTAACTGATTTCTAAATTAATTTTTTCAGCTTTAGAGTCGAAACTCGTCAGCCAATTCTGTGAAGATGAAAATGGCGCCCTCATTTACAATCGCATTACAAATGGGCACTGGAATGGCAACAATGGCCATAGGCATGGTATTAATGGAAACAATGGAAATGGAGAGAATACCAATGGATATAATGGCCATGGCAATAATGGTCATGGAAATAATGGATATGGAAACATCGAAAATGGTCACGATTTCCAAGGGGAAATTCAAAATCAGAGACGCACCAACAGCCGAGGGCGTGGAGACACTTTCACACTGCCCATCAGTGCTGATCCTCTTCCTATTCAGGTCTGAAAATTCATTTTCCATTGTTTTAAGTAAAGTATACTGTTGTGATTTTCTTCATGAATGGTGCAGAATTCATCACGACAGTGACACATTCTATGTTTCCGTCTTACTCCAGGTGCTGGAAGATGATGAAGGTGAAGATTTAGACTTAAGAGCCCAAGCACGGGTTGGTAATACTTTAGCTAGTGTACCTGTAGTTAACAAAACCACATCTTTATTGCATGTGAGAGAAAGTTCTGTCTCCAATGAGGCCGTCTCCTCATCTGCAACATCTGTGTCAACACTGGGCTCAGCATCATCTTTAAACTTGAATCGGTTGCAGCCTGTGGTGAGCCGAGCCCTGTCTGAAGGTAAGTACTGCACTCCTGCTCCACAGGCCTTTTTCACAGAGGACCTTTTGACATTTCCCAGTCGGAAAAGCACAGGTGGTATTCAATTTCAGCCAAATTAACGATAGCTGAATTGTATTTAGCTGCTTTGGTTTCAGGGTCCTGGTGTTGTGCATGCTGACTCATTGTCACACCTTCCTGGGATACTTGAAGAGAACAGAGACATCATCAATGTTATTAGTAACACCAGTGCTTTTCCTGCTATATGCCATATATGTCAAACTATCTGCTGCGAAAAAGGTCTATTCCATTGAGTGAATAAACATTCTTTGGAAAACATGCATCTCACACAGCATTTTATTTTTCAGAGTCCCGTGTTCTTGATCCCCGCTGTGCCCATAACTTGGACCAAGGCACCTGTCGAAACTATAACATCCACTGGTACTATGACAAGCAAGCCAATGCCTGCGCACAGTTTTGGTATGGAGGCTGCGGTGGGAATGACAACCGTTACGAAACAGAGGATGAATGCAAGAAGACTTGCGTTCTATTCAGAACAGGTATTGTAGATTTTTAACATCAAATGTGCACATTCTCCTTTTATTCATATTGTTTGAATGTTGTACTGTCTTGTCTCCAGCAGGATAAAAGACAATGAGGCCATCAGAAAATGGACTTTACTATTCTACAATCTGCTGTGCGTTATTTTAATGTGATGCATTATGTCTGTTGGGTTCAGAAATTTCAGAGATTTCATGCACTTTTTTAAAACTTTTGTCCTCACACAAATGCATTTTTGATAAAATAGCAAAACAGTGCTAAAAAGTCATGACCTACTGAATCAAATCGTGAAAAACTGTTAAAATGTTGCTGTTTCAACCCAATGAATGAGATTAACTTCTAAAAACAAACTTTATTACCTCAGTGAAACCAGAAGAAATCCTTTATTCAGGGTTTGGCTGCTCTGAGTTTACAAATAACAAATTCAGAAATGTTATTACAATTTAAAATGAACCTGTAGATCATTATTATACCTATGAGCCACATGCTTTACATACCTTGTGTTAAAATGATGTACTAATATGCTGAGAACGTCTGTTAGCGTTGTGTTTGCTGTTATTACGATGTGTTCGTTTTGGCTGGCAGCTGTAAAAAAGGGCCAATTGGGTACAGCTTTCAGAGGTCTTCTGCGATTGCCATCTTATGATGAAGATTGAGGTTTTTTTGCACTCTATCCATTAAAGGTCTGTCTATTTGGGCAGTATATGTATATCTGAATACAAGTTGTATATGTTTTTTAAGAATAAAATGTCAAATTATGTTGGTTTGCCTGTTTTTGGGTGTTTATTAAGGAAAATATTGTTTTTTTAATTATTATTATTAATCCATTATAATCATCGTCATCTGATATCAATGAAATGAATGACTGAATTAGCTAAATCTAACTTTAAAACGAATTGATTTTATTTTTAATGTAAAGCACATGGAGTTTCCCTCTCACACAGGAATTGTACTATTCAATGTCTTATCTTTCTTTGTACGTATGTATTTAGCACCTTAATTGTTAGGTCTTTCTAGCACTACTGCCTTAATTGGAGCATTGGGTTCAATAGTTTCCACTCCCCCTCAAAAGGCTAATTTCTACCTAATAAAGGTAACAAACATATTTGCCCTTCTGTTTGTAACACCCAGGGGGCTCTGAAACAGAAATAATTGACTGACCTGTTTCACAGCAGACATTCTGACATGTCACAGAAGGGAAACACAGGTGTACAAAATAAATGAATGACAGCAGACATTCTAAGGTCCACAATATGGTCCTCTTTACTTGCCGTCTGTTGCCAAGGTGATTGTGACGCTAGAGCGGCTTCAGATTAGCCAGACTGCAGTTAGTTTAGCTAGCGAACAAACGCAAATTAGCCAGTAAACGTGAATAAACTAAGCCGAGGGGGTCGTTACCTGCAGTCATGGCATCTGTTTTAGATGCTCTCTGGGAGGATAGAGATGTTCGCTTCGACATAACAGCACAGTAAGTTACTTCAAATAGTTTGTACTTCGTACCATCGTGCAAACTAGCTAACCTAGCTAGTTAGCCCAGGTACGCTCCTTGGCCCTTTTTATAGCCAAAGGTATGTTACATGTATATAGGTATGAAGGTATACAGTAACTCACTGTTGCCAATACAAGACTGCTTCCCCAGTCACAAAAATATGTTTTACGGTAGATTATTGCCACATGTGTCTCACATTATAGTGTTAGATGTCATAGATTACCATCATCGTAATTCTAGCTTTACTGTAGTTTAACCAGCTGTATTAAACCTCGATAACTATCAGTGATCAATCTGTCGATCCGTCCTGTACACAGGCAGATGAAAACCCGTCCAGGAGAAGCACTCATCGACTGCCTGGACTCCATCGAAGACACGAAAGGAAACAACGGAGATCGAGGTAGTTAAGACTATGAACTATGGTTTAAAACTCTCTGGGCAGCCTTGTGTGCGCTGGTCACCTAATATGTGATCATGTCCGATATATTTTGCAGGACGACTGTTGGTAACAAACCTGAGGATCATTTGGCATTCTTTGGCCCTGCCAAGAGTCAATCTGTGTGAGTACACCTTTAGGAATAGTTTCATGTTTTTTGTTTGTTTTGTTAGTAGTTTGACTGCCCTCTCTTGGAAGTGCATGGCATTAGATTACCTTCATTAAAACATGTAAATGGATAATCATAATAATTGAATAATAATAATCTTTACAGTTTTTATTATAGGTTTAATGACTTCTGTACATCCGTTATTTAGTTTTCCTTTTTGCTTAAACCTTAACCAAAACTAAAGATATTTTGAATGACCGTTGCCACCTATTTCATAATAATGCAGTCAAACATGTTTTGATGTCATTATGTGTGTAATATGTCACAAGTAATATTGAGTGCTTTACGGTAATTATGAAATGCCTACTAAGAAACAGAATAAGAAACTAACCATTCATTTATATAATATCAGAGATGACCCCTGAGGGAGGTTTATATCGTGAGGCTCCTATTTTACTTTAAGTGCTTGTATTTCCAAGTTCATGTCAACAAAGTACAGAGTCAAGATGATTAGGAGAGCCAAGTGTGGAACCATACAAAAGATCTCACCAACTTAAATGCAAATCTTCTTTTTTTTTCCCAGCTGTGGGTTACAACTCCATCATTAACATCACAACAAGGACAGCTAACTCAGTAAGTAAACCTTTTGTTTGTACGTATGGCTATAAATTGTTTTAATGTTATTAAAAAATAAATACACAATCCAGTGTATTTGAGCATAATCGTTTTACATTTCCTTATACACACATCACATATACTTTTTATATTACAGGCTCTGAACAAGCGTGTGATTGCCTCAAACTCTGTGTCTCTGTTGAGTCTTTTTATTTATCAATTTTAAATTGGATTTTTTTTTTTAATTCAATCAATTCAAGGACAAAGCCAATAACGGCAACATTGTTGTTACATTATTGTAATTAATAAATGAAGAACCTCACAAATGACATTGCTAATTAATTAATTGAATGCTATTTTTCAGAAATTGAGAGGCCAAACGGAAGCGCTCTACATCTTGACAAAGTCCAACAACACAAGATTTGAGTTCATTTTCACCAATGTGGTTCCAGGAAGTCCACGGCTCTTTACTTCTGTTATTGCTGTTCACAGGTAAAACAATGCTGAGGAGTAAATTATCTGATTACATTCTACATAAGATGTATGTCATACTAAATACTTTTGTTTTTGTTTTGTTATAGGGCCTATGAAACATCTAAAATGTACAGAGACCTGAAATTGCGAGCTGCTCTCATTCAAAATAAGCAGCTAAGACTCTTGCCCCGGGAGCAAGTGTATGATAAAATTAATGGAGTTTGGAATTTATCCAGTGATCAGGTACAGGTGCTTCAGTTATGTGTGTTAAAACGTGTTTTCATCAATTTAGCATTTTCCAGTTTACGTAAGAGTTGTATTACTCAGACTAACACTAAACTAGCTTTACAAAGTTAAAATGACACATTCCATAGCCCAAGTGCATTACGGTAGAATACTTTCTATTGTCATTTTAAATAATTTTCTTCATGAACAGTACAGTTCTATGAAATGTTAATTAGGAATATAACAAGTGGTTTCCCTCCTTTTTAAATACGTTGGTAAGAGTCTGAAACTAATACTCAAAGCGTACTCATAATAATTTGTTTGCAATATGTGTAACTGAGTTAATTTTCTTTTCTTTTAGGGTAACCTTGGAACCTTCTTTATCACTAATGTTCGGATCGTGTGGCATGCCAATATGAACGAGAGCTTCAATGTCAGCATTCCTTACCTTCAGATTGTAAGTAATACACCAAATAATATTCCCGAGCTCGTCCTTTACTTTCTCCCTTTTCCTTTCTCTTTTAATATTTTATAAAATGTTTTGAAGCTCAGATGCTGTATTGTAGATAGTGGTATCGGTAGCTTGGGCTGGTCCCTGAAATTATGGACCAACCCTGTTTACATAATGTCCTAACAAACAAACACACCATCTATTATGTGCGAAGGAGCACTTCAGTTAAAGAACCATGTGTGGTTGTTAAATTGCAAAATGCACTTTCACTACAGTGCACCAAAAAGTACAACAACAAAGACACAATAATAATAATATGAGCTACTTTTAGGTTGGTGTCATGTACATCCACACAGCAGGAGGCATGAGGTGCCTTTGTGATGTTCTATCCTGTTTTAGTTTGTGCATGATAAGTTTGTTTGTAGTGACTCATCTCAGTAGCTCTGAGCCACTGCAGCTCTTTAAAATTGAGCACCACTGTACCTTTGCACATGATCTGCAACACATTCTTGTTTCTGTTGTAAAATCATGTATCATTTCTCTTTCAGTTAGATTGTGTATTTTTTTTCATTACTTTTATCTTTTCCCCTCAAGTGGTCTATCAGAATAAGAGACTCAAAGTTCGGCTTGGCTTTGGTGATAGAGAGTTCACGCCAGGTAAAATCTGCAGTTTGAGTCAACTGAACTGATCACAATACTGATGATGATTTAATACTTGTAATAATATAAGTGTGAATAATAAACAAATACTTTGTTTGTTAGAGTGGTGGCTATGTGCTCGGGTTTAAGATCGACCCAGTGGATAAGCTTCAAGACGCACTTAAGGAAATCAACTCATTGCATAAGGTGTACTCTGCCAACCCCATCTTTGGAGTGGAATATGAAATGGAAGAAAAGGTAGGCATCCAAGCATAATATTAGAATATATGACCCTGAACACTTTAACAGTATAACATTCAAGCATGTCAGAGAAGGGTACACTGTTAAAGCTATAAATAAACCAACTCTAAAAAAAAATCTGTTTTTCAAAGTAAATGTGTTCCATCTACATTCCCATGATTGTTTTGCATACTCCTTTGTCACCAGTTCAGCTGATCTTGTAGTCATAGCACTGTTTGTCCTCACAATGATTTCAGCCCCAGTCGTTGGACGAGCTGACAGTAGAACAGCTTCCGGATGACGTGGAAATCGAGCCTGATGAGCAGACTGACGCTTTTACTGTGAGTTACACGCATCACCCCTCTGGGAGTCAATGGTTTAGTTTCCAGACTATTCTCAGAATAGCTGCCAGCTAATTCTCTTAAGCTTAATGAAAAAACATGAATGTATGTTGCCTGGTGCATGTGTGTGTGTACAGAGCAGTGCTCATCAGACAACAATTACCTCTTATCACAGACGGCATGTCCCAGTTTCTTTTTATTCAATGTGTGATTTGTGTGTTGCTTCCCCACAGGCTTACTTTGCTGATGGAAATAAGGTAAAGTCTCACAATTAGTTTTATCACCAGCTATAATTGTAAAATATGTTGGATAGTATGTTGTGTTTAACTCTTTTTATTTGTTTACTGATGTTCCAAAGCAACAAGACCGTGAGCCAGTTTTCTCCGAGGAGCTGGGCCTCGCCGTTGAGAAGCTGAAGGACGGCTTCACACTTCAAGGGCTGTGGGAAGTCATGGGCTGAAATAATATGAAATGTATGTTTTTGTTAGGTAACAGTTGTACAGTTTATGCATTGATACTATTTCATAAATAAAAATACATGTAGGACATATTTATTGTGAGGGTATTGTATAAAACGGTTTATTGTAATTGCTAGAATGTAAAAAAACAATGCAGTTTTAAACTTATTAAATGCATTTGAATAGATATTGAAGTTATTTTTTTGTACCTTTCAATAACAAGAACGCAGTAGGTTTGTACTGTATCTCACACACAGTTATTTTGTATGTGGAAAGAACACAATGGCCTCGGGCTAAATACATTACTACACAAGGGGCTGAAGTATTTAAAAAATCTGAAAAGAGGACAAACTGTCACCTCTTGTGGTGGCAGCTGTTCTCTGACCCGGTCTTGTTAGATAACTCCCCTGTGGATGTGTCACAAACAAACACTGATCACTGTCGTGAACTGGTCATAACTATCAGTGAAGCATGACTCACTCCACATGTAGAAGTCTCCACGATACACAGACTTGTAGTAAATTAAAGCCTTATCTGTGAATACATGAAGAGCTGGAACAAATAGTCCTGCCTTTATGTTTAACCTGTTTTTCTCTCAAATAATATATTTTACCTCATAAGATAGACAAGGGGAAATTAAATTGAAAGATCATAGGTTATTTCTGTGGCCATATACAACAATATTGTTACGAATCACCAGGGTGACAAGGCTCCACAGTTGTTTTTACTCTATGACAGCTGTGTGAGCTCTCCTGTTTGGCCAACTTGAATTCTTCATGGATGGGGTGGCTGGCTATATTTAGAAGGGGCACGGTTATATTAAAGTAACTTCAGACCTGGCTGCCTATAGTTCTCTGTCTTCACCAGCCCGCACGGTCTGTCGGGAACACCTCCATCCACTGCCTGTCCTAAAAGAATGGATCTCCAAAGCATGAGGGAGGATCTCCGCCTGTTTCAGAGCACTTTGCTGCAGGATGGATTGAAAGAGCTCCTGAATGAGAACAAGTTAATTGACTGTGTCCTAAAGGTTGGAGACAGAAGCATCCCCTGCCATCGCCTCATACTGGCAGCCTGTAGTCCTTATTTTCGAGAGCTGTACTTCTCAGCAGATGGCAAGGAAATGGATACAATGGAGGTTGTTCTGGAGAACATGGATCCCAATGTGATGGAGGCCATTGTAAATTACATGTACTCAGCAGAGATTGATATCAATGAAAACAATGTGCAGGATGTTTTGACCGCTGCCAATCGCCTCCAGATCCCCTCAGTGTTCACAGTTTGTGTGAATTATCTCCAGAAGGGGCTGTCGAAGAAAAACTGCCTTTCCATCTACAGGCTGGGACTGATGCTGAGCAGCGCCAGACTGGCCTTGGCAGCTCGAGAGTACATTGCAGATCGGTTTGAGACCATAGTCCAGGATGGGGACTTCTTAGAGCTCTCTCCACCTGAACTCTTTGCCGTTATTGGAGCTGATACATTGAATGTAGAAAAAGAGGAAGTGGTGTTTGAGACCCTCATGAGGTGGATCAGAAAAGACAAAGAGAAGCGGGTGAAATCCTTAGAGGAGGCCTTTGAGTGCATTCGTTTCCGTTTACTCCCAGAGAAGTACTTCAAGGAGAAGGTGGAGAAGGATGACCTCATTAAGAGTGATCCTGAGCTGCTTAAAAAAATCAAAGTCATTCAGGAAGCCTTTGCGGGAAAGCTGCCCGAGAAGAAGAAGGGAGAAGACGATGAGGAAGGAGAGGAGGGAACGTTGCCCGGCTATCTGAATGATAAGCGCAGATATGGCATGTATACCAAAGACATGGTTCTGATGATGAATGACACTGCGAGCGTGGCTTATGACACCCAGGAGAACGAATGTTTTCTCGCTGCAATGTCAGAGCTGATCCCCCGAAACCACGTCAGTGTGGTGTCGAAGAACAACATCCTGTATGTGTTGGGAGGACTGTTTGTTGATGAAGAGGACACAGAAAACTCATTGCAGTGCTACCTCTACCAGGTATAAAGATTACATTGCAGGTGTGCTGGAAACATCAAAAGTAATTCCCTCTTTTGTTTTTTCAAAATATCTTAAAATGTGTCTTTCAGTTTGACAGTCTCAGTGCTGAATGGGTCGCTCTGCCCCCCATGCCCTCTCCCAGGTGTTTGTTTGCTGTGGGTATTTGTGAAAATCTCCTCTTTGCTGTCGCAGGAAAAGACTTACAGTCCGATGAGTCTCATGACACTGTCATGTGCTACGACACTGAGTAAGTTTAGTTCCAACCGTCTTGGATATGCTCGTTCAGTAGATTTGTCTCATTGAAAGCTCCAATATTTATTGTTTAAATAATGTCTACCCTTTTTAGAAAAATGAAGTGGACTCAAACTAAAAAGTTGCCCATGAATATTCACGGCCACTGTGTGGTCTCTGAGAACGGGCTGGTGTACTGTATTGGAGGAAAAACGGATGACAAGTAAGATTTAAATGGCAAAACATTTCATATTAAGTAAAACTATGATTTTCCGATTACACTAACCCTCCTTTGGAATCATATTTGTCTCCCTGGTAAAGTAAAGCAACCAATAAGATGTTTGCATACAACCACAAGAGATCAGAGTGGAAGGAGGTGGCCTCCATGAAAACTCCCAGATCCATGTTTGGGGCAGTTATCCACAACGGGATGATTGTTGTCGCCGGGGGAGTCAATGAGGAAGGCCTCATAGCTGCATGTGAAACGTATGACTTTGGAACCAACAAGTACGTGCCTTATTATTATTATTATTATTATTAAGTCAATCAAGTGTTGTGCATGGCTGGTTATTAGTATTTACTAATACCAATTTTTATTTGGTTGTTCCCAATCAAAGTTTAATTATTGATGTAACTTAACCATGTTCAAATGAGTTTCAGTCAAATATTGCAGCTTTTTAAACCTTTGGGGTGGGAATTTTTTGTAATCTCACAATCCAAATACATTTTTATTGAGGTCACAATTGATTCCAAATTGATTCTGAATACAGTGAATGCGGTTGCAAATTTCAGGATCTACTCCGGTCCGCTGTGCACAAAAAGGCAGTCTGGAAAATTATAACCTGAAAGCAAGTGTTTATAGATTATAAGATTAGGAATTTTTCATATTTTGAAAGTCAATTTATTAAAAAAATATGTAAAAACACACTTTGACTCAATATTTGTCAATATTAAAAGTTAATCAAGTTATACAAAAAATAAATATATTGCCTGTTAATAAAATTTGTACCGCCCATCAGTAGCAATATGTATGTTCTTATGTCAAATTAAAACAAATTTTGGAAGTCGTGAATTAATTCAGGATCTTAGAAGATAACTTATTTTCATCCTTAAATTGCTCAATTTCAAAGACATTAAAGAATAGAAGAAGACAAAAACGGGAAAAAATATATACATATTATTTGTATAATAGATATACAGTATATGTTTTTTTTATATTCCTTTAATAAAGAACAAACAAAATGAGATGTCACATTAATGCAGCTTCAACCTTGTTGTAGGTGGTCACCCTTGACAGAGATGCCCCAGGAGAGGAGCTCCGTCAACCTGGTGAGCTGCGGAGGGCAGTTATTCACTCTAGGAGGCTTTGCCATGGTGGTGAACGAGGACAAAGAGTGTGCACCCAGTGAAATCCTCGACATTTGGCAGTATGTGTTGATTTTGTTGCATTAAATCCATACATTTGTTAGGAACCAATCTCATCAGCAGTGTATTATAATGACATGTTTTCACGGTCTCCCCAGGTATGAAGAAGACAAGAAACAGTGGACTGGTATCATCAGAGAGATGCGTTATGCAGCCGGTGCCTCCTGTGTGACCATGCGTCTGAATGCAGCCCGAATGCCCAAAATGTGACAACAATCCAGGGACAGACAAGGCACTTTATTAACGCCATTGCTGTAGGCAAACTATTATGTACATGCTCTTATTGAGTGGCTCGTTCTTGTAATTCAACATTTTAATGCAACACATGTCCCCTTTGCCTGTTCTGTGAGTGGTTTAATGAAATGTATCATGGTTTTAATTGGCTTTTTTCTTGTCATTTGGACCAGACTTTGTTGATTCTGATCTACTAAAACACATCACTTCCACAAAGTTGAAGGATTGCATAGACATTCATGTTTCTGTTAACCTGAAAATGTTCCTTCTTCAGTGAATATCATGTACCTTGTGTCTCTTCAGAATTACCATATCATCTCATACAGGCTTACTGTGTCTAGTTGCTTGTTGTATTTTAGATTGTTTTTAACACAGCTCATAAAATATGGATATTATTGAAGCCCATAAATATTGTAGAAAACTGCATGATAGCGAAAAATGTTACATTTATGTTGTTTGAGCAACACTGACAATAGCCTATTAATGTTGGATATTTATTTGAAACTTCATTTGAAGTACAAATTGCAATACAAAAGCACATAGTACACAATCTCACTTAACATGAATGAGGTAGATTCATGTGACTAAAGGGAGCATTTGATATACATAAACATAATCAATCATTCTGAAAAGTCTCCAACCCAGAACTCAAAAGTGTGTCAAAGTGTCGAATGCAACATTACTTCCATTGTTCAATAAATAAGGCCTTCAAGAAGAGAGCTCCCTGAATATGTTCTTCTTTAGATATTCCTTCCAGGCATCTGGTGTTGAAAGCTCCATCGAGTTCCATTCAAAGTGAGGGATCTGTAGAAGTGTCACGGACATTTAATATGATTCAATTTGTCCAACAGCACATGCAATTTTAAATGATGTCTTCTCACCTGAACCACACGATATCCCAGAATTTCAAGGTGTCTTTTTCTCATCAGGGCTTCGCCTTTCATCCGTGGAGAGTTCTTGCAGAAGGACTTGGAATCAAGAAAGTCCACAGCAACTCTGAGTCACAAGTGAAAACAGGATGTCAAACACATTTCATTTCTGAGTGATCTACTTATTCATCTTTTTTTTTTTATCCACAATGTTTGTTTAATGTGTCCCTACCGCTGAGCTCCAGGTGGCAGCACATCCCGGATGTTCTCCACTGAGCTTTTCCCCCAGTGAACCTGTCCTCTGTCTGAGATCTGCAGCGTGCTGGGCTCGCTGTAGGGCAGCGGCTGAAGGTGTTTGTCCAGTGTGCACTCAAAGTCTGAAAAAGAAAACGTGGTCACATGACGCTTCTGTCCTGAGAATATATTAAATTTTTTCGGGGTGAGTACGTGGAGATTTTGACTGAATGGAAATATAATGTCACGGTTACCTTAAGGCTTGTATTTAGCAGTTATTTGGCATGCATATAAATTTATTTCAGAATAGAAAATGTGCGATCAAATTTAATACAGAGCTTTCCGAATATTACTCACCTACGGTGTAAAAATATGGAGTCACAACTGCTACTCGGACACAGTTAATGCCACCGAGAACTTCACCCAGCATTTTGTGGATTTGCTGTTGCACAGGACTGACAGTGCCATTACCTGGAAAAAAAAGGGTATAGATTTGTGATTTGTTGAAATTTTTACACACCCATCAAAATAATAATAAATAATTTCTCGCTGCTTCTTTTTACCTTTCTTTTGCAACTGCTGGCAGTAGCGCTCATGAAACCACGGCACCTGGAACTCGGGACACTCGAGACACACGGCGCGATTGAGCTCCATGAGGCGCAGTCTGGTCCGCATGTTGAGGGCATCGGGGAGAGCTGGAAGAGGAAAGGACAACAGTTACGTTGGTTCTATTGAGGTGTGAAGTGACTACATCTCAAGGTGAATATTTTGCTACCGATGCATACAAAACAATGATAATTCAAAACACAAGCAAAGTGGAGACATACTTTCTAATTGGGCATCCAGCTTGCCCAGAAAGTCTATACTGAAAATCTCTCTGACGAGTTCCTCGGGAAAACAGTCGGCCACAGACAAAGTGTACGCCATGAGAACGAGCAGATGTGGGTCAAAGGAGCCTACAAACACAAAAGACAGGTGTTGGTGGAAGCTCGAAATAAAAAAGTACACAAATGCGTAAAACTGATTGACTTACTGATATGAGGAATGAAGCGCTTAATGCAAACATCATACAACTCGTCTGCTTGTTCTGCATCATAATTTAAGATAGAGAACGGTAGCAAGATGGCGTATGTTGCAGAGTGGTGAATCTGAAAAATTAAACAGAAAAAATACAGTTAATATGTTTAATTACTGCAGACTTAACATGTGATGACGTCTCTTAGGGCACCTTGTTAATGTCTTTAATAGCCACGCTGGCGATACGGTCCATCAGGGGAGGGCAGAGGTGATTTATTCTGGTTAAGAAGAGGGCCAACTCAGGCACATTGGTCCAGTGTATTTGGTCCATCATCCTTTTCAGCGTGACCATCGTCTCTTCCAGCAGCATCTCCTCAAACCACTCTCCCGAAATGTACTTGAGCTCCTCCAGCACCAAGTCCAGCCGGTCGGCCGTTTGCAGCCTCTCGTGCCCGCAGCGGTTCATGGTCTGCAGGAGACGGACGTACTTGCTGGGAGTGTTGTGGCGGTAGGAGGGATCATTACGCACCCACTTGGCAACGGCATGAGAAATGGTGTTGAGGTCATTGAGATTGCACTGGGTCACCACCGCATCCACCCGGGAAATCACGCCCTCGTCCAGCCGTGGGCAGGGCAGCATGGACAGAACGCGGGTCAACATGGTCACTTCGTAGGGGTAGACGCTGCGCTCCAAAAATCTGCAAGATAAAGTGTAATCGGTCTACATTTTATTCCATCAAAAAGTAAAGCGGAATGTCCTCTTTAGCTTAAATAAACACTTACTTGACTAAAATGTTTCGTAGTTTAGTAAAGAGTTCGGGGTTCTGGTATTGCATCAGAAAAAGGGCTTGTGTGATTCTGGCCACCTCCACTGGCTTGTAGACATGAAGATTCCTTTGGACCACTGATGCAATTCTGGAAAATAATTTAGTAATAATTACATTTGACAAAATATTTAACTTATATTGATATACATCGGTGGGGAGTTGTCTTTTCAAATAAACAAATACAATACACAATACTATGATCCCTAAGGATCCCTGTAGTTAGATTTGTAAAACAATAAAATGGCAACAAGAAGAGTGGGAGATTTTACAATTACAAAATACACTTTTTAGAGCTTTCTGAATGCCAAACTATGTAATGGAAACACTGTTGTTAAATGAATGCACCTTGTGGTGAGAAACAGCTGTTTCCAAGGTCAAGAATGAATTTTCAATCTCAACACGACATGAGCGAGACATCCTTTAAGTGCTCAGAAACTTGTAAAAAATTATAGAAAGATCTGTTTCACGAAAAAACAGCATCTGCTGGAGAGAATGTAACACAATTGAACGCATCAGAGGGGCTTCTATATATGGGCCTGTTTCCAAAGTCAAGAACATTTGATCAATCTTGGTTTTGTCATTCATGTACTAACATTTCTATTTACTTTTCAGCTGAAATATGTGGTAATATTGACATATCCGCAATAGGTTGATATTGGCAGATACATTGTTGTTATATGGCAGAGATATGAACTCACTTGTTCAATAAGCTAAGATTCCTGCTCTGAGTCTCTTCTAGAGCTTCAGCGACTGCCAGAGCCTGATGTGCACTGAGCTCGTCCGCCAACAGGAGGGCCGTGTTTTCCAGCCTGAGAGGGATGACATTAAATAAGAGACATGTGAAACTCAAGAACTGCTGTAAATGGGTTCAGATTTCAATTTATGGATCAATCCATTGATAATGATACACACCCATCTTTGAGCTCCTGGCTGGCCATCGGCGCCAGAGCGACAAATAGTTTGGTGAAGGAGAAGGGATCGGCGCTCGAATCAATCAGCTCCATTAGTCGTTGTTTGACAGCAAGCCGGAAGTCACAGTTGTTGAACTGCAAGGACTGATACAGCCCCATGATGATGCTGATATTCTCTGCGTCCAGTCTGGGAAGGTTGCGCAAGATGATCCTGTTGCACTTGTCCAGCAGAGGCCGGTTACTGTGCTTGATGTTGCGCAGGAATTGCACCACTCTCCGCGGGTTATTATAATTTGATGGATCCATGGTTTCTAAGAGATGGTCTGCCCGGCTAATGAGGGCATCCCGAAGCCGGGGGGACACTAGGGACGACACGCTAATCATCAGTGTAGATAGGATCCTGGGAAAGACAACCAGTGTCAATACACAATATGAAGATCTTGAATTTGATTACATATTTGTCATTTGATCCTGTCTCCTGACCAACCTGGCATCATCAATGGAAGACAACCTCTGATCCACAATACCGGTGATGTGGCCCATTAGAGGACTGTGTTGAAGGTGCTGATCACTCAAACAGATGGAAAACTTGGATAGCGATGCCAGTGGAAATCTGCAAAAATCCACATTTGTGTAACATCTCATAAGTGCTGAAACAATCAGACAACTAATCCTACAAATGTGATAGCAAGTCATCTATTGTATAACCAATAAAGAAAAAATAGCAAACATTTGCTGCTTTCAGCTTCTTTGATGCGAAGATCTGCTGTTTTTCTCTATTTTACATAATTGTATATTTTATATGGTTTAAGGATTGTTGGTTGGAACAAGAAAGTTTTTTTCCAATTTTCCACAATTTTGGGGTATTTTATATATTAATTGAAAAAATATTTTCTTCAGGTCATTGATACCATATCATTAAATAATGAAAATGATAGTTACAGCCTTGCATCCCATCAGCTGAAAACAATGTAATGCAATCATACCTGTCTATTCTGAGCCAAGCTTCTGAAACTAACTGCTGAACAAGGGAGTCATGTTGATCCACGTTCAACCTAAAGGATGGTCAATAATACAGCATGTTATAATTACGATTATACGATATCAATACACACATAGACTTGAACTCGATTGTGTCTTAATGTACCTGAGGAAACTGTAAAGCATGTCGACCAACATCAAATCATCCATAAGAGCAATTTTGTTCTCCGCCAAAACCCTCAGAGTCAAGAACTGCGGGTGCCTCTTGATGAGATCCACAGTCCTGAGCATCTGTGGCTTCTCTTTCTGAAACTGCCACAGCATCCCAACAGCCTTGCTGACATGGTTCACTGTGAGCTTGGCTTTGTTCTTGCCCACCACATCAAACACCTGGTCTTCAGCCGAGCAAACCCGCAGCTGCTCCAGAACCTGGTCTCGGTTCACTGCCCCCCCATGAAGGAGCCTCCGAAGGAAGGAATTCACACACCGGACCCGAAGCATTACAGCAGACATCGGCTCAAATTAAGTATGCACTGGGGGTCTTCATTGTACCAACACGGTGAACACCGTGCAGCTCAACGTCAAAGCAACAGGTAACCTTAGCCAGCTGAGATCACACCCACAATACAGTCTGGAGGGAGGATATGTGAGGTGCTCCTTCAAAAACCTGGAGACAAAAAAAAATAAAAGACACCCATTACAATATTTAAACAAATATCACAATGTCTTAAATTATGTTTTGCTCAAAGTTACATGCACAACACTTGCATGACAGTTAGTTCAGTGTGACATGCTGACCTCGGGTTCAGAGCGTTACATGTTATTTCATGTAACTTCTCTTTAACGTTACGTAGTCACTACGGTGAGATGAGCTGCCAGTAGCGACGTACAGTTGTGTAACGCGGTATTCACGTGCGTGGAGAAAAGATCACATTACATCCCATAGCCCTCGTCGCTCGATTCTAATATATATTTATTTAGATTATAGAGAAGCAAACAGTATATATATATATAACATTAACAGAATACGACATTAGAATCACTCATTCAAAGTCAGCATCAGGTCAGCATGGGTGCTACAATGTTTCCCTTCCGTAGCTCGTGACGTGAGGAGGATTTAGGTTTTTGGGTCCCTGGGTTTTGTCATTCAGGCAGCAGGCACACAGTTGCCGTGTCGGATCCGTGTACTTTTTGATAGTTTGTTTAATCGAAATCGTTTGTTTCTTTGATTAAATGAGAAAACAAACTATCCAAACGTAACAATACCGACTGGGATGACGAGCAGCCTGTGAAAAATTGTACCTGACAGGGTAATCTCAGGGCATAATTGCCTACGATCTTGCACAGCTACGTGCCCGGCTGCGTTCACTGGCGCACGATTCTTGAAATGCATTGACGTCCGAGCCGCGCCATCTTTAGAAAACAGTGAACCCAATACTGAATGAAAGTTAATTTTCGTCGTTGGTTCGAGCAGCTCGCTGTATGGAGTGATCTCGTTTTGTTTCCAGGTGACGTGATTCCGCATTAGCCACGTCTTGGCGATACATGTGTGTAGTTAAATATGTCTAAATTGCATGTTATACGTCAAGTAGAAGAATCCCTCTAACATGTTGTCTGCTAATGCTAAAACCAGGCCTACCGTAATGGTGACCGTTTGTGTGTGTGGAACCATAACGATAGAACCCTGAGCGCGAGTGTTTGCGCGCGAGCAGTTGTGATCGATACACTCAAACACGTTTCTTCTTCATGAGACTTAAAACGCGTTGCTAGTTCACGGGAGCTAACCTAGCTAGCTTAGTGATAGAAAAACGAAACTAACATTAGCCGACGTTCGCTGTTTATAACCAGCTGTCGTCGTAGCGGTGCCGAACACGTTTACGTTGTGCGTTTGATATGTTATGAGGATCATTTACAGCCAACGCCCGATTTATTGTGCATGGAAAGGATTTCATGAGCATTTAAAGATGTAATTCATTCAATTTGAGCTATGCTAAAGTGCTACTGTGTTTCTCGCTTCAGGTGTTTTGATCAGTAGATGTGATCATGGGGATCAAAGTGCAGCGCGCTCGGTGCTTTCTTGACATTGGCATCAGTAATGTGCTCGGTAAGAAAGACATGTCTACTTCCTAATACATTCACTCAGTTGTCAGTTCATTCAATTTTGTCCAGTTTTTTGGGGGGAGGGGGTGGGGTTAAAGATGTGTTTAAATGTGCTCATTTTGTTGGGATATATTTTGTGCTACTGTTGAGTTGTATACTACACACATATTTATATAACATTTAGTCTACCATCATTGAGATAAATGGGGCGGGCAGGAGGGTTTCAAACTGCATTGGTTTTAGCCAGTAAACTCAATAAACTGACCGCTGAAGGTAATTTCTCTCCATGAAAAAGAAAACTAACAGTGCTCTTTCTTCGCAGTCGGCAGAGTTGTGGTTGAATTGTTTTCAGACTCCTGTCCCAAAACATGTGAAAACTTCAGATGCCTCTGCACAGGTAAATACTGAAATTGAACTCTTGTGAAAACACACACAAAATGCTAGAAAACATTTTACTTTCTTGCACAGTGAAATATTGATAACTGACTGGTTTAATGCAGGTGAAAAGGGCATCGGCAAAGGAACTATGAAACCTCTGCACTTCAAAGGATGTCTGTTCCATCGAGTTGTAAAAGACTTTATGATTCAAGGAGGAGACTTCAGCGAAGGTGAGTTAATGCAGTTTGAATATAAAGATGTGAATTGTGCACTTATGCTTTAAGTCCATATAATTTAAGTCTGAAGATTTAGTTAATGACTGCAAGTCTCTCTGTTAATAGCATCACAGGGCTGTACGTTTTTACCTGCTACATACCACATACCCATGGCACGTCAGCACCTAAAAGAATGCATCAACAAATCTTAACACCAACCTAACCAAATGTATTTGAATAATCAGCATAAGTTTAAGTCATAAATCTCATTCCTATAGCAGCTCCCTTTCTCATGTTTTGTTCCTTCTATGTCATAGGAAATGGAAAAGGAGGTGAATCCATCTATGGAGGCTTTTTTGAAGGTAAAGAGGCCACTGTCAGAGCTGTCAGTAGTTATCCAAACCGGCGTTGGCGTCAAGATGGCAGTACAATATTATCCTTTCCCCCCAGATGAAAGCTTCGCTGTTAAACACAACAAGGGCTACCTGCTGTCTATGGCTAATAGGGGAAAAGATACAAATGGATCACAGTTTTTCATGTAAGCCCTATTCCTATACATTATCGATTTGATGCATTATTAGTTAATTCTGTCCTAAGCAATACAAATATTTATGACCTTTTTTTTGCCTGCTGTACAACTTTAGAACAACAAAACCTTCACCACATCTGGATGGGTAAGTGCTGCTTAATTGGTCTGAAACTCTCATTGCATCGTGCACGATATACACAGTATGTTTCACTGAGAGCAACATAGCTGAAGCTCAACTCTCCTGTATTTCCTCAGTGTCCATGTGGTTTTTGGTCATGTGATTTCTGGCCAAGAGGTTGTTCAAACCATGGAAAACCAGAAAACGGATCCCAATAGTAGACCATATGCTGACGTGAAAGTTTTGAACTGTGGAGAGCTCATCCCTAAGTCGAAAGGTTAGTTTGTGTGAAGCATTTTTGATCCTTTTTAAAATACATTTTAGATTTCATGAGCACTGCTTCGAACATTTTTTCTTTTCTTTTGTTTGCAGCAAAGAAAGACGAAAAGAAAAAAGAGCGAGCCTCTTCCAGTTCCAGCAGCAGCTCCAGCGACTCTGAGAGCTCGTCACAATCCTCCTCTGATTCTGAGGAATCAGAGAAGGAATCTAAGAAGAAGAAAAAAAAGAAGGTGAAAAAGCTAAAAAAGAAACAGAAGAAGAAGGAAAAGAAAAGGTACCAATTTATTGTCACATTTTCACTGTCTGCAGTGTACAGTACGCTAGTGTTTTTAATCTGAGCTACAATGCTTTCCTAGGTCAGAGGCTGAAAGTGCTGAAGAGAAAGAACAAGAAGAGTTGGTTACGTCTACTGTACGTCCTGAAGATATTCCACCCATCCCAGAGAATCGTTTCCTCATGAGGAGTTTCCAGGTGGCCCAGAAGCCAAAAGAGGAGGCTGAAAAGGCTCAGCCGAATAAAGAGGAAAGGCCCAGAGAGAGGTGAGAGCGTTTTTATATTGGGTATGATTCATTCATAGTGTGCCCAAATACAAATGCGAGCATCAGTAGATTTCTGTAGAATACGTTAATATTTTGCGTATGTCCTCAAGTACAATTTTAGTTTTCATGTGCAAAATTGCTGAACACACGGGTCTGGTGTGCCTGTGCATGCAAAGCACACTAGAGAGGCCACAGTGCGACACGCTCCTTCTCCAGTCTTCTGAAACGGCACAGCTTCACCAACAAATAGTGGTTTTATTGATAGCTGTCAGTTTCAGGGGGCTTCAAGTCATTCAAATGCAGAGACGTGGTGGGCTTTTTAAGAAATAATTACGAGGTTCCCACCTCTGTGACTGCATAGTTGGTCACGCTGGCCATGGCGGTGTTGTAAACTACCAGACCATCCACTCAACTATGGCATGCTTTTTACACACATTTTACAAAAAAGCTCCTCACTTATTTCCCACAAGGTGTCATGAGAACATTTGGATGCTCATGTTAATCAAAATGTCATATCTTGCTTTTTTCCCTGTCCATCCTTCTCTCTAGTTCTGGTCTAACATACAATTCTCAGTCATCATATAATAAAAGACTGGCGATGACACGGTCCGGGAGGAAGATAAAAGGCAGGGGTCCAAGGGTAGGTGGACTTCAGTGTGAAGAGCTCAACTAACATGTTGTCCACTTTGTCACAATTCATATTATGACTAATCAGATTGGAATAAATCTTGTTGCTTTCATTTCACAATTTATACAACTTTTAGTTGCAGTTTTATAAGATTCCTGTCTTGACCAGTGTAGTTTCCAGTCTGTTTTTGGAACAGAAGTAATTTGTTTTTCATCCCTCCCAAACAGCGCTATCGGACTCCGTCTCGCTCAAGGTCCCGAGATCGGCACAGTGAAACTCCTCCACACTGGCGTCAGGAGTTGCAGCGTCAGAGGATGAGGGCAGTCACCGGAGAGCGCTGGATTAAGGGTGACAAGTAAGAATACTTCACTTTCACTCATTACAGAGTATGTCAAAGTAGGCATATATATATTATTTCTTTTTTTTACAATACTACTGATAAGAATGTTATCTACAATTTTAGCTTAGTTAGAAACCAAACAGGCTTAACATTCCTTTAGTGTGCTGAGCAGTGATGAAATGTTTGACATAAAACGGCTAAACCTTCCTCGGTGGGTACCTGAAATGTTCCCAGATATAAGATGAAATGCAAAGGCCATTGTGACACTACTTATATTTCAAAGCGTATGAGTCTCATTAAACAAGAACATGTGTTCTGTAAGCAAATGTTTTCTGAGTAATGTATTGGCAGAACATTATTGAACGCTGTCACGTAATTCCATTGCCTGATTATCAGTAGTCGTGTTCTGTGATTTACTCTGCCATTTTTCAACAGAGGGGACATGAATGAGGCCAAGGATGACGCTGCTAAAGCTCCAAGAAGAGAGAGGCGAACCGCCGACACAAAGCATGAACACACAGCTGAGGGTAAAAAAGACAAGAAAACTCGGTCACATAGATCCAAAAGCCAAGAGGAGGACACTGTTGAGAAGGATGAGAAGCATAGCAGACACAAGGCAAAGAAAAGAGATAAATCTCAAAGCCGCAGCAAAAGCAGAGAAAAGAGCAAGAGGTCAAAAAGCAGAGAGAAGGGCCACAAGCACAAAAGTGATGACAGGAAAGGCCGCTCAAAGAGCAAAGACAAAAGTGCTAGTAAGAAAGAAAAAGAGTCAGAGTCTGATCACAGTAAAGATAAAATGAAGGGTCCTGACTCTGACAAAAAGCAGAAAGAGGACACCAAAGGAAGAAATGGTGAAGGAACTAGGACAAAGTCCCAAAGTAAGGAAAACCCAACTGCAAAAGATGGCCGCAGATCAAGTAGCAGGAACAGGGATAGGAGCGGACCTGCAGTGTCCAAAGACAAAGAAGAAAAACGCGGAAAAGACAGAGAGAAGGGCAGAGAGCGTAGCAGGAGTCATGAAAGACGACACAACAATGAAAGGGAGAACAAGAAGCGAGGGACATCCAGGGATAGGGAACATAGATCAAGAAGTCCAGACAGGAAAAAGTCGAGAGACTCTCACCGAGGCAGGCGCTCCAGAAGCAAGAGTAGTAGGAGAGACCACAGCAGAGATCGATCCTCTCATAGAAAGGACAGAGAATCTGCCAACCATAGGAGAAGACGGAGCAGCAGCTCTGAGAGCGATAGAGATGAGAAAAGGAAGAGTCCAGATTCCAAATGGAGAGACGCAAATAGCACCTCCAAGTCCAAAGACAGAAGAAGTCCGGCCAAGCCAAGACCAGATAGTACAAAGGGCAAAGACCGAAACAACAGCAAGAGAAATAAAAGCAGCTCTAGCTCCAGCTCTGACAGCGACTGAGCCTGTGATGATACCGTAATAGAATAGTTTGGGAGTTTTGAGGTTTGTCCCCATTTTACCAAAACTACATATGTAGTATGCAGCATCAGCGTTCCATCTAGAGTGGACTTATTCACATTCCTCATTCAGTGCATACAATCCAACTCCACCCTTCATCCAAAGCTAGCATGATTGTACAAAAGTTCGTCAATGGTCATTTTCCAAACTATTAAGAACTATGTGAATACCACTCAAACTTACAATGGCAGCCTGTATCATCATGCAAGCTTTGGACTTCTGAACGGGTTGTGGATTGTTCCCCATCAAGTGCATTACACTGTTGATGTGTAGCTGAAGCCACACAGCCAGTTTGAGGAAGGATTTCCTGAGGACATTTTCTCTTGAAATTTGTTTTCAATGTAATTTAATGCAGGTTTTGGAAAATGTCTGATTGTCAAATCATTTTTACAACAATCAATCTGGAAGAGAACACTTTTAGTTTTGTGCATGCTTATCCCTCTCATTGTTTGATTACATATGTACATCCATGACTTTTTTTGGATATCCATGACCTTGTACTGTAATCCTATATTGTTAACCGGTTTTGAGATACCTCTGGTTTGTTTTGTTTTTATAGAAAAAAATGTCAATGTCATGCTGCAAGTACAACATGAAATCAATTTGTGTAAATTGTGTTTTGTGCAAGTTGATTTTAAGAACTCTACTGCCGTGAATTAAAAGGCTCAACTTTGATTTTAATCAACTGTTTTAATATTTTGTAAATGCTTTCATGAACACAAGCCACTAGCATTCAGACTAAAACATTCAGTTACTACATCATGTACCTAAGGAACACTCATACATGTAAAATATCACTGCAAAAGTATCACTGTCCAAAGCCACTCCATATTTACTATATAGTCTACTCTTAAGTGTGAAACTGATGTACAATTTACTAATCACTTACACAACACACTGAGTGTCTATTATAAAGGGAGTAGTGCGTGAGGAAGTGATTTCAGACACCACCTTTGTCAGAACACCTTGTGGATTTTATTAAACCTTTGCACTCAGAATTGCCAGCTCAGTGACCTACGACCATATGAAGCCAAGTCTCCTCTTTGCGTCTTGAATATCGTCGGCCTCATTTAACTGTTTAATGTCCTGGGTGACACCAGAGACGTATGTGGGCATTTGAGCACCGGTGAGGTCCTGAACGAGGTAGCTCGGCTTGACTCCTTTCGAAACTGGGCCATGCCCTCGTCCGATGCCTTCCGCCGTGGCTTTGCAAAGTGAAAACACATTTTGCTTAGCCTCTGCCGCTGCACTGATGATGTTCTGTGAATACTGCTGGAACTGGTTTTCGTCTTCAGCGATGAGCTCTGCGTTCTTCTCTTCAAACTCATGTTGGTCTCTTCTCAGCTGCTGATGCCTGGCACTGTTTTCAGCCTATATGTGAAGGATGAAAGATAAATGTCAAACAAAGATAATAACTGGCGACTCAAAATTGCAAATTTGTCCAATGATGTGGCGGAGGAGACGGTTTCATTGTTACCATTTGTGCGACAATGAAGTCTTGTAGTTTTCTTCCATCTTCTTTTATCCTCTGAGTCTTCAGTTGTTGTTTCTCTGTGAATATTCTATCGGCCTCTTTCTTGGCCTGAAGTGTGTCTTGGGTGTTCTGTTTCGTTGATCGGTCCCTCTGCTCCTTTTCTTGTCTCTGAAACAGTGTGTGTCACAGGTGGGAGAACATTTTGTTAGCTGCAACTGGAGCCTCGGGCAAAATCACCACAGCTATAAGCGCCTGCATCGACATTGTGTTTTGCAAGTGCAGCGTCTGAACTCGGCTCACCACGAGATCTCTGTGTGCAGCTATTGACTCCAACATCACGGCCTTCTTCTCTTCCTCCTCCATCTGCCTTTGTGCCTTTTTCGCTTCGTGCTCAGCAACAGCCTTCGTGATCCTCTGGTCCTCTCTCTCGCTTTGACCCTGCTGTGTTTCGGCCAGCTTGTTCGTGACCGTCTCTCTGTGCTTTTGTGCCTCTCTGAGGAATAAAAGAAATACTCACGAGTGTGATCGTCATGAAGATTCACTAGGGATCCACTGTATGTTCAAGACCGACGACTGGGTGTACTAGAAGCTAGCACGAAGGCCGATGGTATTTATTGTTTTGCCGGGCCTTACCTAAACAATTCCTTTTCCTTCTCTTTCCATAACTTCATCATTTTTTGTTTTGCAGAGAGAAAAAGTTTCCGTTGCTCCTCTTCAGCCTCCTGTTTTTGTACATCTGTCGCTTTTATGAGGTCCCTAGTGGCAACAAGTTCCTGTAAATGATATAATATACAGTATGAGTACACTGACTATAAAGTAGTAAGCTTGTGTGTTATAAAAAATAGCAGTTAACCTGCTCTGTTGAGGCCCTACCATGTGAGCGTGCATCAGGTATTTCTTCAGCTTTGCTTGTCTTTCTTCCTCCATTCTTTGCTCCAGCTGGTGGAGCTCTTTAAGGCGCTGGATTTCCTCTCCGTCCTTCTTGTTCTCCATCTTCTCTTGCTCTCTCAGTCGCTCACTTTCCTTGACCCTAGAAGGAATCATAATCTCATGTAAAAAGCAAAAGGCTTCACTCAAGCCATCTTTGATTCTCATTTGAAATCCGTCACAACGGAGCGGTTGAGTTTCGAAATAGGATTTTAAATGTGCATTCTCATGCAGTGTTACAATACAATAGACAAAATACAACATATGTATCTTTGAAATGTCTATAATTCTGGTGCATCTGCAGCGTGTTGTTGGGGAAGCTGTGAGACTTACTGGTGTTTTAGGTCCTCTGCAGCAGCCTGTCTCCCCAGCTTTTTCTGAAGGGCTTTCTCCTGCTCCTGTCTCGAGGCTTCATCCTCTCTGGTCTTCATCATGTCCAGTAATTTGTTGTCGACATCTTTGCAGGCATTCTTGATTCTTTGTTTCAGATCAATCTGTGCCTCCCTTTCCGTCAGCACCTCTGTCAGTAAGAGGGCACGCTGTGGAAGTAGTGATAATCATGCGTTATCCCGAAACATCAACATACAGCCAAACATGTACGTGAGACAATAATTCTCAAGCGATACCAACATGTAATCCTTTAACCCGGTCTGTTTGATAGAACATCTGACGTTGGGCTTTTTCATTGGCCTCTTTTCGCTGCTGCTCCTGATATTTGGCCTCTTCTTGATCAGTCTGTTTCCTTTTCTCCTCTTCAATCTCCTCCCGGATCTTCAATGCCTCTAGTTTTTTTTGCCTTTGACCCTTTGATAAATGTCAACATAAAGCATGTCAACCTTTTGCACAATTCTTTGTAATATTCTTTATAGCAGAACATTGTGCTTACAAGCACATCTAAATTTAATAAAACAAATTAAATCTGAGGCAACTTACAGCGATGGTATTGGACCACAGCTTCACCACCTCTTGGGATTGCAAATGCAAGGCCTCCCTCTGCTTTGCTGCCTCTCTCATACTCTCCTTGTCTTTATTAACCTGGTTCAGCTCATCTTGAATCCTCCGCCATTCACTCTTGGTTAAGACGGTGACTTGTTGGAGGTCTGCTGGCTGGATCATCCTGCTGCCTTCCTCAGCTGAAGACCCTATTTAAAAAACAAAGGAGGAGGAAAGTACTGTGAGGAGACACTGCATTTAGAACATAGTTTATATAAGGGGACTTTGTGTAATTTGGGTAGTTGAGGACTGTAAATGCTTTTCTCCAGATTACAAGATGCATATTTCTTTCTTTCAGATCATCTGTAATTAGACATTGGGCTGAATAGCAGACATCATAAGTGATGTTATTTGTGGCCCTTGATGATTTGGGACAAAGTGAGGAAATGCCTTTTGATATAATCACTTGTTTGTCTTTTCCTGAGATGATTATGATCCGGTATACCCTCTGATAACCAATGCAGATCACACATGTTCATCTATCAAACAGCTGTTATGTGTTGTCATATTTTTGTATTATTATCAGTTTATGGTTTGTGTGTTATAATGTTTTATCCAACACATATGCACATGTAGGTCTAAATACATATATGCAAAACTGCCATTAAATTGGTTTAGCCTAATTCAGATATATGTTTTCCCACTAAATACATTTTGGTTGGTCATTTTGGGGAAGGTTGCACTGGGAGATTTCTACTCGGTGTTTTATAAATCCTGGCTATAACCCTGTGAATAAATGGAAAAAATAATTAATACTTTACAGTAATACAGAAAGCTCTTGTCTTTTGAAAGTGGCTACACGTGTGATGTGTTTTTAGAGCAACTCTTACATTGTTCTGAACATAGTAAAGTTAACATCATATGATTTAAAGACTAATATATATATGTATATATATATATATATATATATATATATATATATATATATATATATATACACACATATATATATACACATATATATATACACGTGTATATATATATATATATATATATATATATATATATATATATATATATATATATATAAAGACATATTGTCTATGAGCTGAGCTTCCTTCAGTAAAGGTTATAAACGCTCTCACCTCTCTTACTGGAGCCTCTCCGTCGGCCATACTGAACCACCGATGCCATTTGGACTCGATTTAAAGTACCGAGTAACTCAATTTAAATGTACTATTTTATTTAAAACCGCTGACACAGTTTGCACTATTTCTCGGTTACATACATCTCTGTCCGGGTGCGTATTTGTTATGTTGTATCCAGGCAACACCTGAGCCAGTCTGAAGCGTTCCCGCTGATGGCCAACAGGGGGCGCTGCGTGTTCCACACCGGAACACCACGCGCCTCATTAGGCTCGTTCGTTAGAGCTGCTTCTCGCCTGGAATCCAGACGAGAGCAGGCGGGAGCAGCAGGAGGCGTTCATAAAAAACTGCGATCAAGTCGGACAGTTTTCAGCTGCCTTCAAAGTATCCACAGGAAGTCACAGAAAAAATGACTTCCTGTTAGTTCCGATCTTTTAGACTACTAAAAGATTTTAGGCTACAGATTTTAGGCTACAGATCACGTTTGGATTTATTCATATGTGTTTATAAATATATATTTATGTAAAAATGTATACAATTCTGTATACAAATATAATTAAACTCGTTGATTCATGTGATGCTGTTTTTGTGTCAACATGTCCATTCACCCTGGAAGTCAGACACGGTTATAGTAGAACATGGACAACCCCATGGGACTTTTTTAAAGGAGACTTTTTGAAATGTTACAGTAGGATAATGAACACGTGTAAATAATAAAATGGATGATTCAATTTCAATTTGATGGTGCTGGTATTGTGCATCATGGCTTACATACTTTAAATTACTATAACAAAATTACAAAATTGGATTCATATGACTCAGGTTAAAAACCAGAATAAGGTTAAAGTACAATCTAAATCCGCTTCATACTTGACTCCAGACCTCCTTTGTTTTTATATTCTACTCCTTTTCAGGATAGTAAAGGCAGGAAAGCAGCCCAAAACATTTGAGTGGCACATATACATATGTATAGACACTCAAACAAATGTCTGCAGTCAATCAAAGTACCTGTGTTTTAAAATCTAGAAGTGAAAGCAGATAGAAACACATTAGGGGTCGGTCATGTGTAGCCTAATGAGTCAGGTGATGCACAGCATCTGATAAATTAAGCAAGAAAAAATGGACTTGCCTGGTCTGCTGTTACATGAAGGAAAGAACCATTTTACAAAGATACAAGAACATTAACAAGTTATTCTTTGGAAGATTAATTGATTTCAACAGTGAGTTTATAGTGATTACATGCAGTATCAAAGTACAACATTAACAGTTGCATACTGTTCAAATTAATTACAGGTTATGGTTGTTGTGTTTTACAACCTTTACTTAAGTATTTCCATGTTATGCTTCTTAATCATTTTATATAATTGTCCTTCAGAGATAAACAGCTATATTACTTTGTATATAAACTATAATGAGTGTATACAATACATATTACTTTCAGGTAACCGCATATACAGTCAGTGAAATTAAAACATTAAATGGCCGTGTGCATGTTAATGCACAAGTAAAAACAATCCACTATTAGAGTAAATAATAATATAACACTGAAAGGGTCCATTTCCTGCAAAACGAATACTTATATATTAAATAAAGGGTGTTACGCAGTGTGTAACGTTAGTTGTGATGTTGCTATTTTTGCAATACATCTAAATACTTGTGCGACCTGATGACCTGACACTCAATCAAACTGGTCCCAGCATTCGTTTAAACTGGTCTCCAGTATGAAGGGGCCTCCTCTTGAGTTACGTCAGACCAGGAGACGCACGAGAGGCGGGTTTACTTTGAAAGGGGCCGTCTTTACTCCGAGAAAACCATTCAAAAGCAGCAGAGGGAAAGCGACCCCCTGTGTCCATCAAGCCGCGGAGACATCAGCCACCCACCATCACCAGTCACCCACCAACCAGCAACCCACCAACCAGCAACCCAGTGAGGAAACCCCGAACATGGCCCCCATCTCCATCCAGACCGTCTTAATCAGTGAAAGTGTGGACCCTCGCTGCAAGGCGATTCTGGAGGAAAATGGCATCCGAGTCACGGAAAAACCCAACATGAAAAAAGATGAATTAATGGCGGAGATAAAGGTAAAGTTGGACACTCGAGTGTTGCATAACCGCTTTCACGTGCACGGGGTGTCGTTTTCGTCCTGCGCAGCACGCAGACGTGTTCAAATCCTGTCAAAAGAAAAGTTTAGACGGTGAAGCTCGCATTATTTTAAGAAGCTAGTGTTTCAATATTAAATTGCAAATGAAGTAGCGTCTATGTGTTGTTGTTTTTTAATACAAAGTTTATTGTGCGACGTGTGCACTTTTTTTTTACGTGCTGTACTCGCACTCCTCTGAGCCGACACGTATTTGCCGGATCATGATGTGACAATTGGAGGTACATGTAGCCCCGCCCCCCTCGGAAGCTGATGCAACTCATCCCGGACTTTACTGGGGATCCCATCACTTTGTTTCTCTGGGTGCCACCGTGCAGCAGGGTGGCAGCTGTTATCATCTTAATGCAGAGGCTGTGCATTTTTGCAGAAATATTTGCATCTGTACAAGTTAAACTAGGACAAATGGGTTACAGTGGAAATGTACAGTATACAAACAAAATGGAATATAGTGGTTTGCAGTGGAATCGTGCCTGAGCATAAAACTCTGTTAAACCCCGGGGCAAAAGTGAGCTCTCTTTTTAGCCACAGCAAAACTCATTCATTGCCAGTTTTAGATTACAGCATCTTATGAGTTTGTTTATCTTTGTGTTGAACATGCACACAAAAAGACAATCCCTATGAGCATTATTAGGCTGCAACTGGCCCTCCAATAGCTGATCATAAACCAGTAAGACGAGAAACATGATAAAAAGAAGCCTTTGCACCATAATAATATTTACAGCACAAACATCTCCACACTCGACAAGCTGACGTGTTACCATGGTTACACAGAGATCTTGTATAAATATAGGCCGTACCATCACTCGCACAGATCGGGAGATCGCTTTGTTTGCAGCTCACGGTCTGCTGTTGTCAAGCTACTGAATTTATGCACACACAAAAAACACACATGCATCTGCTATCCCCCAGGCCTTTGGGTCCATTTGCTTTCACACCACAAACAGCGGAGTCAGCACTGGAAGCGGACCAAGGCCTTTTCAGGCATTTTTCACATTAGCCCAAACAAACGGCACTAACCAGGCAAGACAGGCTGGCTCATAAAGCACTCTCAGTTTGTTATAAGCATGAGTAGACGCACATTTATTTAACAATATACTATGTATACTTTAACTGAAACATTTAAAAGTATTAAAACTACATTTCTGAAGAAATACTCCTCTAGAAGGTAGATGAAGAAAAGAAAAATCCATGGTTTTAAGGCCCTTATGTTGTCTGTTTATAGTGTGCCATAGTGGCAGAAATGACCAGCTACTTTGCATTAAACAAAGTACCATATAGTAATTGACAACCAGGGAAGGTAATTTGCCACTTTGCGTGGCTGGTAAGTTATGCACAGATATATATATATATATAACACCATGTGATCAACCTAATGCTTTTCTCACCTCGCTAGGACTACGATGGCCTCGTGGTTCGATCTGCAACGAAGGTAACCGCTGATGTCATCAATGCTGCTCATCATCTCAAAATCATTGGAAGAGCTGGAACTGGCGTGGACAATGTGGATGTTGACGCTGCCACCAAAAAGGGTATTATTGTCATGAAGTAAGTTTCCAGTCTGTGCACAAATTATGACTGCAGTTCTAATATAATGTACTGTGCATTAACTGGAGACTTTTCTCCAGCACACCGAGCGGTAACACGATCAGTGCCGCCGAGCTGACATGTACTCTGCTGATGAGCCTCTCAAGGTGAGATGAGCAGTTGTGCACTGTTTTTAAATTGCATCGAAGTACTGCACAAGTGTCATTTCATTTAATTCTGCTTCCAGAAATGTGCCTCAAGCTGCAATGTCGATGAAACAAGGGAACTGGGATCGCAAAAAGGTGAGCAGAGATTTTAGTTCTTCCCCCTTGAGCTGTTTGAACGACCGTGTTTGTGGTTGACACACAAAGCGCTTACTGTTGCATGGTCAGCTCCATTGTTCAGCCAATCATCAATAATCCGTTGTGACACTTGGACTGGGTCATAGTTTTGTTTCTAATTTTGCAGTTCATGGGTGCAGAGGTGCATGGCAAAGTACTCGGAATAGTTGGACTTGGCAGAATAGGAAAGGAAGTCTCCTCAAGAATGCAATCATTTGGCATGAGGGTAAGTAAAGAGATCATGTCAAGATGGGTCACGTTTCTCAGTGTGTAAATCACACTTTTCTACTTGGATCATTAGGTTAAACAAACGCGATAAGATGTGTTTTTCTTTCTTGGTAGACAATCGGCTACGATCCAATCACTCCTACTGAGGTGTCTGCGAGCTGGGGTGTCGAGCAGATGTCTCTGGAGCAGCTGTGGCCCCAGTGTGACTACATCACTGTCCACACTCCCCTAATGCCCTCTACTGTCGGTGAGTTTTACATGCAGGCATCAGCAGTTACACTGAAGAATTGTGGGATTGCATTCTCAACTGTACATTTTTCATGCCCAAGGTCTGCTTAATGATGAAACGTTTGCGAAGTGCAAGAAGGGAGTGAAGGTTGTGAACTGTGCACGAGGGGGGATCATTGATGAGGCAGCTCTCCTCCGAGCTTTGGAGTCCGGACAGTGCGGAGGAGCAGGGCTTGATGTCTTCGTTGAGGCAAGACCATTGGAGCACATCATTATTTCTTTGATTACTTATTAATATTAATAAAAGAGTTGCAGCAGCCGACGTCTTACTTTGTGTTTGGCCACAGGAGCCTCCTAAGAATCGCCCATTGGTCGACCATCCTAATGTCATCAGCTGTCCTCACCTGGGAGCCAGTACGAAGGAGGCTCAGGCTCGCTGTGGGGAGGACATCGCTCTGCAGATTGTGGACATGGTGAAAGGCAAGAATCTGGTTGGAGCTGTAAGTTCTTTATACCTTTTCAAACAAATCAATTCTCACTCGTTGAGATTTGTAGTTGTGAAATATATTAAAGGGTAACTTCTGTAATGTTGTGCTGCACTTCAGTAAAGTTTGGGAGACTCACTGTGTGCTTAAAGTCAATGCACCGGTTCATAATGGTCTTTGTTCCCGAACTATGTTTTATAAAACACCAACCGAACTGACTTCAACACAAATATCTGAGAAGTTCATGATGGAGCTTTATGTGAAAAGTATGACTAAAACCATCATGCACTAGTCTAGATTATGCTTTAGGAAATAATGTACAATTCAGGCACCTTAAAGTTGGAATTGCCTTTTGAAATTCATTCCTTTGTCAAATCCTCTATTCAGGTAAGTTTGTGCTTGGAAATGCTTTGTCAACAACTAATATTGGACTTAGCATAGATTTCCATGCGTGTCATACCGTGTGTCACACTATGTACTTATACCATGTAATTCCAGTTAAATTACTATAATGGGTTTTTCATGATTTTGATCAGCTAACTCTCTTTCAGGATGCGTTAGCAGGTTTAAAACCTCAGGCATGAAGTTGGAACAATATATCTCACCACAAGTTCCATGAGTAGCGATTCAGGAGCACATTTGATTGACTGAGCCTGATTAACATCTCTGAATTCAACGTCTGAAAGTAGGCAAAAGACCACAAATATTTTTACAATAACTGGTTATACGACCAAACTTGAGCATTATAAGAAAGTTTGGATTTGAAATGGATATCTACTGGAGGACTAACGGTGGATCAGAAGATTGAAGAAACTGCAAAGTCTCAAAATGCTGAACTCCATCTGTTTTCCAAATTTGTGACTACATTTATTTCACAAAGGCACTCTGATTCCATGTTTACTTCTTTTTATGAAGGTAAATGCACCGGTTTTGGCCAGCACGTTCTCCCAGGATTCTCACCAGCTGATCAAACTCGGAGAAGCAGTCGGAGCTGTGCTGCAGTCCTGCACCGCTTCGAAGAAACCGTTTAAACGTGTCCAAATCACTACTCGAGGTAAAACTACTGGTCTAACCAGTGTAGCTTAACTGAAGAGGGGGGTCATATAATAGGAAGATAATGTTGAAACAGTTTTTTCCTCCCCCTGGTGGTATGATTAGGAAAGCAATTGTAGTATGAAGATGCACTTTTTGCTGTTCACAGTTTTTCTAAAAAATCTACTTTTTTGCTTTAGAATGTTTCACTAGCTCATAGTGGCAGTTACCTCCATGTGCTGTTTTCTTCAAACCAGGGGATTGCATGAAGTCCACCACTGGTTACATGACTTCAGCAGTCCTGGTTGGACTGCTGAACCATGAACCTGGCTGTTCCCCAAACCTCATCAACGTACTGAGCCTGGCCAAGGAGTCTGGAATCACGGTAAAACATGACCTCAATCCTGCAAATGTTGCATGACAAAAACGTGGTGGGTGTCTTTAGAAAATAACCTTTTCATTCGGACTATTCAGGTAAACCAGACCCACTGTGCTTCTGACGGGGCTGCCAGTGGAGTGTGTAAGGTGGAGATCGAGGCCAATGGCTGCAGCTACAAAGCCAGTGGTTCCGTTCAAGGTGGCGTGCCGGTCCTGCTTGAGCTGAGCGACAGTGTGTTCAGACAGCCGGTCTCTCTCACTGGGAATCTGCTGTTCTTCAAGGCCTCCGCAAGCCCTCAGCTGCTATCCTCAGTGGCTGGTAAAAAACATACATTTAAAAATCATGCATTGCCCATTAATGTTCAGGGGAAATAAGGTTAGAATAAGGACAAAGCTGATGGCTACCACTAATTGGTCTCTGTATTTACACTCTGGATGGATCTTAAGCAGGGAAAACATATATTTGTGACATGTCAAGTGATCATAGAAAGTTTCACCTACGTAAAGCATTAAATATAAAACAAACACTTTAACTTTCTTTGAATTTTCATGATTGCGTTATGCATCTAACTATGCCCAGACTATGAATCTAGAATAATCTGCGTTAGTGTCGCCAAAATACAGAGACTAACACCCTTAAATAATGTCCTGCACAAAATACATTTTGTTTGTTAATCATTGACTGTGAACAAATACAAATTCCCACTAGACTTTAGTATCGAAAAATGAATTCAATTTGTGTGTTTTAGTTTTTCTCATGATAAACATCAGTGACATTATAAACAAGCTGCCATTTAAAGGATACACTTCTGATTAATATTTGTTATTTATGATCAGTACTGTTTTGTTTAAAATATTTAACATTACATTTGATATACCATTTTCTGGCAGTTTTTGGACACAGACATATTTGTTGTTAAATGCATCCATTTCCACCATTCCTGTTTCAGATCAACTCTACACTCAGTATGTATCTGTAACTTTGGATTTTGATGGAGATGCTTTTCAAACCCATTTTCTTCAAAGTTGACTTTTAATGGAGTAAATATTGCCAAACACATTATTCCTGTAGATCTGGAGCCACATACCCTCCTCAAAGATTGAACATAGTCTCAGTGGAACAGGCAGATGTAGTATGTTATGTGTTTGTGGATCAAACTTTAAAGCAACTGAAGGGAGGGTTCTAGTGGTAAATGGTGAGGAATCCTTAAGTCGAAATAACACATGCATTGCTTTCAGCGAGACAACATCTGTAAACTATATTCTTTATTTTTTTCCCACAGTTGTTTTTTGACTTCAGACTTTCAATTTAGATGAAAGCTGGTCCTGAGGACTAAATAGCTGTGTTTTTCTTGCTTTCAAATCACACCTATTTTCTCTTGTTGATTGTTCTTTGTTTAGGACTTCTGGCCACAGAGGACGTGGAGATTCAGTCCTTCAGTGCTCCCGCAGACCGCTCTGGGGATCTGTGGTATTGTGTGGGGGTCTCCTCTCTCCCGCGAGACCTCACTGCCTTGAAGCCTTTGGTGAAGGAGGCCGCACAGCTCACCATTTAGATGACGACAGCAATGCTATGAATCTCAAAGTGTCTGATATAATTGATCTGTCTTGGTCTTAGTGTTTACAACTAACAATTTATAAGTTGAACATTTGCAGTTCAAAACTTGTATTTTGATAACATTCCAGTGTTTAGATGCTATACATCCACTTTGTTGAAGTAGAAATAAATTAAGTCATGTGCTGATTTGAGTTTGCTTTTTGACCTTTTTATAAAGCAGAGGCATAAAATAAAGTAGACTTACTAAGTCACTGTAAGAACAATTGTATTGTAAGTGTTTTTATTCAGTGAACTTCACACTTTAACTTTTATTTTATTTTAAAGGGGAGGTATTACACCAAGTTGCCAGTCTAATTAAATCCAATACAACAGCCTATAATGTAACCTCTAATATAACTGCCCAGTGAGTACCCTGACTTCGCCCAATGTCAGCTGGGATCGGCTCCAGGACCCTGAATAGGATAAGTGTTTACAGATAATAGACGGATGGATGTATTGATACTTTTACTAAAGATACAGATGGGTGCTTCTTCCGTTATTGCCTAATGCAACATGGACCAATAACGTCAACAATTTGTAAGATACTGTATATAAATGTACTAAAGTACACATTTGAGGGGCTTGTACTTTACTGGAGTATTTTCTTTCCATACCACTTTCTACTCTTCAAGGTTCAAGGTTTTTATTTGGCCATTTGAGCCTAGACCAACAGTCCAGACTCATTGGAATTTTTGTCGTAGGACTCGCCGAGTCAACAGTTTTGGAAGGAATAAAAATAAAAATAATAGGAAGAAATAAGAAAACACAGTATACAGGAAAGAGACAAAATATAAAATTAAGGAGTAACATATGAAAAGCTTATGAAATAAAAACATAAACTAAGTAAATTGAATTGCACTGTAGGCAGCCACAGTGTGCAACATTTGCTTTAAATGTTTTCATTGCGGTCTTCTTTTGGTGCAACAGTTCTTGCATTGTTTAAGCTCCTAAAAGAACAACAAAAGTAATTTAAACTATTTTGATCATTGTTTGATTTTCTGCTTTTTTACAAAACAAGCAATCCATCATTTAATGGACAAAATAATCAGCATATTAATCCATAGTGAAAATAATCATTAGTTCCAGTTGAGTGCCACCTGAACCAACTACACTAAAATCCGGCTTTTACATTCATTCATGCATGAATAATAATAATCTAATGAGATATATATATATATATATATATATATATATATATATATATATATATATATATATATTAGTCAATACAACAGTCACATTGGGATCTTTTCTGCAACATATCAACTTTTAATACTTTATAATTACAATCTTCTACTTAAAGGAACACTGTGTAGCATTTAGGGGGATCTATTAGCAGAAAATAAAAAGTAAGTTTTTATCCTTTAGTGTATAATCACCTGACAATGACAGTCGTGTTTTCGATGTGAGAGATATTGTGCAGGAGTAAATATCGTGCACTGGGCTGTTAATCCTCGTTAGGATTAGGGAAAGCCTTGACCATACTGAAAGTGTGGGGGTCAAAAACGCCATGGCGACGACCAGAATGAGGGAAAACACGGAGTGTGAACAGTACAATGGCTTCTTTTTCTTTTTAGTGTGCAGCTGAAGGCGACGTTCATTTGTATAAGATTTGTATTCTGTTATTGCCGCATCTCCGCCTGCTGGGTGCACTAATGCGCCTCACGAGACTGGATTGAGTTTCTATCTCGGCGTGTTGGCTGATTCCTGCTGAACGGTTGCTTGGTTTTGTCAAGGACCTGCTGGTGGAGAATTGCTGCAGAAGTGATGGGGGTGGGGGGTGGCCGCTGCACATAAATACCAAAATAGGATAGAGCTGCCTGCGACGGTCCTGCACGAGCTATATTGAGGTCCGTGTGTGTGTGTGTGTGTGTGTGTGTGTGTGTGTGTGTGTGTGTGTGTGTGTGTGTGTGTGTGTGTGTGTGTGTGTGTGTGTTTATAAGAGGAGCGTTCAGATAGAGGACCCACGGTCGCGCGCTGAACAACACGGGGACATTGGTGGAAATAGTATGAGAGGTAAGATTATCTGGATGTTGCTTTCTATGAATGAATGCAGTGGTGAATAAAGCTGTTGACACCACGATGCTGCTTTGCTTTACTGACAGTAGCTTGTGTCATTGGGGCGCTGACGTGTTTTCGTGTGTTCTCCCCCCAGATACTATGTCGCACAGGCAAGCTGACATCTACACATACGACTTCTGTGATGGCGACCACCCAGCAGAGCTTCTGGATGCTCTGAGGCGCTTCTACACGAGTGGCCTGTTTACCGACGTGGCTCTCCAATGTGGCGAGTCCGGACAGGTGTTTCACTGCCACAAGGCGCTGCTGTCGGCCCGCAGCTCATATTTCAAAGTCATGTTCACAGCCGACATGAGGGAGAGGTCAAACAGCGTCATCAAGCTCACCGGGGTGGACTGCGTGGTCCTGGGCGCTTTGGTGAACTATGTGTACACAGCCGAGCTGAGCATCACTCAGAGTAACGTGCAGAGCCTGCTGGAGGCTGCAGACCTGCTGCAGTTCATTTCTGTGAAACAAGCCTGTGAGGAGTTTCTCGTTCGTCTCCTGGATGTGGACAACTGCTTGGGGATGCATGCGTTCGCTGAGCTGCACCTGTGTGCTGGCCTGGAGAGGGAGGCCCGCAGGGTGATGCTGAGCAGGTTCCCAGAGCTCATCCAGCAGGAAGAGTTCCTCGAGCTGGATCATGGGAAGATGAGCTCCGTTCTGGCTGCTCAGAACCTCACCGTGCAGAGGGACGACGTGTTGATAGATGCTGTAGCCAAATGGGTGACCCATGACTTGGATAATCGTGTTCACTGTTCTGCGGAGTTGCTGCACTCCATCCACCTAGACCTTGATGAGATGTACTTCAAGGCTACTTTAGAGGTGCACAGACCTTGCTTGCTGAACAGTGAAGACATTTTTAAATCTATCATCGTTCAGGCTTTAAGGTCCAATGGCAAAGACGTGTCCTCAAGCAGAAAAATGTCTTCCAGCATGTATATCATCGGTGGATATTACTGGCACCCTCTTTGTGAGGTTCACATCTGGGATCCTATCAGCAACACCTGGGTGCAAGGAAAAGACATGCCTGACCACTCTAGAGAGAGCTACAGCGTCAGTTTACTTGGAGCAAATATCTATGTGACTGGTGGTTACAGGACAAACACTGTTGAGGCTCTGAACACAGTTTCTGTTTATAACTGTGACTATGATGAATGGACCGAGGGCTGCCCCATGATCACAGCTAGATACTACCATTGCTCTGTAGCGTTGCATGGCTGCATTTACGCCATCGGAGGATACAGAGGAGGAGCTCCTGAGCAAGAGACCGAATATTATGATCCCTTGAAAAAGAAATGGTCCCCTTTGGCCAAAATGATCCAAGGTATGCAACATTTTAAATGATGACTTATATGAATCAGTGAACTTAAGAGAAAGAAGAAAGACAACTTTACTGAGGATGAGTTTTAGTAGCTGTTCAGTGGCATCACATGATCTTCCTCTTTCATCTGCTGACGGAGATCAGGTGATTTGATTGAAATCTCCTGAGCAGCTTCAAAATGAAATATTTTGTTTGTTTTTTATTTTCAACTGCTGTTTCAGGTCAAGAATGAACATTGAACCTCAATAAATGAATTATTAACACACGTCCCACTTCTTCCTGAGCTTTCAGCCACATCTTGGGTCCGTCATCAGCAGATGGAGTTTGAATCAACAACTGACTCATCTCATGAACCTAGATATAGCTGAAAGCCAGGAAAGAAATTGAGAAGAGGAAATTGAATGAACAATAATGCATGTTTTCACTTTTTTTTACAACTTAAAGCTGTACTAATCAATATTTTCCCATTAACTCTGGATCAGATGACTACTACTCCTGTTAGCAAACCCACTAAGCATTGTCACCCAACTCTGCTGTCCACCTCAGATCTACAGATAATTTTTAGCTCCTTGCTTTGGATGGCCCACAACTTTAGTTCAATCCCACTGCTGTCCTCCACCCTGTTTTCAGACACAAGCATGCAGCTGGTTTTAGTGCTGTTGCTATATTGGAAAGAAAACCAACAACAACGACAAATAAAAACTATATTATATATGCAGGGTAGAGGAGGGATTAAGGAGTCTCACAGCCAGAGAAAAGATGCTGTTTTGAAGTCTGGTGGTTTGGCAGCTGATACTTCTGTATCTCTTTCCAGGCGGCAGCAGGGTGAACAAGTTGTGGCTGGGTGGGTTTTGTCTTTTAATATCCCCTTAGGTCTTCGCAGGCTCCTCTTCTCACCAGATCACTGATGCTCAGTAGATGGGTGCCAATGTGGTTATGGGCGGTTTTAATCACCCACTATAGAGCCCTCCTGTCCGGTGCTGTAAACACCCCATGCCAGTTACGGTAGTAATGTTTGCAGGCAGGATGCTTTCTATTGCACTTCTGTAAAAGTTTACAAGAACTTGACACAGGCATTTTGCTTTCTTACATTTCTTTAAGAAATACAGCTGTTTATGAACTTTATTCACTATGGGTGGATGTGTGTAAGGACCATGTCAGGTTGTTTTTTATGCTGATTCCTAGGAACGTAAAGCTAATAACTTTCTCTACATCAGCTCCATTGATGTAGACAGGGTGTAGACAGCATGTGCGTTTTCACCCCCTTTTTTCTAAAAATCTACAATCAGCTCCCTGGTTTTACTGGCATTGAGCAGTGAGTTGTTCTCTCAGCACCACTCTGCTAGGTGGTTGATTTTCTCTCACCGTGAAATCTTAGCGCTGTTTGTAATCTGCAAACTTCACAACAGAGTCCTCTTCATGTTTGGGGTTGCAGTCGTGGGTTTACAGCGTGAACAGGAGTGGGAGGAGTGCACAGCCCTGAGGGCCGCCGGTGTTCAACACTAGAGTGAAGGAGGTTTGGTTGCCAATCCGAACTGCCTGGAGTCTGTTGTGAGGAAGTCTAATAACCTTGCAGAGTGAGCTACTCAAGAGTGCTAAGAGTGCAATCAGTTTCATGGAGTAGATTGTGTTGAATGCTGAAATCAATAAACAACATTCTGATGTACTTGTTGTTTGCTAGTGAACATAGTGGAGCATTTAGCAGCAGATATTTCTCTCAGGAGTTGATGGAGAGCCAAACAGAACTAAAAAAGAGTGAATATAGGACTTACATTGGCCAGCTAGCAGGAAACACCACACACATACACACACATTGATGTTGAAGTTGCTCCAGATCTGCTGGATGTCTGAATAAGCAACTTCTTTCTCACAAAGTAATGATATCAACTGTGTAAGGTAATAAGGCACTTCCTCCAAATGGTCAAAAAATAAATGAATGCAGGTTTAAGTCATTTACATTTATAGACGTGAGTGCTTGATCAAATACCTATAACCTCTGTCTCCTTTTAAAGGTGTAGGAAATGCCACTGCCTGCGTAATGGGAGATCAGATATATGTGACTGGAGGTCACTATGGGTACAGAGGAAACTGCACCTATGAAAAAATCCAAGTCTACAAGCCAGATGTGAATGAGTGGAGTATCATTACAATAAGTCCGCATCCAGGTATGAGAAAAAGAGGAAGAGATCGAAATGAAAATATGCTGAATACTGTATTCTGATTTGAAATCCTCTGTTTTCAGAGTACGGGCTGTGTTCAGTCTCTCTCAACAACAAGCTGTATTTGGTGGGTGGACAAACGACTGTTGCAGACTGCTACGACACAGAGAGAGACGAATGGAGACCTATATCAGTGATGAAGGAGAGGAGGATGGAGTGTGGGGCGGTGGTCATTAATGGTTGTATTTATGTAACAGGGGGATACTCCTACTCGAAAGGGACCTATCTGCAGACCATTGAGAAATATGACCCTGAGCTGGACTCTTGGGAGATTGTGGGGACTCTTCCAAGCCCAGCCAGATCACATGGAAGTGTTTGTGTTTACAGTGTCTAGTGTCAAACCCTTATCACATAATTTTGTGCCAAATGGATCTAATTCTTTCAAAGTCTGCAAATGCCAGCTACACGATCACACATGATGTTGAGTTAACCTTGTATAACGGCTGTTAGAGACAGCTACCGATTTGCCAAACTGTGAATATAATAACAAGCATTTCACTTAAACTCAGGGGTTTCATAGTTAGCACTATACTTTTGGGTATTTCTGTTTTTATAGATGAAAGGAAGGACTGAAAAGAAAAAAAAGATGACTTTACATGAGTATTATTCAAATACAGTTTACATATACACACAATTCACCTCACTGATGTAGGATACTCCAAATAATAATTTCCTTTTAATTATAGACCTGTACTATTACTTGATTAAATAAATCACTACCCGTGTGATGGGATTTCTGACTCAATTCATAAGTGAGCCTGATATAAGGTACATTGGACTATATAAATTGTATCACAGTGTCTAAAGAGTCAGAGTGAGATGTTTGTTAGGCTCCATCCTATATAACCTGTCAGCTTTTATATAACATTTTAAATAAGTTGTAGTGCAAGGCAAATTTTCAGAAAAAAGGCTATTAAAAGTGCTTTACAATAGTAATCAGATCTAATTTTACAAAATTGTAATTTGGGATCATAAGAGAACACAGCTGCGCTTGTTTTCTTGCTTCAAAAAGAGAATGTGTTTCACGAAAAACAATTCAGAAAAAAGTCCCCTCATATTTGATCTTTTTTTTTTAATGTACTGACAAAACTGCTCACACACTTTGGCTTGAAGCATTGAGCCAAGCGTACTGTATGTAACAGCAGTCTCTTTTTTTCATTGGATAGCATTCAACAAACAAATTTCACCTATACGACTGTGGCCTGTGGTGGAAGAAATACTCAAATATTTTGCTTAAGTAAAAGGAGCAATAACACCGTGTAAAAATGCTCTGTTTCAAGTAAAAGCCCTGCATTCGAAAGTACAAAAGCACTGGAATAAAAATATACTTGTTTGTTTTCATCACTTTAATGTTGCAGCTGTTACAGGTCGGACTAATTTTAACAAATTACTGTGTAGATAGCAGAAATCTATGACAATACATCATTTATTAGTTTGCTATATCTTAAAGTTCAAATTAATGTAAGAAAATAAATAAATAAATAAATGTACTATACTTCCCACAATACTAAGTAAAAACATTAAGTGGCTTCCAATAGAAATACTTAAGTAAAGTACAAGCAGTACCACTGTGATAAGAAAAACACCCAAATGATGAAATTATTTCAATAAATAGAGCTATGTTGTACAACAAATGACTTATCTGTTAAATGGCATACAGATTAAACAAATGGCTAAATAATGAATGGCGGTTACATCGACTCACAGCGACATCCCGATGCCTTGACCTCCTTCGCACAGATATTATGATTAATGTAACTGTCTGCAGCTGCTCAAATCCGAGCAGCCGGAGTAGCGCGCGGGGACGCGCTCTTTTTGGTCCTCGGTGTGTTCCGTAGCACGCAGTTCCACAACGTGCGAGAAGAGAAGTCTTTTCCTGTTTGAACGGCTAAACGTACTGCTAGCGGAGACTCAACGTATCGTAAGTATAACTTTTCGAGGACGAGTGAGAGGGTGTTCGTGGTATGTTGTATATCCTTTGAAATGTTCTGTAGGTTTATCAAATAACCGTAACGTTAGGCATGCTCGTCTTGCTTCTTCTTGTTTGAGCAGCACGCGTTTGCTAGGTTAGTATGGCGTTACGCCGACTGTAACATTACGTACTAAAGTATTTTGCGGCTAACTAAGCTAAACGTCCCACTGAATTAACTTAAACGTGTACTGTCCCCGTTGCTAGACTTCATAAGCTGTGTGCCTTTAGCTTTTCCTGAATCATACGGTCTCTGGCGTACAGCGTGGCCGGCGTCCAGCTGCAGCGGATACATTAAGCTAAGCTAGCGTGGTAGCTATGAAGTCAGCAGCAACATTGCATCAGGACAAACGAAAACTTTCTGTTCATGTCAATGAAATGCACATTTTCAAACGTGGTTCGTTTGAAACTGGCTTATTTGATTTCAGTTACGGGGTCGAGCTGTTCAAGACATAGAATAACAGCGTGTTGTTCCTGCTTTTAAGGTGTAACCAATTACGAATTGATTAATTAACGTCTCAGAATAATAACACGAAATTAATCCCAGATAATAGGTTCGTGGCTCAGGACTCTTTAGAGTGCACAACCAATTTTGCTTCATTCAAAGAAAGACAGAAAACCTTGTATTGCAGACAATGTGCACAATTTAGAAAATGCACAGTTGGATGTTCTCCAACAATGGAGAACAGAATTTAAATGAATGTGTTCACTATTTTAAACACGTCTTCAACCTTCAACAAGGGGTTAAAGGATTTCTCAATAAAAAATTTCTAGATTACACTGAATTATCAAGAAACCCCAGCATGGCTATTTTCAACCTGAAGCAAATACACCTGGACGCCTGCCAGGATTAAGGCAGTGCTCAAATTGTGGCCACAAAAAGTACTGAAAATGAACAACCGCTGGAATAGACTAATGTGGATAGTTTGTCATGTATTAACTGTGGAACTTTTTAGTTATTGTAATACAAAATAAAAAAATAGTTTAGTGTATATACAATTGTTGAAGTGGCTTCCTCCAGTTGAACCAAATATCAACAAATACTGTTTGCTGTGATATCAGAGAGAAAAGCTATCCCCGCATATAATAAGTTGGAACTGGAGAATATTTAGCATTTTTACTTTGTTTTCCTTAGATTTACTTGTTTTATCATATCTTCTCAAATGTTTGGATTACTGTTTTCTACACAGAACAAAAATGGCAGAAAAGAAAGACGAGATGTCTCCAATTGAGATGAAAGTGGCACGACAAATAGAGGTATTCTGATTTAATGATATATTTTATATAAAATTTTGTAAAAGTCCATTTAAATTCAGCTGAAAAAATGACTCTTATTCCCACCTCTAGTACTACTTCGGGGATCACAATCTTCCAAGAGACAAGTTTCTCAAAGAACAATTGCAGCTTGACGACGGCTGGGTGACTTTGGAGACGATGCTCAAATTCAACAGGTTCGTTATCCCTATTTTTATCCCATTCTGTTGTAACACAACTATTCATATTTATTTGATTAATTCACTAAAAGCTATCCTTTGCATGGATGGGTGTTAGGATTTTATCAATACTAGTATTTTTATCAATCCTGCTCATTGGTTTAGTTCCTTAGCAATACTCTTATTGGTTCTTTTGGATTATATTGTGAGGAAAACATACATTTAATTAAGAAAACAATCAAATTGATTTATTCTTGTATGTATACAAATAGTCTTTCTTAAGCAGCAATACAAACTCTTTCAAAAACATTAACAGCTAAAAAATGAGCTGAGTGATTAGCTTTAATTTATGAGACTACTCTTATTAGCAAACTCTGTATGGCATTGTAACGTTACCTGCCGTGGACGAGGATGGATTAACAAGATAAGGCAACCACTAAAAACGTTAGAGAAAGACATTGATGACTTAACAGTTTGTGGAGCCATTGTATGACCTATGCCGAGCAGGGCAAGTTAGCACATGACTTAATCCTGTCCCTAGCCACCTCATGCACACATAAAGAAAGGGACGAAGGGACAATTTGCTGACTTTAGTCAGAGGTATTCATGTCAGGCAAATATAATTGGAGACCCTCTTACTGACAACTTGACAAAATCCAACTGATTAAAGTCTATATATTTTGAGTTTTATATAGACAGAAGTCAGTGTGGGTCAGGGTTTTTACTTTCATCAAGTCTAAATACTTGAAAGAGCAGTGTAGTACCAATTCAGTTGCCTTTTATTACCCTTAGAGATCTGAATATTTGTATTTCTTTCCAGACTGAAGTCTTTAACTGCAGAAACCAACGTTATCGTTGAAGCTCTCCAGAAATCAAAGACTGGTATCTTGGAAATAAGTGATGACAAGACTAAAGTCAGGAGGGTTCCAAACAAACCCTTACCAGAAGTGAATGACGATTACAAAGACGCTCTTAAGCACAAATCTGTGTACATGGTAAGTTTTTTTAATTGCATGACACATTTATAGGTTGATTGTTTATTAGGTACATTTAGATTAAAATCAATGCAGTAATACAAAAGTATATTCTACTTTCATGAATGTTATAATGTTCAGTTTCTGTAGAAACTGTTTTAGAGAGTTGATTCAACCATTTATTTTATAGAGGCTATAGTTGGTAGCCCTGTTAAACAGAGGTGTTCCTGCCTTAGCCTACTCAAGGATGTATATGGACCTAATGATGGGAACACCACTCTAAAACAGTTCCAACAAAAACTACACATTATAACCTTCATGAAGGTAGAATATGACTGTAGTATTGGACTGCTTTGGCTAGAAGTACCTAATTAACTGACAACCGGGTGTATATTTACATTATATACAACTATAGAGCAGTTGTTATCCTGGCTGTTCAATTTACATAAATGTACATATTCTGAATTAATACATGTTTTACCCACATTCTAATATCTTTTCTCTTCTAGAAAGGTTTCCCTCTCGAAACTTCCCTTGATGAAATTCAGGAGTGGCTAAATGGGAAAGGCCCCATAGAAAACATTCAAATGAGGAGAACCCTGCAAAGGCAGTTTAAGGTCAATTACATTTGTTATCTAACAATGTTATCTAACAATTCAATAGAGATTTTTCTAATTATTGAAATGAATTATTTTATAGGGATCAGTGTTTATCTGTTTTGACACAGAAGAGTCATCTAAGCAGTTCGTAGAACGTTCAGACATAAAATCCTTCAAAGACAATGAGATGCTTGTGTTATCAAGGTAAGTTATACCACTTGTTTTTGTTTTTTTAAGCAGAGTACCCTCTGAGCTTTTTGGGTTGTAAAAAAAAAGTAATATACAGCACTGTGCCATCAGTGTCTGATTTAATATATACAATTCAGTTCATGAACTTACACTTGTATTTTATTGAATAATTTTTAAATAACAATTTTTAAGAGATTTCTTTAATGGATGCTCATTTTAAATATATTTTTATAAAAAAAAAATCTCATGGCAATAGCCGCCACAACATCAACAGTCCTCGCTATATATATATAAAAATAGTAAATACACACCAACATTACCAGTTATTGAGGTATGTATGCCAACATTACCAGTAGTAAGATGTGTCATTTCTGTATTTGTGATGAACCTGAGAGCAGAGGTTACCAAGGGAGACGAGATCTTAAGACTGGGAGTGGAGACTCAGCCGAACGCATCCCAAAATGTTCCTGTAACTTGAACAATGATTACATGAACTGTGCTAGCCACAACAAACTACAATATAAATACTCTTGGCTATCTACATTAAACATCCAAAATATAGTGTCTGCCAAAGGTCTTGTCAATATGTTCTGATGGGTTACATTTGTGTATTTATTTTTTTTTCCTCTTCAGAAATTTAGCAATTAAACTGAACTAAAATGAGGTTTTCCTGCGTTTGAATATGTGATTGCTGTTCTACTTGCAGGGAAGACTACCATGTAAAGAAAGCAGAAGAGAGAAAACTGTTCAAAGCCGAGACCAAAGCAAAAGCTAAACAGTGAGTACACAACCAATGCCGCATTGGCCTGAAATATACAGCTAATTTCTTTGAAAACGACTGACCCCCCCCCCCCCCCCCCCTTCCACACACAATGTTTAGGGGCAAGGAACAACAGCAGAAAAATGCAGAAGACAAAGAAATGGTGAGGTCCTCCTATGTGCTAATAAGCTTTGCACTATGATGGGCTCTGGTCTCAGTTGTAATACTTTGTCATTTGTGTTGCAGGGCCTGCTTTTGGATGAGCAGATGGGTTGCTTGTTGAAGTTTTCAGGAGAGCTTGAAGATGTTTCAAGAGAGGACTTCCATGAATTGTTCTCTGGACATGGAAAGATTAAGTGGGTTAATTTTACAAGAGGGGCCAAAGAGGTAAGGAAGCTCTAACTCAAGTCTCACACTCGGGGTAAAAATCTGAGACTTAATTTAATTATACATTTTTACTTTTAACAAGGGCACCCTACTTTTCGATGGGAATGCAAAGGAAGCGTTCGATAAAGCCAAAGAGGCAAACGAAGGGGAATTGAAAATCAAGCAAAACAGTGTTACCTGGCATGTCCTTGAGGGAGATGAGGAGAAAGATGAACTGAAGAATATCATCGACGCTCAACAAGAATCGTACAACAGGTCCAAAAACCGAGGTAAATACTTAAAAAAAAACTTAACAGCTGGTCTAAAACAATTTATTAATAAATAATTGAATCCATGATTTTGTTTAATGTATCTGATATGTCTCAAAAGTTAGCAGAGGAAGATCAGGTGGCAGAGGAGGATCAGGTGGCAGAGGAGGAAGAGGAGGCCGAAGAGGTGGCAGAGGTGGCAGAGATCAAGGCAGATCTCAGTACAAGGGCAAAAAGATGAAATTTGAGAGTGATGATGAGGGCGACAGTAAGTTCAGCATCTTTTGGAGCTTGAAAACTCGGTTTGACTCTTGTATTGTTAATTATATTGGATCTACTTTGTGCTTTTCCTCCAGAACCTGCAGCCCCAAAGAGAGAACGCGAAGACACTGATGGTCCCGCAGCAAAGGTTCCCAAAACTGAAAATGGCTCTTAGTCAAAGTCACACCAATCATTTTTTTTTTGTGAAGATTTATTATAAACGGTGAAAATGCAGAGGCAACTTTAATCCATTCCAGTGAAAGTTTCAAGTTTTGGAGAATCGTATGAAGTCCACCTGGATGTCAACCTAGAGAACAATTTGCAAAGCATCAGTTTTCAGCTTTTTAAGTCCCTTTATATTGTGCCTCTCACATTATTTGTGTACCTATATTTCTCCTCTTAAGATGATTTTGATTTTATCATTCAACATAAATCTGCACTTTGACAGCAATATAATTACATCAGAACATTTAGGTTTCGTAAGACCTGTGTGACATCTAGAGTCTGTGTTCCATTGTTTTTTTTCCATGTAGATTCCCTACAGTGAATGAGAAATTTCTTTTGGTGTTTTTTTTTTTTAGTGTGCTAATGTGTATAGCAAATAAAATGTAAAAATCCATCAATTTGTGTGTGTTAATTCAATTACGCCTCGACATGAAGACAACTTACCGATTTCTTTTTGTGGAACTTGTAGGATGCTGGCAAGTCGTATCTTAGTTCTGTAAAGACAGTATGTCGTCAGTGTTTGAATATTTTCACTATAGCGAAGATGTACTTTATTATTACCTGCTATTACTTCCATCTTCATTCCCCAGTCACTAGCCTTCTTTTGAATGTGCTGTAATCGGATGAGGACGTACACATTTCAGTCTTGCTACAGATGAAGACTTGGGTCAAAGTTTTACATATGAAGACCTAAGCTTTGACTTGGCTTAACTTCAGGCTTGAAAGTAGAGCTACAACAATTGAGTCTAATTTGATTATCTGTTTTAGTATTTTTTTTTCATGCATAACTTAAAGAAATTATACTTTCTGCCTCAAATTGGAGCTTTTCTGCATTTTGGATTGACAAAATCATCGTGGACTTTTCAAATTGCAATCTGCCGTGGCGGCTCTATCCAATGTGACAGTGCTGTATATGTGACCTCTATGGTAACTGAATACTCACCTGTCGTGTTGATGTTTTATGGAGTGAATACACTGCTGTCTTTGCCATTGTTAAAGCGGCCCATAAGAACTTCATGTCCATGCCTTGAACAAAGAATAAAAGCATGACTACATGAACTACTCAGCCAAGATGTGTTGAGTGCAATCTACTGCTATGTTCATGTTACCCTGATTACAGTCTCTGACTCAAACACTTTATCCAACATTGTGATTATGACCAAGAAACTCAAATGTATCAAAGTTCAGCCTTTTTCAGGATAATACCCAACAAACTGAGAACTTAACAAATGTGGATGTCTCACCTATGCCAGAGTTCATTGTTCAATGTCAGTAAACCAATAATGCATGGATATTGTCCACTTTTTGTTTAACCCAAATGACAAACTCTACAAACATCCACTGAGGAATTTGACTTAAAGCTTTTGGAATGATGGTATCTGAACCTCAGGTTAAGTTTTTAAGATTTGTCACATTCTGCAATAATAAGTTGTCCGATGACATGAATACCAACAAGGCGTAAACATGGGAATCTTACCCATCTCTAAAGCTAATTATAAACAGAAAATCTGTGTTGCATCTGGTGGCGTAGAATTTGAGAGACATCCAAAGGAAGCACCTACAGAAAGATGCCATTGGTTTGAATTATGAAGATTGTAGTTTTCCTACTTTGACCCATACAATGAACTATAAACCAGGATGCCTCTGCTGGACCGATTTGGATGTCCCCCCAATTAAATTTGATGGAGGCACTACTAAATCACTGGAGAAGCCAATTCAAATTGTGTACTTACCCTGGTTGTGTTTAGTCCCAAATGGTGGATTCATTATTACAGTGTCAAACTTTTTGGCATAAGCATCTGCCTCCAGAGAAATCAGGTCACATTGGACCAGATCCACGTTAGAAATCTCAAATTCCTCAGCATTTCTTCTGAATATGTCCAGTGCGTCGTTGTCAATGTCGAAGCCGACGCACAAACTGAATAAGAGAGAGAGAGAGAAAGAGAGAGAGAGAGAGACAATGAATCATATGAGGAATGACTGAAAATATTGTTGATATGATGAAGACACTGTCGGACGCTCACCCTGAATTAAGCATCGCAGCACCAATGCTGAGGACTCCACAGCCACATCCCAGATCTGCTACTAGTTTACCCTCAATGTCATCAAACGTGCTCTGGATTGTATAAAGCATGCATGCTGTGGGAGGGGAGACAGAAAGTTAATGAAAACAATGCGCGCTATCGACAAACTCCAATAAGCACAGGTTGTCACCTCACCAGCTATATGGGGACTGGTCGGATATTGCTCAAGGAGGATTTTTGGCTCTTCAAACCCGTCCACTTGCTGTAAACAACTCTCTAACTCTTTTAGTTTCATTACTAGCGACTGTAATGTCCCAAACCTATGTACAACCGGTGTAACAACACTGATACTTATTTTAAATGTTTTTTTTCGGCTCCTACCACTGTAAGTGTATATCTAATGCATTTAAAGACAACTTCCGGTAGAATACGTGCCATGTGCGTCAACCAAAACAATCCGGCGTTGACCCCGGAAAGCGTGATAGTAGTTCCTCCATGCATTTGTTGTTTGTTTTATGAAATACATTTATTGTACGCAACGTTTCGAATAGGTATTTTAGAATATAGGCTGGTTCATTAATAAAGTAAGATACAAGTACCTCAGAATTGTATTTATGTACAGAACGTGATTAAAACTACTTAGTTGTGTTGATCACTGTGACGGTTCCCTAGCCTGCCTGTCTGTCTCCTGCACCCAACAGGTAACAGGAGGACGCCCTAATGGGAAGCACCTGTGCCACTGAAATCGGTACCAGGCGAAGAGGATCAGGACTATCCTGAGGCCTGCGCAGTGACTCGTGCAATGACAGCTTCAAGACCCGTGTCTCAGACCAATGGGGAAAAGGTTTCAGGGAAATTCTTGCTGCCTCTGACTTTCCTGTGTCAATGTCCCGCAGTGACCTGGTTGGAGAAGCTGTTTCAACAGGTTCGCCCTAAGGCTGAGGTGCTAGCCAGTAGCTTGGCCTGTTACACTCCGTCAGGTGTTAAAAGTGGCTATATACAGCGTGTAAAATAAGTATGTAACACGTCACCATTTGTCTCAGTAAATATATTTCTAAAAGAGCTATTGGTATGATATTTTCACCAGATGTCTGCAACAACCCAAGTAATACATATATTCAAAGAAAAATCAAACACAAACCATTGCCAACAGCTTGTGTCAGGGTCTCTAATATTATAAATTTCTGCGGAGGACAACCCAAACTGCAGTGAGCATGCCGGTTGGAGAGGTGGAGCCGCTGCCAGATCTGGGAAGAATTGCTGCCAATAACTCAGGAGAGGCCATCAGATCAGGGTGAGGGAGGGAGGCCTTCACATCAATTCTTCTCTGCTGAAGGAACCGTTCATGGGCAAGACACCGTGTAATGCCCGAGCACATCCAAAACGGCTCTTTTAAGAACCAACCACACAATACTATTGAGCAAACTTTCCTTTGTTTGTCAAGAGTCTTCTTGTGAAACTAAAATAAAGAACATTGAATATGTAACATTAAATAAAGTGCATTTATTAAAAAAAAAGAATAAAAAGAAAGCAAAACATTAATGTCATTAACAAAAATAATTGAATTACTGGTTCGTTCCCTGGAAAGATTGTCCCCCAGAGATTTATTCAAAATGTTCCAAATTCAGCACCACAGTGCTGGCTTCATAAATAAGTTTGTGGATTTGAAATTTGACAAATTCTTTCTGCTGGGGTGGCAATCTTTCCAGGGAAGGAACCAGGCTTTTTAAGAACAATTCGTCCTCCGAGGGTGGTGGAGCAGGAGAGGCACTTCTCCTCAAGCCGTTGGTTAGCTGCTCCTCGATTTCCCTCACTCCCGAAGGACCTTATTTGGGCCCTTCTTCCTGTATGAAATGGAAACACCATATTTTGTGAAACTATTGCATTCCATCACTACAATAGCTTGTCAAATTAATATTTGTCATGGTGAAATACATACCATGAATGCATAAATTATAGTCATACCAAAAGTTGAGAAAAGACTCAAGGTCTGTGGTGACTCTCTTGAATTCTCGCCTTATCTGAGGAGACACAAACAGGTAGTAAATACTCGTCAACAACAACATTTCCGAATAGGACAGACAGTTTATAATGGAACCCACAAATGTGATGCTATGCATCGGAAGGCCAGTTGTAAAGCTTCTCTCACCAGCATGACTGTTTTAAGCTGTGCTAACATATTTGCACAAGATCTTCTTTGCGATGAGCAAACACAATGTACCATTAGAACACTGGAGTGATAGTTGCTGAAAATGGACCTCTATACACCTATGTAGATGTTTGATTAAAAACCACACTTTTCCACCTAGTATAGTCATTTACCACATTAACAATGGAAGTGTATTTCTGATTAATTTAATGTTATCGTCATTGAAAAAAACCAGTGCTTTTCTTTGAAAAATAAGGACATTTCTAAGTGACCCCAAACTTTTGAACGGTAGTGTGTGTATATATATATATATATATATATATATATATATATATAGTATTTTGTAGACTTAATACTTACAATATGCAATACTGCTGTACTATACTGAATATTGTTTTGCTACTACTACATTTCACTTCATAATATTACACTTATATGCCATAATATGTATAATGTACTAGCCTTTTTATTTGACCATATTGTCATACTGTTATACCACTTTACTTTGAGGAGACGTCACTGTTAGTCTAGAACACTGGAGTAATGTTTCCACCAGTAAACCTGAACATGCACACCTCTCTCCAGTGTGACAGTGATTATAACCGCATAACTATAGATTATAATTAACTGGAGGATACACTTTTTTTCTACACATAGTTCTTAAACCCTTAAATATAAACAGGAGCCCGGTCACCCTACGGAGGAAACTCTTTTTTTTTTTTTTTTATTAAAATAAAAGTTGGATAAAATCTCCACTTGTCCTCTCCTTATATGTAGTCAGGTATCGGTAGGTAGAACCGCCAGTGCCGCTGAGTCGCCGCTCACCTGGCTGACGCCTCACGCTGCCAGTAATCTCACTCGCTGTCTCTCCAACAACGTTAGCTAACGTGTTAGCAAGCTGACTAGCTTGCCATTAAAAAACTGGTGGGAGGGAAATGAAGCCGCTGTAGACATCTTAACGCTGATTGGCCAAGACTCGACACGTCAAAGATCTTCTATTGCTAAAATGATCACGACCTCAGTTTTTTTTCCCGCGTCTCACTCCAATCTCAGACACGCCGGTCAGTTGACCCCCTCCTCCCAAAAACAAAAACCCTTCAGATCTACGCGATTTACGTGGATGACATATTTTCATTTCAAAACGGCAAGTTTGCAGGTATGGTTTTATACAGTTAAAACCGCCTGGGGTCAAATTGACCCCAGAGAACACCGATGCATACAAGACATTGAAAACATATGTTAATTGTATGTTTACCCAGTTGTCCACATTAAATTAGAAAAATTAAGCAAAACAATATTATGTCAATCATATATTTAGAGTCGCTAAACATTGAATGGTGTCAAGATAACAGCAGGGGTAGCAAAAGACTTGTGCAAATCTTTGAAAAGATGAACATTTATTTGAGATTGAGAAACAACAATCTTTGGGTCTCCACCCATTCTCTGAATGTATTTACTTACAGTTTTAGTCTTGGCCAATCTGAGTTTTTCCAGCATTCATTTTAACCCCATTAAATCTATAAGTCTAGTACAAAACATGCTTTGTATAACCTTATTTCTCATCATTATTTTTGTGTATTATTTACTGTATACTGGTGACTAATATGATCAATTTAATTTGGGGAGATTATGTGTAAAATCACTTTTCAAATCTCTGCACCGACTCAATTAACATGAACGGTGAATCTTAAGAAAACTAGTGCCCATGTCGGCTGTTGCTCCGACAGAGACTCACCCCTGCTGGGAGCGGATGATGTTTTCGGAGTTTCAGTGACATGTGAAGCCAGGAGCGGCCACGTGGGGGCGATAACACACACACTTAAGTGTAAAAATAAATTCACCTTGACGTGCAGGATGTAGGGCAAAGAAAAACATTAATTTGACTGACAAATAACTGTACTGTAGTAACCATGTTCAAGTTACCCCAAACTGTAGGGTTGCAATTTGTTTTCTCGAATACCCCATTAAATCTATAAAGTGATAGTAAGGATGTTTCCCTCCCTTTGCTTTGTTATTAACTGATCATGAAATGTCAGATTTAGATTATTATATTTGTGGTTTTATTTTGTTGAAGACAAATTGACAAAAAACATTTTTAAGTCAATTCATTATTCTTTATAAAAATAAAACGATTGCATCAGCCGCATGTCACGTGGATGATATATTTTGATTTCAAAAGGGCAAATTTCGCCAAAAAGTGACAAGTTTGCAGGTATGTATTTGAATACTAAAGAGACAAAAAGAAAATTTAAAATTATTCAGAACACATAACATTTTAAATAATCCTCCACCTCATTCCAGAACACATGGTGTGATAACATGTGTGGAAGCAGTCACTGGGCCCACGACACCAATCCCGCCGAGCTCTCGGGACGGGTCCCTGCACCGGCCACGCTCCCAAATGGTTGTCTCCATGTCTTCAGGTGTGTGACCGATTCACATAAAAAAGAAAAAAACTTTTAAAGAATTTTTCCAGATTTTCATGGGTTGTTGGCATATAAAGAAAGTTAACATGAAGTACACTACCGGTGGATGTCGTGCTTCCAGCAGATGGAGGAGCCGAACGATGGTCCGGCGTCTGCAGGTTTGGAGGCTGTATGAATAACAGAAAAAGCATAACCATGTTTTGTTTGTTTCTTCATCATGGCTAATGTAACCATCATGTCATTGGTATATTGTATTTTTTCAGGTTACATAAAGCATTTACAGTGGGAGGGAGAGGAACGACTTTGAGACCCATCGAGGCCACATCCCGCTGCCGATGTTAAAGGCTCTAAAATAATAATATTTTATTATAACAATACTAAAATACACACTCATAATGTATATGCGTCACAATAGTTAATACATTCCGATTTACACGTGAATTCAAATGCAAAATAGGTGTGCGTTGACTACAAGACGGGGAAGGTGGCGGTGCTCCTCAGCAGGCAGACATTTTATATACTTAACTATTTATTGAAAAATTACAATAACTTAAAAGTTCCACAATTAACAAATTAAACTATCATAAGGGGGGATCTAAAGGTGGGGAAAAGAGGGGGAAGAGAGGGGCATCATCCCATTGCATTAAAATCCGTTATACATCAGATGAACCATCAGAGAAGAGAGAGAGAGAGAGAAAAAAGGGTGAGTACAGGAGGGAGGGGCAGTAGGGAAGAGCATCCAGTGGCGGGAAAGAGAGAGAGGAAAAAGAGCGGGGCAGAAGAGAGAGGGCAGCCATTTTTTAACCAAAGCTAGCACGGTGTCAAAATCACTACTCTGCCTCTCGCCTACCCAAAATTTGGGTAGGCGAGAGGCAGAGTAGTGATTTTTTTTAATTAAATACAAATAAATAACCATCTTTAAAACCATTTGTGTGCATCAGTCACAATCAGTCCATCACATTAAACATATCTCAACCAAGAGCGTTGAAGTCTCCCAGGAGAACTATGGAGTCGGCCGGTTACAGAGCCCCTGCTGTGGGTGGTGGTGAGCCCAGCTATATCTAGCTGGTACCGCTCCACCTCCTGCACCAGCTCTGGCTCTTTCCCCACTAGCGAGGTGACACAAGTCCCTAGAGAGAGTCTTTGCTGCCGGCGATAGGCTCGCCCAGGCCGCTGCCCGGCCCACAGGGCACCCGACCCTGATGCTTGGTGAGTCCACAGGGTGCAGCCTAGACTTGTGCAACCTACAAATACTGAGACTGTCCAGGTAGCTAGCTAGCTAAACACGTAACTAGTTCATGAGTCAAAACTTACCACAGACAAGACGTCAAAGGGGCTGCAAGGCAATGCCATAAAGTACTTTAAACGAAAGCCAAATAAAAATAGAGCCAATCACACTTCTTCTATCTTAAGAGTCTAATCTGATTCGTTGTGTTGTCCGTTTCACCGCAGAAACGGTAGACTCATTGGATGAAAGGTGGATCCAATCAGTCAACTTTAAGTTCAAGAAGCAGTCCAGGAGGCGGAGGACTGACGCGCTCCGGGGAAGGGGAAGGGGGCTCTGGAAAACAGATGGGATGGACGGATGAAGCCTTGTGAAGCATTGAGGCTTTCTACCTATTTGTACCAAAAAGGATTCGAAGCAGCGCCATCTGGTGGCAGACTGGAATTAAAGCAGTCGTTTAACAGTGTGACCGAAGCACTAGAACAACACCAATGTTTCAATCTCACATTTCTAAATTAAAGCTGCGTGTTCATTCACGAATTTTATGTTATATACAACAATTGTATGTTATTATATTATTCTGTCGTTTTTTACATTGCAATACCATTAAATGCTGGTTAATAATATGAAACTCATGATGGGATTTGATTCTCTCAGAACAGAAAAGTTAATCAAGTGTGTGAGTTACCCACTAGACTAGACAAACATGTACAATATAGTGCATTTTTGTATATTATTATTGCCCTAAAGTTTTATGCCAACAAATTTATATATAACATTTGTCCTTTATAGCTCATATTAGTGAGGCAAGATGTCATAGAAGTGGCAGTGGAACGTGCTTATGAACATGGGCATGGTGAAAGTGGCAGTAGAAATAATATTTTCTCCACGTTGCTGGGCTTCAGGCAGCTCCTTTTCTGGCTAACAATTTCCCCAGCCTTTGAAAAAAATATTTCATATGGGACAGATGATGCAGGTATACGTGGATGCCAATTTCAACAGGTGGGGATAAATTGCCGCTCTTGTCATCCAGTATTTTAGTGGGTCCTCAGATTCCCAAGTGTGGTTCTTTCTAATACATAGGGATACAAAAAGAGACATTATTACTGCAAAACAAAAATTCACAAAATATTTGTAATCTCAAAAGTCACATCTAGACAACACATTACCTTTGCACAATGGCAGTTGAATTGGTCTCCTGATTTTGTGCTTCCACGTGACTGTCCAGCAAGGCCCGGAGGTTGTAGTCCTGGTGTTGACTTGAGTCCGCTGTTGGTGCTGGCTCCACAGGATTTGTTTTTGCTGGCGCCTCGTTGGTGATAACACCAGTACACTCGAGTCAGCCTTTCCACCGCATCTAGACGATGTCCCTAGTTGCAGAACCCAACCTCTTTAAATCTCAGGTTCAGCAATGTGGCCCCAGACAAGGCATTCACTTTTTCAAACAGGTGGAATATTTCAACCACATTAATCTTTGAATTGTTGGCCAATTTAGCACCAATGCCATAGGCATTTGGGCACACTGTCCAGCAATACATTTTTTAAATACTTGTTTATTCTGTCTGTATATATAATAGTGCTATTGTGGATTATTTTACTGTTTACTTATATGTATTACTTGTTTTTTATTTTCGTATATATTGCTGCTGTAATCCTGCAATTTCCTCAGTGCAGGACTTATAAAGGATTATCTTATTTGATCTATTAAAATGTTTTAACATTTTTACTAATTGCTTTTGACCCTGCCACCCTTTTCTCCTCAGAAAGCTCTACAGTTGTGTGACTGAAAGGACGTTGAACAGCAAGACTCTGCCATGTTGCCTCATACTCCTCAGGATTCAAAGGCCTTGTGTCTGTGCTGAGCTCCACATTTTGGAGACCTCGCCTGAATTTTCTCTGTACTAAACCCTCTCTAACTTTGTTCTGCTTCACTTTATCAAAGTCAACATTTGCCGAGAGAATGTTCACAACGTGTGCTATGATTTGGGTTAGAGTTGGACCTTACAGCTGCATCACTTCAAAGAAATAATTATCCTGAAAGTGCTTTTATTCTCGGCAGACCTGAAACCTTTTCATTTTTGCTGTGTGTCATCTTAATTTACTCTTAATCAGTAACATATAAACTGATATTTACACATCTGAACAAAATCTTACATGTGTAGCCTTTTATTATAACATCAACATTATTCAAGTGGTTGCAGAGATACACCCTTTTTAGTTTGGGTATGCAATTTTCGCGCAGAGGCCTACAAATAGGTTGGTTTCTATTTTACTTGCCTACACTCCTTCTATTGCCTGGCTTTTATTTGGACAGACTCGTACCTCCGGGTCGCCTGCCTTGCTTTGCGTCTGTCTTAATAAAAGAAAAAACAAACGAAAGATTTGTAAAACCCCATATCGGCTCGTTATTTGAAATCGGTTCTCTTGTATTTTCGTTTTTGGATTCAGACGGGAAAAAAAAGAAAAACTGGTTGTGCTTTTTTTCTTTCGTTTTGTGGGTTCAAACCCGAACGAAAAAAAACACATGGTATTTATTTATTTTCGTGTTTTTTTAATACTATAAAACAAACGATCGTGAATGGTTAGACAAAACAGACGCCTCGATTCCGCTCGAGCAGATACTTAAACTGGATCCAGTCATCTTTGGACACTGAGCGTCGGGTGAACTCGTCAGTCCTACCGCGAGAATGCCCGAGAACATGGAAACAAGACAACAAAAATACATTTTGGACAACAAGCCAGAGAGCATGATGGCGGCGTCGCTGCTGCTTCGCCGGGACAAGAAAGCCACCGCCGCCCATTTGAAGGCAGACTTGAATCGGGCAGACAACAGCTCCGGGGTCCGACAGCTCCAGGAGCTGCTTGACGTTGTGCTGAATCCCGAAACCCCGGCGGCGGACACCGAGGCTCTCGACTGGTGCAAATGTCTCATCGCAGGAGGCGAAGGCTTCGAGGAGTTCTGCAAAACCGTCCGGTCCTACGACAACGCGACCCTGTGCGGCTTGGTCTGGACGGCTAATTTCGTGGCGTATCGATGCCGGACCTGTGGCATCTCCCCGTGCATGTCCCTGTGCGCCGAGTGCTTCAACAACGGAGACCACACGGGCCATGACTTCAACATGTTCCGGAGCCAGGCCGGCGGGGCCTGTGACTGTGGAGACGGGAATGTCATGCGGGAGAGTGGGTAAGTACGAGCTAACGCTAACGCTAGCTGCTAGCGAGACTGTGGAGGCTAAGCTAACGGCTAGCGCTGTTTTGACAGGTCTCGGTGTGACAGTGGGCTAATTTAGATGATACCATGTCCTCATCTGCGTAGTCTGTTTACTTCCAGGTGCTTCTGTGAGATATGGATGCGGATTACAGTCCGCCAGCAGCTGTTTTTAATAGTACAATACTGCTTTATTTTTAACCCTCGACTAAGTACGTCAAGTTATCTCTGCTCCGAGGGGCTAGCCATGCTAACCATCACTGTAATTATTAAACCAGCAGCTGTAGCTCGAGGTTTCTGTAATACCGACTAAGGAAATATGATGATATTATATATCGACATCGTGATATGAGATAAGATATCTTAATATCGTAGTATGGCATAATTGTCTTGTCCTGGTTTTAAAGGCGGCTTTACATTTTCTGAATTTGGTCGTTTTCTGCTCTATTATTTGCTTTAATCTATTTAGTCTACTGATGGTTATTTACCAGTTATCTCATTGCGTACATATTTAGTGAAAGCACCAATAGTCAACCCAACAATGTTGTTGCAATAGCGATATAGAGGTATTTGATAAAACATATTGTGATATTTGATGTTCTCTATATTGCCCAGCCCTATTGCAGACACAGTCATAGCTATGATTTGTTATTATTGTTTTTCTTAATTATAGTTTTCCCTCTTTTAGAAACTATAATGTATAATCCTAGCTTGGATACAATATTGTAAGACTGAGGTAAACATATCATTATGTGCATAGTTTTGTTATTGTTATTCAGAAGTAAAAACATATTGTGACATCAAGCAGCTGACTTTTCTGCTGACTAATTTGTCTCAGTCAAACATCCTGAGCAATATGAGCAAGATGATTTTAATGTGTTACTTTGGATCACACTATGTGTATTGAGCAGGGTTAAAAAAAACAAAAATAGCTCCCAGTTTCTTAGTCTGTAATGCTCACCTCATCACAACCATTATAAACCTCAACCCAACTGGAATAATTAACTAAATCTAGTGCAATGATCACAAGTAAATGTATAAAACATAAAAATAAAAATGAAATGAAATGTACATGCAACCTTCTGGTTTGACAGGACAAATATGGAGACTGCTGGAATGATACTATAATTTAAACAAAACTTGATTATAAAGAAAGAGAGAGAAGGTTGCTATGATCTTTATGAGAGGTCGGGAACATCAACTTTTGTGTTTAATTTCTTGCAGGTTTTGCAGACGGCATCGGTTGAGAACAGGGGAGAATGTCCCCTCAATACCTCGAGACCTTCTCTTGATGTCTGAGATGGTTCTTCCTCACTTCATCCTGTGCATTATACAGTATCTGAGAGATGGATACACTGAAGCAGGTGAAGACACACATGATATTCTTTTCTTTAGGGAAACAATATACTTTGGCTTTCTGACCATCTCAAACAAAAGGCTGTAACTATGAAAAATGACTTATCTCTTATCTTGCTTTACCAGACGCCTCAACTGAGCGAGATCTGCAGAAGGTCCTGCAGCAGCTGGAACCTCAGATCTCCTTCTTGGAGGAGCTCACAAAGATGGGAGGGGCAATGAGGACTGTACTGACAAAGATCTTGACCAATCAGCAAACATTCAAGGAGTTGAGCATGGGTAAATATCTATAGTGGAGTTTGTGTTCAACCAATTCTTGATCTAATATTATTGTGTGGTTGCACACATAAGAACATTTCAAAACTTGAAATAAAAACAAAATGCATATTCTAGAATTTATACATTTTTATTGTTAAAACAAATGTAAAAGGTTTGCTGCATTTTCATCTAAGCTGTGGATTCTGAGCAGAATATCAAATCCAGGTGTCCTTTACTTCCTGCATATTTGCTTGCAATCAAGTTTTTTTTGTTTTCTCTTGAGATTTTCACTTAAAACAATTGTTGACATTTTCTATTTTTTTTCAGGCCAAGAGGAGAATTTGTATGCTAAAAAGAACTATGACAAGTATTTGTCAGCCTTGCAGAATTCAGGTTTGGTGTCCGTGGAGGAGAAAGCCCAAGGTGCTACTGCTGATGTCACGGTTGGTGCTGAAGGAGGTGCAGGAGCAATGGTTCTATTGGGTAAGAGAACCATTGCCGTTTATATATCTGTCAGCTGTGGAAAATGGCTTCAAAACTCTTTTGAGTCCAAGCCTGGCAGGTGTCAGAAATGTTAAGTTAATGTTGAGCCTAATCTTTCTCACATTATTTGATCGCACCAATGTCCTGTGAACTTGCAGTAACCACTTTCTCGTACAGTCCCGCACAGTATTGAACTGCCTACATCATAGCTATTCCAGATAATATTAATGTATGATATCATTCGTTTTTAAGATTAACAAATAAAGTTCTCATCAGATCTCATCACTTATTTCTAGAGAAATTAAGCCTTGACTTTTAAGGAATTTGACTGTCATGGCAATATTCAACATGGGTTGAAATGCGCTGTTTGAACAAATTCAGTTTTGCATATTGTGATCACTCGGGCAACTTTTTTTTTGTGTCCAGTGGCTCGAGATGTTCCTGGCTAAATCTTTTTCTTGGTTTTGTTAGGAACCACTGCACCAGGGAGCCCAGATGAGTCTAGTAAAGAGGTTTGTGCCAGCATCACGCAATGAATAACAAACTCATTTTAACCAGTTTGTACTTAAATTCAAAAGACCATGTTTGCATTTTTTATTAATAGATTAATAATTTTGTCAAAGAAAAGGCCCATATAGATTTCTTAAATCTGTTTTATATTTTTGCTCATTTTTACTTAATACTTTCATAGCTAAATGATTCATCAATTATCAAAATGTGTGGTAAATTGAGTAAATGTTTTTAACATTTCATGTTAGGCTTTTTCAGTTTGATATGAAATGATCTAAAGTAACTGTAAAATATTTTGTAAACCTGTTGGTTTTTTCTTTTCTCCCTCCTAGGAGGACCAAGATGCAGGACAGTCTGTTGGACAGAGGAAGAGGGTTAAGCTGAGCAGTAGTACCAAAGGTAAATATAAAGAAAGTATAATGCACAAGTACATGTACACAAAATGGCCGTCTTATCATGTGCCTTTTCTGCCCTCAGATCCGTGTATTATTGAATCCCTGAAGCATAAATGCTTTCTGGAGGAGTTGCTGTTTTGGACAATACAATATGAGTTTCCTCAGAAGATGGTCACTTTCCTACTAAACATGTTGCCAGATCAGGATTACAAGGTATTTTCTCTCACGATTACATTACTTTGCCAGATGCATGTCTGGCCTTCTGTTGAAACAAAAACTGTAACGATGGTTTCCACATACATATTGGGTTTTGAAAGCAAATGGAATCCTCCTTTTAAAACCAGCATCATAACAAGCAGCCTTAATTGTGTTATGGGTTTTTCTCTTCCTCTCTGGCAGATCACATTTACAAAAACATTTGTTCAGCATTATGCATTCATCATGAAAACTCTGATGAAAAGCCACGAGTCTGATACCATGTCCAACCGCATTGTACATATTAGTGTGCAGCTGTTTAGCAACGAGGAGCTGGCTCGACATGTGACGGAGGAGTGTCAGTTGCTGGACATCATGGTCACAGTCCTCCTCTACATGATGGAGAGTTGCCTTATTAAAAGTGAACTTCAGGGTAAGTGGTCCAATTGTGTCAGAAGTCTAATCATTTTTGATTTAACACACCTCGTCCAACTTCAAAAAGGCTCTGTAGACGATGATGCAGGTTGCTGGTTTTTTAATCAGTTTGGATCAGTTGTGAACAGCATGATTTTCTGGATATTTATTTTTTATTTTTTAGAAGAGACTGCTGATGTTAGAGACGGATCATTAACTTCTCTGGCTTTATGCATGGTCAAATTAATGCATTAACAAACGTAAATTAATATTCAGAGATGGAGCTTTAATGTCAAAACTCATAATTCCATTGTATTCAGTTACTCAAAATATCCACCTTTTATGGAGTGGTCCATGAGGCCTTAATGATGTCGTATCAGGAGGTCATAATAATTATGTTAATGGTTCATCATTAACTATAATCATGAAAACTGAATACTCTTTGCTTTTCTTTTTTTTGTAGTACAAATTGGGTACATAAAGCCTGTGAGATGTTTTAAGAAAGACTGCTTTCAAAATAGCAAACTGCAACTTTTTATTCTGCATTCCATTTTTAATCATCATCAGTGCAGAAAAAAAGGCATAATTGTTTCATCCCTCTGGCCTTTCTCATTGTAAAGGCTCTGAGTGAAATTATCTTGAACTTTAAACTTTTTGTTGAGTTCTTTTTTTTTAATGTTTTGTACTGCAGACAAAATTGTTACACTTTTTTTTTTTCTTGATGTAAAATGACTAAATACAAAGTGAGTCAAAATTAAGTTAATGTCTGTGTTTTCGTGTCTCTTGTTTCTTCTTTTAGATGAAGAGAACAGTCGCCATGTTGTGGTAAACTGCAGTGAAGCTCTGTTGAAGAACAACACCTACTGGCCGTTAGTTAGTGATTTTATTAACATCCTCTCACACCAAAGTGTTGCAAAAAAGTTCCTCGAAGACCATTCATTGTTGATGCTGTGGATGAGCTTTGTGTCATTTTTCCAAGGTGAGTCATAGTTGGATAGGTATATGGTATATTTAAATCAATTAGTTGCCCATGCATCCATTTTGGAAAAAATTTCCACAGTAAATTGAAACTTTGAATGCAGAACTAAGTATCTAGTACAGATGCTCTGGTTTCCCTGTTGTACCTTTTTGATAATTCGGAATAGAAGTTTAGCAGCTGAGACAAATAGCCATGAAACGGATGTTGGTCTTGGGTCCCATAGCATCCTCTCCAGGTCGAACACAACCCTTGATTTGATTGTGTGTGCAGATTTCCTGTTTGACTTAATGTATCAACAGTATGCTTAGTCAGACAGAGACAGACCTCACCTTCTCTACTGTTAATGCTTCAGGAAAAGTGAGTAGTGAGGTATATGACTGAATTAGGATTGTGGTTCGTGCTGCTCTCTTGCTGTGTCTACTCACCCTCACGTCCCTAAAAATATCACTCACCCTTGCAAAGTGGGCTGGAGTATCCGTTTGCTGACTTAATGTGCAGTGCCACTATTACATTCTCTGCTGTACTGCTCCTGCTTTAAAGTCTTATGTTTAATAGAGATTTATTTGGCTTTCATCAGACACATTTGATTTCTAAGAATAGAAACACATTTGCTAATATGGTGAAACGCGTATAAACACACATTTTAATATGTGCATGATCAAAGAAATATATTCAGAGGTCTGTGCTGAATTTTCAAAACACAAGGCACACTATGTGGTTTTTATATTGATTGCTCACATGAGCATTATATTACATTACATGACGTGGTGACTGTCTAACATGTTAAACCATTTCCTGGTGCGATAGGTATGAACCTGAATAAGCGGGAGTTGAATGAACATGTGGAATTTGAGTCTCAGACATACTATGCAGCGTTTGCAGCAGAGCTTGAGGCCTGTGCGCAACCAATGTGGGGTCTCTTGACACACTGCAAAGTCAAAGTAAGTCTGTTTTTACACTCCGACTGCTCTCACACCTCTCCTGTGCGCATTCCTAATGGTCTGAAATGATTGATGGAACACATCCTGGCATGCATGCATGCACTCACGACAGACCCTATGTCGATGTTTAACATAAATTCTGTTCACAGGAGACGCAGGAATATAGTAAAACTGTGGTACGCTACTGCTTGGAGACCCTGCAGATCTGGTTTGATGCCATTGGCTTCATTGACGAGGTATATTTAAAAGCCAAACCACTGTGTTTACAAACAAGGCTTTCTCACCACCTGTTTCTCATGGCTGTTAAATCTTTTATAGCCTGCTCCAAATCAAGTGACATTTCACCTGCCACTGCACCGTTACTATGCCATGTTCCTCAGCAAGGTATGTCAGAACCTCTTATCTCTTAAGACATCATTCTGCAATATGTTTGTGTGTTTTTAAATATAATTGTTTGAAAATCTCAGGCTGTAAAGTGCCAAGGCCTGGACCTGGATAGCCTCCTGCCGGACCAGGAGATGCTGATGAAGATAATGGTGCATCCACTCCAAATCCAGGTATAACACTTGGCCCATAAACAGATTTGTGTTTTTTATTCATATCTATTTTCTCTCCAAGTCTGTAGCCACATGTTAACGAATATGTTGCTATGTATGGCTATAGGCATCCCTGTCAGAGATCCACAGCAACATGTGGGTCAGGAATGGTCTGCAGATCAAGGGACAGGCTATGACCTACGTGCAATCCCACTTCTGCAACTCCATGATTGACCCAGACATATATCTGCTCCAGGTTTGTATTGCTATATCATAGAAAACTATCAGTATATACTGTAACAATAATCATTATTTTCATTTTCTGTTCCTATTTTCATTTATTTATTTTTACTTCACAGGTCTGTGCATCGAGACTAGATCCTGACTACTTTATCTCAAGTGTTTTTGAGAGGTAAGCTTTAACTCTTACACATGCATTCATATAATATTTTACAATTTTAATGCAATGCTGTCTTCTGTCACACAGGTTCAAAGTGGTAGACCTGTTGACGATGGCATCTCAGCATCAGAATGCTGTGTTGGACTCTGAGCAAGAGAGGCCGATGCTTGAAGGAGCACTGACCTTTTTGGTCATATTGACGAGCCTACGTGTTCATTTGGGTAAGTGGTTCAATAGAGGATGCACACAGTCTTCAAGAAATGTACAAACCACTTGCACTATAATAAAACAAGCCTCAGTAAGGCTATATAATAAAATTAGCCGATGGTGAAATAAACCTGCATTATTTTAAAGGAACTGTGGTCACAGGCTGTGACTTAAATGGACTAAAAGACACAAGCCATTTGCTTAAACCCCTCCACATTTAATGTCCGGCTATGATCTTCATCAGTTTGTCCTTACGTTCTACTTTTCACTCTCACTAACAGGGATGACGGATGATGAGATCCTTCGGAGTGAAATGGTCTCGCAGTTGTGCATGAATGACCGTACACACAGCGCGCTGTTAGACCTCGTATCCTTCAATTTAAATATGTTAAAAGAGAAATTATATTCAGTCATCCACAGCAATTATTTTCCTTAAGAGTGTTTTCTTAGATTCCTGAGAACCCCAACCCAAAGAGTGGTATTGTTCCAGGGAGTTGTAGTTTTGAGGAGATGCTCTCTGCTGTGGCTGATTTCAAAGCACCGGTGTTCGAGCCTGGAGGCTCCATGCAGCAGGGCATGTACACACCAAAAGGTAGGATGATTTATTAGCAGTCCATTGTAGCAAGAAACCTGTTTGATGTTCCAGAAGTGTCTCAAAAATGCTTATGCTATATCTATAACATCCTCTGGACACATCAATTTGAGATGCCACTTTTGCTGTTGGAAACGTATCACATACGCAGGGAACAAGGACGTTTTTGAGTGGCGTTGCGCCGCACAGCTTTTAAGGCAAAAGTAGTGCTCTGTAGTTCTTCCTCATACCAAGTAAGTCACTGTCAGGTCACAGTGAGAGTCGGAGAACGTCAGTAACAACTGTATTGTTGAAAATCAGCAAATTTTCCCTTTAAATCTAACTTGCCATAGGAACCATTTTATATGTAGATATGCACATATATTACAAAACCAACCAAGAGGGCATACATACAATGTATTTTATTACACTTTGGATTCTAATTTGTGAATAGAAATGAGTCAAAATGATGACCATGAAATGTCCGAAAGCCATGAGCATTAGAGTGATGTCATTCGTACTCAGCAGACCACTTGGGGGCAGGCTTACACCACTCGCATGGATAAAGTGAAAATAGGAAGAAAGTGAATCAATGTCACTTTGTACCAGAGGTTACAAAACATTTATCTCCCTTTGCAAAACTAGCGGAGGTGTGGGAGAAGGAATTTGACCCCATCATGGTCGTTCTCAGAACGGTCTATCGGCGTGACGTCCAGTCAGCAATGGACAGATACTCAGCATTGTAAGTTAATGCCTTGATTTCCCAAAGTAAAGGTGTGTTTTATAATTTAGATATTGGATAAGCAGTGATTTTTATTTATTTTTTATTTTATTTTTTTATAAAAATGTTTTTAGCATTGTATGTCGCATAATGTCTTTGCATTTTGCTTGACCGTACTCCCTCCTTTTTTTCTGAGTATTCATGCTCAGTCGTTCTTGACAATCAACCTGCATCATGCTCTGTTTAGTGTCGTAGGGTCAACTCTTTCTCTTCTGCCCATGAAGGGACATGATAAGAAAGGTCAGATCTACTGGGTGCTCAAGTTGGTTCCAATTAGATAGCTGTCGAGAAAAATCTATATTTCTAAATGTATGTCTAAATTGTAATAGAATTGAGGAAATCTTTCTTGTTTGATTGTGGTACAGACCTCTCCCAAGACAAAGGGAGCATGGAGGTGAAGGAGATACCTTTGGGTTTATTTTCTTATGGTCGCTGGAACGTGTGAAGATGCTAATCATAATGAAGGTTCTCTCACTGAGAACGCCTGTTTGAGAAATAGAAGTTGGGAAGATAACCTTTTTTTTTTTTTAATGGGATTTTAGGCCTTCTTTGGTAGCGCTTGAAAGTAGTTAATTGTACTTCTTTTACTTGCACTATATCCCGCTTTTTATAGCCTTAACCAGCTGAAACAAAGCCATATTTTTCCTTGAAACATATTGAAGCTGCCGCTGCCACTTCCACCTTGAGAGTCTGATACCAGCCTCATGTTGCTCATTCACACCGTTTGAATATGATGGATTGCCTGTCAGGCTGGCCCTAGTTTTATATAACAATGATTCCCATCATCACTAATATAGTGAGTGACTGTGCTGCCCGTCGGCTGCTCTGTTGCATAGTCTACAATCTTTTGTGCAGTGAATTACTCTGAACAATGTAAGGTGTCACTTCATTAAATTCAGATTCCTTTTCATCGTCTTGCTTTTATGTGGAAAAACAACCATTCTGTTGACCGTGAGCTAGCTCGCGCCCTTATGGGTTTGGTAATGAATTACTATGTTCTGTGTGCTACTCTGTCATTTCTCTGATAATTTCTTTCTTGTTAATTACGTCACCTAGTTTAAAACAGTCTGGCATTCACACTGGCAACCCATGGCCACCTTACAAGGAGAGGACTGCTCTACATCCGTGTTACAAAGGCCTCATCAAGCTGTTGCACTGCAAGACGCTGCACATTGTGATATTCACTCTCCTTTACAAGGTGAAACTTTTTAACGACTTGATCTTGCATCTCAATTAACTTATTGAGCTAAATCAGAAGTGCATGTATATGTCATTTTTGGACCTGTCATTTCACTTGGCAATGATTTGATTTATACATGTTTCAAGATATTGGTACAATACCAGACAGTCCATGTATAGAGCCTTAATGTAGAAAGAAAAAGATAAGTGTTGACAGGCAAACAATTGTTTAATCCTAACAGGGGCATAGTTGGTATCAATAGTGAGGGCGATGATATTTGTCTGCTCTTTAGTATTAACTTATCATTTTATTTTTCTAGATATGGATGGATCATCAGAACATGTCGGAGCATGTGCTGTGCATGGTGCTGTACCTGATCGAGCTGGGTTTGGACAACCAGGTTCAAGACAACAAGGAGGATGAGGTGAGATACGGGTGTCTGAGTTACAACCAAGCGTCTCACTATCCAGACTTCTAGTGTCCATCAGTGTCTTACCAGATTGATGCTTCCAGGAGCCTTGCATTGAGGAGCACTGCCATGACAGCTGGTTCCCTGGCACAAACCTGCTCTCCAACCTGCATCACGTCATCAACTTTGTGAGGGTTCGGGTTCCTGAAACGGCTCCTGAAGTGAAGAGAGAGGCCCCTCCAAGCACCAGCACTGAAGCTTCTTCTTATGGCCAGGTAAAAGGTAGCTCTGCCTGTGAGCTGAGCTTGATTACACTACCATTGATTACAGTGTGATGTCGCTGTAATCAAAACAACTGCAAGTTTTACCTCTAGCGACTATGTTGAAGGCCAGTTTGTTGTTTACTGTATGGCTCCTCCCAGTACAAATGGCAGTGAATTAAACCAGTGGGTGGGCAAGAAAGCTGAACTTCTATATGTGCAAGACCCAGAAGGAGATCCAAGCTAAAAGGTCAATGATTATTAGACTTTAATTCATACAATGTCCAAAAACACAGGCCAATGTTGCTATGTATCTGCTGGAGGCAATTGTCTGCTTAAAGGTTGGCCATGAACACTTGATAAATGACGAGCATACTGCTGTCGGTTTTAGAATAAGGCGTGGTTTCCACTCGTTCAGTTTGACACACAAAACAATACATGGCGCTAATGCTGACTTTAATTGATGGCTCTGTGCTGCAAGTAAACAAAATACCACATTGACCCACAGTATCATAAACAATATAGATATATGAATGCTTTTTTCACATAGCATGTAGTGGCTGAATCTAAATAGAAAATGGGTTATAATGTCTCTCACAACTTTTAGAGTCTGTGAAAATATGTAATTTGCTCCACCTGTTGCTCTTTGATTATCAGCTGATCGGGTCTTATCATCCTCATTACTATCATATGCCTCTTGCACTTTCATTCCATTCAAAGGAGTTTCACCGCCCTTGCTACTACGTCACAAGAAGCCCTCCTGCACAGCCAAAGGGAGCGTAGCCAAAGATACAGTCTTGTCATCAGTGTGAGGTTGGCAAGCAACCAGTGGGAAGTACAGAAAGTGATTGCTCCATGCCAAGAAATTGTCCATAACTTAGAAGGGGAAACACATTTTTTTCCCCTTCAGATTTGAGATGTTCCCATATCGGTCTTCACAGAAAGGTTTTGGGTGACATCCCTTAAGGACTCATTTCTGATCCAACATCCATTTTTCACCAACTTTAAAGATGGGTAACTATGACATTGTGTGTTCATGGTCCCTATGGGATAAATCTTGGTTACTTTGGTGCTCTCCTTTCCTTTCCATGCTCAATGTAGCAGTCGGCATTATATGATATAGTTGGCACATTACATCAACAAAAACTTGTTTTGTCACATTTTCTTTGAGCTCGACATGATGTTTTTTGTATCATCTTTTGTTCCTCTTTTTATATCATTATTATTATTATTATTATTATTATTATTATTATTGTTGTTCGTTTTGCTGTACTTGCTCTACAGAACTCAAGACGTCTTTCAGGGAATTGGAGAGAGGTAGCTACATCCTTTTTTATAAAAAAAAGGCTGATTGCTTTAATGCCATATGCGGCTGTGTTTGTCTACTTTTTTATCTGAGCTATGAAAGAATTTCTTTGCACCTTTCAAAGGAGGTCTGCCTTGGTGTGTTATGGTGTGATTAAATGCTGTGCTTCAGCAGTTTCCTTCCCTCTTGACTGCTGAAACTAATTACATGTGAGATGCAGGTTTGGGTAAATGTTTTTAACCGCATGGCAATATGATTGATGTTTCCTTAACTGGGCTGGATTATATATTTTTATTCAACAGTGCAGCTCAGGTCCTTTTTGTCAGGTCATGGCTGTCCTTCAGGAGGCTTATGTGCCCATCAGGATGATTTGAATTCGCTGCAGGAATATGGTCTGCCGATATATGTTATCGGCAAAGTTATTTGTGAAACGCCAGCGGAAATTCTATAATGGACATTTAATTGTATGTGTATTGTGCTCGTCTCACTGGTAATGAATCACCCCTCCAATCCATCAAAGTCCATCAGACTACTAGTGATGTCCTTTTAGGAGATTGTGTTTGTGCTCAAAGACGGATCTGACAAAGCACCCAGATGCAGGTGGAATAAAGGGATGCTGGTCACGAGATCTTGCTCTTCATCTCTTTGCATGTTTTGCTGATATGATGTCTGCTTGATACTTGCAACGTGCTTTGACAAATGTTGTTTGTGTGGGACATTATTTATTTAGTATTATTGTGTCCACATATCAGAATCAGAAACCGTAGTGAAACATGGTGTTGGACATGACATTAACACTGCCAGACTTGGGTGTTGTCACCTATTCAAACATGTCGATGCTGTTCTATGCTTTCCTAGAACCTGCGTGAAGCTCAGGTGTTCAGCCTTGTTTCGGAGCGGAGGAGGAAGTTCCAGGAGATAATCAACCGTAGCAACACTGAAGCCACCCAGGTTGTTCGGCCCAAGAGCTCCTCAACGCGTTGGGTCCCACCAGGCACACCCCCGCAGCTGGTAACTGAGATCCTGGAGATCCGGGAGAGCATGCTGTCTCTCCTCATCAAGCTCCACCAGAAGTTATCGTCCAAGCAAAACTCTCTGTCTCCGTCGTGGCTGGAGGAGATGGACATGAGCCGGCACACTCACGGAGATGGCATTACAGCCATTGAGCGCATCCTCACCAAGGCGGCCACGCGCAGCTGCCAAATCAAGCGTAGCATCCAGGACATTTGTGGAAAGGTGTGTCCTCCTGTGCCACCAAAGAAGAACAGTCCCACTGACAAGAAAACTATGGATAAGGAAGAGAGGTAGCATAATCGTGTACTGTGTTTCTTTGTTAAATAATATATTCGCTACTATGATTTTACATTTACACAGGTCCATGGTGCGTATTAATATCGTTAATTTTTTTTTTTTTTGTCTGAAAAACTAATAATCTGTATACTACCACCAACGTGTGGCCAAAGCAGCAGCAGCAGCAGATTATGCTTTTTCAGCCAAATTTACTGTATTTTAAGATTTCAAACAGTCTTTTCGTTTTTCAAACAATTGTGCAACTATCATGTGTTGCCATGAACTATGTTGTTCATCGTTGCACTGCCATGAAAATTGGGTCTGTTGGCTGTTTGAAAAATCTAATCAAACTCGCTGAGGGTTTCTGACTCCTCTTCACATTCACCCACTAGTCTGTGGCTCCCATTTACTTCCTCTAATGATGATGGAATGGGCTATAACCATTTAATAATTGTCTGCTTTTGGGGTTGGCTTCACCCCACAGACATGGGTAAAGTGTTGTTTCCAAGGCAACCATCAGGCAGTAGTGCGGTCAGTGGTAGCGGGAAGTGAGAAGCCGCTGCCCGTTCCTCATGCAGGTTGTTGGCACCCCTGAGGCGTCAGTAAAAACTATTGAGCTGTGACGTTCCTGTCAGCATTTGTTTATGTCCTCTTATTAGGGACTTACGTTACAGTCAGCCTTCACCCTGTGTGTGTGTGTGTGTGTGTGTGTGTGTGTGTGTGTGTGTGTGTGTGTGTGTGTGTGTGTGTGTGTTTTCTAATGGGAATTATTAAATTCCTGTCATAGAAAATGTCAATGATCTAAAAGGTCTTAAGGACAAGAGTAGGAATGAGTAGGATTTATCTGTTGTGGTTTATATACACATGCCAGCGAGTTGAGTGACTTTCAGTCTTTCCAGCTAATAGGCATAGTATTTGTATACAGATAGGAGAATTTTGTGAACCGCACCTCTGACTCAGATGGCACCGACTACAGTATCAGCCCAGGCCGAACAGATCCCTGTGGGGGAAGAGACTGTAGAATTGGATTATAATTAATCAACACAAGTGATACCTTTCACATTATACAGTATAATTGTATCCATTGATAAGATGAAGTGTTGATTAGGGCTTTAAACATATCAAGTTGGACTGTTTACATTCTTACAACAAGACGATGCCAAATCATCTAGCATTGGTGTGCGATGCTAATAAAGCGTTTGTGATATTTCATTTGACACATTGACTGCGTTGGCAGCCCGACGTTCAGTTCTTGTGAGAAATGCCCCGAAACATCCCAAACACAGTAAAATTAAAATGAGAGAAGATCGCTGGGCAGATGCAAAGTTTTTATTTAGAGGGATTATTTTTGTATGACTCTATATCTTGTTTTTGCACCTCCATATGTATGTAAATCAGTATTCATTTAGTTTTAGAATCTAGTTCAATTCTGCATATTCTACTTTCAGACGTCAGAGAGCAAGAGAGAGACAACAGAAGCTGCTTGCTGAATTTGCCTCCCGACAGA